>NC_134206.1:99935781-100543281 GCF_965140235.1 Caretta caretta | reverse complement strand
AAACATTTCTGGTCACGAAGGAGACTGAGTAGAATGGGAAATGCTGTGTTACTTGAAGAGAAACTCATAGTGGTCATTACAAAAGTAACTGCACCTTACAGATGGGGAAAAATGAAATGATTAAAATTGTAGCAAAAGTAGCAGAAATATATCTGAAGATAGACCACATTCACACCATTTTAAATGAAAGCTATAATACATCTTAAATAACATGGTCTTAATGATCCTTTACTGGAATGCATATAGGTTTAATAATGCATGGACAAGAAATTTAAGAAAGCCATCTTTGAAATGGAGATAAAGCCTGATGTAGTGTGTGCAAGAAGTGTGGGATAAGTAAACTGTGTTCAATATACCAGGATATAATATACTCCGGAGGCATTGAGAGAGAATACATGGGTTGTTCATAAGAGAAGCAAATGAATTCTGCACCTCCACAGATGCATTAATACTGTTCTATATTGACTTCTGGAAAATGAATGCCATTTGATCAACTACTGGAAAAAACTGTGGGCTGCTAAGTATATATCCACCCTCGATTTGATGGAGATACCGGCAAATCCCCTTGACACCTAAATCTAAAGAAAAAACTGCCTTCCCCCCACTGTGGGGGTTATACCAGTTTGAAACCATGCCCTTTAGACTTTATGGAGCTTCCACCACTTTCCAGCATCAGATGGACTGAGTGCTGTGGCCACATGGCATATACACAGCCACCTACAATGATATCATCTACAGCAAGAGCTGGACCAAAAAATATATGAAGCACATGGCTGCAATGTTGCAGGTTTTCAGAGAGGCAGGTTTGATGGACAACTCAAGCAAGTGTTGACTGGCCACCCAAGAAGTCATCTGTAACCGTGCCTCAGTGGGTCACAACTCAGGATGCCAAATTCAGGACAAACTGCTGAGAAATAGGGCAGACACACCCCAAGACTGGTGGCTAATCCCCCATAGACGATGGCTCTCAGCAACAAAAGTGAACTCCTGTTTCACCACACTGGCTAACAAGTCATAAAAGCAGTTTCCTTTGGCATTCCAGTTCTTATGTCACCACCAAAAAACACTGGATTTAGAGATGAGTGGTTGTTTAGAACCAGTCTGATCAAATAGGTTCTTCCAATCCCAAAGGACCAGCCACAAACCCAGGTCAATATATAACTTTGATCTTACCCAAAAATCATGCTGATGCCAATTCTTTAGTATCTAAAATGTTTATTTATAAAGAGAAAAGTCAGTTAAAATTAGTTAAAAGAATTATATACAGTAATTGCAAAGTTCTTGGTTCAGGCTTGTAGCAATGATAGAATAAACTGCTGGCTTAAGTCAAATCTTTGGAATATTTCCACAACTTGGATGGGTCATTCAGTCCTTTATTCAGAACTTCAGTTTGTAGCAAAGTTCCTCCAGAGGTAAGAAGCAGGATTGAAGACAAAATGGAGGTGTTTCCAGGGCCTTTTATAGCTTTTGCCATGTGGAGGGCTTCCCATTGTTCTTACTGTGGAAAATTACAGAAACACAGTGGAGTTTGGAGTCACATTGGCAAGTCCCATGTCCATGCATTTTGCCTAGTCACAGCAGGAAATTCTATTAAGTGTAGATAGACATCTCCCATGGTCCATTGTCACTTAAATGTTCTTTCGATGGGCCACTCAATTTGAATAGTCCCTCCAAGATGTACTGGCTAGCTACCTTGTGGGCATTACCCCAGAAGCAAACATTTGAAATCCAGTTATAGAGCCAATACTTATAACTTCAAATATAAAAATGATACATGCATATGTAACCCTTCTGCCCGTCAGAGTTGGCAGCAACAAGGGCTGGGTTCAGTATCTAGGGGTTCCGTTTCAATAACGCAATGCAAAACCGGCTCAAGTCCCCACCCAGTGACCTGGGACAATTACAAACCATCCTCCTGGGCACCTCTAAGAGGCAATATTTCTCCTCTTGCAAGAGCAGAGTCTGAGTGTAGCAAAAGTCTTTTAATAAAGGAGGGAAACAATGCGGAATTATGTTGGGGAAACACCAGAAACAGGATTCATAACACCAAGCATGAGCAAAAGACCCACCCCCAAGTAAGTTTGGCAGTGTCCTTTTCCCCTCAAGGTCTTAAGTCCAGCAACCCAAAAGTCACCCCCCCACCACAATTTCTGTCCTTGGTCAGTGCAGCCCCCCAGAGTTCAGAAGTTCATTTGCAGAGTTTACCTCCCAGCCTGGGTGGAAGCGGAGGGAGGTATGTGGGGGAGGCATCTTATATGCTCTGCTGCTTGGGTCAATGTCCAAGTGCCACGCCTCTCCATGGGGTTCTGCTGCAGTCTTCACCACCAGCTGCACCTCTCTGCCAGCCACCGTGCTATCTGCTCCACCCCGCCAGCTGCCCTGCTGTCCTCTCACCAACTTGTCTTCATGGCCCCCCTTAACACAGCTCTCAATGATTTTAAGCTGGTAGTAGGGGAGCCTCAGTGCTGGTAGGTACTAATGCTTAGACCAAGGTATCAGTGATTTCAGCTCTGCAGCATGTAACAAGACTCCTAATAGAGCAGTCTTCTTAACTCCTCCATTGTCCTCCAACAAAGAATTGATCATGTTCCATGGCGTTGTGGGCAATATGCTATGGAAAAGAAAGTTTATTTTTGAAAAATTGAGTTGGCTTGGAATCAAAGATTTTTCCCTAAAAGGACTTGTGAGAATGTCAGGAAATGGAATAGTACAAAAAGATCCTTGCTAATTTCCTTCAGGATACTAGACTAAGTGAAAGGATATTAAAAAAATAATAATAATAATAAATCATCATCTTGGCTAAAATGAATGAAGAAAGTGCTGGTCGTAGCCTCGTATGATGAGGCTGCTGTGCGAAAAAAAGAAAAAAGAGGAAGCTACAGAGAAGGGGTCTGCAATCACTCTCTAGAGAGAAAGGGAGGTGGTGAGGGACAAGGAGGAAGTTCAGGGGAAGAGTAAGCCCTGGGATCCGGCCCTATATTAAGGAGTCTGGCAAGAGACTGAGAGGGGCTAAAATAGGCATGGGGAGCAAAGGAAGCTCCAGGGGTAAATGGAGAGATAGAGAGGTTGAGTAGGAAGGAGTCCAGGGAAACAACAACAGAGAATGAGCTGAGCTAGATTGCTAGTCATAGGGCCCCTGGGCTGGAACCCAGAATTGTGAGTGGGCCTGGGTTTCCCTACCAGCCACTGGGAAGTGGCACAAGCGCTAGAGGCAGACTGCAAGATTGTCTGAGGTGGCATCTGGACAGCTTCTCTGGTGGAACTTTATACAGTTCCCTCATCCCGAGTATCAGTGACCTGGCTGGACAGCTGAGTCATCAAGAGAGAGAGGGACCACAGCATGAGCAACCAACAAGAGGGGGTACCATATGGGATGAAAGTTAATTCCCAGACCTCACCACAAGAAGGTACACTTGTAGTGAATGGAGCTCTTTACATTCAAAATTCACCTATATGCTTCAGCTGCTTTGCCTTTCGAAGACAGATGTACAGCATCTGCTGAAGGTCACATGGCAAACTAGTTGCCGAGTTGGGAGTAGAATCCAGGTTTCCTGACTTCTAACCAGACAAGGCTGCCTCTGCTTAATAATTATTCTCTCTCTCTGATTTCTCCCCTCTAAGGTTTTTGCTAAGGACAACAGTTAGGGTTGTTTAGAAACTGAGTACCAGTCAAGAGCCATTTATGATGGTCACAAATTAAACTAAGCCAATAGTAGGCTAGGTAGTTAAATACCCAGTCTAGCAGTGGATGTCTATTTAATACTTCATATTCAGAGCAACCAGGACGACTCATTTCTAGTTGCTGTCTATTACTCTATCGTAAAAGAATATAGTTTCTGTATTATACATTATCTGGTCAAAGACCTGGCATCCCAAGGATATTACTGCGAGGAATAAAGTTTACAATTTCACAAAATGATTGCAGTATTTTGATAAAGATCACTTAACAGGAAGCTGTAAAGGAGGAGAGAGGATTTTATTGACTTCCTGTTCAATATAATGTGGCTTTCTGAATGGGTGTGGTTCCCACACAGTACATCCAGAAAGATTCTTATTGAAAACTCATCTATTTTCTGGGCTTTCCTTATATTTTGTAGCTTTAGAAATAAAAAAAGTAACCACTCTAAGGGAGAACCATATGTACAAACGGGGCAACGCAGGCCATTGCCCAAATTTTTTTTCTGGCTGGTTTACGCTCAGAACCTCTTCTGTTCCCTTCCTTGAGCTCTTTCTCCTACTTCATAAAGCCAATCAGCCTGTTATCTTGGTGAAATGGCTGCAATGTGATGTAAACAGAAGGATAACTTTGTGCCACTACAGAAGATCCTAAAGCCTGAGATGCTATGACACAGTGTCATACATAAGTCTTATGAGCACCTACAGAAAAATATTCCAAGAAAAATGTACAGGAAAAATCATACTTGTATGATATTTTCACAGAAGCTTTCTTTATGTGAATTTAGTGCTTTTGAAAGGAACTGGCTTGACAACCCTGGTGATTAAAGACTTCTTTTTCCAATCAAATAAATTTACCAACAACAGCCATGCAAGCCTCCACACATTATCCCACTAATGAATCTTGCTATTTCTCTGTATGAAAGGATATTTCAAACTCTATGCCCATTTAGTCCTTGGCCTCTCCACTGACACTGCCAACAGGTGTGCCTATTAATGGCTACTGTGGTGTGTTTTGTGATTTAAGTAGGGCCAAATCCTACCCCTTCCTCTACAACCACAAAAGGCCCTGACCCAAGAAGAACCTGTAAATTTCTGCTGTGAAAGAAGGGTCAGGATTTGGAGACCCAGTAAAAAGGTGTCATGTTTTCCATGAATGTTATGCTGAACATCATAACTCACCTCCTCTGGTTCTGTGAAATTGAGGCAGAATTCATGGGTTATATTATATTTTTCAATACAGCCACTCTCCCCTGGGAAGCCACACCATGGGAATCCCTAATATTGCAACTCCAATAGATGACCATGGTCTTCAGAATCCGCAGGTTGCCTGGGTGGCTCTGTCTACAGCTTGTTCTGTTAAGGGTCAAACCGGTCTTCCTGCATGGAACAATTAGTGAGGATCTGCACAGAGAATCCTCTTGATGATTTTTCCCTCAGAGTCCCCAGTTGTGGGTTTCACAGCAGAGGTTATGATGTAGTCCTAAGTCTGTAGGAGTTTTTATAGAACAAACAGAACAAGCCTCACAGGCTTTATCAGGAGAGACTTTAAGGTTATACAAAACAACATGAAATAAAAACACAGAAAATGTTACTGTTCCAAAATGGAAGAAATCAGCAGAAACTAATGCAAAAGAACGACCTGAGATTTATTCATGAGAAAACCTTGTAATAAAATACATAAAACAAGAACATACAGTGGCCAAAAAAACCTGAAGAATTCAGCTAATTGAAAATGTTTTAATATTTACCTTTTTATTATTATAAACTCTTCTGATTGACTTTTACTATTCCTTTTTTGTAAGCCATTTCAATTACCTCCTGATTTATTGGTTTATACCTACCTTGGGAATCACTGGGCTTATCTCCAGTCTCTCCATGGGGAAACAAATTTTAATCTAGTTAATATGGCAATAAAGGACATATAAAGAACTAAAAAACCTCAACAATATTAGAAGTTGTACCCCATTAGTAATGGGCAAGTCATAAGATTTTTTTTTTTATGACCTACTGATTTTATTTGCTGCTTACAAAAGATGTCAGCTGTCTAGCTGCAGTACAAACACTACAGGTTCAGTCTCTAAGAATGAAGTTTATATAAGTATATGGAGAACAATAAAGAAAACAATGCAAAATAAAGCTCAGAGTCAAAGTACTTTTACAAACTATAACGTTTCCTCATTTCTTCCATTTAGTTCATGGGCTGTGCTACCATTTTGCTGCATAATAGCTTGAAATCTTTGACTGTCCTGATGGTTTTAGAAGAGAATTCCTGCCAAACTTATGTATTCTATCAAGCAAATTCACCATTCCCTAAAAAAGGAGCACAGCCAAACCTTCTGTTCCATTAGCAGCTCATTGAACAACTGACTTAACATACTGCAGAGTATCTGGCTACAGTATCTTGCAAGCTTGAGAGGTTTTTGAGATCTTCTAGACAGAGCATTGGGTTTATCTTCATATTCAGTTCTTGTTTTTCCTTTAAATAGTTGAGAATCCCCATCTACCACAGATGGGGATTACCCAATTTTATGCATTAGGTCATCTTCTGAATACCCCTTCATCGCAGCTGTTTCAGAAGGGCCCATAACAGGTTTATCCCCTTTGGTTATTATTTCAGGAGTCAAACATCTGTGTAAAAATCTACAGTTGTCTTGTTGTATTTTGAGTTGTCAGGTTAGATGGATTTTAGGGCTTCATCAGTTTGCACCTGCAGGAATATGTACACTAACATATATACTTGATTTAGGGATATATCCAAAGCCCATGAAGTCAACAGCAAGACTCCTATTGACTTCACTAGGCTTTGGAACAGGCTCTTAATTAGGTGGTGGTAAGATTAGGTTAGGTGTAAAGTCCCTGGAACTTCTTATCATACAAACATAGGGCCACATTGAGAGCTAGTGCAGTTGAGTGCACCTTCTGGCATATGTTCATTTAGGTGGGGCCAAGGTATAAAAACAGGAGTCAGAACTGACATAACTGGGATAAGAGCGGGATAAGCCCATATAACAGGTAGCGTGTAAGTGGTGGGAATGAAAATGGAGTAATTAGAGGTAGTGCATGATGGTAGAAAAGTGTCTTAACAGTTGGCATAAAATAAAACCGCTCCCAGCTGATTTAACTTTGGCAGAGAGTACTCCAACCATCCCTCTTATTCTCAGCAAATACTGCAAAGGTACCACATATCTATATATGACTATACCATACACAGGATGGAAAGAGAATGATAATCCCTAAACTCCAACAGAAAGAAAATGAGGAGAGCAGAAGAATAAGAGATTCAATTAATGTGAACTTGTAACCTTTGAAAAGTAAACAGTACTACCAGCCCCAAGCATTCCAAAATCGTTATGAGTCAAAACCTCAGAAAATCATCAGATTGGTTCCATACCTATGATATTTTAAAAACAATAAATGTTGGGTTCTTTTTATTTGCCTTCTTGTTTTTGAGCCTTCAGAATACCCATAGTTCATGGTTTTCAGCTTTTCTCTGCAACCAGGAGGGCCAGAAACTTTCTTTTAAATGGAAGCTGAGATACTTATGATTCCAAGATCTGGGACTTACAGAAAAACAACAAATATTGCAAGGCTCTTGATAAAATCACAAGAGCTGACAATACTGTACAAGTTTGGTAGAGAAAGGAATACAAAGCCAGGCTCTCCTCGCACATAGGGTTTGTCTACATTGGAAAATTATATCATGTTAGCATGCAATCTTGAGGAGTAGTGGTAACTGACACAATGTTAGAGAGAATGTAGTTCTCAGTCATGAGCTCTAGGGTCAACCACATGACATGGTGACATGATGTTAAACATGACAGTCCCTGTCTACCCTGAGTGTTTAATTTCATGTTAGTTACTATGACTGCTCAAGTCTGTATTCTAATATAATGTAATTTTTCAGTGTAGACAAATTACTCCTGGGTCTATTCAGGAGTTTTGCGGTTAAATGAGAAATGAACTCATGACAAAAATCAGATTGAGACCCCTGAACATTGATCAGTTCAGATTATGGCAGTTGAATGCCTGAGGTCAGAAAATGATGTTATGGGCATACGCTCCTCATGGCATGTCCAACAGCTGCTCAGAAGAGTCCATGAGGATAGTTGCCAATAGGCTGTGGAATCAAACCCTCACAGCTTATTGCATGGTGGCATTTGGTAACTATAGAATTAGGTGGCTTGTGGTGAAAATTTCTGGAAATACAATACTGTTGGCAAACAGCAGAAGTAAACTGGATGTATTCTAATTACAAATCATCCCATTCACTGGACCCACTGGCCTTTCTGTAAAGGTACATTAATGATGGCACAATGAGGGCACATTAATGATGATCAAAATCAGGCACTTAGAGACATCTTTTCCCAGTTTCACTGAAGTTCCTTGGCAGTGGAACTGATGTAGTTCTGCTGCATATAGAACTTGTGGAGAGCTCAGCAGTGTGGTGGCTTTCTGCATATCAGCACGCAAAGGGCAGATAGCAGCAGTGCCAGAGAATCTGCTGCTACACAGATTCTATTGTCCCTTTGATTGTTGTGTGTGTGGGACAAGGACAAGTGTTAGGCTGTTGCAGCCTCCACTTTGCAACTCCACATCCTCTCTGCTGGTTTTGATGGAGGGTAAGTATTCCTTCTCCTTACATATTGCTCTAACTGATGCCAGGCATCAGTCTCTGATACAATATTATACCTTAATGGAGGACTGGAATTTAACACTGTCAGAGTGCAAAAATATGTTGCATTTATTTTGCAGGAAAATTTTAACATTGAAAATTAGAGCAACAATTCATACATTCCACAAACATGAAACTCCAGTTTCCCATGTAGTCTATGAGAATTTCATTTGGAGTTGAGGTTGCACAGCACCCTCACAGGATAAGGTTTCAAAGGCTCAAAAGAGAATCCCCAAGCAGTGGAAAGCAATATTACAAAATAAAGTCGTGGCAGCTGAAAGGCTAAATGTCTTTTTTTGCTTTTAAGTGTACTGTTGTCATTGCTATAGTATTCAAACCCACTTAGGGGAAGCATGTCCTTTTGAATAGAAGCACTTTGCATTCACTCAATAGGTAGATATTAGTTGTGCCCAGTTGGATGAGTCAGGCAGCATACATATACCAAACTGGTAATGTCACTTTTCTTAGCGTAGTTTTATGGCATTCACCATTGGTTTATGAATCCTTGTTCAGTTGGATGATTCAGAATCTCTGTAAGTTTATGACTGACTTCAAATGAATATTTAACCTCGTTACTTATATTTAGTTTTGGATGCGAGTAGACAAAAGCTGAGGGATATTTCCTATGTTATATTACTTCATGCACCTCTGGAATTCTGTAATACATCTGACCATCTGACATGCCAAATGTAGAAGAGAAGAAAAGAGAAATGACTATCTAAATAAAACAGACAAATCAAACTAGGTGCTGCTGTGTTGGGTGAAGCCTGATGCTAAATTACATCCAAGAAGATGAAAAAGGTGATAAATAGATTACACTGCCATTGCTGTATATTTAGGGCTAAATTCACCCCAGGGCCTATGCTGGCTTCCTGTCATGGAGATGATGATTCAGAGCCCTCAAAGCACAAAGTCAGATGTCAAAGGGGAAGTTGAAATGGCATAAAATAGCTACAGTGACTGCTCCTACAGAGAGGAGGCAAGCTACACAACTTAATCCAGACCAAAAAATAGTGACTCTGGCTGCGGAGTAGTCATCTTCACAAGATGTGCTCAATTAATGCATCATCTAAGCAGCTTCTACTTGAAGGGTTTCTGTGGAGTCTCGGGGGGATTTTAAACCTGCCATTGCCACCATAGAACAAGAAGGAGGGAAGATGGCTGTAATGTTGCTTGTTCTGCTCGACTCTTCCCATACCCTGGAGATAGTTTAGCTCAGGGCATGTCAATTATATTATAATTATATTTTAATTAGCATTAATAGCAGCAGTATGAGACTGAAATAAAGAAACCATTTTTTACAGGGGAAAGGGGAGTATTTTTTTTGGCTGAGACAAGGGGAAAGCTTTGTTTTGTCCAGGCACTAAAACAATCCAAAATTAATTGCCATTTGTTAACTCTTTAGTAGTCTATGTGAAATGAATGTAATAGTCTCAGTTCATTTCCCAGTGTACAAGTGTCCAAAAACCCACTTTCATAATTAGCATTTGTGGACACTTTTGTTATCTAAGAGGCTAATTGTTATGTTTCATGGCATACAAACAGGGAAGTTAGATTTAAAAAAACCTCATAAAATACTCTTTCTGGAAGGTTGTAATGTAATACTACTTTGTTTCTTAGAGTTCAGAATGATAATGCTTAAGAATCCCAAAACAGAGAGAGATAAAGCAGGCTACGCCCTAAAACACACAACTCACCCCACCTTGCTCTAAACTGCCTGTCTGCAGACTCACTCTGCTATGCCCAGATTAAATGTTTCACTACAGAGTGCCCTAGCCTGCAAGCAAGACCAGGAAAACTGCCTGAGCATTTAAAGTGATAGTTTATAATTTTAATACAGATTTCAATACACCACTTTAAAGTGACCTGGAAACTGACCTATTCTATAAACTCTAGGGGTTGGCCACAAAATTACTGTTGAGGCACATTGTTAGGACAGTAAACAGTAAGGTTGCTCATCCAGTGCCCATACAGTACCTGTTATATGTCTAATCCAAAACATATATCTCCCTTTCGTTGGTGGAATTGTACACCTAGAATTAAGTTTCAGTGGACTACCAAAATGCATTTTATGTTAAAATTAAGATATGAAGACATGATCATAATTAGAAGAGGGAGTACAGTTTCCTCCACTTTCGGCCAAGTAGGGACAACAATGTCTTTGCCTCTGATGGAATTACCAGATAAGAAATTCCTTTTTACTATTTTTCTACAGCCAACATTTTCAGAAGCATTCACTAATTTTGAAGTCCTCAGTTTTTTGGTGCCAAACTTGTGAAAATGTGTGTGATTTTCCGAGATGTCAAGGATCCACAGTTCCCAATGACTTCAGTGATAGTCACCCAGAGTTTGGCATCCAGAAATGAAAACCCCCCAAATTAGATACATCTGCATATTTGACTCCAATTACTTAAGTAATTGTCTATTGGATGCCAGCTGAAGGGCAAGTTACACCTATGTGTCCCTACTGAAGGAACAGAGATAATCAAAATTGGGGTGGTGTTCATTTTGCAAAATTTGATTGGTTTACTTTTAGTTATCAAAATCAACAACAAGGATGGTTTAAATGTGGGTTCCATTTTATCTAAACCTTCAAAATTTCAAAGTTAGAGGAACAAAATGGATAAATAACTGGCTTTAATAACTGGGTTTAGCCCATCACTAACTTATAGGTATTTTCATATATTGATCGTCGTGCAGTGCATTACTAAGTACAATGCAAATTGTAAGACCAAATTTGTCTTCCTGAAATCAGAGTGATATAGGGTGGAATTTTCAAACACACTCAGTGTTGTCCTAACTCTGCTTCCATTGAATTCAATGTATGCCATGTCAATGGTAAATTGAATTAAATGGGAGAGTTAGGTCAAGCTGAACACTTTTGAGAATTCCATTCATAATGTTTGTAAAGAATTATTGCTTCAGTATATTAACTGTCTCTGGGGTCTGTCTGAAATGTTATACATTAAGAGAAAACTGCCTGTACTGAAGTTAGGGCTTGAGCCACTAAAGGAACTGGGTATAGAAGATTTCTGTTTAGCAAAATCTAACAGATAAATGCTATTCTTCTTTTAAACATTTGAAATAGTATCTTAAAGCTCTTACCTGACAAAAATGGGTAAGTTGGTAGGACTCTTATGTGTTGTGTGCTGAGGATTTTATTTGCTAGGTAGTGAGTCTTAAACATCTATTATTATCTGGGTCACAGTCCTGACCACCAAAAGCTCAAGAGGTTAATCAGGTCCTCAAGGAAAATGGTGAGTTTGCCATGTGCAGATACATGCACTCAGAATATCAGGAAATTATCTTCCAAGTTAGCCATGATAACAGTGCAGGCAAAGGAGGAACAGCTCACCAACCTGTGCTGGATCAATGCCTTGACACTGGCTGGAATTGACAGAAGTGAGGAACATGCAGAGCTGGAAGCATCTCAGTTGAATAACTGAGATGCTTATGAACTAAGCATCTCAGTTGTTTATGAACTAGGAACACTCCTGCACGGGTACTTGGAAGGACAGACAAGTTCTTCCACAACACACTATGAAATAATTCTTAGGACGGCTCAGGTAAGTGATGTTAAGAACTCTAGGATATGCCTCCAGAAATCCTAGCACCAAACCTAGGTAACTGCAGCACCAGTGTGGACACCACTATGCAGTAATGAGTCATGTGTGGCTCTACAGATGGGCTTGGAAAGCCTGGGTGCCAATGTCTGGGCACCCAGACCCAAGTACACTCTGCAATGAAGACATACCCTATAGGACTAGAAGTGAGACTAGAGCTGCCAGCTACTATCAGGAGCCATCTACACCAGAGGAAGTAGGAGTTGACAATGAAACCAAAGCCACCAGTGAGAGAGCAATGTCAAGGGAAGTGGGTAGTAGGGAACTAGGCAGCTGAGGGGCTGAACAACGTGTGCATGGGGAGAAAACCACAGGAACGTGGTAGGGAATTATGGGCAGGAATAATGTGGAGAAAGAGACCAGGAAAAAGACAAGCATGTGGAAGGGACAGATGAGGAGAGAGAAACAGAACATATGGGCAAGGGAAGATGAAACGAAGAGCAAAAAGGAGATAGTGTGATTTTTTTCCCAAAAGGGCAAAACACTTATCGTAGTTAACAATAAATATAGCAATATTTGCCTAATGTTTATGTGAAACAATAACAATTGTGTGACTGTGAATGGGAGTTTGGGAAGGAAGCAAGACAATTAAATGTGGATGTGGCCTCAGTGGGTCACAACTGAGAATACCAAATTCAGGACTAGCTGCTGAGAAATAGGGAAGACACATCCCAAAACTGGTGGTTATTCTTCCATAAGATATACCAAACCAGCAACAAAAATAAACTTCTATCTCACCACACTGGTGAACAAGAAGTCAGAAATGCAGCCTCCTTAGGTATTCCAGTCCTAGATCCAACACACAGACACTAAACTCAATGATGAGTGGTTATTTAAAACCAATTTAGTCAAACAAAGGATTTTTCTGATCACAAAGGATCAGCCACATACCCATATAACTCAGATCTTAGCCAATAATCACACTGTTGCCAGTCTTTTAGTATCTAATATCTAAAGATTTATTTATAAAAAGTAAGAAAGGGGTGAGAGTCAAAATTGGTTAAACGGGTCAAATACATACAATAATTGAAGAGTTCTTGGATCAGGTTTAAAGCAGTGATGGCATAAACTGCTGGCTTAAGTTAAGTCTCTGGTTTCTCCCAATGATTGGAAGGTCCTCAGTCCCTTGGTTAGAATGCTCCCAATAGTATAAATCCATAGTCCAGAGCACTGTTCCCTCTAAGCTGTGCACGTGTGTGTGCGCACACAGATCCTAAACCCCACGCACACAGCGAAACACCGCTCGCACATTTGTCCCGAGTCCTGACTGCGCATCAGTCGGGACGCCCTTTGCCTGATATCAGGGACCGCTCACCATCACCGCCAAAGTCCCAGGGCCGGCATGGTGGCGCTTCCTGGGGCAGCTCCCGGCGGCGCACCCGCCTGCCCGCTGGCAGAAGCTTATAGTGCGGGTGGCCACTAGGCACAGAGACGGAGCGGGTCTCAGTGTGCTGCACTGGCTCCCTCCTGCCCAATCAGAGCTGCAGGGGAGGGGCTTGCAGGCACCAGCGGCAAGCAGAGAGCTCTCAGCCCCCAATCCCCCACTCAACCCAACCTGACCCTAGGAGACAGAGGAACCTGCTGGCTCTTAGGGTCTCATTGGCGCTTTTCCCTGCCAATGGGAACCACAGAGCTCTCACTTGTGGCGGGCGCAGCACATGGAGAGTCTGGAGACACACACCCCCACCCTCGCCGCTCTGACCCTAGAAGCCAGAGACCTCCCAGCAGGGCTGGTGAGTGCGGCCAGGGAAGGGGGCAGGGCGAGATAGAGTGAGTGTCTGGGAAGTCTGTGGTGGGATGCTGGGCTGTGAGGGTGTGGAGGGCGCCGGGCAGTGGGAGAGGTTTGTGTGTTTTGGGGTGCTGGTCAGTGGGGGAGATCTGTGTGGGTCAGGGTACTGGGCAGTGGGGGTCTGTGTGGGGCATTGTGTAGTTGTGGTGGTGGGGCTGTGGGGAAGGGCACTGGGAAGGAGGGAGGGAGGGAGGAGAAATCTGTGTGTATTGGGAAACTAGCGAGTCGGGGGGTTCTGTGTGGGGTGCTGGGCAGCTGTGGTGGGGCTGTGGGCAGGGGGCACTGGGCAGGGGTGGTGGTGTGCACAGCACTGTGCATTTGTGGTGAAAATGTAGGGGGAGGGTTGGGGGGGCTCTGGGTATAGTGGGTTCAGGGGGTATAAGGCAGGGGAGCTGTGTGGCTCTGTTCCTCCCCCCGAGTGACTTCATTTAAATCTGGAAGGCTGGATGAGACTATAGAGACGGTTACACCAAAGTCACATAGTGTAATGCTTGTTAAACTTCGTGAAATATTCACATATGATGAGGACAACGGAGTGGTTTGTGTATATTGTTGAGATGCCAGAACTTCGGGAAAGAATTTTCAACAGGAAGAATGTAGAACGATGTATGGAAGTTGGATTTCTTAAAGCGTCATCTTTCAAGAAAGTCTCATATAGATGGTGTAACAAGACTTAGAAACAAAAATCCTACGTTACGGAGCAGATTGCTTAGCATGATTCTTGAAAGTCCAGCTGAAAAGAAGAGGAGGCAAATTAATCTTGAACGCAAGCGCTCAAACCCAGAAGAAATTAAGGCACTTATTGACAGTGTGTTATTGGCTATTAAAATGAACAGCTCAGTGCTTTCTGTTCAGGATAGTAAAGACCATATGGAAAAGTATGTGTGCATAGTCCAGCGAGCTGGAGAAGTAAAAATTATGCTTTTGAATTTCTTGAAATTATCAACTGCATTGTTCAAAATGACCTCATGCATGAAATAGCATTGGCAATGTTTCATACTCTAGCTGATGATGAAAGCACTGATATATCTATTAACAGTTACTGGATACTCTACTTTAAATATAGATCCATAAATTCTGCAAACTATAAAACTTCTTTTGGTGGACTATTATGATTGCAAGAATGTGATGCTGTTTCAATAGTGTCTGCAATCAAAGAGTTTTATAAAAAAGACCAACTTGATCTAATGAAAATGGTGATGTTCACATCTGATGATGCCTCTGTGGGGCAAACTCAATGGCATGGCAGCTCAGCTGAAACGTGATATTCCACACTTAGTCCAGCAACATTGCATTGCACACCAGGAAGACTTGAAGATTTCCGATGCATGGAAAGAGGTCAAGCTGATAAGAGACATCGAAACCTTAATGAGAACTGTCTACACAGTGTTCTGTCAGTCATCCAGGAGAAAATGCAAATTTCAGGAAATAGTGGATGCTTCTGAATGTGAGTCAGTGGCTTTCAGGCCACTCAATGAAGTGCGCTGGTTATCTAGGTACTTTGCACTTCGAGCAATTATTCGCAACTATAATCGTCTTCTGGAATATTTTGAGCAAGACAAAGATACTGATCCAGTTTCTAAATACTGCCACAAAAAGCTGAATACCATGGAATACCAAATAACATTAGAAGTTTTGAATGATGTTTTGTGGGAGCTGGCTTCAGTAGCCACGCTGCTCCGGAAACGGAGCCTTACACCTCTTGAAGCATTTCACCTTGCCCGAGGTAAACTGAGCAAGATCAGAAGACAGTACCTTGGAGATTCAGTCTTATGGAGTGACAAAGTTAAGGCTCTCTTAGATATGAGCTCTCAAGAAAATAATGAAATTGATACCAGTTCCATAATAACTTTCATAAACATCTTGTGTGCACATTTGGCAGGCAGGTTTCCAGAGGATGAAGTCCAGGAGTGGTCCGCTTTTGATTGTGCAGCAATAGTTAAGTGTGACTTCAATTTTGGAATTCATCAGGTCTCATCCCTATGTTCAAAATACAAAGACTTTCTTGCTGAAGAGATTGTTATAGTCAGTCAGAACAATGACTTCAAGTTTGCAGTAGCCGAAAGAATCAAAAGCCAATTTGTTTTAAGTTTCCCGGATATGGTGACATTTGCTCACCAGAACAAACAGTTTCAGGATCTTGCAAAGTTGATGGATATTGGAGGAACATTCCTAGCATCAAGTGCAGACTGTGAGCGTGGCTTTAGCTTAATGAACACTCTAAAAAATAAACTACGGAATTGTTTACAAGTAGATCATTTGGTCATGCTCATGTGTATTAAGAGTTACCAGCTGGATGGAGGACTGACAGATCTGGACAGAGTTTATATTGAATGGGCAAATTAAAAAGATTGCAGGGAAAAACAGTAAGGTTAGTTTAGCAGCCTTTGACATTTCGACCAATATGGAAATTAAAATGCATTTGCAATTACATATCTTATTCTTGTCTGATAATCATTTATTGATATTTTTTCGGAAAATTTTAAATTTAAAACACAAACTCTTGTTTTTCTTTTTTTACTTATGATGTCTCTATCTGAAAACCCATATAAATTGACACTAATTGAAAATTTAAAATTTTTAAATTTATAAGCATTTTACTTGCTTGGGCACATTTGCCTGATGGTGCACAAATTTGAACTTTGCTTCAAAAATTTGCACAGAAGAAATTTTTTGCACATACGGCCTGTCAAAAATTAGAGGGAACATTGGTCCAGAGATTAGAGCAGGAAAGAGGCAAAATGGAGATGCTTCCAGGTCCTTTTATAGCTTCTACCATGTGGAGGGAAACTCATTGTTCCAAAGAAAGTTCTTAGCCCAGTTTGTGGAAAAGTACAGGTACAACATGGAGTTTTGGGTCACATGATCTAGTCACATGCCTTTGCATGCTTCGATGAGTCACAGCAGAGGCCATTACCCATATTCTAGCTAGAATGTCCACAAGAAGATCCATCAGGTAGGGATGCACCTCTTCTATGATCCACTGTCAGTTAAGTGTTCTTTGATGGGCCAATGAACTTGAATAGTCCCTTCACAATGTGCTGGCCAGACGAGAAGTAAGCTGCCTTGTGGGTGTGACCACAGGAGTGAACACTGTTGAAATAAAGATATACAGTCAATATTCATAATTTTAGATATAAAATGACACATGCATACAAATAGAATCACATTAAGCAATCATAACTTTTCCATTGACACCTTACATGGCACAGTTTGTATAAGATTTGTTGTGATTATATAACAGTGGTAGCAACAATAATCTACGTGGTCATATTTTAATCATACAACATCACAGGCCTACACTAAGGAAAAGGTTTGAAAAACTTTGCACTAAGTTCTTTGTTCACGCAAACAAGTGAGGAAACCAATCAGAATAACAGAAAACTGTATCAATAATGAGGATCTCTCTGTCTTTAATGATAGTATTAATAATCTACAAGTTAGATCTCTAAGCAACAAAACAAATTGTTAAATTAAAGAGGTACTGTATTCTTAAAATGGATGTACTCTCTGGCTTTTACAGTTAATGGTTATTCTGTTCCAACAATGCTATTGAAAATGGTTTAGATCAGGTTAGTGTGCCCTCTTGCAAACCACTAAACCTCTTTGCTGAGTGTGAACATTGACCCCACCAAAGTACTGTATTAGCACCAGTTAGACAATTGGAGGCAGAAATACACCAGAAGCAGATTTTTGGGTTTTTGTGTGTAAGACCTGGTCTGAGACATTGTTCCAGCCATTACTTAACAGGCTTGAGAAATCTTGTGCCAATTTGTCCCAAACATTAATGTGGTAGGATTGATCTCATTCTTAATCCAAACAGCCCATAGAATTTGAATGTCATGATTTTATATAAAATAGTAATTAGAAAACTAAAGCAATTATTATTCATTTTAACTAAAGAAATTCATTGCAAACTAAAGTGATCTTGGAAACCTTTGCAGGCTTTTAATATATAGGACTAAATTGTGTGCTGATTTACACCAGGTGTAACCCCACAAAATCAGATTGTGCAGGTTATAAACAAACAGAATTTGACCGTTTGGAGAGGATTGGTTGGGGGGAGGGTAATTGGGTGAGGGGGAATGAGTGTGGGATATTTAAATAAGACAGGGAAGGGAGGCACGCACCACAAAATGCTGCAAACCCTATGGAAAACCTTTGGGAACGTTGTGGTGAGGGGATATTGCAACATGATAATGGCTCTTATAATGGAGATAACTCTGATTTTGAAAAACAAAGTAAATCTGGGGCTTCTGCTTACATATAATGCATGATGATGGGTAGAAGAAGCAGAAAATAGAGGCTGTAGTTTAAAAGTATCTCACATGATCCTTTAATTTGTTTGTATCCTACTAGCCAGGCAAATCTCAAGATGTGTAAAAGGATAATCTTGTGGTTTAAAAACTCTCTCATATAAGGTTTAGATCTGTAAAAGTTACCCTGAACAGACCAGAAAGAGAAAACCGTATTTGCCAGTTTTACTGTCACATGAAAAGAAATGTCATACAGTACAATGAGATAAGGAAAGAACAAATTGAAGGCTTTCTGTTCCAGAATTTTTGCAAGTTAGCAACATTTCTCAGGCTAGACAGCCTGTTCTGGGTGTAACTTTGTAGTGTGCAAATCATTCTTGTATTTTTGCTCCATTTTTTTCTGGTATTTAAAAAAACTGTGAAGTATAATTACTGCTGATGAAAGGTGATGGACTGACAATTCTGAATACTAAAAGTAGAGTGTAGCCACAGCAGCATGAGAGGCTAGCCACCCCAAGTACATGCCTGGGGTCTTGGATGGTTAGGTACTCAGAGCGGCTAACCCATCCCACCACTTGTGTTCTCATGGCTAACTTTATTTTTAGCACACTAGCAAGATGAGAGCTAGCTCAATCTGTCTCCTGGAGCTGGGAGATTCCCAGCTCCAAGTGTAGATATGCACATATGCAAGAGGAGCTTGGGTTGATTTCCATGGTCATTCAACTAGGTTTCTCATCTGCATTGTCAATTAAAGCTACCATTTTGCACCTTATGGACAAATGCAAAGAAATAGGCCATGTCTACACTACGGGGATTATAAGGTCATAGTTACAGCATCATAGCTATGCTGGCATAACACCATAGCATAAATACAGAACACAGTGGTAGAAGTGGTTTTTCTGTTGGTGTAGAAATACCACCTCCCTAAGTGGCAGCAGCTAGTTTGATGGAAACTACGTCTACACTTAGAGTTAGGTTGGCATAGCTACAGTAGTGGATTTTTCACACCCTGACTGCTGTAGCTATGTTGACCTAAATTTTAAGTGTAGACCAAGCCCTAGACTCCAAACTCATTTCTCAGAGAGTGCCACACTGCCAGTAAATAATAGTGACTTTCAGGCCCCTCTTTGTTGGTCGGGGTGTGAAAAATCCATATCCCGGTCCGACATAGATGTGTCTAGGCTGGGGGTTAGGTTGGCATAGCTATGTTGATGGAACAATGTTCTCGCAGACTTAACTTGTGTTGTTTGGGTAGATGATATGCCTACACCAACGGGAAAACCCCTTCTGTCAGTGTAGGTGGCATCTACACCATGGGGTTATGCTAGAATAGCTACAGCATCACCTCCATAGTGTAGACCTAACCTCAAGTCTGGTCTACGCTTAAAACGTAGGTCGACATAGCTATGTTGACCTAACCTCTGGTGTGGAATGCTTCTGTCGACCTAGCTATCGTCACTTGAGGTAAAAAAAACCCTTTCAGCACTGTAGGCTACAACTATGCTGTCAGTTTACAGCAGCATAATGACAACACCGTAGCTAAACCACTATAGCACCTGTAGTGTGGACACAGCCTCAGACACCAACAGTCTGGGCCATGTTTAAACCAGTTACTTAATAAATACAAGTAATACAGGATAGCTCTTTACACACATTAACAAAACTTCACAACTCCCCATAGGCCAGCAGGCATTAGTGTCTTTGTTTATACTTGCCTAAGGCCACACAGCAAACAGTGAGAAAGCCAGGATTTGGGCATATCTGGCTCTAGATCTGAGCTCAATTCCTTAGAATGTGCTGCTTCTCAGATCTGAAAGGGATTTGTTAGTGACGTATGGCATCTGAACCAGCTAGCGTGCCACTTACATCATTTTTTAATGTAAAAATTATTGTTAATTAAAAAAATAACTGTGTGTGGGGGGGGGGGGGGACCTTGAAACTTATAGAGTTAATTTAGGGCCTGTTCTCGGAAATCCCTCCTGCTGAAGTCAGAGGAGCTATTTGTATGACTCACATGAATAAGGACTTCAGGAATGAGTCCTTATTTTAAAAGAAGCCAGGAGGATTGGTCCATAGACACTTGAAAACTCAGTGGTAAAATATCAAAGGCATCATTACAAGTGTTTGTTTTGCAGTCTTGATGCTTTATTTTAGTGCAAACTTATTCCCGTTTTAAACAGCTCTGAAAAATAATATTCAGGTGTCAGATTCATTACCCTGATCTCATACCAGCGTAAATCAGTAGTAACTCTGCAGAAGTCAATGGGCTCCATTAAGGTATTGGCATAAGGCAGCCGTAGCATCCATAGGGGAATCCCTGGGTGGTATAAGACTAGCAGCTCCTGTGTTACCCCTCCTAGCTGTCCCACCGACAGAGCATCCTTGAGCTCCAGCTATCCTAGCTGTAGGAGTTGTCCTTGGGAACATTGTAGCTCATAAACTTGTACAACTCTTGGCCCAACAAAGTTGCTCATGAGGACTGGATCAGCAGCTGGGGGGTTTGGAGTCGAAGGGGAAAGAGGGCAGCTTTCTCTCCTCCCACCCTCCCCTGAGCTCGGATAGATTCTAAACCGCTGGTCCTGAGTTGATATTGCGTGAGATTAGAATCAGGCTCTTAATACTGCTGCAGAGAAAGAAGCTCAGCATTTAATCCCAGAACAGATGTTTCCAGAAAGGACAAGTTTTTCACCATTAGAAATTCTAGATCAAAATTCTAGATTAAAAACAAATCTTGTTTGGTTTAATAACTAAGAAACATCAGACTCAAAGATTTTAAAGTTTTTAAAAACAGTTTTTTCTTTTTTCATCTAGCCAAGAACATGGAATGAGCATGAGAAAGTTCTGAAGACCCAATTTATGCCGATAGAAAAACCAAGTGAGAACATATCCGAGCACCTATGCTGAGTTCCCAATTGTGAAGAATAATCTTTAAAAATCTGGTGTGTACTATGTTTTCAATTTATAAATTATATGTAGTTAAAATTTATGGACTTTGACTGCTTGAGCAACTACTTCCCTAGACTTTAAGGCTGAATGTTTCCTTGTTTTTTTCCCTCTGGGTAAAGTCAACCACATTTCTAATAAACATGGAAAGAGCTTTCCAGATAAAGTCACTATTTTTATGTAAAGTACCCTCCAGACTCATTATAAAAAAGTTTAAAACCTAAAGCGTGCAAGTAATTTGTAATTGTTAAACTTATGTAACCTGTACAATGAAAAAAAATCAGCCTATTGTAACATGTACACCCTCGACATCAATGAGCAACATACAGTAAGAGTTAAACTATAAAGGAAACGAGCACATAAAACTGTGTGTTTCAGTTAAGCTGAGCTTCTAACATGAATCAAAGAAGCAAGAGAACACTATGCCATTAACTCTCCCAAGTATACATATTCAGATACCTAGAGGAAAGATCTAATCTATTTCAGGGTGTTTCTGTTCACCACTGAAGCTTCTTGGTGGCAGCACAGGAGGTTTTGGGGAGAATCAGTGGTTTTAAAAGTTACAGTGAGGTCCAGCAGTATGGATGTTTTAGTACACAAAATTGAGTACACAAATTTAGGGATTGTTTTGAAAAATGTGGTCCTTATGGCAGTAGCATTTCCCCTAGGAGCAGGCATGAAATCTAGGTGTTTTATTTCAGATATTTGTATTCACATTGTTTCATAGACTTTTAATGCTTCAAGTGGTCAGTTATGGAACTGAAATAATACAAGATCTAGTCTTACCACAATATTTAAATTCCTGGAGTAAAAATTCCATAGACAGTCCATATCTAGGGTTATTTTAACTTTGTAATTTGCCCATCAAACCATCAGTAAGCTTATGAAAAATGCAGACACAAATGCAAGAATATTCAGCTTTATTTGGGTCTACTCAAATACAGATAATTGGGGGTCACTTGTGGTTCTATGTAACTTAGATGCTCAATCAATTACATGCAATGCTTACAAACACTGTGAAAGACAATGGGAAGGCAAACACATATGTTATAATTACTGGGCTTGATCTTTATGTGAAGCATTTGTTAGTTTAATCTCTAGATGGTGCCAAATATGTATTTATATCTTCTCAGGTGATAGAATTTCTCTTCATGTGGATCGGAGCTTCACTTTTGTCAGAAAAAACCTCTTTCCTCAGCTTTTGCCCTTGTGGGCTCAGCAAATTCACCCCCAATTTCACTTGGCCAAGGTTCGCTGGGTGAGTCTTTTTGACCTCTTCAAAATCACTCCATGTTGGGCTATAGGAATTGCTCAGAATTACACAGGAAATCTGATTTAATGTCTTTCTCACATGACACTAAGCAGCACTAACCACTGAACAAAGCATGAAAAACTGCAGCAATCCTGTATTTGCAAGGGATAGGCTGTGAACTAACAGCTCTTTTCCATCTCTAACTTCTACAAGTCAATGACCACATGGGCCACAAGGCTGGTTCTCACTCTCTGAAGCTGTATCTTTTAGGTATATATTAAGTGTTCCTTTAAAAAAAAAAAGCAAGCTCCCTAAATGAAACAAGTAGGTAAAGTCGTGCTGCATATGGTACTAGTAAAAATGTCATAGTAAGAGTTGTCTCCAGCCAAGCAGCCTTTGTATTACTTCTCTGGAGCTTCGAATATAGCCTCATGTAATTACTTGCTCTACTTTTTAACATTTTATGAGAAAAGTGCATCTTAAAAAGTTATATTTCCAGAGAAAACATAAACCAGCCAGGTCTGGAGTAGACAGAGGGCCTGATTCTGTTCCCATTGAAGTCAATGGCAAAACTTCCATTGACATAAATGAGAGCAAACCCATGAAATAAAAGCAAATTTATCAATGTTCTTTTTTAATTTGCAAAAAGAAAAGGAGTACTTGTGGCACCTTAGAGACTAACCAATTTATTTGAGCATAAGCTTTCGTGAGCTACAGCTCACTTCATCCGATATACTTGTGTACTCCTTTTCTTTTTGCGAATTACAGACTAACACGGCTGTTACTCTGAAACCTTTTTTAATTTGGTGACCAAAGAATCAGGTTTTACTAATAAGGTTTCTCTAATTCATGGTTTCTTTATGTTTTTCTCCTACCCACAACCCCCAGACAACTCACTTTTTTCTTTTGTGATCCCAAACCACCCTATATTTTCTTCTGCAACCCAATATGCCAGATCCTTGGATGTCTCTATCCTAGAATCTTTTGCACTGTTTCAGTCAAAAAAATTTAAAATATAAATACATTTAAAATGGTCAATTTTTAAAAGTGCATTTTGACATAGATTGCCAAAGGAGGAATTTACATTCATACAGTCTTATTGAAAATGTCATGAACTGCACATTCCCTAGTACAATAGATTCAATAACTCTAATTACTGAAGCGCTTTTCATTTGGAAAGGTATCTCTGCAAGCCAAAGGGGTGGAATGCTTCTTTCTTTCTGTGTGTAATAAATGGAAGTTTAGATTTTATAGAGATGTTGGTGATCCCTAAAAAATAGTCTTCTGACCTGCACTGGGGTCGTCATTCCAAAGGTTGCGAACAATGGCTTACCGTGAATTGTTTGTTTCTCTTAGCATGGGTCATGCAAGGCAGGAACTTCTCCTGCCAACTGCCTCACCTCATTGGTGACATGTTCCCAGCACATTGCTCTTTCTATATGATGATGGTATTTCTTGCATTTTTATTACATACATTTGCTTTGACCAGTTTGTAATTTCAAGGTTTTTTGAAAATATTTCGCATTACACCTAGACTAAAGGTTTCCAGGTTTCACTTTAAAGTCTTGAAAGGTAGAAAACATACAAACATTCGCTCTCACCTCCCCTTTCTTTAATCTTGCCACACTGCTTGTCAATGTTATGGCCAGGAGTGAAACAAAGCTGAAAGTGAGAAGAATGCAGAACCTGGCTCTACATGAACACTTGCTGTAAAATACTCCCCCAAATCATGCCTTGTTGTACTTCAGCCAGTGTGTGAAAGAGACCTGATGTATCTATTTTGTGCAAGAAGAAATCTTATGTCAGTAACAATTCATCCTCTCATACTATTTCTATGTGAAATACATTTTCCACACGTTGTTCTGTCCTCTTGTTTATTTTCAAGTGTTTACAGTCTCTAATAAATACCTACCTTTACCATACTGGAGTAGGTCCCCCAGTTGTGCTCGGTTTTTCATTCCTAGTTCTTCTAGCCTGCTTTTCATATACTTAGTCACATGTCTTTAGAAGGAGATTAAAAACAGATCTTTTTGAATTGACATACGGTGCAATAAAGCTGCACTAAGTTGTTTATTCCTATCAAACACAGTGTTTATTATCAAGGTTTGCTTATTGAGTCTCTGCAGGAAACTTACTTTTAAGCATGGAAGGGGGGATAAAATGTGGTCTGCTGCTCACAACAGGTGGCTGGAGTTCAAGACTTATGGGTTCTATTCACACTTCTGACACTGAATCTGTGTGACCTTAACCAAGTCGCTTACAGCCAGATTCTGCCACCATTATTCACTTTAGGTAGCACCCACTCCATGAGCAGTCCCATTGAAACCAACAGGACTAAAGCCCCAATTCAGCAAAGCATTTAAGCACATATTTAAATGCTTGGATGAATACAGATGGACTTCTGAATTGGGACCTAATTGCTGAATAAAATATTGAGAAGGGAAGATTCTAGGCTTTAATCTCTCCATGCATTAAATTTCCCATCTGTCAAATGGACATAATTAGTACTTCATGATGATTGCAAAATGTCGAGTGCCTAGAATGAAAGGTACTATTTATTGTAACTGTAAACTTTTATTTTTAAGATCACATGAATTCTGAAAATGGATGAGTATTCATGTAACATGCTGACATACTGAAAGCATCTGGCTTGTCAATAGGACTACATTTCTTTCAACTTACAGCCTACGCTACTGCTTTCATCTTTGCAACACTGAAAACCTCTAATAATACTTAATAGAAAGTGCATCAGCAGCTTTTTGTTTGCCCCAGAAGTAGCAAATAAAACCTTCCCACAATAACCACCAAGATAATATCTGGGCAAATACTACAAAAAAGTAAAATATGAATAAAAACCATGAATTCATTTCAGAGATATTCACAACCCACTTTTTGGTTTCCCAGACCACTTGTGCAAGTGATTGTTTGTTTGATACAATGTGTCCAGAAAGCAAGGCTCAAGAATACATGTGCAAATACTTTTGCAAATTAATGCTGGAAGCATTTGCAGAGTCCAGGGGATGCTGTGTTGTTTCGTAGTTAGAGTTTGGATCCAAGGCATAGGATAAAAGCCAGCTGTGATTTTAAGTGTCTGTTCTGATAACGTTTATCAGCTTAAGCTTAAGTAGAAACAACTGTGCATATGTAAGAAATTGCAGAGTAATCATGTTTGTGGGGAAAACAAAAAGATCAAGTAATCATAAAGCTAAACTTGTTTTGAACGAGCACAAAACTTACCTATTGACAGGTGGAGAAGGGATATGAAAATGAGAAACTAATCTACATGAATGAGAAAAGATAAAGTTATAAATAGCTCAGCATAAACTAAGGGAAGCTGAAGCAGTGTGTTGTCCGCTGCTGGAGGCGACTATGTGGTGACCATCCTGATAAGCATCTTACTTCTGAGTAACTGATCACTACTTGCTGAGCATTATGCCTTAAGAAAGATTTGTTAGACCAATCTGCTGAGCAGTGAATTTCAGTCCAACAGTTAGTGCCAAGGGAGTGAGGACTGCCATACACTGGGCTCTTCTAATCCAGGTTGACACACTCCGCCAGTGTGGGAACTGTATGACCTTGGCCAGACAGTTGAACTTATCCTACTCTGATTGAGTCAACTCAGCTGAGAAACTAGGTGAAAAACAAAGATATCAATGACAACCGAACGCTGCATCTGAATTAAGCTTTTCTGGATAAACAAATATTTGCTAAATTAAAAAACTCGCACCCTTTAAATGCTCCAATGTGATGCAAGCAGTGCAACTTCTTAATGGGCCACATAACAGGGAAAATGATTTATGCATCCCAAACCTAGGGTCTTGCTTACCAGCACTGCAGATATTAGCATTTACTTATAGAACCCAGCCAAGTTTCTGAAGCCATTTTGTATGCAGGATTAGGAAAGGACCCTCCTGAGAGACTTCTTATAGGTAGAGAACTCCTTAACTGCACGCTGATTTAGTCAGTTCACTGCCAGCTTCCCACTGTTCATATCATATGGACTAGTTCTTGCTCATTTGTCCCCAACCCTCCTTGTTCTTTGGCTTTCTGGAGTGCTCCCTGGTTTCTCAGCAGTCTTGGTTATACCCTCAGCTCTCTCTGACACTGCCCAAACCAGTCCACCCTTTTCTGCTCCCATTGCTCTTCAAGCACTCCCCAGCCTCCCAGATATTTCTTTAAGGCGATCTTTAATTCTACACTTTCATAAAGAAGTTCTTGTGTGAGAAAGAGACCGCTCGATATTACCAAGCAGAAAACCAGCTCCTGCACTATTACAGCTTAAGGCGAGAGAGAGAAAGAGAATGAATATATAGAAAATGAGTATGTGGTTTAAGCGTGAAGATCAAATTTTGTTTACATTTCCACTGCAGTAAATGTGGAGTAAGTCCCCTGAAAACAAATTCTGATCTCAGTTCTACCACTGAAGTTAATGGAGTTACTCCAGATTTACACTGACAGCAGGATTTGGCCCTCACCCTTTACGTATTAGAATAATTTTGTTCTAGTAATTAGCAGAGCTGTGTGAAAGTCCGAGGTTTAAGTTCATAGGGGCAAGTCCACACTTTTTTCTCAGTTTCGTTTTGAGTTCATTTGACCTAACCCTGAAATTCAAAGTAGAAACTTACCTGAAACTATCACGGTCACTTAATTTTTTTTTTTTATTTGTACACTACCCAAAAAAGGTGAGGCATTTTACAGAATAAGGAAATGTCAGGTCCCTGACCCAAAGAGATTACAACCTAAATTTTAGGCACAAATGAGAGTAATAAACAAACAAAAGTAAGGGGGGGAAGTGATAAGGTAAAACAAAACTAACAACATGATCACACACTTACCCTCTTTAAGCAAGTGCATATCTTAATGATTGTATTGCTTTCATTTATTTTAAACTCACTCCTTGTATAGTAAGGGGTAGGGTGCTTGAGTGAAGTGGCCAGATTTCCGTAAGTGCTCAGTGCCCATTGTTGTCAATTAGAACTGATGAACACTGAGCAATTTTGCGCTGGTAACTCCATAGTGCTCAGCCATTTTGAAAAGCTGATGATGCTAGGGGCTGTGGCAGAAGAGGAGGTGTTTTTTGGCTTTCCTCCACAAACCACAAAATGGCCTAGCTTCATTCTTAAATTGGCCCAGGCTTGAGAAATTCAGAGAATCTGGTTTGTGTTTTGAATCTGTAACAAAATCTCCAACCAGGGGAGTAGAATTAGGTTTTGTTTGTTTGTGCAGCTCTATTAATGACTGTTAATTGTTGAGCACCAATCATACCAGGCTCTGTAAAGAACAATGAGGAGATAAGGCCCCTGGTCTCAAATAATTTACAATATAAAGGCTCAGTTCTGCCTCCCTTAACCATACTGAGTAATAACTTACTCCCCATGTTTATTTAAACAGCCCAGTCACAGAGTAAGTATTTGTAAAGATTGGGGATATGCCCCTACTTGTTAAAAGTCCTGCACTTAAACAGAGAAGAGATTCTATATTTTACAGATTTTATTTATTTCCTGCTGTTATAGATTTTTTTTTCTTTGTATTTCTGTAGCCTTAGTCCTGTAAAAAGGGTGGAACCAATTGCATAATTTCACTCACAATCATTTGTTTAAATGCTGAGCTCTGGTGGCATTAGGGAAGAGCTTTATTTTTACTTTTGCTGCCCAAAAGTTGAGGCACGAAATATTACGCTGAAATGGTCACACAGCTTACTGAACAATTTGTTGTATTTATAGACACAAAACAGTGTAAGATAATGATAAAATACAGATGAGAAGTGAATGTTTTTGTTATCTGCTACAGTAAAGAAAACATGTCATGGGGGAACCAGTTGACCAAGATCTAGGTCTCTAGTCTCCTGGCTCAGGATAGAAGTACAGTAATGGAAGTTACTGGTATTCCGTGGCAGGCGAAATCAGGCCCCTGGATGGTTTACACACGACTCAAACATTACACTTCCAGTAGCTGGAGGTTAACAACATTCAGACATATGCAAACAGAAGAGTGCAAGGGTCAGATTCCTTTGAATACATGTTTATGGAAAATTAATTTTTTTCAAAAACATGTATAATAAGCGTGTCATCTACTGTTAGGAATTTTACATATTTAAATGTGAATTTAAAAGTAACATCTGGTGTTTAATTAATACTTGTTTGTTGTCTATATCAGTTGCAACCAGTGCTGCTGGAACAGTTTTAATAGTGGGGGTGCTGAGAGCCATTGAACCAAACTGTAAACCCTGTATATGATGGAAACCACTTCAAGCCAGGGGGTGTGGCAGCACCCCTAGTTCCTGCACCTGTGATTGCCACAGATTTTTATAGCAGCACTGGATGTACCACAACAGTTAAGATTGTTAATACTACACTATAAAGCCTCTGTGGGTGGGTGGGGGTGGATGGTCTCAAGCCTGTGTAAATGACCCCACGGGAGAGCAGCGCTGAGAGTGCTGTGCTACACCAGTCCCGTCGCTGGCTGGTACCACTCTGGATGCACCACACACTCAGAGGCAAGCGGTGTAGGTGCTTCAAGCACTAGGCCTTGCAGGCTGTAGCCTTTGGTGGACTCCCCTAAACACTCCTTGCAGCGGAATAACAAGGATTGCTTTACTAGCCCTGCCAGAAAGAAACATTGCAATTACCCAAGGCAAGATGACTTTAAATGATGAACCGACAGTTCCTAACTCAGCCCGTAGGGCCAGTTCAGGACGGGAGTATGAAGACAGAGGTCCTCAGGCCTAGCGCCCGTGATACGCATTTCAAGCCACCCCTCTCCCACAGGCAATTATGCACTGCCCTGCAGATCCCCAGCCGGAGTCAAGTTCCCATGTCTGGCACCTGTAGTCTCATTCAGCCCCCCTGTTTGCAGGCTACTCCTGACACTCCGTCAGCCATGGCTCCCTTGCAAGCAACAGGCTGCTTCCCATCTCTTGGCTCTTCAGTCCACGCTCCTAAACTGCTCAGCCTTTTCCCCTCCAGTCAACTCCCAGGCTGCTATCTCTGGCCTGTTGCTCCTGCTCACTAGCAGCCTACCCTGCACAACCGCTGTTATGTGCTTCAAAGGTGAGGGCAGCCCTGCTGCCTGCTTCTCTTGCTTTCCTCAAGCAGGACCTGTGGGAGGGTGCTCCCTGCCCACCCCTAACCCTGGCCCTCTGGGGCTCCTCATCAGGCCCCTGCCTCACAAACCTCCCTGGCTGCCCCTGACACACCACGTGAGCTGGCTGCTTGACATCCAGTGGTTCCGCCTCTGAACCATGCCCAGACAACATCTGTACGTTCTTGTTCTGCATACCAGCCATTTCCTCACCCTCATGTCCTGTGCTGACACCAAGTGGTGGGACCTGCTGCCATCTGAGGAGGGCAAGGACCCCCAGTAGGTCAGCCAGCATTCCTCTCTGGTTCCACAGCCCACAGGGGATATTAGGTGGCAGCTCCTCCATGCAGCCGTGAGCACAGGCGTGTACCTGGCACGGTTCATGAACTCCCCCGACGCCTGTCCCTTTTGCAGCAAGGAGACCCTGGCACACTTCTACATAGGGTGTGTCAAGTTGCATCCACTCTTCTCGCTCCCCCAGAACCTCTCAACGAGCATCTGTCTGTGCTTTTCCCCATACCTCCTGATCCTAGAGCACCCCAGTCATGGCCCCACAAAGTCCGGGGACCTCCTCATCAACCTCCTCCTGGCTCTGGCCAAGAGGGGCCAGCATCATACCAAGAGGAGGAAGCTGGATGGGGGGGTGGGGTGTTCTGCGACTATGGGGTCTATCCCCAGTCCCTGGTTCAGTCACATCTCCAGGCAGTGTTCTTCTGGGCGTTATCCACCGACTCCTTAGATGGCTTTGAGGAACAGTGGGCACTGTCTAGGGTTCTCTGCTTGGTGCCCCCCTCTGGCTTCCTCATTTTTAACCCCTGACCTCACTCCAGCCCCTGTTTTTTTAGGTGTTGTCCCAAGAACTTAAGTGTAATCTGGGCTTTGTGGTTTCTCCCCCCCAGCTGAGGGGGCAGGGCCTTTAGTTATGGGGGGCATAGACCACCTGTCCCAGTACTACAGATAGTACCAGCAGCCTCGAGCTCCCTCCTGAGTGGGGTCCCCTCTCACCTCTGGCAGTACGTCCCTTTCTCATGCTGGAGAGAGATTACAGAGCTCTCTGATGGCTAGGTTTTGCACTGGGGGCGTGTAACAGTACCCAGTAAAAAGCCACCAGGATCATTTACACCTGGTTCAAATCCTCACCTAACATGGGATACTTCTTTTCCACAAAATTGGTTTGGCTCATTTAATTTTGGTCCATTGGCTTCCCCTCCCCCTACATTTATAAAGTGCCAGTCTTGTGCTGCTGCGCTACAGAATTATATAATGGCCCTGCAGAGGATCATTGACAGATCAAAGCAACCACTTCCTCTCCCCACTGTCAACATGAATCTGCAAAAAGGAATGTTGACAGCAGCTTGTCATAACACCCAAACATAAACAAGTCGAGCAAAAGTAACGGTCATAAGAAACATGGATTTGTTTCAGAAAACTGCTTAAGCATATGCTTAAGTTTGGGCCTGTCAGTAGTCCCATTGACTTTAATGCGACCACTCACATGCTCAGAGTAAAGCAGGTGAGTAAGCTTTTCACTGGATCAGGGCTTGAAGCTGTTAGTTATCACACAATCAGCACAAAGTCGTAAAAGTCGACGAAGGAGCCAACTTTTCATTGTCTAGTGGGTACTCAGGTGCAATATACACAAGAAGGCCAGATGCCACAAGGATGGCACAGTATTGCCATCTCTTGAAAAGCACGTGATTTTGCCCCCTACTGCAAGAGCTCTCTTGATGATAGGAAGAGCACCTGCACTCACATGATTTGGGAGGAGGTAGATGCATGCTCCTCTCACCCACTTCCAGCAACCACCTGATTCTCTTCTACCTGTTTACAGAAGCCATCTGCTCTCCTCCTCCTTCCTGCTCCCAGTGAGTAGCTGCTTCCCTGCCCCCAGCTCACCCTACTCATGGCTCCCTTGAGCTCCTTCTCCCCCTAGTCCTCTTGCTGCACTACAGCCCCAGCTGGTACTGGCTACATGGTCTTTTCCCTCCAGCTCCCAAGCACTTCTGCTTCTCTCCTCTCCCTTCCATCTCACTGACCCAGCCCAGGAAGATGCCCGAAACCTGGCCCCTAAATTCCATCCCATCTCTCCCACAGCTCTAAGACCTCCCTGCATGCAACTTCCAGCCCTGACAGATACCTGCTACCTTCCCCTCCCTCCACACAAGCCATACCGGCTCCCAATTTTCAGTTTCTGCTCTCCACCTTTACCACTCCCCACCAGGTCTGACAGGTCCCTACTACCCAGATCCTTCCCTCCCCACTCTGGGTTCCAGGAAGGTACTGGCTGCCCTGAGCCCTCCCCACCTCCTGCAGCCACTTGCTCCTCTAAACCCTCAGAGCATCTTTCAAGGTTCCATCCCCACTCTGAACTCTAGGGTACAGATGTGGGGACCTGCATGAAAAACCTCCTAAGCTTATTTTTAGCAGCTTAGGTTAAAACTTCCCCAAGGTACAACCATTTTACCTTTTGCCCTTGGACTTTATTGTTGCCACCACCAAGCATCTAACAAATATATAACAGGGAAAGAGCCCGCTTGGAAATGTCTTTCCCCCCAAAATCCTCCCAAACCCTACACCCCCTTTCCTGGGGAAGGCTTGATAAAAATCCTCACCAATTTGCATAGGTGAACACAGACCCAAACCCTTGGATCTTAAGAACAATGAAAAAGCAATCAGGTTCTTAAAAGAAGAATTTTAATTGAAGTAAAAGAATCACCTCTGTAAAATCAGGATGGTAAATACCTTACAGGGTAATCAGATTCAAAACATAGAGAATCCCTCTAGGCAAAACCTTAAGTTACAAAAAGCCACAAAAACAGGAATATACATTCCATTCAGCACAGCTTATTTTATCAGCCATTTAAACAAAACAGAATCTAACACATATCTAGCTAGATTACTTACTAAGTTCTAAGACTCCATTCCTTTTCTGTTCCCGGCAAAAGCCTCACACAGATAGAGAGAGCCTTTGTTTCTCCCCCCTCCAGCTTTGAAAGTATCTTGTCTCCCCATTGGTCATTTTGGTCAGGTGCCAGCGAGGTTATCCTAGATTCTTAACCCTTTACAGGTGAAAGGGTTTTTTCTCTGGCCAGGAGGGATTTAAAGATGTTTACCCTTCCCTTTATATTTATGACAGCATCTGTCTCACCCCATTCCCACTAGCTCCCCCCTGCCTCACCCCCAAACTGCTCCTGCCATCCACTGGAGCCTTCTTGGAGGGGGCCTGTTGGTACTGACATGCTCCCCTCCTCTCTGTACGCTTCTGGGAGTGCCTATGCCCATCTTTCCGTGGGGAGACACCTGTAGGGCTTTAACCAGGGTGGGGCAAGCAGTGCGGTGGGGGTTGGTCAGACCAGCCTTGCATGGCAGGGTGCCGGTGCTTAGTGGGGCCAGGCAGCCCTGCTTGGCAGGGCTTGGGGAGGGAGCACTACCATCACCCCCTGGTTCACCTCAGTGGGCCACCCAGCCTATCTGGCTTGGGGGAAGTAAAACCAAAAAATCCAGGGGGCACTTGTGCCCCTGCCCCACACATCACCTCGAGTAGGGGGTGCAAATATGTTTGCTCACCCCAGGCAACCAAAATGCCTAGTTATGGCTCTGCATCAAGGAGAACCACTGACCCCCCCAATCTGATATACAGTAGAACCTCAGAGTTACAAACACCAGAGTTGCAAGCTGACGGGTCAACCACACCCCTCGTTTGGAACTGGAATTGCGCAGTCAGGCAGCACAGACACAAAACCAGAACCAAAAAGCAAATAGTGTACAGCATAGTACTGCGTTAAACAAACTACTAAAAAATGAAGGGAACGTTTAAAAATAAAGATTTGACAAGGCAAGGAAACTGTTTCTGTGCTTCTTTCATTTAAATCAAGCTGGTTAAAAGAAACATTTTTCTTCTGCATAGTGAAGTTTCAAAGCTGTATGAAGTCACTGTTGAGTTGTAAACTTTTGAAAGAACACCCATAATGTTTTGTTCAGCGTCCATTCCTGAGGTGTTCGTAACTCTGAGGTACTACTGTAGTAGCTTTGTTACTGGGGAGGGGCCCTTCTGCACTTGCTGGGCCAGCACAACCAGCCCCCACTCTGACCCAGCTGAGCTCTAGACCGCAGCCTGCTAAAGACAGAGCCAGGAAAGCCCAGTCTTAGCAGGGTGGGGATTCCCTCCAGGGGTAACCCATGGTGCTGAGGGAATCCCCGACACTGACTTTCCTAGCTGACTGACCAAGGGCTTCTTGCAGGAGACCAGCGGGCTCAGGGACAGAAGCGGAGCCCACAGAAAGTAGGGGGACACTAACTGTTTTTTTTGGAGGGACAGGAGTACCAGTAGCCATTGACATTTGGGAGGAGTGAAGTTTTGTGCAGCTCCATGTGTGATGTGTTCCTCAGCTCTAAGGGCTTGTGTACACAGGAAGTTCCTGGGGAAGGTAAAACAAAATAGCTAGGCTGTGAATTTAAAGTACAATAGCTATTGTGTGCTAGCTCCCTGTTTGGATGCTCTTATTCCTCACTAAAAGTGCCCATGTGCGGTTTAGTATAATCCACTGCCAAAATGGATTAACCTAATCTACACAAGGGCATGGGCGGCGGCTATCAAGGCAAGCTGTGCCTTCCGAAGCAGCCAGGCGTGGCCCCTGCCCACATTCTGCCCCCAGATCCCCTCCTGCTTCCCACTCTGGCCCTCTCTTCCTAGGTCCACTGTGCAATGGCCCCGGCTCAGGCTGGCACTGGGGCTGTGCGTACCACCCACCCCCCTGCCTGGCACTCTTGGGCGGAGGCCATGCCACCCGCCCTCCCAGCACTCCAAGACTGAGGCCGCTCTGGGGCTGGGATCGCTAGCCTGGGGCAGAGGCTGGCAGCTGCAGTGGGGGGCTCTGGGCTGCGGTGGCGGGGTGGAAGGGCAGGGCCTCGGCCAGAAGGGGCAGAGCTAGTTAGTGCAGAATAAGTGTCCTCATGGAGAGCTAGTATGGAATAGCTATTCTGCATTAGCTAGTCCAGGCTTTATCCCCATGTAGCCACGCCCTAACTGTCACACATACATACTGGGATGGGCAGGGGGAGCACAAAAGTAAAAAAAAAAAAAAAAAAAGACTAAAAACCACAACATAATATGTTTGTAAACAAAATTCTCATGATTTTGAGGGGATCTCATTATTGATCTTTTGAGGTTGGCAAAATTGGTGGCAAGAGGGAGGAAATATGGCTTTCCCCTTATAAGCTAATGTGCCTCTTACTATATGGTGAGACGGTGTAAATCAGGAATAACTCTATTGCAATCCCTGGAGGTGATACTGTGTGATATTCAGTGATCACTTGGTGCATTGCTTAAGGAGCTTGCAAGATAGCTGGTTTATTCTGTGTACAGTTTCAACCAGCTGTGCGTAACAACACCACAAGCTTCATAGCACTCTGCCGTGACTCTGGCTGGGAAACTTAGCCCTGAAAGGCACAATCCCCACTACCACATACTCCTATAAAACTAGTGTGACAGAAGAATGAGATCTCTACATTTTAAATGCCTGATGGCAGTGACTGTTTTAATATTTGTCATGGTTACAGGCTACTCGCATTTCTGTCCCCTTTCTGATCTCTCTTGAGTGCACGTGCTCAGGGGTTAGGTGTTCTCTGTCTTGGGGTGGGTTTTTTCTATTCTCCCTCTCTCAGACCAGGATCTGGGTACAATACCCCCTCTATACCAACCACTTGGTAATGTGCAGAGCCAACTTGACACCCACATTTCTTCCCTTCAGGAGCCTGTGACCAGAGCTATATAGTGATGAACAGCCTTCTAACAACAAGTATGTTTATTAGTAAAGGGAACAGAGCCTTAGAGAAAATGATTTAAAAAACAAACAGCCTACATGCATGTTTAGACTAATCTAATCTTACATTTTACCATGTGCTAAGTTAGAGTTGGAGATGAGAAAGCGCTGCTAGATCCCTGGGTCCATCTCCCTTCATATGCAGGATATACAGCACCACAGAGAGGCTGATATCAAACTGATAGTACTGGAAAAGAAAGCAGAAAGGGATTTAGTGGATTGGGAGTCTTGTTGCCTGGTTTCTATTTCTGGCTCCGCAATTAACCGGCTGTTTGACTTTTGACAAGTCACTTAACTTCTTTGTGCCTCTGGATTTCTGTATAGAGCCTAGGCAATGGGGCTCTAGGTACGCTCTGGCTGTCCCAGGACAAGCTTATAGGTTATATCAGCAGGGTGGGCAGAGAAGAGGAGAAAATAAAATAAGAGTTTCAGGTAGGCCTTATTCTGATTGCAAATATTCAGCCGCAAAGTCAAAGAAGGGGATATAATAAGCATCTTTATCTAACACCTCCATATAGCAGCAAAACTAGCTATTAAACCATTGAAATCTACAGTTGTCTCCATTCTAGTAAATGCTATTTTTACTGACTTGCAGTTGGTATTTAAGTCAGATCTGTTGAGGATAATGAATCTATAGTTACAGTTAACTCAGTTGAATGGTTTCTTTTAAATCTAATAAGATCATGACAATTGGGTCATCTCTAGTGAAACTGATTAAATAAATGATTTTTTTAAGGTCAGTTCAAGTAGTCAGATGACTAGTGCACTGGAGAGATGGGAAATTTCTGGGGCTTTTGCGTTTACCTCAACCTGTGAAAGCATTACCCGTTGCTGCTTGTCTTTTTGTATGCCCGTTTTCTATGAGATAATAGATGACTCATTCCAACACTGACTAATAAGGACATCTGGATACTCCAGAGTGAGTACATCTTTTTTTAAATGGTGATAACAAGTGTGGACAGTAATAATACACACTTTTAATAAAGGTTTCTAAATATAATATGAGAGTTACTAGTCAAATATTAATTATTGAAATGCATTTGGGGTTGATCAACAATGTAAGTTACTAGACCAGATGCAGAAGTGTTACATCCCATTAAATATGATTGTAGTAAGGAATTGTTTTTATAGAGAAAATACAAGAAAGATAGAAACAGAACTAGATGTGAAGGGGTGGGTCTGTATGTCAAGAGTATTTACATACTGGTGGTGAAATTCTTTGAATAAACTACGAGTGAATAATAAAGCGCAAACAACCATCTGATTGAATATTTCTTAGTCATGCATCACTATAATAGCCAAGCAACCATGGACATCTGCTACAGAATATGAATGCTGGCAGACAGCAAGAACACAAAAATCCTGAACTAATTTCCATGGTGCTCTAAACCACAGGACATGGGGCTAATAGGAGAGTTTAACGGACCGTGATATCTGTTGAATAACAAATTTATAGAAAAACATCTCTTCAAAAAAGTTTCTAAATCGCTCAATAGGACCAGTTCTTTGTTCTCTCTATTATTATTTGAAACCACTTAAATCCTACTTTTTATACTTAATAAAATCACTTTTGTTTATTAGTAAACCCAGAGTAAATGATTAATACTGTGCATATCTCTCTATCAGTGTTATAGAGGGTGGAAAATTTATGAGTTTACCCCATATAAGCTTTATACAGAGGAAAACGGATTTATTTGGGGTTTGGATCCCATTGGGGGCTGAGTGTCTGGGTGCTGGAGTCAAGTAACCTGCTGAGCAGTTTTTAGTTAAAAGTCTGCAGCTTTGGGGGCGTGGCCCAGACCTGGGTCTGTGTTGCAGCAGGCTAGCGTGTCTTGCTCAACAAGGCAGGGTTCTGGAGTCCCAAACTGGCAAGGAAAATGGGCTTAGAGGTAGTCTCAGCACGTCAGGTGACAGCCAAGGGGGTCTCTGTGACTGAACCCGTCACAGATATGATGCTGATGAATGCCATATAGGTACTTAGGCAGGTTGATGTCAATATTCTTTACCCATGTGAGTAATGTCATTGAAGTCATTTGCAATTCTCACATAATAAGGAGTACTCATGTAAGTATAGACTTGCCAGAACAAGGTCAGTGTCAGTATTCTGCGCTGAGTTTTTTAGAGCGACAAGGTTGGTGGGCCTGGGGACTGATATATTTTATTGAACCAACTTCTGTTTCTATGTTTGAAAGCTTGCCTCTTTCACCAACATAATTTGGTCCAATAATAGATATTACCTCCCTCACCTTGTCTCTCTAATGTCCTTGGACTGAGGTGACCATATTTCCCAAAGGGAAAACGGGACACCCCCAGCTGCTTGCCTGAGTGTCCCCTCTCCCCCGTTAGGCTATTGTCAGTCGCTGGAACCCTGCCGGCCCCCTGCATGCTGAAACGCTGCTTCCCCACCAAGTCCTGTTCCTGCCCCTGGCCCCGGCCCCGGCCCTGCCCGAGGCTAGCATCTCCACTCACCCCCACCCCCGCACGTTCCTCCACACCGCGCCCCGCTTTTTTTGACAAAAGTGGGCATTTGTCTTGTTTGCTCTCACCAACTGATCAAGTCAGCCAGAGCAAAGGGGACAAATGCCCACTTTTGAAAAAAGAAAAAAAAAAGTTGGGACGGGCTTAAAAGAAAGGGACCATCCCAGCTAAAATGGGATGTACGGTCACCCTACCTGGGACGAACACAACACTGAGTGTTTTAAACATTGAGCCTGCTATCTTACAGGGATAAGTGAGTGGGCAGCATATTGCCAAATGGTTGCTGGCTCTGCAGGCAGAAAACATTAAAGCAGAAGTGTTAAAGGAACCCATAGTCTGGGTAGCTGGAATACATCTGGCTGGCACCCCACACCAATGTGAAGCCAGCCCAGGTAAAACCCAAAATCAGGTGTTTCGGGCGGCTAACCCCAATCAGGTAAAGGAGGGGACACTGGTATGGTTTTTGGATGGAAGTTGTAGGTATCAAGGGGGACAGAAAACTGCAGGCTAAGCTGTTGTGGGAATCAGAGGAAATGAGACAGTCAGCACCATTGGTTTCTCACTAGAAGCAAGGTCAGCTCAGGAAGCAGAACTGGCAGCCTTGCTAACAGCTTTAAATGAAGTGGATCCCAAATTTGAGCCAGAATGTTGGGTAGTGGTAGATTCAGATTATGTATTTCGTGGTGCCACATTAATGCTGAGATCATAGAATCATAGAATATCAGGGTTGGAAGGGACCTCAGGAGGTCATCTAGTCCAACCCCATGCTCAAAGCAGGACCAATCCCCAATTAAATCATCCCAGCCAGGGCTTTGTCAAGCCTGACCTTAAAGACTTCTAAGGAAGGAGATTCTACCACTTCCCTAGGTAACGCATTCCAGTGTTTCACCACCCTCCTAGTGAAAAAGTTTTTCCTAATATCCAATCTAAACCTCCCCCACTGCAACTTGAGACCATTACTCCTTGTCCTGTCCTCTTCTACCACTGAGAATAGTCTAGAACCATCCTCTCTGGAACCACCTCTCAGGTAGTTGAAAGCAGCTATCAAATCCCCTCTCATTCTTCTCTTCTGCAGACTAAACAATCCCAGTTCCCTCAGCCTCTCCTCATAAGTCATGTGTTCCAGTCCCCTAATCATTTTTGTTGCCCTCCGCTGGACTCTTTCCAATTTTTCCACATCCTTCTTGTAGTGTGGGGCCCAAAACTGGACGCAGTACTCCAGATGAGGCCTCACCAATGTCGAAGAGAGGGGAACGATCACGTCCCTCGATCTGCTCGCTATGCCCCTACTTATACATCCCAAAATGCCATTGGCCTTCTTGGCAACAAGGGCACACTGCTGACTCATATCCAGCTTCTCGTCCACTGTCACCCCTAGGTCCTTTTCCGCAGAACTGCTGCCTAGCCATTCAGTTCCTAGTCTGTAGCGGTGCATTGGGTTCTTCCGTCCTAAGTGCAGGACCCTGCACTTATCCTTATTGAACCTCACCAGATTTCTTTTGGCCCAATCCTCCAATTTGTCTACGTCCCTCTGTATCCTATCCCTGCCCTCCAGTGTATCTACCACTCCTCCTAGTTTACGATCATCCGCAAATTTGCTGAGAGTGCAATCCACACCATCGTCCAGATCATTTATGAAGATATTGAACAAAACTGGCCCCAGGACCGACCACTGGGGCACTCCACTTGACACCGGCTGCCAACTAGACATGGAGCCATTGATCACTACCCGCTGAGCCCGACAATCTAGCCAACTTTCAACCCACCTTATAGTGCATTCATCCAGCCCATACTTCTTTAACTTGCTGACAAGAATACTGTGGGAGACCGTGTCAAAAGCTTTGCTAAAGTCAAGAAACAATACATCCACTGCTTTCCCTTCATCCACAGAACCAGTAATCTCATCATAGAAGGCGATTAGATTAGTCAGGCATGACCTTCCCTTGGTGAATCCATGCTGACTGTTCCTGATCACTTTCCTCTCCTTTAAGTGCTTCAGGATTGATTCCTTGAGGACCTGCTCCATGATTTTTCCGGGGACTGAGGTGAGGCTGACTGGCCTGTAGTTCCCAGGATCCTCCTTCTTCCCTTTTTTAAAGATTGGCACTACATTAGCCTTTTTCCAGTCATCTGGGACTTCCCCCGTTCGCCACGAGTTTTCAAAGATAATGGCCAATGGCTCTGCAATCACAGCCACCAATTCCTTTAGCACTCTCAGATGCAACGCGTCCGGCCCCATGGACTTGTGCACGTCCAGCTTTTCTAAATAGTCCCTAACCACCTCTTTCTCCACAGAGGGCTGGCCATCTACTCCCCATGCTGTGATGCCCAGTGCAGCAGTCTGGGAGCTGACCTTGTTAGTGAAGACAGAGGCAAAAAAAGCATTGAGTACCTTAGCTTTTTCCACATCCTCTGTCACTAGGTTGCCTCCCTCATTCATTAAGGGGCCCACACTTTCCTTGGCTTTCTTCTTGTTGCCAACATACCTGAAGAAACCCTTCTTGTTACTCTTGACATCTCTTGCTAGCTGCAGCTCCAGGTGCAATTTGGCCCTCCTGATTTCATTCCTACATGCCCGAGCAATATTTTTATACTCTTCCCTGGTCATATGTCCAACCTTCCACTTCTTGTAAGCTTCTTTTTTATGTTTAAGATCCGCTAGGATTTCACCGTTAAGCCAAGCTGGTTGCCTGCCATATTTACTATTCTTTGACACATCGGGATGGTTTGTCCCTGTAACCTCAACAGGGATTCCTTGAAATACAGCCAGCTCTCCTGGACTCCTTTCCCCTTCACGTTAGTCCCACAGGGGATCCTACCCATCCGTTCCCTGAGGGAGTCGAAGTCTGCTTTCCTGAAGTCCAGGGTCCGTATCCTGCTGCTTACCTTTCTTCCCTGTGTCAGGATCCTGAACTCAACCAACTCATGGTCACTGCCTCCCAGATTCCCATCCACTTTTGCCTTCCCCACTAATTCTTCCCCGTTTGTGAGCAGCAGGTCAAGAAAAGCTCCCCCCCTAGTTGGCTCCTCTAGCACTTGCACCAGGAAATTGTCCCCTACATTTTCCAAAAACTTCCTGGATTGTCTATGCACCGCTATATTGCTCTCCCAGCAGATATCAGGAAAATTAAAGTCTCCCATGAGAACCAGGGCGTGCGATCTGGTAGCTTCTGCGAGTTGCCGGAAGAAAGCCTCGTCCACCTCATCCCCCTGGTCCGGTGGTCTATAGCAGACTCCCACCACTACATCACTCCTGTTGCTCACACTTCTAAACTTAATCCAGAGACACTCAGGTTTTTCTGCAGTTTCGTACCGGAGCTCTGAGCAGTCATACTGCTCCCTTACATACAGTGCTACTCCCCCACCTTTTCTGCCCTGCCTGTCCTTCCTGAACAGTTTATAACCATCCATGACAGTACTCCAGTCATGTGAGTTATCCCACCAAGTCTCTGTTATTCCAGTCACGTCATAATTCCTTGCCTTCACCAGGACCACCAGTTCTCCCTGCTTGTTTCCAAGGCTTTGTCCAACCCCCTGCTCAAAGCAGGACCAATCCCCAACTAAGATGGTTGACAGATAATCATTTCAGGGTAACAGACGGCTCCACAATCAATGCTACCTGGTGGAAGCGAGTGGAGGAGCTCAGTCTCTGTTTTACACGGATCAATGTGGTGAAGGTAAAGGCACACAAGAAAACAGGACCCCTCAGCAAAGGAAATAATCTGGCCAATGTAGAGGCCAAGCGGGCTGCAACAGAGGCACCCCCATGGCCCTGGGAGCCAGAAGAGAGTGTGCCTGTAGCAGTGTTAACAAGAAGTGGGGTGGATACAGATCGGGGAAGGCGAATTCGAGAGTTGCAGGAATCTGACCCAGGACTGGAAGGCATCATGAAACTTGGGGACAGGCATGTGCCAAAGGTGGAACTAATGGAAGGGATTTGCTGTGGCTTAACAACTGAGGGACCAGTAATGCTGTGCCCTCAGGGAAGCCAGACAGCTTTCTTAAGTTGGGTGCATGGGAGCTTGGCAGGGGGACACCCCGGGTTTGAGGAGGCACTGGGAACTTTAAAAAGGTTGTGCTGGTGGCCAGGAATGGCAGCTAATTTAAAATCACATCTGGAACGTTGTTTGGACTGTGCCAGGCACAGCCCACCTCACAAGGTGCTAAGGGGAGAATTAATGAGACAAGCCCCAAGGGGACCATGGGAAAGAATACAAATTGACTACACAGGACCCCTACCACCAGATCACAGGAAAAACCGATTCATGTTGGTGGTAGTGGTTGCTTTCAGCAGGTGGGTGGAAGCTTTCCCGACAAAGTATCAAACTGCCCGGGTAACTTCTGAAATACTGGTAAATGAGGTATTCACTCGCTGGGGGGTCCCAAAGGTGATTGACTCAGACCAAGGAGCTGCTTTTTGGTCAGATCTGTTAGGGGAGCTATCGGCCCTCACTGGAATCACACAGTTGTTCCGTATTGCTTATCACCCACAGGCTGCGGGGCAGGTGGAATGCATGAACCGCACCATTAAAAGTGAGCTAAGAAAGGGAGTGGAAATGGGAGGAAAAAACTGGTCACAGTTACTGCCCTTTGTCTTAATGAGAATAAGGGCCCGAGAATCAAAGGGCACAGGATTTTCTCCATATGAAGCTCTCATGGGAAGGCCTATGGAACGGTGGGAAAATCTACTTACCCCAGTACCTGGGGAAGTCACTACACACGGCTTAACACAAGAATGGATTTTAACTCTCATCAAACATGTAAAACAGGTACAGCAGGCGGTGGCCTGGCGAGACGAGCAAGGAGCAGCAAGAGTCAGAGCATGGTATCACCTGCCTGGGGAGCGTGATCTACCCAAGGTGGGAGATCTAGTGATGTACAAGATTCCAGGTCAACACCATCCATTCCCAGCTCCTAAATGGAAGGGCCCCTATCTTGTCCTTGACCAATTAGGGCCCAGTCTGCTATTACTGGGTACAGAGAATGGAGGACGGGATTGGGTTCACTGCATGCAAATAAAAAGGTACAAACAGGGGATGGGGAAAGGGGACGTCTAAATTTTGTTATGTGTGTAGTACAGGTTAATTCAAAAAGGAGAAAAGGATGAAAATTCCCTGGCCCTGGATGGAACAATTGCTAGTGCTAATCACAATTGTCACATTTACAAATTCTATTCAGATTCCACGATGTGAAGTGTCAAAAGGAGGAAACATATGGACAGCTACATATGCAACCTGTGGTAATAAAGCTAATGAAGACTATGAGAATCTCCCCATAGAAAGATGTACCACTAATACTTCAATAGGAATTTGGCAGTGCCGGTTTATGGATTAGATAGGGGAATCCCAACCAGGTGGAGAATATCAAATTTATCAGAAAATATTGTATGGTACTCCCTAGGTGCTGCCATGATTAACGATAGTGGAAAACACAGGTACCCAGCTATGTGGTTTGTTACAGAGGGTCCAAAGAATATAATCCTCTGGTCTCCTGGAGCAAATGAACCCTCTTGGGAAAATAGGGCCCACATTTAGGGTGTGATGTTACCATATGTAACCACAATGGTACTTCCATGGAAGTTAATCCCTGAAGGTGTGATTGTTATGTACATATTACATTAGGCGTAAAATCCCCTTTGGGACGCTGGGTGTATGATGAGTTAACCATTTTACAGAATGTAACCCTACAGGTGATATGGATGCCAAGTTGGAAGAATCCAAATTTAAAGTGGCCACAGCCTGGAGCCGAGAATATTCCCTGACGTGCAAATGTATGGGAGCCATTGTGGGAGCAGGTGCAGCCAGCACTTTTTAACGTGTCCTTTCACTCTATTACATGGGTGGTATGCCACAAGGAATGGTGGGTGGACCAAATTCACCCTAATTGTAGTAGGTACATAAAAGGATTGAAACAACAATTCAATGGGTGGGTAAGGGGACACACCTGGAATCGTTGTCAGAAAAGGGGATTGTGGGCAGCGAGGAACACTATGCTGGGTACATGGAATCTGGGGGACGAGTGGGTAACCAAACAATTAGTAAGCCAAAATGTGAAATTTCAACAACAAATTAATGAATTAATGGCACAGCAAGTATCGGCAGTTGCCACAGGATGGAGGACAGCAGTAGAGGTAAACTTGCAATTAACTCATTGGGCAGGGGACCTGGTGACATGGTTTGGGGATGGCTTCAGAAGACTAAGATGGGGAGAAGTGTGCGTAGGTATTCAAAATGCTCAGTTAATGTTAATGGATATTATGAGAGATGCTTGGTCAGAACAATGGCCTTCAGTATTAAATCGGGAGGCTAGCTCATATTTATCCACAATTGCAAAAACATACCCATCTACCTGGAAAATAACATCCCGACCTGTGGGGACAGTTCTTGTGTAATTGTTACTATGATACCATGGGAAGGAAATGCAAATAAGGTGGTTCCCTTGAACCCTATGGGAGTAACTAAGGAACAGGGAGCACGTTGGGAGCCTCGAGCAAATAGGTGGGGGAGGGGTGGAATGGGGTAAATTGGACTGTCATCACATTAAGCAGTTGTATATCCAGAGGAGGAATATGGATGTGCCCCTCTCCTAAGACTATGGAGGAGCAGGATCAATTGCCTATTGCAAAGGGGTGGCATTTAGGGGTAATGCATATGGGGTACGGTGTATTCTCTTGTGAATGCATGCAATCCTGCAATATAACACTAGAAGGCAAAATCCTTCCAGTGTATGACCAAATTATGAACTTCTATACACTGCCACCTGGACTATGGTGCACCAATGGATCAGTGGACTTAATCGTTGTAAACAATCAAACCAGCACCTACTACCCCATGCCATACCAAGTAGTTGAATTGGTTTGGACAATACCAAATTTCACTGTGGATATTCAATGGACACACAATATGGACAAAAGTACACAAAGATTACAAGAGCAACTTGCTGCAAGCGCCAACAGTTGGACACACTTACAATAAAACACTACAGGATGGCGCTGACAAAATTTTAATCTTATCAAAGGAGGAGAAGCAGTGTTTTTGGTGGTGGCCAGGATGTTGGACCATACTGCAGTGGTCAGGACTCTCAGTGTTGCTGTGGATTATCATAGCAGCTGGTGTATTGTTAACTATATTTGTGTTATGTTGCCTATGGAAACGATCAAGGGGGCACAACCCCCTAGAAAACAGCCACTAATTATAACCTATAACACCCCCCGGAGTGTACTAGACAACCCGGACCCAACCTTCTCAGGCCCACTATAATGGGAAGTCTGGAACACGAATTGGAATAGGTGTAGTATGCCCGTGTGAGAGAAGGTGCAGAACATGGTACTACACAAGGGGCAGTGGGACAGATGGAGCATCAACACCTTCCACCTTGATGCCTGGCCCTATCAGGAAGTGTGTCGCCCTATGTCCTATGCTTTTCCAGGGATACCTGGGCAGGAGGATCCCAAAAGAAAAAAAAAAGGGGTGGAGTGTTAGGATATAGATCAGGGGTCGGCAACCTATGGCACGTGAGCCAAAGATGGCACGCAAACTGATTTTTAATGGCACGCTTCTGCCTGCTGGGTCCCAGCCGCTGGCCCCGCTGAGCCCGCTGCTGAACCCAGGCCGGGACCCCGGCAGGCAGCAGTGCACCACTAAAAATCCTGACCGCCCTGGCCCGCTCTTCTCCGCCTCCTCCCCACCCCACCCCTCCGGCAGGTGAAGAAACTTGGTCCTGCCGGCTGCTGCTGCAGGACAGGCAAGCTCTCCCCTCCCCCGCCTCTTCCCCCAGCATGCTGGGTTCATGCCCCTCCTCCTCTCCCTCCCTGCCGCTGATCAGCTGATGGCCCTTGCGAGGGAAGGGGAGAAGCGGAGCCGCAGCGCACTCGCTGCTCTGGGGAGGAGGTAGAGAAGAGGTGGGGACGGGGCCTTGGGGAAGGGCGGGTGGAATCAGGGCATATCCCCTCCAGCCCCCTGCTGTGAGCCGCTCTGGGCAGGGGGCTGGGAGCACCCGAACGACCCCAGCCCACATCCAGCCCTCTGCCCTGACCCCGGCACCCCCCACACACCCCAGCCTCCTGCCCTGACCCCTGCACCCCCTTCAACCCCAGTACCCCCCACACATACCCAACCCTCCGACACCCCATGCCCTGACTCCTGCACCCCCCCAAACATACCCAGCCCCCTCAAACCCCATGTCCTGACTCTTGCACCCCCCACATTCCCACTCCCACCCTGAGCACCAAACAGGAGCTCCTGCACCCCCCCCCCCCCATTCTCACCTGCACCCCTCACACCAAATGGGAGCTGCCCAGGTAAGCACTCCGCATCCAAACCTCTTGCCCCAACCCTGAGCCCCCTCCCTCATTCTAGCTCCTGGCCAGACCCTGCACCCCAACCCCCAGCCTGCTCCTTCACCCCCAGCCCTGTGCTCAGTGCACTCCCACCCTCAGCTCAGTGCAGAGAGAGAGGAAGAGAATGGGCTAGAACCAGGGAGAAGGCAGGTACCCACTCTATGTGGGCAGGGCCGGGATCCCAGACTGGCAGCGGGCTGAGCAGGGCCAGCAGCTGGGACCCTGGGTGGCAGGAGCCAGTGGACTGAACCCCAGACCGGCAGCGGGTTGAGTGGCAGCAGGCTGAGCCGCTCAGCCCACTGCCAGTCTGGGGTCCCGGCCGCCAGCCCCGCTTAGCCTGCTGCCAGCCTAGGTGAACGGAACCCCAGGCTGGCAGCGGGCTGAGCAGGCCAGCAGCGTAAGATCAGCATTTAAATTTAATTTTAAAGGAAGCTTCTTAAACATTTTGAAAATCTTGTTTACTTTACATACAACAATAGTTTAGTTATATAATATATAGACTTAGAGAGAGAGACCTTCCAGAAAACATTAAAATGTATTACTGGCACGTGAAACCTTAAAGTGAATAAATGAAGACTCGGCACACCACTGCTGAAAGGTTGCCAACCCCTGATATAGATATTCAGGACTGCCTGTAAAGGCCTATACTTTAAGAATTTAGGTATATGTTTATCATTTAGCTAGTAATAGAGGTATACAAGAAAGAATCTGTGTAAGGGCCTTCTCTCACTGTGACAGTCTGAGGTCCTGTTCTTAGGCCAATGCCTTTGGCTAAGCAGCTGGGAAGTGAACAGTCATATCCTCACATTCCAAACTAGTCAATATGGGGCTGTTAGCAAGGTGATCCGATCTATCATCTCCAGAGAAAGGGAAGAGCCTAGAAGATGTAAAAGGAAATTTAGTTTGATAGTTTTCTGTCCGGTAAGAACTCACTTATCAATAGACACAGCTGGGAAACCCTTATGTCTTTATAGATGTAGTTGTGAAATCCTCACTTCTGTACTGTTTTGTCATTATAGTTCCCACTTTGCTATTGTTTATTTGCATGGTCTCTGTCTGGTTCTGTGATTGTTTCTGTCTGCTGTATAATTAATTTTGCTGGGTGTAAACTAATTAAGGTGGTGGGATATAATTGGTTAGCTAATCATGTTACAGTATGTTAGGATTCGTTAGGTAAATTTCAGTAGAATGATTGGTTAAGATATAGCTAAGAATATTACTATATAAATTAGGGGCAAACAGGAAGTAAGTTGGGATTCGAAAATAAGGAAAAAGGAACTTGGATTTAAGCTTGCTGGAAGTTCACCCCAATAAACATCTAATTGTTTGCACCTTTGGACTTCGGGTATTGTTGCTCTCTGTTCATGCGAGAAGGACCAGGGAAGTAGGAGAGTGAAGGAATAAGCTCTCTAACACTGACTCTGCAACTGCTCCGTGCTGATAGCTCCCACTGTAGTCAATGGATGTTCAGCTTGCATAGCCACTGCAGCGTCAGGTTTGCAGCTTTTCATTGTTGCTGAATGGGATGTGGGTTCCTTGTTTTATTATATTGTGTGGTTTTGATTTCTGAGTGCAGCTCCACTTCTCTGAACATAGGCTCATGCAACCAAGAAAAGCTGAATTTTGCATTCTTCTTTAGAACCATCTCCCTCAACTGTCACATGCTCGGAAAATGTCAATGCAGGGGCTCTTACAATTTTCTTCTATAGTTTTGATAGGGCATTCAGAAATTTCTTTGCTTGGGATTACAGTAATATGACAGTTCCCTTTTGGTGCAGTCCTGTTTATTGACAAAGAATGTACAAAGTCCAGCTTCCTTAAACACAGGAGGAACCAGAGCAACGAGAGAGAGTTACTTTGCTTACAGCCCCAAGCCTCTTTAGCCAGCACCAGATTCAGAAGCCCCTTCACCAGGCTTCTCTCACGTCACACACCATGCTTGTCCACATTGCATCTGTATCTATCTCAGTCTGTCTTGCTTCTGTCTACACTTTCAGTCACATTATTTCAGTCACTTCTTTACAGTCAGCCTCAGTAAAAGGTCTGGTTTAGCCCACCCCACAATAACAAGGTTTAACCCAACCCACAAAAATAATAATATGGGGCTAAGATTTGGCCACCCTATATGAGTGCACTAGAAGTGACGACAGGCTCAGGAAACTACTTTCCCCCATGGAACCTAGGCAGAAACACCCATAATTTGGTTGCTAAAGCTCTGGGAGTATCAGGAGGGAGACCAAAAAACACTCCAGGCCCCAGAACATAAGAGTGGGGGAGTAAAGACATGTCTTAACATAATATTTAGCCAAATTCCCATAACATCCCTGGATATTTAAGATTAGTTAAAATCCCACTGAAGCCATCTTTATGAATGAGCCCTAAAAGGCATAGTTTGTTATCATGTTTGCTTAGACAGTACAATACAGTAATTTAAAGCATCACTTTTTAATGGTTTGTATTCAGTAAATCATATCCCAGTCCTTGGCCTTGTATATACAAGAAAGTTGCACCAGTTTAATTAAACTGATTTTAGGCACAAGCTTCCTATGAAGGTGCTCTGAAATCATTTAACTCTTACTTAAGCTGGTTTATCTTGTGTTGGTAAAATATGGAATTAAAGTACATCGATTATAAGCCAGGGTCAAACCAGTTGCACTGGTTTAACTAGATTAAGTTGAAATGAATTTACTTAAATTGATGCAATGTGTTTCATGTTGACAAGACCCTGGTGTTAGCTACCAGAAGATAGAGAAGATGGCTACAGTACATAAACATTTACGGGGGGGAGTAATGATGATGACCTTAAGGAACCAGTTGATGTTTAAAAGCCTGAAATTTATAGCTATAGGTAATTCATTCAAAGCTCAGAGAAAGTGTATTTAGGTCAGTGCAGGAAGGGGGTTGATAAGTCAGGAGTGTATATGTCTGTGTGCTCCATGTGCTTGAAATAGCAGCTGGTGGGGAGCAGGAGGGTTGCTGATTGCAATGGAACAAGGAGCTAGACTCCAGCAACAACTTGGAGGACGAGAGAGAGATTATGTGGAACAAAAGTGGAAAGAGAGTGAGATGAGGTGGCAGCTGGGAAACAGAGAGGAAGGGGTGGATGGGATGGGAAGTGAAATTCAAGTGGGAAGGTGGGGAGAGTTGGATGGGGAACAGGCAACCTGGAGAAAGGGTCAAATGTGATTGCTGTTTGGCAGTGGGGAAAGAGGAGGACTCAGAGGGAGCTGCAAAGCATGGGAGGTTGTGGGGAGAGTTCAGTGGCGCATGACGCTAGGGTAAAAGGAGGAAGCTGGAGGAAGGTGCAGACCACTGGGACCTAAAGCAAGAGGTAGGAGGAAACACCAGAACAAAGGTTCTGCCAGAAGTAAAAGGACAGGACTGGCTCAGAGAGGAGTGGGGGATGTGGAAGAACAAGGGACCATGAAGAAGAGACAACAACTAATTAAGGCTTTGGTACCATCAGGAATGCTAAACATTTTGATCTCCGTCGCTCACTGCAGTAGTGAATAGGAAAAAGGAGAGGTAAGAATAACTTTTCCAAGACACAAAGGAATACCAACCTATTTAGAGTTTACTGGAAAAAATATTAAACAAAATAAAACTAACATTCCCAGAAAAGTCAGACTGCAGAACTGCCAAGTAGTTTCTTTGCTTTCTTGAAGTAATTTTTTTTGGTATGAACTGCAAAGCAAAAATGACAAGTGAGAGATTTCTGAGCTGTAGTTTCTTAGCCATTTAGCACAGAAAAATACTTTAATTCCAGTTTTCCCATGCAAAATCCTTTTGGTACCTAGAAAACTTTGTGTCTAACTGGATTTTCAGTTTGCTTCAGTTCACTTTTAAAATGGTGGATTCTGTTCCATTTCCAACATATGCTTAGTGCTTGTCTAGACTAGGGAAATTTGTCCCCATGTAGATATAGCAGTGTAAATCCCTATTGTAGATCCACTGCTCCTGGCCAAAATGGGGCTGCTCCATGCAAGTCATGTTTGTGAATGCCCCATTTTACTCTGGTGAGCATTATGGGTGACACTAATAGAACCACCTATTGTTAAGGTTGCACAACACTTTCCATTAGAAGAACCTGTTTTCAGTTGTGTCTAACTTTGCCAGACTTTGACTGCATGTGCTGAAATTTTCTGTGCTGGGTGTATGCCTAAGGGTGAATGTTTTTGAAAAGTTTCACTAAAATTATTTAGCCACTTCTGAGACCAAGATTAGGGGGAAATACAATGTTTTATCCAGGTTAAAAAATCTGTCCAACCATTTTTTGAGAAAATATTGCACTTGTATGCTTTGATGCGGGGACTTGACGTTTGGCAGGGGTACCCCTGCTGTGAACACAAACATGGCCAAGTAATAAGGCTCACAAAAATTGCTTGGTACAGTTTGTTAAAGTTTGGCAGTTTAACTCCCCAAAGATTCCACCTGTAAAGTCAAGCTCCATCCTAGAGCTTCAGAGGTTGAGCAGGACTTTCAGCGTGATTGCAGGGGCAGGAGGGGGCAGTGGTTTGATGCCAGGCACAGGAACTGAGAGCAAGAACAATGTCTTGTGCTTCTCCTGCTGCTGCTCAGGCAGCATGGAGGCAATGGAGAAAACAGCCTGGTTGAAACGCAGACACATGAGAAATGAGGGTGGGGCAGAAATGATGTGGGGAATGGGGACAGGGTGGGCAGGAACCAGTGGGAGGGTAGCAGCCAGCGAGCAAGGGTCAGAGGGGTGAAAGAGCCAGTGGAGGGAGGGGGCTGGACAAGAGTAGCGAGAAGGGGAGGGGGCAGGAGCCAGGGGATGGGAATTTGGAATGGAGAAGAGAAGAGGAGAGGGAGTCTGGTGTCTGGAAATGGATGGTTGGAGAGGAACTGAGCAGGGAAGGAGGTAGTAGGTAGACTAGGGACACACAAAAGCAAAGTAGGGACAGAAGCATAGGGAGAGGGGTCAGGAGCTGGGATGGGTCAGATAGATAGGAGAAGAATGGAACAGATAGGGGCCACAGGGGCAGAACGGTCTATAACCACTGGAGCACATTCCCCAAATCTGAGTGCATGGCATAACAACCTGGTACACAGCATCGCAGCATCACTACTCAGGTTTGGCCCAGCTGCCTCTCTGTCATGGAGAGCAGCGCCCTGAACAGCTGAAGGAAGAGCAGCCAGTTGTGTCGGATTCACACCAAGGCCAGTCCCGGCGCAGAGAGTTACTGTATGACTGTTTATTGTTATTCGTGAGAAGGTAGGGGCCCAAACATTATGTTTGCCCATGATGGGTTAATCCAGCCCTGCTGAGCACTCACAATTGCAACTGAAATCAATTGGAGTTATACATATAAAGTGCTATAAAAATGCTAAGTACTCTGGAATATCCTACTCTAGGGGTCTCAAACTGGGCAATCAAAATTAGTGGACACATTTGCAGTGTTGATCTTCATCTTTCTGTGCTTCTGTTCCTCAGATGTAAAATGGGTATAATCCCACCTAATCTCACAGGGATGACCTTAATACTGGCATTTTGAATTCTTTGCATCCTGGGATTGCTTTTAAAGTAGTTTTTTGGATGTAATATATACACATACGGGGCACACAGCACTGGTGGAAAAAAAAATCCCCTAGTATAGGCAGGGCTTCAATCCTCCACCGTTAATAAGCATTTAACTGTCTTTGTAAGGTGGGTTCAACTATTTTTTAAACCACAGGAATCAGATAATGAGAAACTTTCATCTTATTTCTATAGAATCAAAACTGAGTGTCTAAGTGTTATTGCAGTGCAGGAATGACTAACTTTCATGCTCACAGGAAGAAGTTATTTCATAACATGAATGTCTTTGGTATTTCTACAACTGGGGTGCCCAAACTTTACTTAACTAAGGGCTGCCACTAATTTGCATAACATGGAGCCAACTGCAGCCACCTTTATCTAATACAAAGGCAAGGAGATCACAAGTCCCAGTATGCAATAATGCCTATCTGCTAATACTCAGGTAGAACACAGACCTGTATTCTCTGCAGCCCACACAGCTGTACTAAAGGTGAGAGAGGCTAAGGGCCACATTGTAAAACTGTTTGAGTTGCACTGCAGCAGGAGACATTAGATATGGGTTTAATCAGGCCACAACTTTATTATTAGATAGATGTCTGGGACTAACCCGGCAGATAAAATGCGTACAGTGCAGGTGTAAAATTTATGTCCCTCCAGCAGAGTCACAGCCGGGACCTTACCAATTCCAGCCAATTGTGGGGGAGGGGGGCCTTCCACAACTCCTCACCATTTATCTGGGTCCCTCCAGCAATTTCCTTGCCATGACTTTCACCAGCTCCCCCCCCACCCTTTTCATCCAGGTCCCTCCAGCAATTTTCTTGCAGGGACTTTACCAACCACCCCCCTTGTAGGAGGGTTAAGGTGGACTATAATGATGGGGAGGTTGGCTCTGCTGTACCAATCACAGGAGTCCACAACTTCCCCCAGCTTGCTCAGTCACCAAGCACCTCTCCTTAATTCCTTTTCCAAGCCATTTTTCCGTTCTTTTCTGCCTTAATAAGGAGTACCTGCACTGAACATCCGCACAAGGAGGTGCCAGCCATTAGCTTGGCAGCCTCCTCCGCACACCCAGCCGGGTTCCCAGACATCTCTAAATGGTCTTTTGCCTAGCAGCCCTACTGGGGAGAAAGAACCCATTGTCTCATGTGTGATCATTGAGGGGCACCAGCAGCTGCATTGTCCTTGACCCGGTACTGGAATAACCTCCCTCCATGGAGGGATGCATAGGCGACTCACTCTCAAGATTCTTGAGCTGACAAGACTCCTTAAAAGAAAATGAAATAAACAACTTGTAAGCTGGAGCTGAAAATCTCCATTCCGCCTACCACATCACATTCCAAGGTTCCAGAGAGCCCAAGGCATGTGCTCGGGTTCACTGCTAGCCCCCTGTTGCAAGCTCACAAAATCTGTCAAACTGGAAATGAGATAAGGCGTCTGCTATGCCATTATCCATGCCTGGCATGTGCTTGGAAGAAAAACAGATGTTGAAGGTTAAACATTGTAGAACGCCCTTACCAACTTCAGAACCCTGTGCAATCTGGAAGTTTGGCGACTGATAACCTGAACCACTGCCATGTTGTTGCACCAGAAGTGCACCCTTATATTAGCCAGCTCTGATCCCCAAATGACCACTGCAACTAAAATGGGAAAAAATTCCAAGGAGGTCATGTCATGCACAATCTCTTTTTGTGTCCAGGTGGTGGGCCATTTTGTGCACACCATTTGCCTTGATAAAACACCCCAAAACCTGCACTCCCTGCCACATGAGTGTATTTTTAATGCCCTTTGTAATAACCATTGCCACCTCCACAATGATACCCCTTTAAATTGACTCAGAAACTTTTCCACCCCCTCACATGTTCCTTCAGACCACTTCTGGGATTACCACTTCTGGGATCGTCTAGTGACTGGTATGCAATGGCGTGACCTGGCTATGCCGGCCATTGCTGCTGCCCGCCGGGCACAAAACTGGGCAACAACCCTGCAAGCAAAGTTCAGGGTGTCCTAGGTGAACAAAAAAAAAGAAATTATCCAAATAATGCACTCCTTGGTTTAGTCCCGCTGACCGCACCACTGCCCAGTGCAACATTATACAGAATTACTGAAAAGCTGCCCAGGAGACTGAACAGCCCATGGGTGTAGCCTTGTTGAAACAGAATTGCCGGCAGGCGTCATCTTGCAAACATGCCTGTATCTACAGGGGTTGCAAAAACAACCACCATCATTAAATGCCCAGCAAATACCATTACGTGCCTGGGGCCCCTCCTGAGCTTGTTGCGGTATGAACAAACCCCTGGCGCCCTTGGTGTTCATGCTCTGCAACCACAGCGTGTGATGCCACCTTAACCCAGTTTGTGTTGCTGCCCTTAATAAAACTGCTAATTATAATTAAACCAGGACATGCTCCCAAACATATTGTGTGGCCGCCTAATTATATCCATATACTTAACCAAAGCAGGGCTCCTCTGTGGGGAGGCCTGTACTATAACACCACATAGATGAGGAAGGCAGGCTCCCAATTTTCTCATGTTCTAGGCACCCTTGGCCTCTTGGGCAGTTTGCTATTTTGCTTGCCTTGCCCATGTTTACTGTCTATTAACACCTCCCTGTGCACTCGGGATAATATATCCATGTATTCGCCTCTCAGGAGTAGGTGAACTCAATACAACTAAATATAAAATCCTGAGAGGCGAATACATGGATATATTCATGGATATATTAGCCACCCTGGCATAACCGTACTAGGACTGCACGGAGGGAGTTCCACAGAGCTCTGCTCCCCCATCGGCCCCCCAGGAGTCTCTACTCTGTCCCATGAGGTTATATGCCCTGGTGGCCAATGAGTCCCCATGCACTCAGGGGCTTCATTTCCAATACAGACTTAGCTACCCTTGCCACAGGCCTGTCCCTGTCCTGCTGCCCAAACTTGAGCGCAGGCTGGGCCTGCCCTGTGACCCTGTGCAGACCCCGCACACCTACCTGCCTGAAGCTGCTGTAGTAAATTCAAAGAAGCTTGCAGCAGCTGTGTAATACCATCTGTGCCCCCACTGAAGGTGCCACCCCTAGGTGGGTCTGCCCAGGCTTCTGGACCTCCCACTCCTGGGCCCCGGGTATTTACTACCCCAATAAGCTGACTCCTGTCCCCCTCAGGTGAAGTCACTGAGTGACTGGTTGAGCACAGTCCCTGCACCTGGCAGTGGCCCCTGCAACTGCCACCCCTTGCCAGGCTGGAAGGCCGGATACCACCTGTGCCACCCATGCCCCCAATCTCTGTGTGGGTCAGATCACACTCACTTCTGGGATCGGCATTACCGCCATCCCCTGTGTTCGGTGGAAGAGAACATCCTGGTTCTAGGTGACCTTGTGCCCTTTGGAAGCGCTGTAATGCTGAGGAGAAAACCTCAGAAACAACTTCACTGACCATTTGCTGCGCAGCTCTGCTGACGACCCCATTAACGCACACAGCCTGCCCCCCCTTCCCCTCGGTCATTTGCCTCCCTCAGTCCATGAGGCTGCCCTGCATCATGCCTTGGGTTATTAAGCCCACCGCCCCGGGCAGTAGCGGCCTCCGGACTTGCGAGCCCCCCTTTGCTCCTGCTGCAATACGGTCTGCCTTGGGTCCCCTTCCAGCCCTTGGGCTCCACTGGGACTGCCCTGCACTGCAGCTGCTGCCCCTGCTGGTCCCCTTTCCAGGGAAGGTGCAGGCACCTGAGCGGCAACCCCTGAGCCCGAGAGAACGGCAACCCCTCATACAGCCACTTGCAGCGTGGCTGGTACATGTAACAGTGACATTCCCTTGCCTCACTTCCCCCCCCAGCACCTTGGCTGGATCAGACGCTGACTAGCATCGCTGGCAAATTCACCCTCCCCGAGATCGCAGCTTCCAGCCTGCCCGCGGGTGGAAGTACCTGGGGCAGGGGGGTGCTAGTTCCCCTTCTTTCCACTGTCCCCTTTCTGTGTAATTTGCCTCTGCCTGCCCTTCCCTGTCTCTGGGGCCGGGGGGGTAACAGCCCCCTGTTTTCCCAAGCTCACCCTTCTCCGTGCCCCTGCAGGAGCCAGGCTGCTTCACAAGCCTGGTTGCTGCTTTTCTGGAGCCAGGCTGCTTCACATATCGGCTTCCCCGTGGCCCTGCAGCAAGCCAGGCAGGGAGCCTGGGTGCCTGCGGCCCAGCCCGCTCCGAGGGATGAGGAGAGGGGCCAGGCCCAGACTGACCTTTTAAACCCCTCATTCCTAGGTGAAAAAAGAAAAGGAGGACTTGTGGCACCTTAGAGACTAACCAATTTATTTGAGCATGAGCTTTCGTGAGCTACAGCTCACTTCATCGGATGCATCCAAATAAATTGGTTAGTCTCTAAGGTGCCACAAGTACTCCTTTTCTTTTTGCGAATACAGACTAACAGGGCTGTTACTCTGAAACCTGTCATTCCTAGGTGGTGAGTCATCCACCACACCAACTGCTCTTCCAGGAGTTTTACCTCTCCCCTCCCCCTGTAAACCAGAAAGCTGTTGCCTTCTTCTCCCGGCCAGCCGGACAAAACCCTCCCTGCTTAAAGTGCAGGGTGGTGAATCTTGTGATTTTGATCAGAATTTTCAGAGTTTTGCTGCAAACACAAAGAAAGGATGGATAGAAACAACTTTTAAAACTTTATTTTAGATGTTTTATTCCTAGATGGTCTAAGGCTGCAATGTTTGGATTTGGATCCAGATTAGGTTTCAATGGTGCCAAAATCCCAGGAGCTGTTTGAGTGGGATTTTTGTCAGCAAATGGCAATGAGAGCTGCTGTTCTTGGGAAATTTCCACTATCTTGAGCCAAAATCTCTCAGATACTGTCCTCCCACTATTTCTGCAATGTCCCAACTAGATCTGAAAAACAGCTGCCTTCGAGTTTTGGTTTTGTCACAGATCCAGAATTTCAAATCTGATAAACCCTTGTCCTTTCCCTTTGAAATTTAAAATATTTGGATTTGAGATTCTGATTCTGGCCAGTCTCCAGATTTACTGCAAAAGTTTTTTGTTAGAAGTAAAAAAGTGAAAGAGGAAGAGAAAGAAGAGACGAGGCTAAGGGTTTAGCTACACTTGCAAGTTAGAGCATATTAAGTCAGCCCCGGGCACCCTAACTCCTGAGGTGTCTACACTGGCAAGTCACGTAGAGCGCCTGGACTCGGCGGCTGGAGCACTCCTGGTACTCCACCTCCACAAGAAGCATAACGCTTGCTGCACCCCGTCTGGAGCGCTGCAGTGCCAGTGTGGACACCCTGGTCTGTTAGTGCGCTCTGATCGGCCTCCAGAAGCATCCCACAACCTGTTCTAGCCGTTCTGGTCATCACTTTGAACTCTACTGCCCTGCCCTCAGGTGACCAACCATCAGACCTGCCCTTTAAATTCTCTGGGAATTTTGAAAATCCCCTTCCTGTTTGCTCAGCAAGGTGTGGAGTGCTCTCAGCAAACCTTTCCAGGTGACCATGCCTCCACCCGCCAGGCGATCCCCAGTATGGAGCAATGGCGAGGTGCTTGACCTCATCAGTGTTTGGGGGAGGAAGCTGTCCAGTCCCAGCTGCTCTCCAGCCATAGGAATTACAATACCTATGGGCAGATATCAAGGGCCATGATGGAAAGGGGCCATGACCGGGACACACTGCCATGAAGGGTTAAAGTGAAGGAGCTGCAGAATGCCCACCGCAAAGCCCGCAAGGCAAACCACTGCTCCAGTGCTGCCCCCGCGAGCTGCCATTTCTACAAAGAACTGGATGCGATACTTGGGGGTGACCCCACCTCCACTCCGACTACCATCATGGACACTTCAGAGGCCATAGCAGCAAAGAGTTCAACAAGGCAGGAGGAGGAAAGCGGGAGCGAAGGTGCTGAGGAGGAGGGGGACAGCCCGGCATCCCTAGATGCATGCAGCCAGGAGCTATTTTCATGCCAGGAGGAAGGTAGCCAGTCGCAGCAGACAGTGCTTGGGGAAGAACAAACAGCAGAGGAGGTGCCCGGTCAGTGGCTTTCATTTTGGGAAGGTAGTTGTTTGGTGTGGGCTCTTGGGGCAAGGAGAGTTGCAGAAAGAAGGGTTAGGGCTGCATGCATGCCTAGATGCAGAATAGGGCATTGATGTGCTCTCTCACATTGTGGTACTGGGCCTCAGTGATCTCTTCAAAGGTCTCATGCAGAAGCTGGGCAATGCCCTTGCGCAGTTCCTTGGGAGAGCTACTGTGCTCCTTGTCCCAGGCTAACATGTCCACGCCACTGTGCCGTGAGGGGCAGGGAGACCATTGCTGCACACAGACAGCAGCATAAGGGCCAGGGTGGAAGCTGCATTGTAGTAGAAGACCCTCCCTTGCTTCCCAGGTCACTCTCAGCAGCGAGATACCTTCCAGGACAAACTCCTGTGGAAAATGTGGGGACAGTGTTCAGCATAGGGGCGCCCTGCAGCTGTTAGCTCTCCCCAAGGCACAGAAACCCAGAGGACAGTACAGCCATGAAACAATCAGTCCCCCTTGCCCCTGTGCTTACTCACCATTTTGGGGCTCCTGTGGGTTATGTGCACTCGCTTTGGGACGGGCAATTTCTGCTATTGTGTATATTGTACTTGCCTTTAAGTACGGGGGAATCATTGCTCTGTCTGATGTGAACAATGCTGCCTCTGTTAAGTGTTGCATTTTGGCTTTATAGGTGCAACCTTGAGATCCCAGCAGTCCTTGTTATCAATGGCTGAAAGATTCCAAAGAATCAGGAAGCGTCCGCAAAAAACCAAAGAGGACCTGCTGCAAGAAGTCACGCAGCCATGCAGCACTCCCTTACTGAAAATCAAAAAAAAGGAGTGGCAGGAGACCAAAAGGAGGCTCTGCCAGCAAAATGTGGATCGCCGGCACCAAAGCACAGGGCGGTTCCTAAGCATTATGGAGTGCCAAGCATTCGTAGCACTCAGAGCACATCCGCCCCCGCCCCCCACTCCCACAGCCCTTGTCCCAAAACTCTTTCCCTTGTGCCCCCATGTCACCGCCAACCCACTTTCCCCCACATCCGGGTTCTTATCACCACCAGCTGCCTCCAACACCTGTAGCTTCACCACCCAGCCCTGCAAACTACAACCCTTACCCACTGCACTCCACCCCCGTCACCATGCAGTATAGCCAGCCTGAAGTGCAGCACTCATTGCACGGCACTCCAGACAGGAAGGCTGAGTATGATAACAGGACATATGCAAATCTGTGATTGTCCCGTTCCCCACCCCGCCCCCTTCCTCCTCCCACACAGCACAGATGTGTCATGCCCTTTCTATTTTCCAAGCAGTTGTGTTTCTTTTCAATAAATGAATTTTTTGGCTTTGAAAACATACTTTATTGCACTAAGTAAAAGATACTGTAGCCCAGGAAAGCAATAGGACTGCAAGTCAGTGCATCATATGTAGCAAACACAAATGCCTACTAGCATTGGAACCACTGCACTTCACTCCCATGCAGGGCACCAAACATTATGGCTTTCAGCATCAAATTGCTCCCTCAAGGCATCCCTAATCCTTGCAGCCCTGCTCTGGGCCCCTCTAGTAGTCCTGGTTTCTGGCTGTTCAAATTCAGCCTCCAGGTGTTGAACCTCCATGGTCCATGCCTGAGTGAAGCTTTCAACCTTCCCTTCACAAATGTTATGGAGGGTACAGCACACGGCGATAACCGTGGGGATGTTGTCATCGGCCAGGTACAGTTTCCCATACAGACAGCACCAGTGGCCCTTTAAATGGCCAAAAGCACACTCAAGAGTCATTCTGCACCGACTCAGCCTGTTGTTGAACTGCTCTTTGCCGCTGTCAAGGCTCCCTGTGTAGGGTTTCATGAGCCATGGCATTAAAGGGTAAGTGGGGTCTCCAAGGATCACAATGGGCATTTTGACTTCCCCTTTGGTGATCTTCTGGTCTGGGAAGGAAGTCCCGGCTTGCAGCTTCCTGAACAGACCTGTGTTCTGAAAGATGCGTGCGTCATGCACCTTTCTGGACCAGCCTCCATTAATGTCCATGAAATGCTAACAGTGATTCAAAAGCACCTGGAGAACCACAGAGAAATACCCCTTCCGATTTATGTACTCGGAGGCTCGGTGGTCTGGTGCCAGAATTGGAATATGCGTCCCATCTATCGCCCCTCTGCAGTTAGCGAAACCCATTTCTGCAAAGCCAGCCACAATGTCACTCATGTTGCCCAGAGTCATGGTTCTTCTGAGCAGGATGCGATTAATGGCCCTGCAAACTTACATCAACGCGATTCCAATGGTCCAAACTGGTTAGCGACCAATTGGTAGCTGTCTGGAGTTGCCAGTTTTCAGATTGCAATAGCCACCACTGCTTCTCCACTGGCAGGGCAGCTCTCAATCTCATGTCCTTATGCCGCAGGGTGGGGGCAAGCTCAGCACACAGTCCCATGAAAGTGGCTTTCCTCATTCGAAAGTTCTGCAGCCACTGCTCCTCATCCCAGACTTGCATGACGATGTGATCCCACCACTCACTGCTTGTTTCCCGAGCCCAAAAGTGGTGTTCCACGGTGGTGAGCATGTCCGTGAATACCACAAGCAATCTCGTGTCATATGAGTTACACGAGTTGACATCATCGTCAGACTCGTCACTGTCACTTTGTAGCTTAAGGAGTAACTCGACTGCAATTTGTGACATGCTGGAGAGACCCATCAGCATATTCCTCACAAGTTCAGTCTCTATTCCTGCAGACCGAAAGGGAAGACAGAGTGCGCAATACAAAAAACGTTGAAAGATGGCGCCAAATATGGACGGAAGCACAGGGATTGCTGGGATGCCAAGCGATGCATCACGGGGCATTGAGACAGGACCCAGAATGCCCCACACCCCCATCCCACAAGCCACAGCATCAGAATGGGAAGAGGTGCTCTGTGGGATAGCTGCCCATAATGCACCGCTCCCAATGCCACTGCAAGTGTCGCAAATGTGGCCATGCCACTGTGCTTGCAGCTGACAGTGTGAACACATGGGAGCGCTTTCCCTGCTGCGGTCTGCAAGTGTAGCCATGCCCCAAGATGGAAAATATCTTGTACATACTTCCAGCTGTCTCTTGTACACAGTATTACCATAGTATTTGACAAGTTAGCTAGAGATGAGTATGAGCCAATTCCCCCAGATCCAAAATACCGCTGAGTTTTGGGGAATCCTGTTTGAACTTCATGATTGCCCACTACAATGGTCTGAACTAATTCACTGTCATCTGAATCAAAATTCTGGGTCAAAACACATCCAAATGTAGGGGAAGTCTTTATCTGTTTCTCAACATGGTACCTTGGACCAACTCTGATATTAACAGTTACAGCCTGGAACCACTTGTACAATAAAGCTAATCTTATGTTTACATATAGTCTTCAGTACACATGGAGCTCAAAGCACTTTATATATTTTTCTAGCTGATTATACAAACTCTCTTCATCCACCAATAAATCACAGCCACAGGCGATGAACAATAGCAACAGTTAATATTGCATTATGTTATGTTCACAGCATACACACAGAGAAAATAGAACAAAGTACTCTTCTGGAAGGTTGCAACATAGCATTACTTTATTTCTTAGAATCCTGGACCCTAACCCACAACAACCACAACAGAGAGACAGACGTAGCTGGCTGCTGCCTAAAGTAGATGGGCACAACGCAATTCACCTTGCTCCAGGCTGGCTCTTTCCAGCCTGCCCATGCCCCAGACAGATACAGATCACATGGCTTTCCCAGAATTCCATAGTCTGCAAACAGGACTCCTACAAATTAAAGTTATATAGCTTATACTTCTAACACAGTGTTCAATACACCACACACTAAATTGAAACAACAAAAAACGTAGGTAGCAGAATGTAACTGTCTTACGCAAGTTCAGAGAAGGGCTAAAAAATCAGATCAGAGTAATTGGAACATGGATAAAACTAGTTGGAGGCAAAAGGTTCAGATCACTAACAGTCAGACCATTGTATAATACCCGAGTACATGGCCATCATCTTGAGCCATATCCCATCATCTCCACTAAAGTTCTTTTAATGATAAATTGGTATTGAATTGGTTGGAAACTGACTTACAGTGTCCTTCATAGGACTTCTCACAGTATAATAAATGGCATCACTTTTCAGTGAGTGACCCACCACAAGCAGGAGGATCAGATGTGCAAATAGCTGTTCCAAAAGTCAGACAGTGTTACTGACCCTTTTTACACCAGCTCCGAATTTGGCCCTTTTGTAATATATCTCAAAGTTTATTCATGATGAGACATGCTCCTTACTTTATGAACTTTGGCGAGGCTGCCACAAATAGGTGGAGCTTACTTTCACTATTATAACAAAGTACCTGTTGATCGGCACATAGGACCATGTTTTGTTCAAAAGAAGAAGCCACTTCCTTTGACTTGCTTTATTTTTTTAATAAAGCAGAAAACTTTTTTTTTTTTTTTTTGCAATTCCTCTTTTACTTCAGTGCCTGGCAACATTGTATGTGTACGTGCTTGTGAACAGTTCCTTCTGCTCATCATTTAGTTCGTTATTCTACTTTCTAGGTTGAGTGTTCCCAAACACATGAGCCTTAGGGCCTTCCTTGCCCTTGACAAAGGTGCCTCCCATACCATCTGAAACATGGATAACTTGTTTTGCTCCTGCACCTGTTGAAAGGAAAGCATTTCATAAACACAGGCTAAAACCACAATTTCATCTCTGCTATCTTATCTTCATCTGATTTCTGATCTAGGCACACCGCTCCATAAGAGAGGTACTACAGAGCATAATGTTCACAGTGGTGTTCAGCAAGCACAAAGGGGCATTTTCAGTAATCAGTGATTGTGGGACTAAACAATACCACTAGCAGCATAGATCAAAGATTCATAGATTCCAAGGCTAGAAGGGACCATTGTGATCATCTAGTCTGACCTCCAGCCACAGAACACAAACCATAGAACTTCCCCAAAATAATTCCTAGAGCATAGCTATTAGAAAAATATCCAATATTAATTTAAAAATGGTCAGTGATGGAGAATCCATTACAACTCTTGGTAAATTGTTCCAATGGCCATTTGCATTCACTGTCAAAAATTTACCCTCATTTTCAGTCTGAATTTATCTAGCTTCAACTTCTGACCATTGAATCATGTTACATCTTTGCACTAGATTGAAGAGCCCATTATTAAATATTTGTTCCCATGCAGAAATTTATAGACTGTAATCAAGTCACCCCTTATTCTTTTTTTTATTACGCTAAATAGATTGAGCTCTTTGAATCTATCAATGTAAGGCATGTTTTCTAATCCTTTAATCATTCTCATAGCTCTTCTCTGAACCCTCTAAAATTTATCAATCTCCTTCTTCAGTTGTGGATACCAGAACAGTATTCCAGCAGTGCCAAATACAGAGGTAAAATAACCACTCTACTTCTACTCAAGATTCCCCTGTTTATGCATCCCAGGGTCTCTCATTAGCTCTTTTCACCATATCACTTTGTTGGGAGCTCATGTTCAGCTGATTATCCACCACGACCCACAAATCTTTTTCAGAGTCACTGCTTTCCAGGGTAGAGTCCTCCATCCTGTAAGAATGGCCTACATTCTTTATTCCTAGATGTATACATTTACATTTAGCCCTATTAAAAATCATATTGCTTGCTTGCGCCGTTTACCAAATGATCCAGATCGCTCTGAGTCAGTGACCTGTGCTCTTCATTATTTACGAACTTTTGTATCAACTGAAAATTTGCCAGTGATGATTTTATGTTTTCTTCCAGCTCATTGATAAAAATGTTAAATAATGTAGACCAAAAACCAATCCCTACAGGACCCCACTGGAAACACACCAACTCAATGATGGTTCCCATTACATTTAGTTACATTTAGCCAGTTTTTAATCCATTTAGTGTGTGCCATGTTAATTTTATATCATTCTAGTTTTGTAATCAAAATGTTGCGTGGCACCTTCTCAAACACTTTACAGAAGTCTAAATATATTACTTCAACACTATTACTTTTATCAATCAAAGTTGTAGCCTCATAAATAAAAAAAAGATATCTAGTTAGTTTTACATGATCTATTTTCAATATACCCATGTTGATTTGCATTAATTTCATTACCCTCCTCTACTTCTTTATTAATTGAGTGTTGTATCAGTCGCTCCACTATTTTGCCCAGGATTTATGTCAGACTGAAAGGCCTATAATTACCCAGATCATCCTGTTTACCCTTTTTTAAAATTGGCACAACAATAGCTTTTCTCAGTCTTCTGGAACTTCCCCAGTGTACCAAGACTTATTGAAAATCAACATTAATGGTCCAGTAATCTCCTCAATCAGCTCTTTTAAAACTCTTGGATGCAAGTTATCTGGACCTGCTAATTTAAAAATGTCTAACTTTACGAGCTTTTGTTTAACATCAATATTGTTACAATGTCAGCAGGTCTTCCTCGTCACAGGTTTATAGCAATCTTTTATAAAAACATATTTTCTTATATTAGTTGTGCACAGAATAACTGAATTATAACAGGAAGGTTTCATATGTCAAGAAAGTTCCTACTACGAATTACCACTGCACAGTATCACAAAATGAAAGTTATATATTCTACAGAGAGCAAGAGAATCATGCTGTCATTACTCAAAGTTCAATCTTGCAAGGTACTGAGCAACTTTTGTAAGCTGCTGAGACTCCTTGTCTCCCATTGACTTGTGGAACCAAACCTTCTCTTTACTCCATCAACGTTAACTGCCTGAGTAAGGAAAGCACAATTTATGCTGTGAAATGTGAGTGAAACCCTGGCTGTATCAAAGTCAATGGCAAAACCCACACTGACTTCAGTGGCGCCAGAATTTCAACCTTTTGAAAACACATTATGTGAACAAAACATTAACGCTGCACAATTAATCACCTGATAATCAGTAAGTGCCAAAGTTATGGTTTCAAGTGCACCCATAGCTCTGTTTCCTGGTTGGTGTGTACGGTATAAAATAGACTTTAGTTATAATATCACAGATTTCTTCTGAAATATAATCTAATAGATAATTTATTATACAACATCATTGTAATTGTTTATCCTTCTATTCTTACAGTATTGTCATTGCCGTGTAAAGTGTCTCTCACACATTACAGCACTGTACAAATAAAAACAATAATATATTTATTGACAGAATTTGTATATGATAAGTTTCTTTCTCACTAAGATACGGGTTTTTCAGAATTTAGTCAGCAGTTAATCAACCACCAGCAGACTCTTTCTTAGATTCAATACCATGATGAGGCATTTAACTACAAAAACATCTTAGTTAGGAAGATAAAGTAGATGCAATATACACTGCAGCAAATTTTCGATATTACTCTGAATGGTAACAGATAACCTGCATTGTATTAATTTGTGTCGAATACCATTAACTGTTCAGTTTTTATATAAATGACTCATGGATCCTGGCATAGACAGATTAGTACTTGGTAGTAAAAGATGTTACATATAGGCATCTAAGTTTGTACATAAAATGACATATTGCATTTCAGAAACGCAATGTGGAGCATATAATTAACAACTGTATCATGCTGTATGTGCACAAAGGGGCAGAATGAAGGTTGCATTTGTAATCTTCACTTTGACATTTCATGACTCGAGTATTTACCAGGCAATCGTAATGTTCTCTCCATGTAATTTTTTGTCTAGAATTTCCTACTTTGCAGGGAGGATTTTAAAGACAAAGGACAGAAATAAGACAAACATAAAGAGAAGGCGTTTTACTCGTTTGAATTTCAAAAGTTCTGCTGACCTGTCAAGAATTCTAGAATCGCAGTATTTCGCTAGCCATCACACGAATGCCCGGCTCGCATGCACCTTAGCATAGCCAAGGGGGAGATTTCTTCTCCTGCAAACTTTCACAGGTATACAACTGTGGAAAGTGCTCTCCTCAGCTGGAAAGGTCCTAAGGTGCCTCAGGTTCCTAAGATGTCTCCCTTCAGCCTGCCTTATAAATGGTACATTTTTCAGAGTAACAGCCGTGTTAGTCTGTATTCGCAAAAAGAAAAGGAGTACTTGTGGCACCTTAGAGACTAACCAATTTATTTGAGCATGAGCTTTCGTGAGCTACATCCGATGAAGTGAGCTGTAGCTCATGAAAGCTCATGCTCAGATAAATTGGTTAGTCTCTAAGGTGCCACAAGTACTCCTTTTCTTTATAAATGGTACAGAAATCCTCTCCCTTACCCCTTAAAGGATATGCAGTTCCTAAAGACAGCATTCTTGAAGTGCCCTCAGAGCTCACACCTCAGCTTCCACGCACCTTATACAATGTGCAGCAGCCCCTCCAACCCCTCATTATTTTAATTTTCACTACACAGATAAATTAGCCACAACCCTGGGCGCAATGAGACAATGATTAGTAAAGCAACAAGCCCTGCTCCAAATTATTTTGATTTTTTTGTATTATGGCAGCACCTAGAGATCCAGGCCCTGTTGTGCTAGGTCCTGTACAAAAGAACACAGACACAGTTCCTGCCTCAGAAAGCTTACAATCTAAATAGGCAAGTCAGACTAAGTGTGGGAAGGAAAATAGCCAAAGGTGCAGTGATTTACTCAAGCTCAAATAGCAGTTCAGTAGAACACCCAGGAATACCTCCCAAGTCTCCTGACTTCCTGTCTAATGTATTAGCCAATAGACCATGCTGTCACTCATACATGCAAACGTTCTGCTCCTATGCAGAATAGAATTGTCAAATCAAAGTCAATTTTCTCTTGGAACACAAAAGCATGTCCTATTTCTGAAGAATTACCACTCATCACAGTGATTTATTCTGTGTGAACAGGACAGTGCAGTGCCCACTTAGTGCTGTGTGAAGTTTCCTCTCCATTTGCACGGCCTCTTTTAGCTGCTTCTTTCTCTTTTCTCTAACATATTTTGCTGCCTGTCATTCTGAACGTACTGGTTGCTTTGGTCTGTTGATGACACACACTTCCTAAAATAATAAAATTAATAACACCCGGCGTGTATCTAGCACTTTTCATCAGTAGTTTTCAAAGCGCTTTGCAAAGGGGTCAGGATTATTATCCCCAGTTTACAGATGGGGAAACTGAAGCACTAATTAGCTTCACTATAATTAGGAGTAACCGCAATTGGACTAGAATAACTGAAGAAAGTAGCCTAGTGTCAAGGCTTACTTAGCAGATAAATCCCACTGAAACCCTATTTTGAAGACTTATATGGGACTTAGGTAGTACACAAGTCTTGTGCTGACTATTTGCATGGGTATACATTTCACCGTAATACTGGAAAGAGATGTTATGATCCCCTAATACTCAACAGTTTGTCGGTATTTCCATTACAAGTCCTCTTTCAGGAGTTTGCAATTTGCTAAAAATATTCTCCAGGGTGAAACTTGGCATGCAAAAATTCTCAGCCATTCATTTATGTTTATTACATTTTCCAAAAATATTTTGACTGGGTTTTAACACATTTTCATTATTCAATCCCCAGACATGTACTCAAAAGGGCCAGATCCTCCAGGGAGCTTTGTGAGTTTATATCAGCTGAGAGTTTACTCAAAACTGTCTTCCTTTTTAAGTTAAATATTGTAGTTGAATAGCCTGTAAAAAACTGTTATTAACTTTCCATAACTGTTGTTCTTCGAAATGTGTTGCTCATTTCCATTCCCATGTAGGTGTGCGCCTGCCATATGTACTGCTGCCGGAAAGTTTTCCCTCAGTGTCATCTGACGGGTTGGCTCTGGTGCCCCCTGGAGTCATGCCCTCATAGCACCGGTATATCGGGCCCTGCCGAACCGCCTCCCCCTCAGTTCCTTTTTGCTGGCTAACTCCAGTGGGGGAGGGGGTGGGGTTGGAATGGACATGAGCTACACATCTCGAAGAACAACATTAATGGAAGGTTATTAACTGTTTTTATTTCTTCGAGTGCTTGCTCCTGTCCATGCAAATGTAGGTGGCTCTCAAGCAGATCTAGGAGTAGAGTTTGGAGTTCATTAATGAGCATACTGTAGCACTGCTCTGCCAAATCCAGCCTCATCTCTGGCCTGCTGAGCGATGGCATAGTGCAATGCAAACGTGTGGACTGACGACCATGTAGCCACTCTACAGATGCCCTGGATTGGGACCTGTGCCAGGAATGCAGCTGAAGATGCTTGTGGCCTTGTGGAATGTCCCATTAGGGTTGGGGCAGGGACCTTTGTTAGGTCGTAGCATGTGCAGATACAAGAAATGATCCACAATGAGGTTCTCTGGGATGAGATTGGAAGACCTCTTATCCTGTCTGCCACAAAGAGCTGAGTAGTTTTCCAAGATGATTTAGTCCTTTCTACGTAGAAGTCAAGAACTCATTTGACATCTAGTGAGTGAAGTCTCTGTTCTTGGCTATAGGCATTGGTTTCAGATAGAAGACTGGCATAAAAATGTCCTGGTTACAATGGAATTGTGAAACCACCTTCAGAAGGAAGGCTGGGTGAGGACGCAGCTGGACCTTGTCCTTGAAGAATACCATGCAAGGAGGTTCTGAAGTAAGGGCCTTAATCTCCGAGACCCTTCTAGCCAAAGTAATGGCCACCAGAAAGGCACCATCCAGACAAGTAGAGGAGAGAGCACATTGCCAAAGGTTTGAATGGGGGACCCATGAGCCTGGATAATAGGGATTGGTTGTTGTACTTGGGGATACAGCCTGTCCCGGCCTGTGAGGAAACGACTATAGATTGAACACCGACAGCCCTTGCTGCTCACTAAAAGGGATCCTTCAAACCATGGACTGTCCAGGCTATGAGATAAAGGGACTCATGACAGAGGAGGTTCAGGTGACGTAGGCAGCCGTGGTCCTGGGAGATCAGATCTGGAAATGGAGGTAGGCTGATTGGTGTTTCCACCGAGAGATCCAGAAGGGTGGTGAACCAATGCTGACCTGGTCAGGCCAGGACTATCATGATCAGGCTCGTTCCTTCTGACCTTCAGCAGGACCTTGTGTAAAAGCGGAATGGGAGGGAAAGCATAAAAGAGATGGTCCTTCCAAGAGAGAAGAGATGAATCTCTGAGCAAGCCTGGGCTGTGATTCAGGAAGGAGCAGAACTGCAGATATTTCCTGTTGTGCCTCGTCACGAACAAATCTATCTGGGGAGCTCCCCACCTCTGTAAAACATCCTTCACGATGTCTGGGCAAATGGACCACTTGTGATTGGAGAAGGATCTGCTGAGACGATCCGCTAATTCATTCTGTGCCCCCAGAAAATCGGAGGCTTCAAAGTAGATTGAGTGGGTTATGCAGAATTCCCACTGGTGAAGGGCTTCATGGCATGGGTGAGAGGAGCACACTCCACCCTGTCTGTTTATATAGAATATCGCTGCCATGTTGTCAGTAAGCGCCGACACGCACTTGCCTTCCAGGGCGGGGCTGGAACTCTTGGCAGGCAAGGCACACTGCTCTGAGTTTCCTCACATTGATGTGTAGCTAGAGCTCTGCCTGGGATGAGAGGCCCTGGGTTTTGAGTACCCCTAGATGAGCACCCCCAACCCAGAGCAGATGTGTCGGTGACTAGAGATATTGATGGATGTGGTCTTGAGAATGGGATACTTACACCTACTGTCCTCAGGTCCAACCACCAAAGGAGTGTGGTGATCACTGAAGGGGGAAATGTGACAACCATGTCCAAGCGATCCCAGTCCGGCTGATACACTGATGCTAGCCAAGTCTGGAGAGGTCTGAGTCATAATCTTGCATGCTGCACCACGTAAGTGCACAAGGACATGTGCCCCAGGAGTTTTAGGTGGTTTCCAGCCGTGGTGGTGGGGTGGTTTCTGAGACTCTCTATGAACATGCCTCGGGCCCGGAACTGGGTATCCAGAAAGAAGGCTCGGGCCTGGACCAAGTTGAGGACCTCCTCTATAAATTCAATTATTTGAACTGGTGAGAGTATCGATTTCTACATGTTTATCAACAGGCCTAGCTTCTTGAAGGTTGACAGTATTAAACTTACGTATGCCTCCACTTGGGTCTTGGTCTGACCATAGGCACCAACTCCGTGGGTGCTCTGGGGCTGGAGCACCCATGGGGAAAAAATGGTGGGTGTTGAGCAGTGTTCCCTCTAATTTTTCCCGCCCATGTGTAGAATTAATTTTATGTGCACCAATATGAAGGTGGTGTGTGACACATCATCTTTATATTGGTGCACATAAAAAAATTAATGTGGTGGGGATGGGGCTGAAGGGTTCGGAGTGTGGGAGAGGGCTCAGGGCTGGGGAGAGGGTTGGGGTGCAGGAGTGTGAGGGCTCCGGCTGGGGGTGTGGACTCCGCGGTGGGACCGGGGATGAGGGGTTCAGGGGTGGGGCAGAGGGTTGGGGTGCCGCAGCTGCGCTGGGGGAGGTAGGAGCACCTCTCCCCGCCGTGAGAGATCTGGGGCTGCAGGATAGGCACCCCTCCCCCAGTCCCAGCAGGTCTGGGCTGGGGGAGGACTGCCCTGACCACACCTGGGGCCAGGCCGGGCTCCTCCAGGGTCAAGCCAGGACACGCTGCCCCGACTGCTAATCTGGCCACGACTGGGGCTGATCCTGCTGATCTGGCTGCGCTGCCCTGGCCGCGGCAGGTCTGGGCCACAGGCTGTGCTGGGGTCAGGGGAGGGATGCCCTTCCTGCATCAGGTTGGGGTCCAGGGCAGGTTCCCTGAGAGCCTGCTTGGCGCTAAATAGGCTGCTTCACGGCTGCCCAGCTTACAGGGAACTTAGGTGCTGAGTACCCACCGGCAGGCCCCCTATCAGCATCTTCCCCTCCCCCCAGTACCTCCTGCCCATCAGTGGGCCCAACCGATCAGTGACTCCCCCTCCCTTCTAGCGCCTCCCACCCGTCGCAATCAGCTGTTTCGTGGCATGCAGGAGGCTGGGGAGGGAGGGGCTGGAGCAAGAATGCCGTGTGCTCGGGCGAGGGGGCACAATGGGGCGGGAAGAGGCAGGACGGGTATGGTGGGGGTGCGGCACTGAGGGAAGGGGTGGAGTGGGGGTGGGGCTTGGGGCAGAGCCGTGGGACGATTACCTCCCAGCACAATGAAAAGTCAGCACCTGTGGGTCTTGATCAGCCAGTCATTGAGATAAGGATAAACCTGAACCTTTTGCTTCCTAAAGATGGCTGCGACAACTGCAGGCCGAATGGAAGCTGGATAAACTGGTAGTGTACCTGGTTCACAACGAATTGGAGGAATTTCCAGTGACCTTGGAAGACTGAGTTATGAAAGTAAGCCTCCTTCAAGTTGAGGGTAGCATACCAGTCCCCTGGATCCAGGGAAAGGATCATGGAGGTCCAGTAGACCATGTAGAAAATCAGATTCTTCATGAATCTGTTGAGGTTTCGCAGGTCCAGGATGGATCCGAGACCACCACGGGCCTTCGGAATTAGCAAACAGTGGGAGTAGAATCCTCTGCCCTCTTAGCTCCAGAGGAACTTTCTCTACCACTCCCATTTGCAGGAGTGTTTGCACCTCCTGGATTAGAAGTTGCTTGTGAGAAGGGTCCCTGAAGAGGGACGGGGAGAGAGGGTGGGAAGGAGGAAAACAACTGAACGGCAGGGTGTATCCCAGTCCTATCGTGCATAGCACCCAGCAGTCTGAGGTGATATGGGCCCACACCCAACAGAAGTGTGATAACTGGTCCACAAAAATTGGGGAAGGTGGATTCAGACACTGTCCTGGTATGCTGTCCTCGAGCATACCCACAAAAGTTTTGTTTAGACCCCAATGATTGTCTGGCGGGGTCAGACCCATGGGCCTATGAGAACTGGGGAGGAGGCCTCCTTATAACTCCTGCCCTGCCTCTTATTGTAGTCTTGCTTTGACTGAGGCTGGTAGAAATGGGGCAATGGTTGGGGCTTAAAATGCTTCCTTATAGGAGCCGGTGTGTGCAACCCTAGGGATTTTAGGGTAGTTCTAGAGCTTTGAATCTGTTTGCTCTGAAAAGAGTGATGTGCCCTTGAAAGGGAGGTCCTGGGCAGTTTGCTGGACCTCATAGGGGAGGCCCGAGGCCTGCAGCCATGAGCTTCTTCTCATGACCACAGCGGAAGTCACGGTTTGAGCAGCAGAATCCACTATGTCCAAGGCTGCTTGAAGGGATGCTTTTGTCACCGCTCTCCCTTCCTCTACTAGAGCAGAGAATTTGACTCTGGACTCCTGTGGTAACAACTCTTTGAACTTGGACATCACGCCCCAAAAGCTGAAGCAGTAGCAGCTCAGGAGCACCTGTTGGTTGGCAATCTGTAGTTGGAGCCCTCCCGGTAGAGTATACATTCCTGTCAAAGAGATCCAATTTTTTAGCATCTTTGGCCTTTGGGGGAAGGTCCTTGCTGCCCTCGTCTCTCCTGTTTGTTGGCCGCTGATACCACTAGCAACTCCAATGGAGGACAGATATATAAAAATTCGAACCCTTTTGTAGAGACAAAGTACGTTTTCTCCATCCTCTTTGCTGTGGGTTGCAGCAAGGCTGGAGTCTTCCAGAGGGCCTCAATAAGTTCTAGAATGGCATAATTCAGGGACAATGCCACTCCTGACAGACTGCAAGAGGCCATGATGTCCATCAAGGCAGGGAGGATTCAGAGATATTCTCTGCCTGGACCCCAAGGCTTTGAGCAACTATTCTGAGGAGCTCCTGGTGAGCCCTGTAATCATCCTGAGAGGGCTCAATCGAGTCCCTGCTACCGTCTCGTCAGGTGAGGAAGATGAAGATGCCTGCATGGGTACAGGGCCTTGTTCTTCCTTGGTCCTGGAAGGATCCCGCGGTACCGGGTCCTGGGGTTCCTTGCTGGGCCTGGTACCGACTTGAGGTTTTTGCACCAAGGATGGTGGTGAAGGGAGCTCTACGTGCCAAAACAATAGAGTACGATTTCCTCCAATGTGATCCCTCAGCTGGTTGAAATACTTAGGGGTTCAAGAAGGGCCACATTGCACCAGCATTTGCCACTGTGCTGGCCAGGCCATTGGCGGGATCCCTTGGCTCATGTCAGCCATCAGATAATGGCGGTCAGATCAATGCTGGCTCCTGTGGAAATATAAGACTCCACCTCGGAATCTGACTGAGAGGAGTCGTTTATTGGCGACTATGGTGGACCAGTACTGGCCGGTGCCGGAGAGCAGGGGGAGGCAACCCGTTCTCTGCCATCATTGCTGGTTTCCCTGTCGACAGCACCTGAGGCCTCGGTGCCCCAGGAGATCTTGCCTCTGGTGCCAGTTCATGCCTGGGGGATGGCAGTACCGGGTGTAATAGTAGCTCCCTTGCTGCCTTGATTGCCTTTGGCATAGATGGTAGTGCCAGGGCTGTATCCCGATGGCTCGGTCTCTTCCTGGGGCTGGAGTCAACGGTACTATGCTGGCAGCTGTTGAGTCTGAGTGGCCTGGCATGGCTTGCACTCAGCTGACTTCCCTGTGAGCAGCAGACCTTGGAATTGGTGAGCACCCCCGGTCCATCTTCTGCTGCTTCCTCCTCTGCACTGATGATTGGGAGCAGGCTGAGAGTCTCGTTGCAGTGTGGACCTCCTCTGCACCGGAAATGCCTGATGATGCTGAGAGTCCCAGGACGTGGAAGAAGAGTCCTTCCTCGGTGCTGGATTGGCAGAGCTGCACTGTCTGTGCATCCCTCAGAGAAACCAGAGAGCTTCTCACCAAGGTGGAGGCGCTCAGTGCTGAGTCAGCATGGCTCGGCTCTGAGGGGGGATGGAGAGCTGCCTCCGTAAGAAGGAATTTGAGTCTTTGATCCCTGTCCTTGGTATGGGGCTTGAACTCCTTACAGATCCTGCAGCATGCCGGTCAATAGGACTCAAAGGCAGCTAGAATGGGGCTCACTAATGGGCCTGGGCTTGTGGCAAGCTGCACACAGTTTAAACTCCAAGGACCAAGGCGTACCCTGATGCTGGGTAAGTGGGAACCCCAGTAAGCAGGGTTCCAATCTACTAAACAAACTAAATTCTAAATTCCAACCACTATAATTAACTATATACAGGTAGAGAAAACTAAAGTCCACTTAAAGAAATACTTGCGTGAACACAAGGACAAGCTGAAGTTCCAGCAACTATCATGGACAGTAAAAAGGAACTGAGGGGGAGGTGGGTCTGCAGGGCCCAATATACCAGTGCTATGAGGGCGCGACTTCACAGGGCACCAAAACCAACCCAACGGCTACCAATGAGGGAAAACTTTCTAACATGCGCACACTGGAATGGACATGAGCAAGCACTCAAAGAACGATGTTGACATCCTTTGGTATTTTCAAAATAAAAAATGGCTAAGATGTACAGATTTTAAAGGCCACTACAGGGCAAGCACAGTTATTTCCCAAAAAGTTATTCACGTCAAGAACGCTACACCATTTGCAGCTAAATGCCTGTCACACTGTGTAGTAAGTTAATACAGACTGCACACTTTTATTAGTACAAAGAATGGACCCTGTAGTGGTCTTGTGCTGTGAATGAATAGTCAGGAAAATTACAAACATACTTGAATCCCTTAAAAGAACCTCAAACCCAATTGCATCTGAAGGACATGCACATGTGTGTGCTTCTTCCATTTTTTCAGATTAAACCAGAGATACTGATCCCGATTCTCTCTTCACACAGGTTTTCCATTGGTGTAACACTAGAGTTTTCTACTGACTCACAGTCCTAATGGCATCTCACAGCAGTGTCAGGGGAATCAGGGAATTCTAGGGGCAATCACATTTAAGGGTGTGATTTAAGAACACAACTATCAGAAAATTCAGCATAAAGGCACAAGTTACACCTTTAATTCACTTCATTGATCTTCTAAATACAGCACGTCTCCAACCATTGTCTTACACAGCACACATGCAAGCAAAACCCAAGCAGTGTTATAGATAACATGTAGTATTTTAGTCTTTTCTCACTTTGGTGAGTTTAAAGCCTTTAACAACACTAGGGTGACCAGATGTCCCGATTTTATAGGGACAGTCCCGATCTTTGTGTCTTTTTCTTATATAGGCTCCTATTACCCCCCACCCCTTGTCCCGATTTTTCACATTTGCTGTCTGGTCACCCTAAACAATACATACTTGTGGTTTAGTGTTCTGGTATAAATCACTTCCTTAACTAGTGAGCAAGAATGAAATCTATTTCTTGTAATATATGAAAAAGGAGGTGGGAGTAGGGGGGAATGGTGAGATCTTCAAAATATTCAGCTTGGGGAATTTGCTGGGTTTTTTCATTCCTTTCTCAAATTGCAAACAAAGAACTGCATAAATGTTATTGTGCTACAAAGAGAAGCCAGATGAAAGAGCACCACCTTGCCTCGTCAGGCACAGCCCTCTGCACAGCATGAAGCGGAAGGGGAGTACACAGACGAAGCTACTTTTTGCTGGAGGAAGCAGGTATCTCACGGCTGACAAGTGATACATGGATCTCATTCAGTCACCACCCATACGATGCTGACTAGATTAGGAAAGGCAGAGCAGTCTTCGTTTTTGGTCTTCTCTCTCTGTTCCTGCTCGCTGCAAGACACAGAAGGGTTTTTACTGAAGCACTAGAAGGGGATTTTTTCAGGGACTATTAGAAGAATATTACATTTAATAAATGTTCCACTAATATAGCACAGGAGAAAGAGCTGAGACAAGAGCTTCTCAACAGCCACCACCACCTCTTGGCCACCTCCTCATCAGCCCCTGGTAAGCCAGCTCTCCTTGTCTTATTTTCTTACAGGTGTTGTGCTTTCAGAGACTGAATTTGGCAGTGCAAGGAAAAAAATGACTAAGTGGTTGTTTAAATAGGACCTTATCTGAAAAGCATCTCTAATTAACTAATTGTATTTTAGCTTTTTTGGGAACAGACAGAGATCTAGTTTTAATAAGACAGTACAGTGTCTATTTTCGGCATAATGAATGTCTTTAAACAAGTTTTCTACTAGGCTGTACTGTAACCATTGTGATTAAGAGGTAAATTTACCTACAAAATGATTTATGTAACACTGCTGGAAAGTTTAATCTGCTCCATTTGGACAGGCTAGAATACATGGGATTTTGCTAGAGCATTTCTCCCAGTTTGATCTTTGCTTGGAGGTGTGTGTGTGTGTGCACACGTGTGTGTGTGTGCATGCACGCTCTGTCTTTTCCGAGTGACTTTTTCGTCATGTGGATTGAAAGCAGTTTGAGTGCTATTCCACAATGCAAGTGAATTACTGTACAACACTGCTCCTCCCAGGTAACCAGGAAAGTGTCAGCTCTGATCTGCCGTGTTTTCAAAATGTTTCAGGGAATTTTTAGTCGGCTTTGGAGGCCTGTACGGGGCTCCAACTCAGGATGGTCTGAACATTTGTCCACACCTCACAACCATCGAGTTTGATAGCCTTCAGCACGATTCACCAGCTCTGCTCTGGAGAGGCTGTTGCTTTGGCAGAGCAGTGTGGTTAGCTTGCACCGCACCTACCTTTGCTATGCCTAGCCACTGTTACGTACACACCTACTCACTATTGATTGAATTGAGGCATCTACGTGTGGAGTCAGGCTAGGAGCAGGGGGGCAGAGGAAGGATGCACTACACCAGTGGCAGTGGCAGCAGCAGGCATCCTGGCTGCAGAGGTGCTCCCCAGCAGCCCCGTGCGGCACCATTAGCAAGTGATGAGACCAGAAAACCAAACCACAAGTGTGACATGATAAAAGGATCTAATTTAATCCCACCAAAGTCAGGAAATGGTCACATTCCGTGTATCGTCTACCACACTGAGCTCATGTTTTGCTGCACAGACCCTCTGTGACAAGACACGGTTTCTAAAGACACGTGCTATTGTAAAGCCGTTGTGCTTTGGCACAGTGAGGGAGGCGAAGGGTGGAATTCAAGTTTAAAGATGCATTTCTCTGACATAGACTTCTTGTTTGGCATTGGGCAAGTTTGTGTACCTCAGTTTCCCCATGTGGAAACTGGAAATAATACTTACCTACCTTGGACGGGTGCTATGAGCATTAATATTATGTAACATGCCAGATAAGTACTGAGGAGACAACATTTAAATATATAAAAAGGCAGGAGAGAGAGAATAAAATGAAGGGTAAATACAAACAAAATAGCGGTGCCTAAGAGTTCCCTGATGAAAAGGAGAAAGATAAGGAAACAGCGCTAAAGAGAAGGAACCAAAGAAACAACCCTTCTAGCACCCACGGAGGCACTCAGAAAGATGATTTATTTTTCGTATTTATTTGTATAGTACTTAGAGTTCCAACTGAGATCCATTGTGCTAGATATTGCACAGACATGTAGTGAGAGACAGTCTCTGGCCCAAAGACACTGTGGTCATGATAACAGATGGGCCAAACCAATGCTGGGAGGAGATACAGACGTGTAGAGTGGCGAAGTGACCCACTTCCCTAAGATCTGGGAACAGGTCAGTGGAAGAGCCAAGAAAAGAACTCAGGTAGCAAGACTCCCCATCCTGTGCCCAATACACTTGATCATGCTGCCTCCTGTTGCAGTAACAACAGTAAACAAAACAATATTAATGCCTCACATTTGCTCCCATAAAATTAGAGATGGGCGGAACTTACAAAACTGGGATATGGATTTACAACCTTCAGAGTTTGGGGTGCACAGATCTGGAGTTTTGAGCTAGCACACTACTAAGATAAAAGAGTTGTGAAAAATCTGGGTTCAGATTCTGAACACTGCTGGCCCAAAATTCAGGGGGGGGGGAGGGAGGGGTTAGCTGTAGGTTTTCAGTTCAATCCCCTCTCTGCCTACTGAGAACACAAGGCGAAAGCACATGCAATATAAGATATTTTGTTCAATGACTAGTTTGCGATGTAGATCTTTCCAGTGGGCTTGGGACCCAATCAATTGTTAAGGACCAAAAAAATACATATCCCTGCAGTATGGCAATTACAGTAATTATGTTTTAGCAGCAATACGCAAAGAATAATAGCAGTTTGGAGACATGACTTCCCATTTCAGAGACCCTCACAATAAGCAGTTAGAAGGCAACTTTCTCAGTGTGCTGGTTAAAAGGCAGGTAAGGACCCATCCTATTTCAGCCGTATCTATTGTGACAGGAAACAACAGCAAAGAAGAGGGAGTGAAAGGTTCATTTTATAATGTGTGCAAGTAAACAGCCTTACTTTTGAGTGCAAATAAAGGAGACTGGGTGTAACCAACATTTGAATTTGTCTCCTTACCTTTATGTGTTGGAAAAATGATACCAACTAGTTTTATTTGATGCCTAAAAGTATAGGTAGGAGCTACTGACTCCCAAGCCAACCTGGAGCCCTGGTGTATTAGCGCAGCAAATGGGAAATCAGGGACTTTACTAAAGACAGAACAACGTTATTGTCTTGGGGTGCTTGGGTGAGTAAGGACCACATTCAAACTGAGTGGAGAATTCAGGATTTGGCCATATACACTCACCTGAGGAAAAGTGTTGATATAATCTATAGCTATTACAGTTTGTAATTGTAAAAGGTTTTTGAACAGCCACAAATAAATACAGAGATATGGTTCTTCAAATGGATACTTTTCTCCTTGCTCCCTTTTCTGGCACAGGCTGTCAAAACAAAAGAAAGTTATATTTTATTGACCTTTCCCTTCTAAATTTCCCCTCCTCTATCATGTAATTTTCTATTTGAAATTCCACATCTCCCTCTCTATAATGATACCATGTCTCATCCACCAGACATGTTTAACAGGCAGCAACAACTTCTGACACACTGTGACACAACACCCCCTGCTATTAGTTTCCAAGCTAAAGGGTTCTGAAGAAAAAAATAAGTCACAGTCTTTGTTCAGAATGTTACACTAAGATCACTAGGAACTGAGTTTCCCAAATGACTAAACCTGCTCATCTTGGCTCAGAACATACTCAGAGTGTGGAAATTCGCTGTTCAAATGAGAACTCTCACTTCTTTTGTATGAGAGTCTACTAAAGTATGAGAGTCTACTAAAGTACAAAGCCTAAGTAGTTTTGTTATCTGTCAAAACAGATAGTGCACATTATTAGTAAGCTGCTAATGTCATGTCTTTTCTTCTGCCAAGGAGAAGTCCACAGAATGGCTACCACTGCTGCTACTGTTGCATCTCAGCTAACGGTCTTCACTTACAGCAATGAAAGCAGCTGCGACGTGTATAACCACCACTTTGCAGCGAAAGTAATTTTTTCATTCTTTTACACTGTCCTGCTGGTCTTTGGCTCTTGTGGAAACGTCCTTGCCCTTTATGTCACCTTCCACCGAGGGAAGAAAATCAACTCAACTGATCTCTACTTAATCAACCTTGCTGTGTCAGATGCCCTTTTCACACTTGCTCTGCCTGGAAGAATTGCTTATTACATCTTAGAATTCAACTGGCCTTTTGGAGACTGGTTCTGCAGGGTGACGGCATTCATCTTTTACATGAACACGTATGTGGGCATCTACTTTATGACATGTGTGAGTGTCGACCGCTACATCGCCGTGGTCCACACCCGGCGGCTTGGCAGATTTAGGAAAGTGAGCAGAGTGAAGTATATCTGCATGCTGATATGGTTCATTGTGTTCCTGCAGACAATATCATTACTCTTCAGGCCCATGACCAAGAAGATAGGAGATAAGCTGACCTGCATGGAATATTTCAACTTTGAAGAAATTCCTAAGTTGCCATTTATCCTTCTGGGGGCTTGCATGATTGGATTCTGCCTACCAGTGGGGATTATATTAGTTTGTTATGTGCAGATCAACCTAAAACTGTGCAGAGCAGCCAAAGAAAACCCCCTGACAGATAAGAATGGGCACCACAGAAAGGCTTTCACAATCATACTGGTTGTGCTCCTTGCAGTTGTGATCTGCTTTAGTCCTTACCATTTAAATATCATTCAGTTCATGATCAGAAAGATACTACACCAGCCATCTTGCTCAGCACAGAAAGCCTTCAAGATGTCTCTTCAAATCACAGTGGCTTTTATGAACATGAACTGTTGCATTGATCCAATAATTTACTTCTTTGCATTTAGAGGGTATAAGAGAAGACTCCTAAGACTATTTAGAACCAGTGGCTCCGTTCCATCCTCCTCCACTGGAAAGTCATATTCAGAAAGCAACAGCAACAGCCACAACCAAGGAGTTTGCTCATCCTCAGCTTAGCTATAACATTTTCAATTTGTCCATGTCTACTCAGAGTTCTTATCTTAAAATTACCCATTGTTGCACTGGAGAAATTCCATAGGTGGCAGCAAAGGTGGGAGCATAAGTACAGACAAGTTGCTGGTGTCTTTGCCACTGTATCATCTAACACTCGCCAGAACAAGATGGCATGGTAGTAAACCACCAGCACCTCTTCCACACTTATACTCTCACCATTCAATGGAGCTGACCCTGTGGCAGGAGAAGGGTCGAAATCTTAAGAAAAGAGTTGGGTATCGACAAGGTCTTAGACCAAGATATATATTTTTACACACAGACACACAGACACACACACACACACTATCAGAAGTCTGAGCAGTCACCATTTTATGATTTCTGAAACTTGTTATAACAGCATGGTATTAGAAATTCATTACAATTTGAACATGTATTTCTTATAGAAGTTTATGGCTTGGAATTCAGTAGGTGTACAAACTGTACAAACAAATGGACAGAGTGAGATCCTCATCTTCTCAATAGTCGTTAAAATAAACAATTAAAACATATTCATAGTCCTTTGGAAATGGCATGCACAAAACTGTGCTTTATACAGAGCACAGCTTCTTGAAAATGGTAAAAAGTCTGTATGTTTGTTAAATCTGGAATGATGCTCTGAAATAGTAAATATTCAGGTATTAATCCAGTTCAATTAAAGTGATGAAGCAGCACTATGAAACAACTAATCGCACCAGTGTTCTATAGCTATTTGACATGAAGCCAGTCTTCCATTTTCCTGTCTTGTGATTGAAATTGTACTTATTAGCATCTACTGGACTCTGGGAGATGGCTGAAATCAGTAGCAGGAATGTCCCTCTTTCAAAAGTCTGACCTCATCTGTATAATCCCAGAGTATCTACAGTATATTTTAAAACTGAAACTGACTCAAAATTTCTCAGATTATCTTGTGGCTTGATATGTCTTTACTGTGGAAAAAGACAAAACAGAACTGCAACTGGCCACAACAATTCCTGTAACAAGTGAATGTAATCTAATAATTAGCAGTGAGGAGCTGCTAAAAAAAGAAGTTTGGACATGAGGGGAGCTAAATGTTTTCATTCTACTTTCAAATTTAAGATTGTAAATTTATTTTGAATATTAGGGGCTAAGCATACATTGGATTGTCAAGTGTGGAATATTTTAACACAATTTAAAGGTTTTCAGAAAAAAACAGGTCCCTATTTCTGCCCCATTCAAAATGGTCAAAAGCAGTTTCGTTGTCTCAAGTTATTTTAGACAAACCATATGTAATAGGAGGTAACATAGTGCAATATTCTGAAGAATGTGGATTTTATAAATTATTTGGAGTCACGGATTCATCAAAGATAGGAGCTCACCTTACAGAATAACTTTCCATTTTGTTTGGTGTAAAACTGGCCAGCTAATTTTGTTGGAAGGTATTTTAAGCTATAAATGTCTTTGCAAATGAGAGTCATGACAAAGAAATAGAGACAAAGAGTTTGTGGGTTACGTATGGTTCTAGACGTATATAATCATTAACAGAAGAAGAATAAAAATGAAGGTCTGGAAGGGACTTAGTGAGGCCAGCCCACACTGAGGCAGGAATAAGTATACTAAGACCATCCCTGACGGTAGTTTGTCTAACCTGTTCTTAAAAAACTTCAATGATGGAGATTCCACAACCTCCCTAGGTAACCTATTCCAGTGCTTAACTATCCTTATAGTTGAAAGTTTTTCCTAATGTCTAACCTCAATCTCCCTCACTGCAGATTAAACAGATTACTTCTTGTCCAACCTTCAGTGAACATGGAGGATAATTGATCACTGTGCTCTTTATGACAGCCTTTTAACATATCTGAAGACTGTTATCAGGTCTCCACTCAGTCTTTTTTCCAAGTCTAAACTAATCCGGTTAAAATGCCCATTATGAGGATAAGCCCCCTAGAAAGATTTTGGCCCAATCTCAGAATCTGAACAGAGGAGGATAGATAGTAGTTTATGCTTTGCACATTGCCCATCTTTAACCTTTTTAAGGAGGAGGGTGATTGAGATCTTTGAAGTTCCTCCATAGAGTTAGTTTATGACCATTCTCCTGAGGAGGTGGAAGAGTAACATTACAATTTTTATCAAACATCAATATTTTAAAAATGTATATGTCTAGCTGCTTTTCAAGACTTTACATTAGAAATTTCAGATTCTGTATAAGATCTGGTGACTAAATTACTTTGGAAATCCATTCAAATAGTTGGGTACAACAGAGAGCACAAACCAATGCACCCATTTTCTCTCATACACACACTATAAGAAGGCTGAGGGAATAAAGAGTCTTTTAAAAATTCTTGGAAAACCTCACACACACTTTCCTTTGTCAAACAAGACTTTTGCCCCATGATTCTTTGTGATGAGTAGGATAATTTTTTTTTTCCCCAGAAGAAGCCTTGTCTTTCAGACTGGTTCTGTTCTTCATTGCATTTTCTTCTTCAAATAAAAACTTTGTCTTGTGAATTGTAAACTTTATTTTTGCATGTAATAAAGCTCTTGCACAAAAACCCTCCTTAAAATGCACTTCTTCCACCAAACCTACTAAATTTAATCCCCTTAAATTAGAAGCACTGTTACACACTTATTTTTTTTAATTGCAATCAGCACCTGAGAGGATCATGATCTAAATGACAAACCAAACCAAACCGAGGTGATGATTACCCTGTGCAAGGGGCACTCTCTATTCTCACTGAAGTCAACGGGAAGTGAAGCTAACAGCACCTTGCAAGACTGAGCCTCAGTTCATAAAATCAGTGAGGTAAGGACAGCACTTTCCTCCGTGTTTTGTACCTTGCTGATGGAGTCATTGGAGTTTTGTTACAGCTGAATGTCCTGTTTTGGAGCAAACATTTGAGATTACAACACACCTGTGACGGGTTGGATCATAGAAACCCCCTTGGGACTGCCACCTGATGTGCTGGGACTACCTTTGAGCCTGTTTTCCCTTGCAGCTTGTGACTTCAGTACCCTTGTCTTGTTGAGCCAGACACGCTAGCCTGCTGCAAACACAGACCGAGGTCTGAACTACGTCTCCCAACAAGCTGCAGGTTTAACTGAAAACAGTTTAAGAAGCGCTCCTGTCTCCAGCACCCAGATACCCAGTTCCCAATGGGGTCCAAACCCCAAATAAATCAGTGTTACTCTGTATAAAGTTCATACAGGGTAAACTCATAAATTGTTCGCCCTCTATAACACTGATAGAGAGATATGCACAGCTGTTTGCTCCCCCAGGTATTAATACTTGCTCTGGGTTAATTAATAAGCAAAATTTCTCAGATTACCTAGTGGCTTGATATGTCTGTACTGTGGAAAAAGACAAATCAGAACTGCAACTGGCCACAACAATTCCTGTAACAAGTGAATGTAATCTAATAATTAGCAGTGGTGAGCTGCTAAAAAAAGAAATTTGGACATGAGGGGAGCTAAATGTTTTCATTCTACTTTCAAGTTTAAGATTGTAAATTTATTTTGAATATTAGGGGCTAAGCATATGTTGGATTGTCAAGTGTGGAATATTTTAACACAATTTAAAGGTTTTCAGAAAAAAAACAGGTCCCTATTTCTGTCCCATTCAAAATGGTCAAAAGCAGTTTCATTGTCTCAAGTTATTCTTGAGACATACACCAAAGAGCATGCAGCACAACCTTAACCCAGGTCTTCAATTCTGCATGCCTCCTGCACACTTCCATTTACCAAACTACACCCTTCCAGCACTAATAGTTGTAGATCTTTTGTATCTTGGAATAGGGTAGTTTGGTAGAAGACATGATGAAAAGCTGTCATCACTAGAGGTGTGTATTAATTTCCTGTGGTGTCTACAAATGCCTTGCGGGGGACTCGACAAAAAAAAAGATTTTATTAAATATAAAAAAGTAGGATTTAAGTGGTTCCTAGTAATAACAGACAGAACAAAGTAAATTACCAAGCAAAATAAAACAAAAACACGCAAGTCTAAGCCTAATATAGTTGGAAACTAAATGCAGGTAAATCTCACCCTCAGAGATGGTCCAATAAGCTTCTCACACAGACTAGACTCTTTCCTAGTCTGGGTCCAGCAATCACTCACACCCCTGTAGTTACTGTCCTTTGTTCCAGTTTCTTTCAGGCATCTCTTTGGGGTGGAGAAGCTATCTTTTGAGCCAGGTGGAGACAAAATTGAGGGGTTTCCCTGGCCTTTTATATTCTCTCTCTTGTGGGCAGAAACTCCTTTTTTTCCTCTGCAGAATCACAGCTACAAGACGGAGTTTTGAGTCACATGGGCAAGTCACATGTCCATGCATGACTCAGTTCTTTACACGCCGACGCCATTGTTTACATGTTAGTTTGAACATTCCCAGGAAAGCTCAGATGTGGATTAGTATCTCTCAAAGTTCACTGTCAGTTAAGCATTTCTTGACTGGGCACTTACTGAGAATATTCCTTTCTGAAGAAGCTGACCAAATGCTTCACCGAGGCTACTTAAAACACAAAACACATTGAGATACAAGTACATAGCCAATATTAATAACTTCAACTACAAAAATGATACACACATACAGATAGCATAATCATAACCAGCAAATCATAACCTTTCCATAGACACCTCACATGACAACCTTTGTACAATATTTGCTGCAAATAAATAACAGTGGTTGCAACAATGATCTATACAGTCACAGTTTATGTCAATAACATCAGAATACCAATTTATTATTTATTTCTGCCCCAAAGAGCTCAGATTCAAACAGACAAAAGGAAAGGGATAGGAATACTACATATACTACATGTCAAGTGTTCAAGGTATTACATTGGCCACAATAAGTAACATAATGGTGTGATAACACAATGAATTGTCCTGTCATATTGTAAATATAAAGATTATCCCATAGTAATCACAATTTAATCCTAGGGCTTGATTCAAAGCTCACTGAAATCTATGGAAAGATTGGCTTTGGATCAGTTCCATAAATCATTCCATTCAAGAGCCAGCTCTGTTTAGATGGTACGAGCTTTGGGATTCATGCTGTGTCTTCCTTTTTCATTTGTAAAAATGTAACACAGCACTGCCATCCTGGTCTGCTCTCAACAAATAACTAATAAATAACTAAAGTATAAAAACACTTTGCTGAGAAGCAGTCAAGGTGGCTACATGCATAACATACCTGGCACAAACCCACAAACCCAAGAAATGTTACGCCATTCAACTGTACATATCCTCTACTCCACCCACAGACACACAATACTTCTTACCATTACCGCAACGACCATACACCAAAAAGCATGCAGCACAACCTTAACCCAGGTCTCTCAATTCTGCATGCCTCCTGCACACTTCCGTTTACCAAACTACGCCCTTCCAGCACTAATAGTTGTAGATCTTTTGTATCTTGGAATAGGGTAGTTTGGTAGAGGACATGATGAAAAGCTGTTATCACTTGAGGTATTAACTTCCTATGGTGTCTACAAATGCCTTGTGAGGGACTCGACAAAGGACCCTGGTGCCCTGGAGGTTGGTTCTGAAGCTGTGCCACAGAAGTATAGCATCATAGAAACGTAGGGCTGGAAAGGACCTTGAGAAGCCATCAAGTCCAGCCTCCTGGGCTGAGGCAGGACCAAGTAAATCTAGAACACCCCTGGCAGGTGTTTATCCAGCCTATTCTTAAAAACCTCCCTTGGAAGCCTATTTCAGAGCTTAACTACCCTTATACTTAGACAGTGTTCCTAAACCTAAATCTCTCTTGCTGCCAATCAAGACCATTACTTCTTATCCTACCCTCAGAAGACATGGACAACAATCGTTAACTGTTCTCTTTATAAGAGCATTTACATATTTGAAGACTATTACTGGGTTCCCACTCAGTCTTCTTTTCTCAAGACTAAACAAAACCAGGTTTTTTTAACCTTTCCTCGTAGGCCAGGTTTTTTAAACCTTTGATCATTTTTGTTGCTCTTCTCTATTCTATTTTATCTGACTCAAGTTCTTTTATTGCTCTCATCATTGTGGTATCTGAACACCTTCAGAAATGACATAATCAATGTAGCTAACATCTGTGACTTGTGGTTTGTCCTTTCTCTCATCCCCTGCCTAGGAGGAAAAATGTGTGAGCTGATGGAAAAAAAGACATTATCCATCAGCAGCTGCACTTCTTTAACAACTAAAATCTCCTTTGTCAGAAGCTGAACATAAAACTTCTTGTTGTAGAATAAAATTCGACAGAATCATAGAATCATAGAATATCAGGGTTGGAAGGGACCCCAGAAGGTCATCTAGTCCAACCCCCTGCTCAAAGCAGGACCAATTCCCAGTTAAATCATCCCAGCCAGGGCTTTGTCAAGCCTGACCTTAAAAACCTCTAAGGAAGGAGATTCTACCACCTCCCTAGGTAACGCATTCCAGTGTTTCACCACCCTCTTAGTGAAAAAGTTTTTCCTAATATCCAATCTAAACCTCCCCCACTGCAACTTGAGACCATTACTCCTCGTTCTGTCATCTGCTACCATTGAGAACAGTCTAGAGCCATCCTCTTTGGAACCCCCTTTCAGGTAGTTGAAAGCAGCTATCAAATCCCCCCTCATTCTTCTCTTCTGCAGGCTAAACAATCCCAGCTCCCTCAGCCTCTCCTCATAACTCATGTGTTCCAGTCCCCTAATCATTTTTGTTGCCCTTCGCTGGACTCTCTCCAATTTATCCACATCCTTCTTGAAGTGTGGGGCCCAAAACTGGACACAGTACTCCAGATGAGGCCTCACCAATGTCGAATAGAGGGGAACGATCACGTCCCTCGATCTGCTCGCTATGCCCCTACTTATACATCCCAAAATGCCATTGGCCTTCTTGGCAACAAGGGCACACTGCTGACTCATATCCAGCTTCTCGTCCACTGTCACCCCTAGGTCCTTTTCCGCAGAACTGCTGCCTAGCCATTCGGTCCCTAGTCTGTAGCTGTGCATTGGGTTCTTCCGTCCTAAGTGCAGGACCCTGCACTTATCCTTATTGAACCTCATCAGATTTCTTTTGGCCCAATCCTCCAATTTGTCTAGGTCTTTCTGTATCCTATCCCTCCCCTCCAGCTTATCTACCACTCCTCCCAGTTTAGTATCATCCGCAAATTTGCTGAGAGTGCAATCCACACCATCCTCCAGATCATTTATGAAGATATTGAACAAAACCGGCCCCAGGACCGACCCTTGGGGTACTCCACTTGATACCGGCTGCCAACTAGATATGGAGCCATTGATCACTACCCGTTGAGCCCGACAATCTAGCCAGCTTTCTACCCACCTTGTAGTGCATTCATCCAGCCCATACTTCCTTAACTTGCTGACAAGAATACTGTGGGAGACCGTGTCAAAAGCTTTGCTAAAGTCAAGAAACAATACATCCACTGCTTTCCCTTCATCCACAGAACCAGTAATCTCATCATAAAAGGCGATTAGATTAGTCAGGCATGACCTTCCCTTGGTGAATCCATGCTGGCTGTTCCTGATCACTTTCCTCTCATGCAAGTGCTTCAGGATTGATTCTTTGAGGACCTGCTCCATGATTTTTCCAGGGACTGAAGTGAGGCTGACTGGCCTGTAGTTCCCAGGATCGTCCTTCTTCCCTTTTTTAAAGATTGGCACTACATTAGCCTTTTTCCAGTCATCCGGGACTTCTCCGGTTCGCCACGAGTTTTCAAAGATAATGCAGATAAAGAAGAATGCAGCTTTTATGATGTTATGCACTAGGTATTCATGGTGCATAAGTTTTCAGTGGTTGAATAACAGCAAAAAAAGGCATTTAATTTCTAATAATTTCTACCCAAAGACTATTAAGTGTACCAGATCTACTCAAGGTTCTTTTGTATGTCCATTTGTGTTCAGAGAGGCAAAGTTTTTTAGAATATATCAGTGGATAAAAAAGTGGGGGGAAAGGATCAACCTGACATGGACAAATTTCAACAGCAGACCAAATTCAAACAGATCTTATTAAAAGTTTATGAAAAGAAATCAGAAAAACAATACTTGCAAAATCAAAAGGGCATAAACGCTAACACTAGGTGAAATTTCACACTGAAGGGCTACCTCCATGTAAAGAAAAACAGGCATTTAAAATTATGACCCATATTAAGCCCATCTCAGGACACAACCCTAACTAAGGAGCCACACAGTAAATGCCTCTATAATAATGAACTAATAAATATGTTAAATGCCTCCCTGAGTGAGGAGGGATCAATTTCTTATATCACACAATAGTTATTAATGTGAACAGAGCAGTTCAGCGTCAGTTAAGTAAAAGACTGGGAGGTTTACATTTTGACACTTATATAGTAAACTTTTTGCATTCTAGTCATGTCCAGAAATTATAGTTTTCACCCAGGAAAGCAGAAAATATCTAATGAGGTACTTATCCGGTCTCCAGCTGCATGGCAACTAAGCTCCTCCCAGCTACTGAAATGCATAAATGAGAAATCACCATCTCTCTCTCTCTTTCCCTTCCACTTCTTAGAAGAGAGATATTGATTAGTGTATGGATTTTGTGAACGAATTGGTATGTTGTGTGCCTGTGTGTGTGTGTCCACATAAATTGCTCCTCCATATATCTTGTAGGAATGAGTCCCATGGCCCTTGCTGTGAAAGTTGTGTGTTTTGCTCCCTTGCAGCTGATCTTTATGGAGAAAGAGAACAAAAACTCCATGTAGTGCATGGTGCTAGATCCTACTGTGGACTTCAGGTAGTCCAGGAAGAGATTCAGCCACCCCAAATGGCTGTTTGGAACATGTTTTGGTGGGTAAGAGGGATCTCTTGTCTATAATAGAGCCTCAACATAAACCTGTACAAAACCTTTGCATTTCAATTGGTCTGCTTCAGCCCACGTGTTTTTGGGTTTTTTTTAAATTAAAAATGATCCTGTTGCAAATTAATTTAAAACAACATAGTAAAGAGGATACAAAATTTTAGGCACAATAAACTTTTTCTGTATTTCATTCATCTGCCTCATATGTCATAATTCACTCATAAAATGTGTGATCAGTTAACACATTAGCACAACAGTTATTCTGTGGAAATCTATTTCCTGCTATTCAGTTTGTAGGGTAAGTATATTTACTAAGAATTGATTTAATCCTTATTCTTATCAGCCACTATATGTAACTGAATCTCTTCTGCTTTTGCTCTGAGCCTGACATTTTTCAGTGCAAACATACCTTAAATTACCATCGAGATTCTGAGATTAGATACAGGATACCTGCACAGGGACGCATACAAAAGCACTCATACTAAAGCAGCACAGAGATAACATCTGAAGAACAATGTTCGGAATTTGTAAACCACAGGGTTATATGTATAGCATACATATATAAAAACCCCACACTTGCAGGGAAAAAAATTGAGCTGTTTTAAAACAAGATACATACCATACTTATAAAGTCTAAATACCTGTGCCCAGCCACCTTACTCACTATGTGACTTTATAAGCTGCCAGTCTAACCCTCCACCAATCATTTTTTACATTCCTATGCTGTGGTTTGATGGAGCTAGAGAGAAATTTCTTCTCTGTAAGCATCCTTTTGCAAAATCAGTATGAATGGAGCATTTTATTATCTTATTTCATAGAATCATAGAATTATAGAATATCAGGGTTGGAAGGGACCTCAGGAGGTCATCTAGTCCAACCCCCTGCTCAAAGCAGGACCAATCCCCAACTAAATCATCCCAGACAGGGCTTTGTCAAGCCTGACCTTAAAAACTTCTAAGGAAGGAGATTCCACCACCTCCCTAGGTAACGCATTCCAGTGTTTCACCACCCTCCTAGTGAAAAAGTTTTTCCTAATATCCAACCTAAACCTCCCCCACTGCAACTTGAGACCATTACTCCTCATTCTGTTATCTGGTACAACTGAGAACAGTCTAGATCCATCCTCTTCGGAACCCCCTTTCAGGTAGTTGAAAGCAGCTATCAAATCCCCCCTCATTCTTCTCTTCCGCAGACTAAACAATCCCAGTTCCCTCAGCCTCTCCCAATAAGTCATGTGTTCCAGTCCCCTAATCATTTTTGTTGCCCTCCGCTGGATGTTTTCCAATTTTTCCACATCCTTCTTGTAGTGTGGGGCCCAAAACTGGATGCAGTACTCCAGATGAGGCCTCACCAATGTTGAATAGAGGGGAATGATCACGTCCCTCGATCTGCTGGCAATGCCCCTACTTATACAGCCCAAAATGCCATTGGCCTTCTTGGCAACAAGGGCACACTGTTGACTCATAACCAGCTTCTCATCCACTGTAACCCCTAGGTCCTTTTCTGCAGAACTGCTGCCGAGCCATTCGATCCCTAGTCTGTAGCGGTGCATGGGAGTCTTCTGTCCTAAGTGCAGGACTCTGCACTTGTCCTTGTTGAACCTCATCAGATTTCTTTTGGCCCAATCCTCCAATTTGTCTAGGGCCCTCTGTATCCTATCCCTACCCTCCAGCATAATTGCCTCTCCCCCCAGTTTAGTGTCATCTGCAAACTTGCTGAGGGTGCAATCCACACCATCCTCCAGATCATTTATGAAGATATTGAACAAAACTGGCCCCAGGACTGACCCTTGGGGCACTCCACTTGATACCAGCTGCCAACTAGACATGGAGACACTGATCACTACCCGTTGAGCCCGACAATCTAGCCAGCTTTCTATCCACTTTATCGTCCATTCATCCAGCCCATACTTCTTTAACTTACTGGCAAGAATACTGTGGGAGACCGTGTCAAAAGCTTTGCTAAAGTCAAGGAACAACACGTCCACTGCTTTCCCCTCATCCACAGAGCCAGGTATCTCGTCATAGAAGGCAATTAGATTAGTCAGGCATGACTTGCCCTTGGTGAATCCATACTGACTGTTCCTGATCACTTTCCTCTCCTTTAAGTGCTTCAGAATTGATTCCTTGAGGACCTACTCCATGATTTTTCCAGGGACTGAGGTGAGGCTGACTGGCCTGTAGTTGCCAGGATCCTCCTTCTTTCCTTTTTTAAAGATGGGCACTACATTAGCCTTTTTCCAGTCGTCCGGGACCTCCCCTGATTGCCATGAGTTTTCAAAGATAATTGCCAATGGCTCTGCAATCACATCCGCCAACTCCTTTAGCACTCTCGGATGCAGCGGATCCGGCCCCATGGACTTGTGCACATCCAGCTTTTCTACATAGTCCCGAACCACTTCTTTCTCCACTGAGGGCTAGTCACCTCCTCCCCATGCTGTGCTGCCCAGTGCAGCAGTCTGGGAGCTGACCTTGTTCGTGAAGACAGAGGCAAAAAAAGCATTGAGTACATTAGCTTTTTACACATCCTCTGTCACTAGGTTGCCTCCCTCATTCAGTAAGGGGCCCACACTTTCCTTGACTTTCTTCTTGTTGCTAACATACTTGAAGAAACCCTTCTTGTTACTCTTGACATCTCTTGCTAGCTGCAACTCCAGGTGTGATTTGGCCTTCCTGATTTCACTCCTGCATGCCCAAGCAATATTTTTATACTCTTCCCTGGTCATTTGTCCAATCTTCCATTTCTTGTAAGCTTGTGTGCTTTGCAAAGGTCTGAAGCAATGTGTAAAGGCGAATGGGGAATGGAATGCTGAAAGAGCTAATTAAAACCTAATATAGATATCAGTTTACCTTTAAAACCTTTGTTTCTTCTAGGTAGTGAACCTGAAATAGAAGTACAACTATTATTTGTATGTTTCAATGCCTCCAGAACTAAGCCCTAAAACAGTATTGCCACCTAGTGGTCATGCGTGAATCTTTTAAGTCACAGCACAGTACAGTAGAATTCTTTAACTGGAGAATGCAGAGTACATTTTCTTTTAACATTTTTAAAATTGCTAATTTACAGTTAATCATAGCAATCTGACAGAAAAATAGGTTCTTACCAAAACCATGATTGCTACTCAGTATGAATTCAAAATATCTTAAACATGATTTTCATGGAGCAGACTGCAAAATTTACTTGTAAAGAACCCAGGTCTCACATCCAGAAAATATCCCAATTATATCAACTTTAATTCTTATCCAGACAAGAATATGACCAAAAAAAGTAAGAGTTTTAAAAGGCATGCCATCAACATGAAATCTAGTCAATGAAATAAAAAAAAAGAGAGAAAAAGTAGATTCAGATATTAGACCTTCCACCTGCTAAATTTGTGATTTTACAACCACTTTCCCTTTTTTGAAGTTATAAATATTCCCCTATTGAAAATCTCCCTATAAAATGTGATTTTTAAAGTTGACAGTATCCCTTTAATTTTAAAATTTACTAGTCTGTATTCAAAAAGTATTAACAATTATTAATATATTTGATGACTTTCATATTAAGATTAATTTACAATTGTAAGTTATAAAGTCATATTGCAGTTGCAGTTGGACATTTCTAAACTAACTTGTTAGGATCTAACCTGTTGTAATACTAAATTGTGTTGTAACAGAAAGAAGGAAAAAATTGTAGTTTTTCAAATTAGGTTAGAGCATAGACTTTTGGGTGTCTGTATAGACGTATATAATTGTATATATTTTATATGCACACATTGTGCAAATTGATATTTCCTTTAGCAAATTTGCGCAGAGAGAGTCCACGTGCATGACTCTTATGCACCAACAACTTCAAACACAATATAAATCTAACTGTTTCCTGATCTTTTTCCTGCACTTGATGCAACCATGACAGCAAAGCCGGTAAGAAGCTGTCAACTAGTAAGTTGCTTGGAGGCAGATCCAGTTTGGCTTTCTCACTGGCCTTTTTAGACACCAATCCAGAACAGACTTTAAGGCAGGGAGATGTAGCATTTGTGCTGTTTTTGACTAGACTCTCAGTATTCATAGGATGAAATTGAAAATGAGGAGGAGTCAAATGCATTGGAGGAATTCATGCTCGAAGAGGCATTTCAGCGTTACATGATTTGTACTGCTTTGATACAGTTAAAATGAAAGATGACTTAACGAACTCATGCATGGTAGACTAGCAGATGAAGCAAAAGGAGTTTTTTAAAAGAGGAAAAAGAAGTTGGGACCCTCCAAAATCTTTGTGGTCATGGAGGGAAATATAAAAGTGAGGGCTACCTAAGGAGAAATTACAATGGCAAGAAGTACTTTGTAGTACCACAGGGCCTCCAAGAGGGTGTTATAGCTATTTAGGCAGAAGGCTGAAGAAAGAGAGTATCTTTTTTGTCATCTGATCAAATTAATTTAGAGCTGGGATGTTTCACTAGTGACTGACAGACAGGCAGTTGATTTTTATACAATACACCTGAGAGTTATCCTGTTTAGGTGAGGAAGCAAAGGTGACTAGTTAATGGCAACAGGTAGGGTTCAACTAGGCCGTTATGCAGTGGTGTAGCATATTGACTCCTCTCCCATGCTGCAATTTTGTGCTTCAGAATCTCAGCAGTGTAATAATAATAATATATAACAGTTTTAATAGTAAATCTCTGGCTGTTATGATTGCAATGAAAACCTTGAAAATGTGAACCAAGTGTAACTAATGAAACAATATCTTCCCGAGTCTGAAAAAATAGTTCAGTGATGAGAACTGCACCGGGAGGTGTGAGTTAATAATGCTGACATTTAAATCATTGTCTCTGGGCATTTGAATGATTTTATTGCTCATAAAAGGAAGTAAGGAAGGAGAGGATCATAGATCTGCACCAGAATAACTTATTGGCACCATGAGTGGGTGACATTTTGGAGATAATACCAACTTCCCTGCAGTCAAAGCCCAAGTGACTTAGCAAGACTCACCAAGGGGGAGCCAAGCCCGCCCTGGAACCCAGTGGAGCACTGACAGCATGCACAATCATATCTGAACATCTGTACAACATCTGAACCATTCCTCACTCTGGCAGCTTGCATGGGTGGAACTTAGAGAAGTACGACCACCTTTCAACCCTGCCCCCTTCCCAGTTTGAGTCTTGGAGGTGATGGTTCATGCTATTAAGCTAATAGCTGAGAGCACAGCTTGAACAGGGAGGTCTGGGGATGAGATAACATTATCCTCTGGAAAAATAACTTCTGTACAACACACATTTATCCCACCATTTCAGATGTTTTGAATTAAAAATGTTTAATTTAGAGCAGGGGTTCCAAATTTCATTGCAACAGGACTCCCTTCTGACAACAAAAATTACTACACGACACCACAAGGGGGGACCAAAGCCTGAGCCCACCCAAGCCCCGCTGCCCAGGGTGGGGGCCAAAGCCAAAGGGTGCCTATAACCTGAAGCCTAAGCTGGAGCCCCAGGTGGTGGGGCTCAGGCTTCAGCTTTGGTCCTGGATCCCAGCCAGTCTAAAGCCAGTCCTGGAGACCTCTGGAGACAGGGTCATGACCCTCTTTGGGGTCCTGACCCACAGTTGGAGAACTGCTGATTTAGAGACCACATTTCTTGTGAGATGACAATAAAATGCTGCCATCCAAAAACAAATTTACACACAATGTATGTTCCTTGTCCCCAAGTAATAAGCCCCTATACTACTACTCTGGGCAGGTGAGTGGGGGCGACTGAAGGAAATATTTCCAGTTTTTCTGAGGTGCATATGCAAGTGGCAAAGGTGGCAGCTTATCACCCCTACACTCCAAACAAATCCTCAAAAACAGCAAGGGACAAAAGAGTAGGTCTTCTGTGTCCTTTCTATAGGAAATTTGATCCTAAAGGTAAATTAAATCTAACTTTGATGGAAAACAAAGGTAGTACTGTAGTTCCCTCTGACGGCATATGAACTGAGAAGTCTCCCACACTTCTGCAGGAAGAACACTGGCTTGCTGGGCATGAGGGAGTGGCCTTGGGTCATTTATGTAACAGGCCTCTCTCCCTTCAGTCTGGGAGAGTGCCATAAAAGTACCCACGCTGGTAGGGGTAACAACACTGTAGAAAACCTAAGATTTGTTTTTTACTTTCTTTTTGCTATTTTGTTTTATTGTGGAACAGTGTAAGTTGTGATTTCAGTGCTCACTGTCTTTTTACCATCCCATATACAAAGGAATGGAGTGAAACTGAATCATTCCTCTGTCAACCAAGAGAGGGCTCCTCTTGAACACTGAACTAGCCACAGTGTTTCACCAATTTTCATTAGATCAGACAAACAAGATTTAGCTGCAAATACAGACTAACACGGCTGTTACTCTGAAACCTTTGAACTTCTGTAATTTAACAGCTCATCTTTGAATAAGGGGCTGTACTTTGAGAGTGTTTAGCTGTTTGATTTTGCAACCATAATCAAAGCAGTTTTCAAAATGAGAATTATTTGGCTGCAACTCTTTAGACCAGGGGTCTCAAACTCCCAGACCGCGGGCCATGAACCTCCCCAGTGTGGCCCGTGGGACTCCAGCAGCTTTGGGGACGGATCTCTCCCTTGGCCCCACCTGCCGCCCTAGGGTGAGCAGACAGCAAATGTGAAAAATCGGGACGGGGGTGGGGGGTAATAGGAGCCTACATAAGAAAAAGACCCAAAAATCAGGACTGTCCCCTATAAAATCGGGACATCTGTTCACCCTATGCCACCCCCGGGCGTCCCCCCCAGGGGCCCCGGCAGCGCAGGGGAGTTGAGTGGCATCTGCCTGCTTGCTCCAGTGGCTGCTGGCCCCTCCCTGCAGCCCCGGGGTGGGATGGGACTGTGCCTCCACGCACTGCTCCCGCCTCAAGCGCCCCTGCGGCCAATGGGAAGCTACAGGGACGGTGCCTGGGGGCAGCAGCACGCAGAGGCCCCCTGGCCTGCCCTGACTTGGAGCCTCAGGTAAGCGCAGCACCCCGTCCCCCGTCCCAGAGCCAAACTTCCTCCCAGAGTCTGCACCCCAGACCCCCTCCCCCACCCAAACTCCCTCCCAGAACCTGCACCCCAATCCCCTACCCCATACCTCCTCCCACATCCAAACTCCCTCCCACAGCCTTAGGCAGGTGGCGGGCGGAGTTTTGGGAGGGGCAGAGTTTTGGGGGCGGGTTCTGGCTGGTATAAGTGACATTATTGGCCCACTGGGAGGATTTGAGGACTGGCAGTGACCCTAAGGTAAATTCAGTTTGAGACCCCTGCTTTAGACCAACAGTAGAAATCCATTTTCTAAAGCTAAAATACATTTTAAAATTTAATCCTTACAAAAAGTAAACTTGAAGTGCTAATGTATACAATAAACACTAATATACTACTACCAGATAATTGAGGATGTATAAAATAAAGAGCTTGAGGGGAAATTGTTTTCTCATTGTGCAAAAATTTTGAGATTTAAAAGCTTTTTGTCCCCATTGGAATGAGAAAAAGTCAACATCTTGAAAATGCTCAGAAACTAGAACAAATAAATTTGGGGCCAACAAAATGTTTCATTTCTACCAATTTGAAATGTAATGTTTCAATTTTGACCTTTTCATATTTTTTAATACAAATCACTTAAATTTCAAATCAAAATGTGACCTTGAACAAAAAATTGAACTTCTCATTTGGAAAATTTTGAAACAGGGCATTTTGACACTTTCCTTTACAAACAAATTTTTAAATGAGAAATGTGTTAAATTGACTCTTCCCTGCAAAATGTTTTGGTTTTGACAAATCTAACTTTAATGGAAAAATATTTTGTTGAAAAATTCTTGATCAGCTCTAAAAAAATATTAGTCCAAGTGTAAGCGGGGGAATGGTCCCGCTATTGTGGGGAACTTTCATGGCTTATACACTACCCCAGTGAAGTGGGCTAGCGAAAGGATCTGAGTCCTTGGCTCCCACTTCCTTTACCCAAAGGCCTGTCTGACCTCAAGGGCTCCCCTTCCACTCTGCTGTGTGGTGGAGTCCTCGTAACCCCAACAAGGCTAGGCCCAGGATTCCTGGGGGGCTTGACCCCCAACCTCGTTTTGGTCACTTAGGACAGGGAAGAGGGTGTCCCCATTCTGGGGTGCTCTCTCCACACTGGATGCTCCCCTGATCCACTGATCGTTACATACAGTTCAAAGCAAATACAATTTATTACACAGCAATCAATTTAAAAAAAAAAAGGAAAAAATGGGAAAGGTTAAAGGAAAACACAGAACCCACTCTGTGGCAAGGGAACATCACAACCAGCGTCTCTGGAATGTAAGGGAAGTTCAGTCTGTTCCTTACAAGTCCCAGGCCCCTTCTCAGGCCCTCGCTGTGCTGCCAGGATGCTGTGGGTCAGACACTTGCTCTGGTGGTGCCCACACACCCTCAGGCACCAGGAGGCAGGGCCCTTCTTCCCAGAGTCGCCCACGCTCCGTCGGTGTTTCGATCCCCCTCCAAGTCTGGCCTGCAAGGCGTCTTGGCTGGGGGTGTCTCCCTGCGTTGGCCTGCTGCCCCCTCGCTGTCCCCAGCTGCTCACCGTACCCAGCTCTGGACTGCTCCAGCCCCACCTCCACTCTGCCTCAGCACAGCTGCTGCTGCTGCTCTGCCTCCAGCAACCTGGGCTGCTTCTCTGGCCCCTCTGGCTCTGGTTTCTACAGCTCTGCTCCCAGCACAGGACTGCTCTGTGACACTGCTTCCAGCACTGACCTGCTTACTGGGCTGCTTTTCTGGCCCCTCTGGCTGGCACAGCTCTGCTCCCCAGCTCAGCTTGGACCCCTGCTCTCTTGTTAGCTCGGCCCCACTGTCTCACCCAGGCAATTCCAGCTCACACAGAGGACAGGACCCCCCCTGGCCTCCTGACTCCCTCATTAGCCTGTCTGCCCTGTCAATCAGGCTGACCTGGAGCATCGGCCTCTCCCCATTGTTCCTGGGGACTGTCAGTCTCAGGCTCCTGATTTCCCATTGATCCCTTCCCCTTTCCTTTGGTACTGGGAGCTAGCCAACCAAAACACCCCCACTGAGTTTTAGTGTCCCCTTACACAATGGCCATCTCTCCCTGAAATTATATGGTAAAATCAAGCTAATGAATGCCAGGTTTTTCTCTCTAGTGAATTGACAATTGATTTCTATTCATTTATCAAGGTCAGTACAAATACAAAAAAATATTGTGCATGTTCATAGACAAACTAGATTGCAAAGTGTCAAGCGTGGTTCCTAGTGCTGTAAAGTTTGGGCACCTCTGATATATAGTTAAACACAAGTACAATAAATGCACACATACAGTAAAAGAGAGAGGATTCCTGGAATGCATCTTTTTAATTTTCTTTTAACAAACCCATATTATAGCCACAATAAAACGTTCCAGAGTTATATACAGCATCATAACCACATATGTAAGATGGCTGAGTATTTTGCCAAGTGTCTCGGACTCCTAGAATGTATTTTGCTTGGTTTTGTACAAAAATATCTGCACATAATCTTTTGCTTAAATAATTAGTTTCTTAAGGCATCAATAGGCACTACATACCACAGCTATGTATATAAGAAGCTAAATGTTACTGTAAATGTAATCATTTGAGAGGTAGTAATCTCTGTCCCCTATACTGTGAGAGGAGGACATTTCTGACAAGTACAATGTTTTCTGGAGAGAGCTCCATCATATTGCACCTTAAAACAAAGGAAAGAACCTGCCATTCCCACTGTAGAGTTCTGCAGTCATCCCATGGAAAGCTATGTGTATTTCCCAAATACCATACAACAGGTAAAGATCTCACTCTGATAAATTATTCTGATCAACAGAAGCTTCATCATTAAAGAATGTTCTTAGCCTTAGTGAAATCTGTAATAGCGACCACTACTTGAGACTCTGAGGCTGTCTGTCTATACTGCAGCTGGGAGAAAGCCTTCCAGCCCAGGTGGACTTGTGCTAGCGGGACTCGAGTTGGTGCACTAACAGCAGCAGCATGGACATTGAGGCTTGGGCGGCACTCAGGCTCCTTGCCCACCCGACACACTAGGTCTGAGCTCGGGTGGCTAGAGCCATGTCCACCCTGGTATTTTTAGCAAGCTTGCTCAAGTGAATCTAGTGCAAGTCTGCCTAGCTATACTGGGAGGCTCACAGCTGCAGTGTAGACATACCCTCCAGGTGAGACTATGGTTTTAATAAAGTCAATGACAATTTTGCCTCTGACTTCAACAGGGCCTGGATTTCGTCCTTGCAGCCTTTTCCTACAGAAAATCGATTTGTTTTCTGCTAAAGGGAAAGGGCAGACTCTTTCTTTTGCCTCTTCAAAAAATGTCTGGAGTGCACTCAACATGGAAACCATATCATCTCAGACTTTTAAAATTAGACTGGACAAAGCACTAGTAAATATGCTCTAAGGAACTATCTTGCACATAAATGGAGATGGTCTACAGCAGGTGACCCAACAGACCTTTTCCAGCTCTAATTTCTACAAGTCCCACTTTGCTGAATGAATCACCTTGAAAATTTCTTCAGTAGAGTCTGGGATCAAAAAGAAAAAAAAGTTTTTGTATGAAGACTATAGAAGACTGCAAGCATTTTAAGACAGGGGCCCTGGGTGAAATCCTGGCCCCTTTGAAGTCAAATGGGAGTTTTGCCGTTGACTTCAGCAAGGCTAGGATTTCACCCAATATGTTTGTACATTCATAGAGTGCCTACCACAATTGACCTAGGTTTGAATTGGGACACCAGGATACTACTGCAATATAAAACAAAAATAAAATATTTAGACATACAGAATATTAATCTGCAAATACTCTAGTAATGTCCTAAACTGCACTCTAATTACATACTTGCAAATTCTGAGTGTAAAATCTGTATAGAATCTGGATGCAGCTCTATTGGCCCTTGTTTCTATAGTAGGACAGTATCTGGAAGGGTATCTGTTATATTTAATTTTTTACTTTTACACTGGGTAAGATATAAATAAATAATTCTGTCCATGGGTAACTGATTCTATCTGCAATTATTTATCACCGTTTATGGCCACCTATTTTACAATTATTCTGATAATGATGGGGATACTTTAGACATGTTTTAAAATAAAAAAGTATGACCTCTTAGACGTATACTCCAAAAGTTTTAAGTGAGCTGCAAATCAGCATACTGTTTTTGAACAGATTCTTTTTAAGGTTCCGGGGCTTCTCTTTATGATCCAGGCAGTTTTCAGACTTAGCAGACTCCAGACATCTCCTTAACCCATGCAGGAAAAATGCCAGTCATCTTTATGTGAACAAAATAATCTTTCACTTAAAAACGCAGGAAGAGTATACAAAAAGACTGTAGCTGCATGCAAATACCTCACGTTACAACATTCACAAGATAAAATAATGGTCTCTCATTTCAAATCTCTTAATCAGTCCAATGGAAATTAAGACATGAGCACAATAATCTGTATTGTAAGTATATTATGTACCTAAATGTGAACAAAATCTGATGTTATTTTCTGTTCATTTTGCAGAATACTGTAAAGCTGCCATTTTCAGAAACCCCAATTATCCCCTCATTTTGATTTCTAAAATATAATTCTCCCTCCTCTCTCTCTACCCCCTCTGTTCTCTTCTTCCCTTCCAACTTCTTACTCCTCCCACTTCATTCTCCACGACATCTTCAGTGCTGTTCTCAATCATATATGTATAATACATATAGTATGCACATATATAAAATACATGTTACACATGTATATATTATACATTTAAGTGCAAAACTCAACTTAACTTTAATTATGGAGCTAGAACTGGCTCCATAATAACTGGCTTGATTTGCAGAGGTGCTGAGTACCCAGTGACTCCCAAGCTGGGGAGGCACAGCACTTCTGAAAAAGAGGTGACATATGTATATTTATCATTTTAAACTCTAAAACCCATTTCTTGCGCCCCTGCCATTAGACTCCTGTTGGCTTGAGTCAATCCTTCCAAAGGCTAGGCTTCCAGTCAGTGACTGACAGTAAGTGCAGCCTCCAACAGTACACCGAGGGTGGTCTGCATCTGTAACAGTGGAAAACTAAGACCAGACAGAACCAGAAGAATGGTCTTTTTCTCTGCCTGGTTTGTATTTTTTTTTTTTAAAGAAATGTATAGGCTGCTCAAAAAACCAAACAAACACACAGCATCACTAAACTAAACACATCCATCATGTTACCATGGAAATCTGCCCAAATCAAATGAATGATGTCAGGCCTGATTTTATTGTAATCAGCTAATTCCCTTTTACCACTTCCATTCAAGTATTTTCATGCTGTCTGATCTGTATAGTCATCTACACAATTTGTATAGTTTAAATTTATACCGGTCACTTAATGTAACCTGCAATACGCACATAACAGTTCTGGTATCCTACATGAATTATGGTATTGAATGACAACTTTTATTTAAAAAGGATTTTGAGAGAAAGAGAGAAAATATTACAAACATTAATAAAACTTCTTGATGAATGACATGTTAGTCCCATAATTCTTTATGGAAATAACATTACCCACCACATCTGAACATTTTCTCATTACTGTGATCAAAAATCAAAATACTGTAAAATATTAAATAAGAGTTACAGTTTTAGAGCAAAGAAATTGAAAAATTTGTAATTGTAATTTTTCCTGATAGGTAAATTTAGCTGTTTGCAGCAGTTTGAGTTGCTTCTGTATTTCCTAGTTATTAATAATGATACTATCTCTAATACTGATTTAAAAGAGAAAGACACCAAATTTTTTAAAATAAATTTTGATGATATCATGTAACATATAGAGATACAAGTTACTTTTAAAGAATAACCAGAACAGTAACCACCACTTTATTTGGGGGTTTAGGAACAGTCAGTGTCATCCATTAAAACTACTTTGAAATATTGCGTATAGTAGACATTTCTTCTTGGCTTTTGCTCTTTATGAGTCTATCCAGCAGGTGGCTTTGATCCTCTTTCTGCTGGTAGATAAACATATCAACTAAAGTTTTTTTATCAGAAGTGATCATCAGTGCTGCAGTAGGAAGTTGGTAGCTACATTAAGGTCATTATTTGAAGCTCTCAGAGCTTCCAAAGCATCTACCCTGGAAAATCCCATTTCCATAAGTCGTGCAACCTGTAAGAGAAATAAAAAGGAACACCTTTAATCACAGTTTTATTCATTTTTCCTTTTAAAGTTATCATATAGCAGCAAAACCGTACGGTTTATTACTGAACAGTCTGTGCAATGACAGGTCTTTTTTTTTTAAATATCAAACACTTATCTGATATGGCGTGGTTGGATGAGCCAGAAAACATTACTGCAGTTGATAAAATACAGTTTGCAATAAAACAGTAATTCCAGTGGTGAGTAGGTACTTGAGAAGCATCTTTCACGTGCTACAATATAATTTTGATGGCTAACTTTTTGCATGCCAACTTTCTTTTATACATGCTGACTCAAACAGCACTGCATTTAAATCCAGTTTTGTTTTATGTTATAACACAGTGTGATAGATTCAATACCTAGATGGATAAATCATACCAGTTTCAAGCTGGAGGAACTGTAAAATCTACATTTTTTAATTGGGTTTAGTTATAAGTGAAAATCTGACTGATTTCTTTTGAAATAGTTTTATTTTTATTCCAATCACAGCTGACAGTAAACTAAAATTTCTGGCAAAATTCACCAAATGGTCATGGCAGCAGAAGCACTCACTATTACGCTCTTACTGGGGGATAAGGCCTGAAACCAGACAGCATAGCCCCAGAAGTGGGAAGCCACGAGCAGGCTGGGAGATACTTTGATTCCTCCTCCACTGGCAGGTCCCTATGGAGCCTGCATTGAAGATTAAAACTGCCCTTCCCCAAAAGGAAACATTGAGAGATGGGTAGGTATCAGTGCAACTGCCTGTTCCCTCTAGGGCACAGCAGCAAATATGCATTTTCCTGCATCACAAGACTAATAGATTTCCAAGGGACATTGTGGTCCCTAGTCTGACCGCATGTGTAACACAGGCCACAGAACTTCCCCAAAATAATTCCTTTTTAACTAGAGCATATCTTAACAAAAAAAATCCAATCTTGATTTTAAAATTGCCAGTGATAAAGAATCCATCATGACCCTTGGTAAGTTTTTCCAATCGTTAATTACCCTCATTTTAAATATTTATGTCTTATTTCTAGTCTGAATTTGTCTTACTTCAACTTCCAGCCATTGGAGTTTGTTATACAGTTCTGTTGGACTGAAGAGGTCTTTATCAAATATTTGTATCCAGTCACTGCTTAACTTTCTCTTTGTTAAATTAAATAGATGGAGCTCCTAGAATCTATCTATCACCAACTAATCCTTTAACCATTCTTATGGCTCTTCTCTGAATCCCTCCAATTTATCAACCTCCTTCTTGAATTGTGGGCACAAGAACTGCACACTGTATTTCAACAGCAGTCACCACAGTGCCAAATACAGAGGTAAAATAACCTCTTTCCTCCTACTTGAGATTCCTCTGCTTATGCATCCAACAATCACATTAAGCCCTCTGGCCACAACGTTGCACTGGGAGCTCATGTTCAGCTGCTTATCCACCACGACTCCCCAATTTTTTCAGAGTTACTGCTTCCCAGAATAAAGACCCACCATCATGGTAATATGGCCTACATTCCTTGTTCCTAGATGTGTATTTTTTACATTTAGCCATATTAAAATGCAAATTATTTGCTTGCGCCCAGTTTACCAAGTTATCCAGACCTGTCCTCTTCATTATTTATCACTTCCCGAACCTTTATGCTGTCTGAAAACTTTATCAGTGGTGATTTTATGTTTTCTTCCAGGTCATTGATAAAAACGTTAAATAGTGTAAATAGAGTGAATCTAGCATTTGTATCTGGAAATGCAGACTGTGCATATTCTGAACATAATTTTGACTGGATGTTGGCAAGAAAGCTGCATTTTGTTTTTTTGGCAGTACTTTCAGTATTGTAACATTTATCCTGGATTTCAAAAATATTTTTCTCTGATTTAATCTATGCATATATTACTAAAGGTTTTGAAAACTAATAAATTGTCAGGTTGTCAAATAGGTCACTGATAATTTTTGTGTGAGTGTCCCTTTTAAATGCAACATTTATGTCTCATCTTTATGGGAAGAATGAATTATGCTACTTTTGACATCTCTGCAACAATAGTCTCACATCAAACTAGATTTCATAACCAGCAGCATCTAAAAGTCCCTGTGTGGGGAATGGTGACCAAATAGCAAGTGTGAAAAATTATAATACTTTTTTTCCTCCTAGATGGGGGGGGGATAGCTGCCTATATAAGAAAAAACCTGTAATATCGATCAGGAAGGGATAATATCAGGACGTCTGGACAGGGCCAGCCCACAACATTTTGGCACCTGAGGCGGGGAGCTCAAATGATGCCCCCATGCCCCCTCGCGTGGGCCAAAACTTTGAAAGGTCCCAATTCTGACTTCTTCCTGTTCTACTCCTCTCCTGGTACTGCTCTGCTACCTACCCCAATAAAGGAGAACTAGCAATTTAAAATGCCTTGTTCAAAAATGTTAAGTAACACTTAACTTTTAAAAGCCTGAACAGCAAATGTAACTTTTCTTGTCTGCATAGTAAACACTGGCATTTTTATCTGTTTGAATAATCGAAGTGGTGCTTTCTGTGCCTTCTTGGTTGCAAAGATTTGAACTGCTTCCTGAAGGTCATGCTCTATTGAGATGGTTGCAAGGCCGACCAACCTCTCCTGTGTCATTGTGGAGCATAGATGTGTTTTTATTAGCAGTTTCTCCAAGCTGAAGTTTTCTCCACTGGCAACTGTTACAGGAAGTGTTCGAAGTATGTGCAGAGCAACAAAAGCATTTGGAAAGAGGGCGGTCATCTTATTTGTGCACATATATTCCAGAACAACCTTTGGAGTTGATCTCGCCTACATGTATCTTGAAAGGGCTTTCAGTTCATCCCCTAAACCACTTGCATCAATATTGTGCATGTCATCATGTGTCAACACTGTCTCTAGTCCGTGCATTGCTGGTGTAGGTCTTTTTCAGGTATAGTGAGGAGTTTTGGAATATTATACAACATCCCAAATATACTGCTGTGTTCCTTGAGCTGCTCGAAACGTTCTTCAACTGACTGTATTGCACTATCTAGCACCTGGTTAAAGAATTCAACTTTGAATTGTTGTTTGGGGTCTCTTATGGAATTATCCCATGCCTCGTAATCAAAATGTCTTCTTCTTTGGTGACTCTTGTATTCTTGAATGGGTGGGAAAATAGCTTCAGTGTGAAGTTCCTCTGCCAACCTCTGTGCACTCTTCAGAACGTTTGGAAATCCCTCATCTGACTGGTAAGACTGTAGGTATGACTTTGCTTTGTACAGTTGTTCCATTGCTCCAGATATATCAAGGTCAACACCATGGAATCTCTTGCTTACAACATTTATTTCAAACAGCATGTCATGCCACAACACTAAGCCACACAGAATTTTGAAGTTATGTATGTTTCTGGTGATTCCATTTCCCTCTGCCACTGTTCTGCCACAAACAGTTCCTGTCATAGCATTATCCTTCATAATGGCAACTATGGCATCATCTATCTTCCCAATTTGGTGTTTGATAGGCTTTATCGCCTCCACTTGACTTCCCCATTGTGTGGCCCTCAGCGGTTTCAGTGTCAGAGAGGATGTTCCCAGATGTTGCTTCAAAGTTTGCCGTCGATGAGTTGATGCAGAGAAAAACACACAGATGCTTTGAATTACATTAAAAAATTCAGCAGCCTCACTAGAAGCTGATGCTGCATCACTGACCATCAAGTTCAATGAATGAGAACTGTATGGGACAAAAAAAGCTCGAGGGTTTAACTCTCTGATCCGTGTCTGCACTCCTCTGTTCTTTCCTCTCATGTTGGCACCATCATCGTAGACCTGACTTCTTATGTCAGCTATCGCAATTCCCGTATCTTCCAGCTTTTTAAGAAGCACATTTGTCATACCAGCTCCTGTAGTATCATCAATGTCAATAAATTCTCAAAAATGCTCTCTGACAGTCACCACTGCAGGGACATTTTCACTAGGTTCTGGTGTTGTTACAAAACGCACCATTAAAATCATTTGTTCCGTATGGCTGATGTCAGGAGTGCAATCCAGAATAACAGAGTAATATCTTGCTGACTTCAGATCTGCCACAATCTTTTGTTTGACTTTTGTTGCCAGTAACTGTATGATCTCATTTTGAATTGTTTTTCCAAGGTAGTGGTGTGTGTACATTTCTTTGGTGGTTTCAGAGTAACAGCCATGTTAGTCTGTATTCGCAAAAAGAAAAGGAGTACTTGTGGCACCTTAGAGACTAACCAATTTATTTGAGCATAAGCTTTCGTGAGCTACAGCTCACTTCATCGGATACATACTGCGGAAAATACAGAAGATGTTCTTATACATACAAACCATGAAAAAATGGGTGTTTACCACTACAAAAGGTTTTCTCTCCCCCCACCCCACTCTCCTGCTGGTAATAGCTTATCTAAAGTGAGCACTCTCCTTACAATGTGTATGATAATCAAGTTGGGCCATTTCCAGCACAAATCCAGGTTTTCTCCCCCCCCCCTTTTTTTCCACACACACAAACCCACTCTGATGTTGGTAATAGCTTATCTAAAGTGATCACTCTCCTTACAGTGTGTATGATAATGTTGCCGGCACCCAGTGCCGAGAGGCTAAGCAACTGCTGGAGTTGGTTCGCTACCCGGTGTGCTACACCCAATAATCACAACGGGGTGGAGAAGCAGAAAAGTTTATTTGCAGCTGCAAAAGGGTACAGGGAGAATAAGATCTCAAATCCCGCACACAGAGCAGGAAGTTACACAGGCTTTTATACATCCTTTTTTCCAGCTTACTTATCCAATAGCAAGCGGCCCAAAGTATCCATATAGCCAGCCAATCCAGTTCCCAGCTAGTTCCCTTGTTCTCTGTATCATTTGTTAAACCATACATAAAACTGCTTTATTCAGCATTTTCCTTCCATATCTGCCCTGTTTGGCCTTGTTTAGTTTCAGGCAGTCTGACTCTGCAACATATATATGCTTCATCGACACTCGTTGTCTTCCATCCCCTCGAGTTACCTAGTGGCCATGCCCCAGTGTCCCCAACAACTATCAAGGTGGGCCATTTCCAGCACAAATCCAGGTCCCCCCCCCCCTTTTTTTTTTCCACACACACAAACCCACTTTCCTGTTGGTAATAGCTTATCTAAAGTGATCACTCTCCTTACAATGTGTATGATAATCAAGGTGGGCCATTTCCAGCACAAATCCAGGGTTTAACAAGAACGTCTGAGGAACGGGGGTGGTGGGGTAGATAGGAAAAAACAAGGGGAAATAGGTTACCTTGCATAATGATTTAGCCACTCCCAGTCTCTATTCAAGCCTAAGTTAATTGTATCCAATTTGCAAATGAATTCCGATTCAACAGTCTCTCGCTGGAGTCTGTCCTGTAGTAGGTGACTTCTGGGAACTCTTCTGGCTCTATCAATCTGTTTCTTCACTTCCGCAGATGGGTATTGTAGTTGTAAGAATGCTTGATAGAGATCTTGTAGATGTTTGTCTCTGTCTGAGGGGTTGGAGCAAATGCGGTTGTATCGCAGAGCTTGGCTGTAGACATGGATCGTGTGGTGTGGTCAGGGTGAAAGCTGGAGGCATGTAGGTAGGAATAGCGGTCAACAGGTTTCCGGTATAGGGTGGTGTTTATGTGACCATCGTTTATTAGCACTGTAGTGTCCAGGAAGTGGATCTCTTGTGTGGACTGGACCAGGCTGAGGTTGATGGTGGGATGGAAATTGTTGAAATCATGGTGGAATTCCTCAAAGGCTTCTTTTCCATGGGTCCAGATGATGAAGATGTCATCAATATAGCGCAAGTAGAGTAGGGGCGTTAGGGGACGAGAGCTGAGGAAGCGTTGTTCTAAGTCAGCCATAAAAATGTTGGCATACTGTGGGGCCATTCGGGTACCCATAGCAGTGCCGCTGATTTGAAGGTATACATTGTCCCCAAATGTAAAATAGTTATGGGTAAGGACAAAGTCACAAAGTTCAGCCACCAGGTTAGCCGTGACATTATCGGGGATAGTGTTCTTGACGGCTTGTAGTCCATCTTTGTGTGGAATGTTGGTGTAGAGGGCTTCTACAACCATAGTGGCCAGGATGGTGTTATCAGGAAGATCACCGATGGATTGTAGTTTCCTCAGGAAGTCAGTGGTGTCTCGACTCTTCTTAGATGCTCCTGGAGTATAGCATCAGCATATACAGCTGATCTGAAGTGCTGCGCAGTGCTAGGTTTTGGGTAGCAAGCATTCTCACAATGGCAATGAGCCTTTTCAGAACATTTTGCCAGTAAAGAGACTGATGCAATCTTCTCTTGATGCTGATCATCTATGGTGGCCTTTAACCTTAGTCTCATCTCAGGCTCTTTCCACCTATGGAATGCTCTCTGGTGATTTGCTGCCTTCTCATGGCATGCCAGATTTCTAGCCAGATTTTTCCAGTCCTTTGTTCCTATAGAACCCAATGTGGCTGGAATATTAGACTGGAAGAGTTTGCCACAAAAACAGTATGCAGCATTCTGAGTTTTTGAGTACATAAGCCATGGCCTCTCACTTTGTCACCATTGGGGATTTCACGCCAGTAATGTGTTGGATGGAAACTTCTATTTTCATTGTCTTTGGGGAACATGAAGTTTTTCATTTGCTGTAGCCCATGCAGGACAAGGAAGTCCCTCAGGCTACTGCTCAAGTGGGTCCACAGTCCTGGATCATCTAGACTTACGGAACTAAACTCAGCAGCAGCTGTTTCTTGCACCTCCACCACACTCTCTCTGATCTACACTTTTCTTCAGGAATGTGCATGGTTACATCCATTGGAGATGGAGATGTGGATGGTGCAGTAGCTGCACAACTGCACTCTGGCTAACTGGAAGATCAGGCATCTCCTCACCACTCACATCCTCACTGGGGTCGGAAGGCTCACCGTGAACAATTGTGTCTATATATCTCAGGAGAGCTCCTTCCTGCTTAGATAGAAAAGCTTCCTTTGCTTGCTTTCTTTGTCTGAATGCTGCCCCAGAGGGTCATTTTTTTCTTTCACTCATGACTGCTGTTCTGTGCCAGCTATAGTGGCTCTCAATGCTCAGTTGAAGGGGACAAATAAGCAGGCTGGTAGCAGGGCCTGAGTGAGGGAAAATATCAGCGTCTTAAGGCCCTAACTGGCTCCTACTAATTCAGTTGACTGCCTGTTCTCCTCAAGAGGGCTCAGGGAAGCAGCAGGAAACAGGAAACTCCCAGAGAAGCTAGTGTTAATCAGTCCAGGCTCCTGGGGGTGCTAGAGAGGTACATAAGAGGCTCCTCCTCCTCTCTCTCTCCCTCCCTGCAGCTCCTGCTGCTTTCTGTTATTCCCTCTCACCTTTTCTCCTGCCTGCCTGTTACGTCTCTTGTGCCCTCCTTCCTCCAGCACAGCTCTCCACCATCTCTGTGCATCTAGAGCAGAGAGAATACATATGCACCAGCAGCAGACACAATTTTCTACACTCCGGGTCCTAGTGGCGCCCCCACCCCACAGTCTGGCACCTGAGGCGGCTGCCTCAGTTCGCCTCATCATAAGGCCAGCCCTGCATCTGGTCACCCTAGATGGGGTTTACCAGGTCTTCGTGATCCCCTGCTGGAGGACCCACTGCTCTACTACATCCCACCCCAGGAAAAAGCTTTCTGAGAGGAAAAGGGAAACGATCATTAGACCTCTGGGCATAGGCACCAACTTTTAGTTTTCCCAGGAAGTGCTCCACCCCTGCTCTGCCCTGAGGCCCTGCCCCTTGCTCCTACCTTGCTCCTTCCCCCAAAGCCTTGCCTTCTCTCTGTCTCTTCCCACCCCACTCTCCCGAGTCCCCAACCTCACTCCGGCTCCCACCCCCTGCCCTTACTCCACTGATGTCCATTCCAATTAGGTGTTCGCACGTTGCGTGCACAGATGTCGGAAACTTTTTCCCTTAGCAGCTCCTGTCAGGAGGGCAGGGGAACCCCCTAGAGAGGCGCCCTTATGGCAGTGTGTATATTGTACCCTGCTGGCCCAACCCTCCTTCGGTTCCTTCTTGCCGTTGACTCAGACAGAGGGGGAGGGGTATGGGTATTGTAGTAGACATGAACAACACATCTCGAAGAACAACAATTACGAGAGGTAAGTAACCATCTTTTCTTCTTCAAGTGCTTATTCATGTCCATTGCAATTAGGTGACTTCCAGGCTTACCATCAGAGGTGAGTAGGAGTCATGGAACAATTGATTGGAGGACAGCCCTGCCAACTGCTGCATCATCTCTGGCCTGCTGGTTGATGGCATAATGGGCTGTGAATGTATGCACTGAAGACCAGGTAGCTGCCTTGCAGATCTCATGGATGGGGCCTGCACCAGAAAGGCAGTCGAAGACGCTTGCGCTCTGGTCAAATGGGCCATGATTGCTGGGGCTGGGACCTTGGCCAACTCATAGCACATGCGAACGCAGTCTGTGATCCAGGGCGATATGCGTTGCACAGAAATTGGAAGGCCCGTCATTCTACTGGCTATGGCCACGAACAATTGGGTTGATTTGTGGAAAGATCTCGTGCACTCTATGTAGAATGTAAAGGCTCTTCGAACATCCAGCATGTGTAAGCTGTGGTGCTATGGGCTTGTATGGGGCTTTGGAAAGAACACTGGCAGACAAATATCCTGTCCCATGTGGAATTGGGAGACCAGTTTGGGGAGAAATTTAGGGTGCAGTCTAAGCTGCACCTTGTCCTTATGAAACACCATGTAAGGGGGTTCAGAGGTGAGAGCTCTCAGCTCAGAGACCCTCCTTTCCGACGTAATGGCCACCAGGAACGCTACCTTCCATGAAAGGTAGAGGAGGAAACAAGTGGCCAGGGGTTCGAATGGTGGGCTCATGAGTTTGGAGAGGACCAGGTTCAGATTCCAGGTTGGGACTGGAAGACGAGAATATGGGTACACCCTCCAGTTAAGGAAGCGCACCACCATGGGATTTGAGAACACCGAATGCCCAGATTCCCTTGGATGGAAAGCTGAGATAGCTGCCAGGTGCACTCTGATACACGAAAGAGACAAGCCTTGTTGCTTGAGGTGTAGCAGGTAGTCCAGAACAAATCGGGATAGAAACCTGGAGCGGTGGAATACGTTTGGGTTCACACCAGCAGGAGAACTTTTTCCACTTTGCCAGATATGTTGCCCTGGTAGAAGGTTTCCTATTACCAAGGAGAATCTGTCTCACTGGCTGAGAGCACTGGCTCTCCATGGGATTTAGCCATGGAGTTTCCAAGCCATGATGTGCAGAGACTGTAGGTTCGGGTGGAGAAGGCACCCATGGTCCTGTGTGATCAGATCTGGGTAGAGGGGCAGGACTATCGGTGCGTCTTCAGACAGCTCTAGGAGAGTCATGTATCAATGCTGCCACAGCCAAGACGGGGCAATCATGATTACCATCACCCTCTCCCTGAGAATTTTGAGCAGGACCTGGTGGACCAGCAGGATTGTAGGGAAGGCATACTTCAGCCCCTCGCCCCACAGTATTAAGAACACGTCAGAAATTGAACCCAGGCTGTGGTTTTGAAATGAGCAGAACTGAGGGCACCGTCTGTTGTCTTTGGTGGCAAAGAGATCTACTTGGGGATAACACCACCTTTGGAAAACTGACTGTATGATGTCTGATCTGATTGACCACTCGTGAGCCTCATAGGAGCTGCTGAGGTGATCTGCCAGCTCGTTCTGTACCCCGGGGTGGTAGGATGCTTCCAGCTGAATGGACCGGGATATACAGAAGTCCCAGAGGAGAAGGGTCTCGTGGCAGAGGGGTGAGGAGCGAGCTCCGCCCTTTTTGTTTATGTAGAACATGGCAGTGGTGTTGTCTGTCAGGACTCTCACGCTGTGACCTTGCAAAGTGGTGTGAAAGGTTTGACAGGCCAGACGAACCGCTCCAAGCTCCTTCAGGTTGATACGGACGGGTATCTCGTCTTGCGACCACAGACGCTGTGTTCTCAGATCCCCTAAGTGTGCATCCCAGCCCAGATCTGATGTGTCCGTTATTAGCGTCAGAGAAGGAGGGGGCGCAGCAAAGGGGACTTCTGCACAGACTACTGGTCAGTCCAGCCACCAACACAGGGACTCTCGGACCTGCCCGGGTATTGTTACTATCAGGTTCAGGGGGGGGGGGTCTCAGGACGGGCAGTAACATGCTGCGAGCCATGCCCATATGGGCCTGAACCTCAGTCTGGCATGCTTGACCATGGATGTACAGGCTGCCATATGTGCTATTAGCTAATTCCTGACAGTCGTGGTGGGGTATTGTAACATTGTCCTGACAATTTGCTCTATGGCTTGAAATCTGGGCTCTGGAAGGCTCGCTTTCACCTGTACTGAGTCCAGGACCGCCCCTCTGAACGCTATCCTTTGGGTAGGTATGAGTGATCACTTGTGTATGTTGAGGAGGAGCCCCAGTCTGTGAAAGGTTACAGTTGTCACTTGGGACTGTACCTGGTCCATGGATCGTCCTGTCAGTAGCCAGTCGTCGAGGTACAGGTACACTCAAATTTGCCTTTTTCGCAGGAAGGCCACCACCACCGCCATGCAGTTGGTGAACACGCGGGGGGCTAAGGACAGACTGAACGGGAGCACCGTGAACAGGTAGTGCTCTTGGTTTATTACAAACCGGAGGAAGCATCTGTGTGCCGGATGGATGGCAATGTGGAAATAGGCATCCTTCATGTTGAGGTCAGCGTACCAATCTCCTGGATTCAGTGACGGGATGAAAGTGCTTAGGGAGACCATGTGGAACCGGAGCTTGACCATAAATTTGTTGAGTCTGTGAAGGTCAAGAATGGGTCGGAGACCCCCCTTTGCCTTGGGAATTAGGAAGTAACGGGAGTAAAATCCCTTTTCCCTTAGATCCTGGGGAACCTTCTCCACTGCCCCATCTCGAGGAGTGAACAGACCTCCTGCATAAGTAAGTTGCTTGTGAGAGAGGTCCCTGAAGAGGGACGGGGAAGGAGGAGAACTGGAGGGAGTATCCCACCTGTATCGTGCGTAGGACTGAGCGGTCCGATGTTATACAGGACCATGCACGGTAGAAGTGGGATAGCCGGTTTAAAAACCAGGGGGATAGATCCTGGAACTGGGTTGGTAGGCTGTCCTCGAGTGTGCCTTCAAAACCCTTGCTTGTTCCCTGGCTGGGGTTTATTCTGGTCTTGGTCAGGCATGTTATTTGACAGCCTACACCTAGTATTTCTGTCCTGTCTGTGACATGGGTTGTGCCTGGGGTGAGGTTGGTACTGCCTCTGCTGCAGAGGCTGGGGCCTGAAGGGCTTCCTCTGGTTTGCTGGTGTATGCATCCCTAGAGATTTCAGCGTGGCCCTAGAATCCTTAAGGCTGTGTTGCCTGGAGTCAGTTTGCTCCGAAAAGAGGCCCAAGCCCTCCAAGGGTAGGTCTTGCAGGGTGTTTTGGATCTTGGGGGGAGGCCAGACACCTGTAACCACGCTGAACACCGCATGACCACTCCTGAGGCTATGGTTCTGGCCGCAAAGTCAGAGTAGGGGTAGGAGTAGGGTGGCAGAACAAGAACTCGAAGCCCTTGGATGGGGCGAAGTATTTTCTTTCCACCCCCCTGGCCGTTGGTGTGATGGAGGCCGGGGTTTCCCAGATTGTATTGTAGTTGCTCTGTATGGTCTTTATCAGAGGGAGCGCAACTCTGGAGGGACCTCCAGGAGCCAGGATGTCCACCATCGGATCCTCCTGCTCGACAGTTTCCTCCACCTGGAGGCCCATGTTGAGGGCAATCCTGCGGAGAAGCTCTTGGTGGGCCCTATGGTTGATCAGTGGCGGTCCTGAAACTGATGTACCCGCCACCGCTTCGTCTGGGGAAGAGGAGGACGTGAGCTGCTGTTGGTTGCCCTTGTCCTGACCTTCCTGTAAGTCCTCATGGTCCTGGGCTGCGTCAGGGCCCAACGAGGCTGCCACCTCCTGAGATGTTACCTGTCTTGGTAACAGCGCGAGCACTGGACCTGTCACTGTCAGCTGCTCTTGGGGATCCGAGGGCGGTCTAGAGAGTGTGGCCTCTCTCACCCTCAAGGTGTGCCTATATGGTGACCTAGAGTGGCGTCGCGTAGAGTGCCCAGACCTAGACGCTCTAGAAAGAGTGCCCTGTTGTTGATGATAGGCCCATGGGGTCCAGAAAGGCCACTGTCCTGGAGGTGGCCACTGTGGCTGCCACACTGTGTGGGACACTCTGCTGCTCACGGTCTGGTGCCTGATGTAATTAGAGCGACTGGAGTTGGCTTCGGAGCCGGAGGATGCCGACGGAGAGGACCAAGGCAGTGCCGATCCTTGAGCAGCCACAGGATGCCATGAGGTGCGAGTTGGGGACTGGTGCCAAGATGATTGGGACTGCGAACAGTACAAGGTGTCCCAGGACCGAGGTCTCTCATGTGGTGCTGGGGAGGTAGTTGGCACTGTGCTCCGGTGCTGGGCGACTGCCGACATCATGGAACGGTGCCTAGTCGCTGACGAGGGTGCCGTGGGTACGTCGGCCTCCAGTGCCGTAACGTTGCTTTGGGTCGTGGGTGCCGGGAAGTGGCGTTACGCCGAGCTTGAACGGGAACGGTGCTGTGAGCAGTGCTGTATCGGTGACCTTGAGTGGCACACCATTGCTGGTTTCCCTCTGGACGGCACCTGCCTGGGTGGTGCTGGAGGCTTCTCCCTGCATGGGAGGGGATTTGGCGCCGACAGCTCGATGACGTTCTTCGCTGCCTCAAATGTATCAGGAATGGAGGGGTGTTCCAGGACCTCCTCCAGCCACTCATTGGCACTGAAGTCGCTGGACACCAGATTCAACGGGGTTGTGGTGCCAGAGTCGACGGTGCCCGTTCCTGGTGGGGGCCCGCATCCTGTTTTTGCATGCCAGGAGCCTCTCTAAGCATCTTGGTTGCTCTTTGAGGGGAGTGCCCTCTTTCCCCCTTCTTATGACACTTAGCCGGTGCTGGAGAGGTTGAGCGGTTGGTTGGCATGCCTTGGTGCCGGTGATTTGCGGTGTCAGATCATGCATCGATGCCAGGACACTTCTGACCAAGGAACCCGGGCCTGGTACCAGGCGGTCTGGGCCCACTGGTTGCAGCGCGGCCTCCATGAGCAGCTGCTTAAGATGAAAGTCTCTTAGTGTGTGGCTTGAAGGCCTTGCAGATTTTGCAGTGCTCAGCCTGATGCACCACTCCCAGACACCAGAGACAGGAGTCGTGGGGGTCGCTGTTAGGCATAGACGTGTGGCAAGTGGCGCAAGCTTTCAAATCCTGGGCTTGCGGCATTCCCTGCAGCCCAAGGCTGGTGCTGGAACTAACTCCCAGACACCTAAAACTACAAACTGTATCTAACTAACTTGATAACTATCTAAGAACAACTCTAACTAGAAAAACCAAATTAGCTAAGGGATAACTCGCAAGTGAGAGAGAGAAAGTTCCAGCGCCGTCAGGGATGGTAAGAAGGAACTGAAGGGGGGTTGGGCCAGCAGGGTACTATATACAATGCCATAAGGGCGCCACTCTAGGGGACTCCCACCGTCCCGATGGGAGCAGCTAAGGGAAAAAGTTTCCAAAGTCTGTGCACGTGACACACGCACACCTAATTGGAATGGACATGAACAAGCACTCCAAGAACATAGCAATTTCTGTCTTATTTTAATGAAACAGAACTGTATTTACTGAGTTTTATACTGCACATGTGTAGCCATTCACAGCTGGCATAAAATTTTTATTTGTGTTATGTGGCTTGATGTGTATACATGACGGCATGTGGAAATTTTAGAGGGCAAGCTCAATGAAGGAGAATCAAAACTTCCCTAATAATAGCTCCACCCATATTCAACATGAATAATGCGAACCAATTGCTATTCTCCATTTGTTTATCATATTTGAATAGTAAAACTAGCTGGTTGTTTTTTAAAAAAAGCTATATACAAAGCCAGAAATTCTAAAATAAATTTGCAGCTCTAATCCCATAAACGCAATTGCATTAGTTCAATCTGTCTTTATGTTGTAACTGTCATTTAGTATTCTCGTTTGAGCTACCAACATATTAACTGTATAGAGGGTTACCACAGTATAATGTTACAGATTATGATAAATGGTACATGTAGCCAACCCCTCATCCATTTAAATTATGTTTTAAAATACAAAAATATTTACCTGTTCCTCAGAAACCTCAGCAGGTGGAGGTGCCTCTTGCTCAGACTGGCGATTATCTTGATAATTTGCATGATGTCTACGACGTAAAGGAGGAAAGAGTCGATTCCAGTTAATCACCCTGCCCTGAAACCAGATATTTATTATTATTAGTCCTTTAACCCAAAAAGGATATAAAAAACTGACAGTTTTGTATCAATTGTATTGAATAAAATGTTTATTTCAAACAATAACTTCTATAATATCATAGTCTTTAATAATTACAGTACTCAAAAGGGTATATTTTCTTGCTTTACTAATTAATCAAAATGTTTCTGCTACATTAAGGAAACATATACTAATAAATAGGAGCTATCTGTTGTATTTATTTCCTGTTTAAGGCTCATGTTAGTGTTCCATATGTGTTGAAGGAACTGCAGCCCACCACCATGAAGGAGAGCAACTCTGAGTTCTGGTCTCTTGTTCCCCAAGTAAACAGAGGTTTGACTGCTTCTGTTGCAACAGACATAAAACCTGATCTTTCACTTGCTCTGTGTAGCTGACAGGAGTTCCATGTACTGACTGCAGGATCAAGCCCATAACGTCAAGATGCGTGAGCACTTTGTATTACTTAACAGCAGCTCTGCTCACCGATTAAAGGTTGGAATCGATAACTCTGAAGTCTAGTTCTCCTTGGGCAGAAGGATAGTGGCTGAAATATAGATCATCACAGATGGGAAAGGCAAAAAATGCAGGAGATTAAGGAGGAGGCAATGAGTGGATTTCTCAGGGCACCAACAAAATCACAGAGGTAAACTCAGGATAAAGCCTACTGAGAATGTCTATGATACAGTTGCCATGTAAAAGTTTTCTGTCAAGGTTCCTCCCCCACTCTGAACTCTAGGGTACCGATGTGGGGACCTGCATGAAAAACCTCCTAAGCTTATCTTTACCAGCTTAGGTCAAAACTTCCCCAAGGTACAAAATATTCCACCCTTTGTCCTTGGATTGGCCGCTACCACCACCAAACTAATACTGGTTACTGGGGAAGAGCTGTTTGGATGCGTCTTTCCCCCCAAAATACTTCCCAAAACCTTGCACCCCACTTCCTGGACAAGGTTTGGTAAAAAGCCTCACCAATTTGCCTAGGTGACTACAGACCCAGACCCTTGGATCTTAAGAACAATGAACAATCCTCCCAACACTTGCACCCCCCCTTTCCTGGGAAATGTTGGATAAAAAGCCTCACCAATTTGCATAGGTGACCACAGACCCAAACCCTTGGATCTGAGAACAATGAAAAAGCATTCAGTTTTCTTACAAGAAGACTTTTAATAAAAATAGAAGTAAATAGAAATAAAGAAATCCCCCCTGTAAAATCAGGATGGTAGATACCTTACAGGATAATTAGATTCAAAAACATAGAGAACCCCTCTAGGCAAAACCTTAAGTTACAAAAAAGATACACAGACAGAAATAGTTATTCTATTCAGCACAGTTCTTTTCTCAGCCATTTAAAGAAATCATAATCTAACACGTACCTAGCTAGATTACTTACTAAAAGTTCTAAGACTCCATTCCTGGTCTATCCCCGGCCAAGACAGAATATAGACAGACACACAGACCCTTTGTTTCTCTCCCTCCTCCCAGCTTTTGAAAGTATCTTGTCTCCTCATTGGTCATTTTGGTCAGGTGCCAGCGAGGTTACCTTTAGCTTCTTAACCCTTTACAGGTGAGAGGAGCTTTCCCCCGGCCAGGAGGGATTTCAAAGGGGTTTACCCTTCCCTTTATATTTATGACAGATGGGAAAGGCAAAAAATGCAGGAGATTAAGGAGGAGGAGGCAATGAGCGGATTTCTCAGGGCACCAACAAAATCACAGAGGTAAACTCAGGATAAAGCCTACTGAGAATGTCTATGATACAGTTGCCATGTAAAAGTTTTCTACAGCCATCACTGTACTATCTAAGTGCCTGTATAAATCTAATACAGTTGAAATGACTTTGAAAAGATTCTCCTCCTTGCCTAGATTTACTCTATTAAATATCATGTTTCACATTTTGGCATTGTTCCAAAGTAAATGCATTTTGTACAAAGTGTGTTACAAAAACAGAAATTTAATTTAAAATGTAAATGTAACCAAACCACAGAAAAAGAATTGTAAGGGGCTTACTTTTTACAGTATAACGAATACATACAGTAACGTCAAGTGTTATTTACATAATTGCCCAGAGGTAACAGTGATGTATCAGCAAAGTTTTTTTTGACAGATTATGGGTAATATTAGAACCACTGCCCATGAAAACAACATCTGTTCCTTTACAATCTCTCTGTTTTATGTGTTTTTTCCTGACGCTTGTGTGTCTATAAGGCAGCTTGTTCACCCTCACTCCCCGTGTCTCCCTCCCTCTTCTCTCTCACTATTGTGGAAAGGAGTCCTTCTTCCTTTCAGTTTGTATGGGATCTGGGCTTCCTTCCTGCAGCTGCTCTATTTTGGGCCTAGAACTCTTTCTCAGAAGACCTTCCTCTTAAAAAAAGAGTTATTTTTTTTTCAGCTCTGCTTTTTCCTTTAAGCTTCGTTGGGCTGGGGCAATTAACTTAAAATCTAACCAGAATGTTGCATTAATGCAGTTTTGTTTGTATTTATTTCCTTTAAACGATCAAGGGACAAAAAGACATTGGTGTATTTAACAATGTATTCCAAGAAAAATTGATGTATTGAAGAAGGTTGTCTATGTTACGACATTTTTATTCTATGCATTGGAAATCATAAGGCATCAGACAGTCAAACAATGTGCTAATTTATAAATGTACTGGTCTATCTGACAACTGAAATAAGTGTAGCTGCCTTTCCAACTGAACCTATAGCATCGTTAATTACTTATTTATTCTATTTGGTCTACAAAATCTTCACAAGTTCATGTTATTTGTCAACTGACACTGCAAAGGGACACCCTATCTCTCAGAAATGAGCCTTCTATTTGGCACCCCCAACACACAAAAACAAAGTGTTTTCAATCTTTAAAAAAGCAGTTTCTGTACTAACTATTTAGAGCATCACTTTAGCAACAGACATCTTACTAAACTACGGATGCAGATAATGTAGTAAGAACAGATTCAAGCAGATACCACAGTGACACATTTCCTAGAAATACCTACATCAGATCAGATAAGTAATTTTTCACAGCTTTAAATTGCCTTTAAATCATTTCACTGGCCTTTGGATCTAGGTGCCATTACCCCAGTATTCTTTATTAATTATAGGGAATATCATAAATGCAGCAATAATACGATCAGGCAAATCTGGAAAGTGTTTAAGGTTTAGCACTATATAAAAAGCTGAGAATTTAACTAAATCCAGCCCCAGAGCAGGTAGGATGGAAAAATCATCATGAAGTCAAGTAATCCCACATATGCCAGTTTTTAAAAATAGACAAAAAGGGGAGGAAAAAAAAAAAGAGACTACTGCCAAGCCTTGCCTTACAGGAAATCATTTTCAGACCCTCCCCCTGCATTCATACACAGTTTTATGGCAAATGTTAAATTGCAGTGTATTTTATGTCCCCTAACATACTTAATATGCAAATATCCAGGTACACTTCAGAGGAATATCTGCACTATGGTCGACTGACCTGACTGAATGGAGCGTCTCATCTTTTAAAGGGTCATCTATTATTAGCACATAATTTCTATGCAAAAGGAGCATATTTCATTGTAGATTTGCAATTGGCCTCTCCGCCACTCTCATTGACAGTGACATCTGTTCCAAGCTGTCTGGTGACATCCAAGCAGAGCTTGTGAATTGGCTGTTTATTATGTGAACTAAATTCAAATTTAATGATAAATAAGGGAGAACGTAAGAGGTTTCAGACCAGGCAATTCTAACCGTGCCACACCGCTCACACCCAGAGTCAATCCCAACAACTTTTTGAGATCTCCAGGTATCTTGGGCAATGGTGATCTCAAGACTGTCCCTAGGAAGATGTATGTGAAATCTCCCCCTGCCTTTCCCCATTCATGGTTCTCGAAAGCGGCTGCTGCTCGTGTTTTCTACGGGGGAGATGGGACTACCAGCTTGTGCCTCCTTTCTTAGCTCCGGTTTTAGTGCTCTACTTTATCAGTGGATGGAAGTCATGAAAGAATTACTGGAAGGAAGGAAACTTTCCCTTTGACCTCCCTACTTGTGCACCCTATTCCTCCAAGAGTCGTGGGATGGCTTTTTTTCCAATCTGGGTCTCGAAGCAGCAGAAAGTTTGTCACAGTGAGTAGGCAGGATGTCACCATCAGCTTCCAAACACTGGTTCCTAGAATTGGAACCCCCTCTCTCTTAGGGTTGACCTGCATTATTTAGAAACTGTTTTAAAGTAAGGGCTTGCTTCTTAGGCCACAGCAGAGAAGACAATTAAGTTGCATTACCATTAAAAATCAATGTTAGGGCAGAAATGATCAAGTTGCTGACAGTGCCTTCCCCACCACAGTCTCGTAGCTGGGAGAGGTTTTGTCTAGGCCAGCAGGGGAAAGTAAACACTTGGACACTTTAAGGAATGCACACACCCTGCTCATGGCACTCAGCCTCCTCACAGGTTTGAGGAGGGGAGCTCCTTGGCTGATTGGTTGGATAGAGAGATGCAGCAAAAGTCTAACGGCTCCACAAACAAGGGGAGGTCTTATGAACCCTTCTTCATGCCCAGGACACCATTCCTCCTCCTTCTGCCCACTGGGATTAGAATAGGGGTGGGTTTGGGGGCCTTGCTGTGAGCATCGTGCTAGTTACCCTTTGGGGGCAGGGAAGGAATTTTTTTCTCACTGCCAGATTGACCTGGGCAGTGTGGGTTGGTTTTTTCCTTTCTCTCAGCACCCCAGGGACCCAGTGGATATATCAGGTTGTGAAATTTATTTTATCACAACTTGGCAGGTGCCCAGTGCAGGTACTCTTTCAATCGGGGGTCCTGTTCCCTGATAAACCGGAATTGGAAGCAGATTAGGAAAAGGCATCTCCTAGAGAAGGTGGGGAATGGGTTTGGGGCTCCAAATGGCTGGAACGGCAAGGAGACAACCCTCTCGATTGTCACAGGAGAGTGGTGGGGTCCCAGCAACAGTTCTGGGAGCATATTAATGGGATGAGGGGCTCACAGCATCTCTCCGCAAGGTGGTACAGGTTACAAATGAAGGATGGTCTGCACAGGACAAGTCATTGCTGGATAGTTCCCAGATATGTTACTTAATCAAGTTGTGAACTAGTTAAACCACTTTCCTGCTATCTCATCTTTCTGTGGTATACAAGACAATGCACGTAGCACATAAAAGACATACACTCCTTTTTGTATAGACTCAGGTAGAGTAATTTATAGTAATGAACCTAGTTACTCAGATCATACACACAACAAAAAAAGCACAAAAGTGCATTTTACTCAGTGTTTGCAAAATAAAAAAAGTTATATTTTGGGCAGCTACTAATCGTCAACTAAATAGCAATTAAACATCTGTCAATCCTATTCACTTAGATAGAGAAAGAAAATGTGTTTTAGAAGTTTTCTTGAAAGCTCTGTAAGCACTCAGATATTTTGATAATGCAATGCATGTGCCTGAGTTAATGCCAACTTGCCATCTGTTTGCACAAACAGGAAACACCTCCTAATATCTGACCTCTACACCTTTTCTAAAGACGTAACCACATAGTGAGAGATGGAAAAAAGGAAACAGCTTTTGCATTTCATTTTTTAAATAACACACAATCTGCCCAGTACTCATAATCTACACAATAGGAGATATTTTGTGCAGGGCCAGATATTCTGATTGTCCCACTGGTTTTATGTAAGTTTTTTCTTTTTAAATTAAGGCCTCTAATGTGCTAAAAGTAATGTCTCAAATATTTCCTTTCTGATAAAACTTCATACAAATTTTGAATTTTACTACTACCTCATTCAAGGAGAGGGTAATAATCCCGGGTGGGGAAAAAAAAGAGACTATAGGCTTTGCTATAGAGTGAAAGTTTTAATATTTCTTGTTTTAAGACAGATGTAAAAATAGTGTCATTAACTCGAGCTAAGAATTTTATACTGCCACCCACCATGGTATCTGAGTACCTTCCATGAAAACAATAGCAAAAAGTTTCTGGTGAACTTCATGGAGTCTCTGGCACTTCTCCCATTTCAGGGTCAAAACTTTGCTTGGGGTAGGATCTTGGTTTTGATTTTTTTGTACTTTAAGCCTGTAGAGGTTTAGAGTACAAGGAAGTGTCACTGTTGTGATTGTCATTCTTATGTTAAAAATACTTTTTGAAACAGGAAAGTTTTGCAGTGATTCCTAAAAATGGTCAGACTGAATTTGCCTGATCTCCTCTGGAAGTTCATTACATAGCCATATCCCTTTGAATAAGAATGCTTTGTCTCTAGTGCTCACATGCTTCATCCTGGGTTATGAATTGGTGTTGCACCAGACGAATGCAACTGTCACATAGATTCATAGGCTGACATTCGGTCTTTGATGTAGCTGGGGTTTGATCCATTGATTACTTTGAAACTTAGGACCAAGGCCTTTAAATTGGCTGGGAGCCAGTGAAGGGATTTGAGCATGGACCTGATATGCTCACAGTGGCCTAAGCCATGGAGAAGGTAGGCAGCCACATTCTGCAGCACCTTTGGAGTCTGTCCATCATCTTCACACTCAAATGGTGAGTTACAGTAATCCAGATCAGCGGTGACAAATGCATGGACCACTGTGGCCAGGTCCTTGTCCAGGAAGAAGGGATGACTTTTCCTAGCAAGTTGGAGGTGAAAAAAGGCATTTTGGGGAACTGCTGCTTCCCAGTCATCCAAGCTCAGTGTGCAGTCAAACAGGACTTTGAGGCACGGCACCACTTTGACAAATGAGGGAGACAATATGTTGGCTCTCTCTTAAAAGCATTTCTCTTTACAACCAGCATCATTTGGGTTTTGCCAGGGTACAGTCGGAGCCAGCTCTTCTGCGCCAAAGAGCTGATTTCCTGTATGCATTCTGACATCGTAGCCATGGCAATGGTTGCATCAGTTGAGAATGAGACATAGTTGAGTGCCCATCCTGTTGGCAGCTGCGACCACAGCATTTCATTCTCTGCCCCGGTGGCCTCATGTATATTGAAGAGAAGAGGTGATAGTATGGATCCTTGGGGGACCCTGCAGGTAAGGGCCTTTAAAGAGGAGGAGGAGGAATTGCCGACCACCACTCTCTGAATTCTGCTGGAGACAAATGATTTGAGTAACTGTAGTGCTGGGCCATCTACTTCTGCTACGTCAGCTAGATGCATCAGCAGCATCTTGTGGACTAGCGTGTCAAAGGCTGCAGACAGATGCAGCAGTATGCACAGGGAGATTTTACCTGTGTCGGTGGTCATAAGGAGGTCATCTTTTAGTGCTGCTAGATGTGTCTCTGGGCTGTGCCCTGGTCTGAATCCTGAAACGTGAGGCAGTCAGGATGTTGACTGATGCTACACGTTGTTGAAGGTTGGTGGTTAGATACTTAAACTCACCTCTACTCACTTCCTGTATACAAAACCTGTTCTTTTAACAGAAATAAAGACTAAGAAGAATCTAAAAAAGTAGATTCTACAATTGTGCTTTGAGGAGTACATTTTGTAAGACACTACCAATGAAAATGTAAAAACAAAGTACAAAATACATTGCAATAAACGTGTACAACTGCTGTGTGCATATACAGGGCCAGTAAATGATTCAGTGAATGAGTGCATTAGCCTTTCAGCTCTGGAAACCTGGATTCAAATTCTGTCTTAAGCTACAGATGGAAATAAACTTTGCAGTCTCATCCTGGTTGCCCAGTTGGTCAGAAAGCCACCGCAAAATCCGACATGAATGGCAGTCTCTTCTCAAGAGAGGCACACAAGCAGAATAGCCAGGGGGTTGCAGGTCAGAATTAAGAGAGCTGTCTAGGAAAGCGTGCATAACACTTGCCTACACTGTGCTTCTTAAACCAGTGCTATTACTGAATTTTATATGTCAAATCTGACACGTTTTCCAGAAAAATACAAACTAAATAAGTTACAGGAAATAGAAAAATACAGATATTATCCGTATCCTGTGTAAAAAGCTTATTAACTGCAAACATAATTGCAGGGGTAACAGCTTTAGAAAGATAGTTACAGCATGATTTGATGCTGAAGTTCTTGATTCCTCTAACTATATTTCTATAAAAAGGAAAAGGCAAACTTAACTATTCTATCCAATCTAAATTCCAGATATTAACTTATTAAGCGCTGGGAACCTATACATATCTACTAAAACAAATGAGCAGCAAACACAGCACTGTATAAGGCAGAAAATACACATTCCTAAATAAATCTGATGATGGAAAAGTTTAAACACTTAGCAAAAGAATGACCATAAAAACCTAGCCATAAATTAAATCCAATCATCACCCATCAACATCGTGAGGCAAAGCCCTGCAATTTGTTGAAAGTAAGAAGTGATTGGTATGGCATATGAGGAGCTGCTATATAATAATTTTGTGAATATTGTATGTGACCTAGTTATTGAGATAGACTGTATAGCTATATTAGGGTTAGTGTAATGTTTATTATATGCCTATATTGCTTTAATTCAATGGGGGCTGTCACCTGGAATGGAAGACAGTGGATCCCAGATAGGAACATCCCACAACACACTTGAAAGGCAACGGGGAAAACTGTTAGATTTGAGGATTCTACATTCTATCTCCAGCAAAGTTGCAAGCCTTGTTTAGCCAATGCTGGAAGCTAACAGATCAAAGGGTTATAAACAGCTAAAAAGTTATTTGGGTCCTGCAAGAGCATATCAAAGACTGAGCAAGATTTGAAGACACTCTCCCCAAAGCAGTGAGAGAGAACTGGTTTGTGAGTTAAGGGATCAGATTGTGCCATCCAGACCACAGAGGTTTTTGGGTGTCTAGTGGAGTCTTACACCTACCAGGAGCCCCATGTGGTAGATGGCTAGACACCTGGTAACCTAGACATATGTAGAGAAACCAGGAGAGGTAGAGGTGCAGTAATCCTGGTAATTGTGACAACCGGCTACTAATTTAGAATATTTTCTATGTACTATAGTAGTACCCACTAGTGCTTCTATACTTATGGGTTTGTCAGTTTCCATGAATAAGGTTTAGAATAAAGAGTGAAGTCTGGAAAAGAAAGTGCAGCAGGCTCATTACCTGCATCAGTACCCAGAAAATTTAATATTTTAATGAATTAAGAGCCTAAATTTTTAAATTTATGGAAACATGTCAGTAAATTGCAATCAGAAAAGTGGGGACATACTTCTCGACTACATCTATGGACTTGGACACATTTGAACAAACAGGTAAGAATACCTGAGTAAAACTGAGTTATCTACTTTTGGGAACATTTCTATTTAAAATGGTGCATTTTAGAAGCAAGCACAAAAGAAGCCAATCTCGGTAGCATCCAAAGAGTTGTTATACTTGGCAAGCTTTGAGTAGCAAGCCCCTTTTTGGAAAAAACTTTTGCTAAAAAGAGAGGTCAGAGAATAAATTTTTATCCAGCTGGATAAGTAAGGAGGCAGCACCACTGCCCCCTTAGAATTCTTTACAGTTTGCTCCTAAAGCCCTATATGTTACAGTACTCAATGCAATGATAGCATATGAAAAGGGTTAAAAGAATGAGTGCATGCCCCCGTCCCAGGGTGGTTGTGAGCTACAGTATTTAAGATTTTATTTCACGCTCAGATTGGAGGCACCCAAGTGTTTTATTTGCACAAAATAGAATAAAGTCCTTCATGTGCTCTAGATTCCCCTGGTGGTAGCTGGTGCATACATTTGACTATCATCTTTTCAGTTATTGTTGCTGTAGGAAAGGCAGGCCTAAGTAGTGAGTTTTGCATTTCTCTCTGAAAGTAGACAGAAATGCAGTCACTCTTCCCCTCTGGGAGGTAGTTCCACAGTCTTGGCCCTGTAGCTGAGAAAGACTTGTCTCCTGCTCTCATGAGCTTCATTCTTGAGGATGACAGATTTGCAGTTCCCGCTCCTACTGAGGGAAAGACACCAAAGTGTGGGCCCCTTACTGAATGAGGGAGGCAACCTAGTGACAGAGGATGTGGAAAAAGCTAATGTACACAATGCTTTTTTTGCCTCAGTCTTCACAAACAAGGTCAGCTCCCAGACTGCTGCACTGGGCAGCACAGCATGGGGAGGAGGTGGCCAGCCTTCCGTGGAGAAAGAAGTGGTTCGGGACTATTTAGAAAAGCTGGATGTGCACAAGTCAATGGGGCTGGATGCGCTGCATCCAAGAGTGCTAAAGGAGTTGGCAGATATGATTGCAGGGCCATTGGCCATTATTTTGAAAACTCATGGCGATCAGGGAAGTCCCGGACGACTGGAAAAAGGCTAATGTAGTGCCCATCTTTAAAAAAGGGAAGGAGGAGGATCCTGGGAACTACAGGCCAGTCAGCCTCACCTCAGTCCCTGGAAAAATCATGGAGCAGGTCCTCAAGGAATCAATTCTGAAGCACTTAAAGGAGAGGAAAGTGATCAGGAACAGTCAGCATGGATTCACCAAGGGCAAGTAATGCTTGACTAATCTAATTGCCTTCTATGACGAGATAACTGGCTCCGTGGATGAAGGGAAAGCAGTGGACGTATTGTTCCTTGACTTTAGTAAAGCTTTTGACACTGTCTCCCAGTGTTCTTGCCAGCAAGTTAAAGAAGTATGGGCTGGATGAATGGACTATAAGGTGGATAGAAAGCTGGCTAGATTGTCGGGCTCAACGGGTAGTGATCAATGGCTCCATGTCTAGTTGGCAGCCAGTATCAAGTGGAGTGCTCTAAGGGTCGGTCCTGGGGCCAGTTTTCTCAATATCTTCATAAATGATCTGGAAGATGGTGTGGATTGCACCCTCAGCAAGTTTGCAGATGACACTAAACTGGGAGGAGAGGTAGATACGCTGGAGGGTAGGGATAGGATACAGAGGGATCTAGACAAATTGGAGGATTGGGCCAAAAGAAATCTGATGAGGTTCAACAAGGACAAGTGCAGAGTCCTGCACTTAGGACAGACGAATCCAATGCACCGCTACAGACTAGGGACCGAATGGCTCGGCAGCAGTTCTGCAGAAAAGGACCTAGGGGTTACAGTGGACGAGAAGCTGGATATGAGTCAGCAGTGTGCCCTTGTTGCCAAGAAGGCCAATGGCATTTTGGGCTGTATAAGTAGGGGCATTGCCAGCAGATCGAGGGACGTGATCATTCCCCTCTATTGGACATTGGTGAGGCCTCATCTGGAGTACTGCGTCCAGTTTTGGGCCCCACACTACAAGAAGGATGTGGAAAAATTGGAAAGAGTCCAGCGGAGGGCAACAAAAATGATTAGGGGACTGGAACACATGACTTATGAGGAGAGGCTGAGGGAACTGGGGATGTTTAGTCTGCGGAAGAGAAGAATGAGGGGGGATTTGATAGCTGCTTTCAACTACCTGAAAGGGGGTTCCAAAGAGGATGGATCTAGACTGTTCTCAGTACTACCAGATGACAGAACAAGGAGTAATGGTCTCAAGTTGCAGTGGGGGAGGTTTAGGTTGGATATTAGGAAAAACTTTTTCACTAGGAGGGTGGTGAAACACTGGAATGCGTTACCTAGGAAGGTGGTGGAATCTCCTTCCTTAGATATTTTTAAGGTCAGGCTTGACAAAGCCCTGGCTAGGATGATTTAATTGGGGATTGGTCCTGCTTTGAGCAGGGGGTTGGACTAGATGACCTCCTGAGGTCCCTTCCAACCCTGATATTCTATGATTCTATGAAAAAGGCGAAGAGGCTGGGTGAGTGAAGAGCACATCAGGGAATGATAAAATCAATTAAATGAGGCATGGAGTGTTACTGTGCAGGGAGAGAATGAGAAAGTTTAAATTTAATACAGGAGGCAAAGTGAGAATCAGTAGAAGAATTTGAAGAGGAAATCACATGCAAGCAAGACAATCTTTGCATCAGGCTTTTGGAATGACTGAATTAAAGCAAGATGGGGATCAGAGAGGATAGATTACAATAACCAAGAAGGATTATAAATGAGGTGTGAAGAAGTTATTAGCTGCTGGGATCAGACTTCAGAAAATCTGTAGAGAAGAAAGCACAAGATCTGTTAACATATGAATGTGCTGGAAGGAGAGACAGAAGACATGCTAAGGCGTGCAGGTCTGAATGGCAGGAAGGATGGCAGTCTTGTCCATAGTAATGTGAAAAAGTGAAGACAGAAAAGGGTTAAGGAGGGGAAATAATAAACCTGGTTTCGACCAAGTTGCGCTTGAACCTCAACATGCTGCACTGTGTGCTGAAAAACCAGTCTCCAGCTGCTCCCTGCAAGTTTTGGGCCTCCATTTTGCCGTTTTCTACCTCTTTGCTACATCTTATGTGCCTATTTCTGTGTTCAGAAACAGTGTCACCAGTGGCTGGTTGCAAGGCAGAAGCTCCTCATCCAGCTATTTGTAGCTCAGCCACCTGTCTGCCTGCACATTTTTCAGTGGGAAATGAAAATCATATCCAGTCTCTGTTCAGAGGCTGATGTACGGATGCGGTAGCTCCTCCCCTCTTCCAACCAATGCTTTCACTTGAGCCTGGTACCCAGCAAGAGGAACCTCAAGGGGCTGGAAAATGGAAGATATGAGGGTGGAGGAGACCTGGCAAAGGGAGGGAAAACAAAGCAAGAAGACGGAGCAGCCGCAGGAGGGGCCCTTAAAATCCCAGACCCCTACCTTGAATATAAGGAGGAGAGAGGCTGAAGAGTTAGAGAAGTAGAAGCAGCCACCCCTTCAATCCTAAAGCTCCAGAAGGCACCAGCCAATGGACCTAAAAGAACTTCCCCTGCTTGCTGGTTCTGCAGAGTGACTTTGTGGCAGGAGGAGGACACGCAGGGAAAGGAGGTAAAGGAAAAGAGAATGTGAGCCAGAGAGTAGCTGGGGAGAAGAAAGATCCAAAGAAGAAAGACTGGGGATGGGGACAAAGAGACACTCAGATAAGGGAAAAGAACACATGGGGTGGGGGGGAGAGCTGTGATGGGGAGTACAAGGCCCAGGCTGCCCAGGAGAGAGGACTGTCCCAATGAGCCCCACTCCGATACACCTGTAGCATGTGTCAATAAGAGAACTTGTAGGCTAGTAAATTTTATTTATTTTCAAGAGTGTGACTATATACAACATAAAATTTATATTAATAGCTAAAGAATTCTTCATCTATGGAGCAAGTTCACCAACAGCCAGCGTGAAAAAAACAAACAGAAAATACTGTGGTAATTGTATAGAAAAGAAATAGCAATTGACATAACAATGCTGTGGTAATTGTATAGAAAAGAAATAGCTAGCAATTGACATAACTTAAACATAAGTTGTTTAAGCACAGTAGCCATAGTAACCAGCAACCAAGACAAGTCCAATCATTTAACTACCATAACAACTACAATTTTTAAAGAAATGCAGCTCAAGTCTCCAGACTATTATATGCAGATACCAGTATCAATCTATCAGTAACAATTTATACCATAATTCAAAAGGAGGTACATCAAGTAGCAATCTGGATGATCTAAGCTCAAACCCTACTGTGGATTCATTCTACTCCTCCAAATGTTTGTGTGTCCAAGAGTACAGAAGTTCTATGAGTTATTCCACTACACTCCATGTTACCCTGGGTTTGGGGCACAACAGCTAGAGAGAATGGAAAAGGAAATGGAAATTTTTCAAAGACTAAATGCCAATGAACCTAACTGTTTTCATAGAAAGTGCTCCAAGAAAATCCTGCTTTAACAAACCATTGAACAACACAGAAGGAAAGAATAAGGAGTTGAGAAAATCTTTTACACTCCTAATTTTTGGGGTAGTAGAGAGTAATCAAACGTATTTGCCAGCAGCTGAATAATTTTTTTTCCAGTCTCTTCCACTGTGATGTTCTCTTTTTTTCAGTTCTTCCACTCTATTTTTCAGTTTCTCTCTCTCTTCTCTTATTTTTTCTTCAGAATTATTTTATTGTAGCCCTTTGGGACTTACTCTTCAGGCTACTGCATTATCCTGTTGTTTGCTAATTTTGCTTTGGTCAAGTCTTTCTTCCCCTTTTCCCTTCAGATTATTATTCTTTGAGGTATTCAAACTTAAAGAAGAAAGGTGAATTAAAACTCCCCCTTAAATCTCCTCCTAAATTTTGGGATTTAAAGTTGAACCTCTTCTCCCACCTAAATTGCAGTCTTATTGTGTTGGATTGTCTCAACTTGCTGGGCTCATTGCAACAGTTTCTGTATTTCTTCTAGAGAACTGAAGTACAGATTTGCTATGAAAAGTGATTATAAAAATGGTACCTTCTTAGGGATAGATCACAGCTTGTCCTGTTTGCTGGGGTAAGGGAAAGAGCATAAGGCAACTCCTTACTCCCTTGAGCTGGTGCACCATACCTTCCTGCATGCAGAGGAAAATCGGCTACTCAGAACTCCTATGTTCCCCACCTTCGGCAAATAGGTGGGAATGGGCAGGTAGGGTCAAGAAGTGCATGGAACCTTGACTCCACTTCCCCAATGCACCTGGTGATGTAGCTATACTGGTATGTAAGGGTGTATATGCTGCAACAGGTCACACCTGTCACAGTTTACTCACTCCTGATGCAACAGGGAAATCAGGAGGGGGATTGAGAGTCCAGAAGTCAATCTTCCTCTTGGGTTGGTTTGGGGGAAGCATAACAATGTGCTTGCTCTGGACTACCTCACAAATTGGCATTCTCCCAGTGTGTATTCAGAGCCATATTTGCTGACTTTAATTCTTTTTTTAAATGTATTTGCTACCTTCTACTACTGTCAACCTTACAGAGCCAATACAGTTCAGGAAGAGTGAACCAGATTCTCTTATAGTTTGTATATCACCAGTAGATTATTATCTAGGTTTCAGAGTAACAGCCATGTTAGTCTGTATTCGCAAAAAGAAAAGGAGTACTTGTGGCACCTTAGAGACTAACCAATTTATTTGAGCATAAATTTTCATGAGCTACAGCTCACTTCATCAGATGCATACTGTGGAAAGTATAGAAGATCTTTTTATACACACAAAGCATGAAAAAATGGGTGTTTACCACTACAAAAGCGATCATGATATCATACACATTGTAAGGAGAGTGATCACTTTAGATAAGCTATTGCCAGCAGGAGAGTGGGGTGGGGGGAGAGAAAACCTTTTGTAGTGGTAAACACCAATTTTTTCATGCTTTGTGTGTATAAAAAGATCTTCTATACTTTCCACAGTATGCATCCGATGAAGTGAGCTGTAGCTCACAAAAGCTTATGCTCAAATAAATTGGTTAGTCTCTAAGGTGCCACAAGTACTCATTATCTAGGTTCTAACTGTCAGGTCACCTGTGCAACCCCACTGTCTTCAGATTACACACCCAGTTACACCTGTGCAACCTCACAGTCTTCAGATTACACACTCAGTTACACCTGTGCAATATTACTGTCTTCAGATTACACACTCATTGAAGGCAATGGGTTTGCATAACAGTAACAACATAATCTGAGGACAATGTTAGACCTCAATCTTCTATTTATTTAGGAAGTTTTAACAAGTTTATAAATCACTGCTATGTAAATATCAGAAACAATCATTACAGTAACAAGCTTTTTTTCAAAGAGACATTATATAGGAATATAGCCATCAGATCTTTCTATTAAATAGGATGTTACTATATTACACAGTAAGAATCATTACAACACCCAAGATACGTTGTTTCTAGCGATTTTATTAAATTGAGTGAAATTGCTATATTTATATTTAGCAGATCAGGCATATATATCAAATGTTAACCATCAATAATATTGGACCGATGTGCTTTTTTGGTTGCAGATGAATGTAGTTTGGTTCAACACAAATTTTAAAACATTCAGGTATTCAATCATGAATTGGACCATTTTTCATTTTTGCTTCAACACATACTGGAATCTCTGAGCCCTGCTTTTGGTGATTTGACTGGCATCCAGTAAATTCTATGAGTTAAGAAAAACTGGTTACTAGCTTTGCATACCAGACCTTTCTAAAGTTTTGATAGATTAACTCCATCGCCTTCCCTTCGCTGACTTTGCTGGGCATTCACTAATATAGCAATAAGGGACTCAAGGACAGGGGTGAAAGTAAGTTAGAGGACTCACCAGTAAGCCGGAGTCCTGAGCAGGTGGCGTGGCATCAACCGGAAGAGGCGGAGCCTTAAGTCCCCGGGCCCTTTAAATCTTGATTTAAAGGACCAGGGCTCCAGCTGCGGTAGTGGCGGCTGGGAGCCCGGGACCCTTTAAATCACCCCCGAGCTACCAGCTGCAGAGGCGGTGGGAACCCCGGGGCTCAGGGGCGATTTAAAGGGCACAGGGCTCCAGCTGCCGCTGCTGCAGAGGAGCCCCGGGCCCTTTAAATCACTGAGGAGCCCTAGGGGATCCTGGCTGCCACCGCTACCCCAGGGCTCTGGGCTCCGGCAGAGCTTTAAAGGGCCTGGGGCTCTGCTGTGGTAGCAGCTGCTGGAGCCCTGAGCCCTTTAAATCCCCGCCTGAGCCCTGCTGCCCGAGCCCTGGGGTAGCGGCGGCTGGGCTCCGTCGGGGATTTAAAGGGCCCCGGGGGTCCAGCCACCGCTACTGCCCCGGCCCTTTAAATCCACTCTGGAGCCCCACCGCCGCTACCCCAGGGCTCGGGCAGCAGGGCTCAGGCGGGGATTTAAAAGGCCCCAGGGGGGTAGCGGCGGCTGGAGCTCCGGGGCCCTTTAAATCCCCACCTGAGCCCTCCTCCCTGAGCCCTGGGGTAGCAGCAGTGGGGATTTAAAGGCCTGGGGCGGTAGTGGGGACTGGAGCTCCAGGGTCCTTTAAATCCCCGCCAGAGCCCTGCCACCACTACCCCAGGGCTTTGGAGGCAGGGCTCAGGTGGAGATTTAAAGGGCCGGGGCGGTAGCAGCGGCTGAAGCTCCGGGGCCCTTTAAATCCCTGCCACAGCTACCCCAGGGCTTTAAATTGCCCTCTGGGAAAGCCGGTCCCGGTACGGCACACCGGCTCTTACCGGTATGCTGTACTGGGCCGTACCGGCTTACTTTCACCTCTGCTCAAGGATATGAGTAGGGTATTGGTGAACATGTCATGTGCATTATGAAGTGGTAAGCTAAAGGCTAACTGCCTTCTTATTTGACTGAAATGCATGAATAACCTCGTAATGGGAACAGTGGTTGTAGTGGAAGTGTAGGGCAAAGAAAAATTAAGATATGCTATTAAAATATGGTTCATTTTTGTTTTATTAAAAACTTTTTCAAAAACTATTTTTGGTACAAGGTGGATTATTCAGTACATCCTTCCACAATAGAAAACAATTCTTAGGAGAAGACAGGACAAAACAATAAGGACACATTTTTTCACCTACTATTTTGAACGTATTTACTATTTCTTTTTAATTTTTTAAAATCCTTTTTAAGATTCTCCTGATTATTTGGGTCCTTTCTGCCTCCTTTTATTTCCCAGAAGTTTAGCTACCCCTGTTTGTGGCCAAACAGCCACTTTCAGTTTAGTTTCTCTTACAACAACTAACTTTGGAGCATTGAACAGTTCCTAGTTTAGTTTTTACAATAAACACTATGTTACAAGTGATTGCTGGCAGGGTAGAGAAAACAGTTTGCAACTGTTGGGGTTGTACAACAAGATAATTTAATAAAATTAAAGTGAAGCTAACTATGAAGAATACAATTATGTTACCAGGAAGGTAAATGAGGGACTGACACTAGAGCTGTTCTAAATTGCCTTAGGTAAAATTCATATAGTGTTAACACACAGTACTGGACAACCCCGCAGTACATTTCTGCAAAGGGAAAGACTAGCTTACCCAGGAGTCCTTTTCAACCCAAGCTGTGATTTTATCTAGCATTTTATTTAGAGTATTCCCTCAGCTCAGTTGTTATTCTCCTTTTTAAATACTAAGATCACTCTCATATAAATTATCTTCCTTGAAAACGATACCCAGAAATGCCAGGAGGGCCAAACCCCTCATGTTTTCCCCACATCTTCAGACAGATGTCATCCTATTGACTCTTTTAGGCTAAATTAAATTCAGTAGTAGATAGAAGAAAAGTCTATCAGTGTTTTCAACCCTAATGCAAACCAAACTTTTAAAGCAACTAGTTTTAACCTTTTACATTAGTGCATCTTGTTCATTCAGGCCAGATCTTTCTCCTCCTTTCCTTTCCATACTAGCACCACCCAGCACATAACATAGCAGCTGAATGTATTAAAATTCAGAGGGATAAAATGCAATTCAGCTCTCACACAGACGATTATTCATTCTCATGTAGCTTGTAGTTAAGTTACAGAAACCAGAGGTTCATATGGATCCTACATGTTCACCTGGCTTTATTACTAGACTGCCAATATATGCCGCCTAGGAGAAATGCAATTCGAGGCACCAGCTGCTTTATTTTACTGTCTTACATGGACAAGTAGGTGAGCATCTGCCCTTGTCCACGCCATCAAAACTGAGAAAAATAAAGAGACTAACAATCTAATTAATAGGCAAATAAAATGTAAGCACTAAAAGCAGTAACAGGAAAGCACTGTGGTTGACGTCTATAGGAAAATTAGAGATCGAGAATTTTGTGTGCTTTTATAAAGAAACAAGCCTTGTGCAATACGGGTGATGTAATCCCTCCTATTTACCCATGCAAAACACCTAACTACAGAGCAGATTTTCAAACTCTCTGAAGAGGATGGTAACTTTTTTGACTGCTAGCATGGCCTGGAACAACAGGACATGCTGAGTTTTAATTGTGCCTCTGTCACACACCCTTGTCAGCCAGGCCTACTGGTCCAAGTAGTAGTGGTCAGAGGCCAGGAACAGCACCAAAGGTCAGAGCTGTAGTCAGGAACCAGGAATCAGAGCCAAGGGTCACAGCCAGGGCCAGGAGTCTGAGAGTGAGCCGAGAGGCTGGTCCATTGCTATGGCTGGCAGGGAAGTCCACCTTTTTGCATGGACATTTCCTGGAACTCCTTCTGGGCTTAAATACGGTGCCTGGACCAATCCGGAGCCATGAAAGAAGCGGTCAGTACAGCCTCCTGAGGTACTACTTCCTGTGGTCTTTATCTCTGCAGGATCATCTATTGACAATGTACAGAGGTCCAACATGGCTGCTGCGTAGCAGCACAGAGGTAATGGCTATCAAGCAACCTGAAGTCCTGGGTTCTAGTCCCCGCATAACCTCACAACTGTGAGCTTTGATAAATCACTTCACATCTCAGGCTCATTTTGCTAGTGGTAAAACAGTGCAATGCCTCCTACCTACCCCTAAGTTGTTTTGTGAAAATATTTCATGTCTTGTAATGAACTTTAATAAAATAAAACCTACATAAATGTTCGCTAACATTACAGAAGTCTATGAAATAGTAATTACATAATTCCAACAGGGAATTTTTTAAAAAACAAGACTATACTTGTTCCTAAACTAGATCCACAAATTATGATTAATCAAAACCCCCTTCCCTCCATATTTCCATTACTCAGCATAATCATACATCTTACAAATAATTTATCTATACCTGCTGTTGTCTTTGCCGTCTCATCTGTGCAAACTGAGACATCATGATTTGACGATCCAGTAATTCCATTCTCTGCTGTCTCTGGATGTCCACTGTTGCTCCCATTCCTACTCGAATCTCGTTGGATGGTTCTGCAGATGAGAATATTGGTTCAAGAGTCCAAGAAAATATCTTAGCCAGCCAGCTGGGAACACAAAGCACCTGATGAACTTTTAGCACACTACTGCTGTAGCACATCCCAGAAATCTGAAAGCAAAAGCAAAATAAATTTTTTTTTTGTTATAACACAAAGCCTTAACTGGCTGACAGAGCTATGTTGTTTTTTCACTTTTTCAAGTCACATTTCATTTGGTGTATTTAGCCAGAGTCTTCAGTGGAGAATCCATGTCTCAGAGAATACGGATATAGCACTGTGGGATTTCTTCAACCTACACTTCCACTACAACCACCAACTATTATTTTTAAAAGTCTGCAGATTGCATTACTTGTGACTCAAGTGTATTTCTTATTTCTTTGTTTTAGGGGTAAAGACAAATACCAGCTCAGTGACTTGCTATAGGCAAAATTCAAATAGCTAAAGCTTTTGATCTCTGGTAAAGCAAATGATCCTGGCTGGCCCTAAAGTGGATGTGGGGAGATAGGACCTTGATAACACAGTATTGTGAAGATTTTGGGCACTTGCTTTAAAAAACACCCAACAGTACCCCATGCACCACGTTAAATCCCTGGAGCTGGGGAATGTGAGCCAATCAGCATTCCTCCTTCCCCCTGCTGACCAACGAGTGCCAGAGCCTCCAAAAGGGGGAGGGAAAGAGGAGCTACCTAGTGCCTCCCAGAGTCTCTCTCCCTCCCTTTCACCGCTGACTCCATCAAGTTCCCCAACCCGTTGAGACAGGTGGGTGGCATTTCTGCTTAACTCCATGCTCCTCACCCCCACATAGAGAAGAACAGATATAGTCAAGTTTAAGCTTTAATAGTGGGGATTTCATAGGTTATATAACTAAATTGTTACCTCTTTCAGAGTACACAGACTGTTACTTTAAAATAATTAAATCTAGCAATTTTTCTAACAATTTTTTTAAAGTTCATCAAAACCCTATTAATTTTTAAATGGCAGCACTAGAGAGGTTAATGAGTCTAATGAGAAACTTCCTCTTCCTATGAGATTCCTTCTGTAATACCCTGTTAATGGGCCAAGTCCCTATCCCACTTTCAACAAAGTGCACAGCCTACAGGGTCCACATTTACCTCCTCTCTGGAATTTTGCTTTATTGCTACCCCAAAAACAACATGAACCTTCACCCTATGTTTCATCTATAAGAATGGCTGTTTTTACGGTTTTCTCCAAGGCTACCTCTCTGTCCTAGCTGCTTACATCCCACTTAGCACTAACTGGAGCCACCCACAGCATAAATCATCATAATAGCCACCTTGAATTCCATTACAGAGCTTTAGCCCCTGCAGCTAAGATGACTCAACAGAAGGGGCCACATTCCTTCAGAGAGTCTTAGTGTCCCCATGACCCAAGAACCTCTGGATGCCAACTGGCAGAGGGCACTTGGGTGTAGAGGAGTACAGAGATTCCGAAGGTTCACCAAAAGAATGTCATGTAAGGTCTCTAATGAAAGTCACTGGTCATCATAATCATTGTGAGATGTATGTATGGAGAATATGTGAAGAATTATGTATATAAAAGTTTATGTTTTCTAGGTCACAGTTAAAAACAGGTCACTCAAAAGTAGTCTGTCTTGAGACAAATTCTTCTAGGCAGGTTATGGGAGACACTTATCTCCCGGGGCTGGGGACACCACTGTGCAGTGTGTCCTACAAAAGGAGTCTGCTAGCATTCTAAGATAAATGCTAATGAAGAGATGGTGGAGACTTCAGAAAAAATCCAACAGGAAGAAATAAACAGTTAATCTTCAGGTGAACATCAAAGGTCTGTTCTGGTATATTTGGAGGAGCAAAGAGACATCCTGGTATTCTTCATCTAGGAAGTAAATGCACAGTTTGCTTTATGAAAAAATGATCTCTACCCAAGCTTGGTGGAGAACACTGGAAAGAAGTTTGGGTGAGATAAACTTATTTAGACTGGAGGATAACTTCTTAGTTAAATTTAGGCTTTAGAATATGCATTGTGGTATGTTGTTTTACATATAATCTTTTGTTCCCATCTCTCTCACTGCTTTTTATTTGAATCTCTATTTTTTCTTAAATATATTTCCTTATGTTTTATATCTGAACTCAAGTGCTGTGCGTATGACTTGAGTGGTGGTCCAAAGTAAACCTTGTAAACTGTGGTACAGTGTTCAAGGACCACCCTTCCCCCGAGAAGAATACCTCCCTTTTCTCCACCTTTTGTCTTTTTTTCTAGTGCATTCTCAATGAAATTCTCATTCTCAATGGATGAACAATAGACATTTATGTAATCAGAAAAATGGAACAAAGTTGATTCACATGTGCTTTTTCCTTTACTTGCAGCAATAAATTCTACATTCCATACAGAGGTTAGTAGTGTACAAGCAAGTAAATATTGAATGAATGTGGGGTGGTTATAATCCTTGCACATCCTTGTTGTGATGATCATGTTTACAGTTCTCTTGTGCCATCACTGGTCTCTTTCTGTCTATGTCACACAGCGCTATCACAGTTTATTGCTTGTGGCATAACAGATCAGAAAGGCATGTCACAAACACTGACATTTGTGATGTCACAAATGCTGAAATGACTGTAATGCTTCGCAGGGCACCAAGGGCAGTGTGTCATCTTGTTACCATCTGCCTGCAGAGCGAGGGAGTCTTACCTGTACCTGCTAGCTCCTTAACAAAACCAGCCTGATCACCACTTACGCAGTCTAAGTGTATCTAGCCCCTGTTCAATGGATACCCACAGAAATCCCATATCCTGTGTTCCCGAAGGAATCACAGAACTGGAAGGGACCACGAGAGGTCATCTAGTCCAGTCCCCTGCACTCAAGGCAGGACTAAGTATTATCTAGACCATCCCTGACATGTGTTTTTCCAACCAGCTCTTAAAAATCCCAAATGATGGAGATTCCACAACCTCACTAGGTAATTTATTCCAGTGCTTAACTCTCTGACAGGAAGTTTTTCCTAATGTCCAGTCTAAACTGCCCTTGCTGCAATTTAAGCCCATTGCTTCGTGTCCTATCCTCAGAGGTTAAGAACAACAATTTTTCTCCCTCTTCCTTGTAACAACCTTTTATGTACTTGAAAAGTGTTATGTCCCCTCTCAGTCTTCTCTACTCCAGACTAAACAAACCCAATTTTTTCAATCTTCCCTCACAGATCATGTTTTCTAGACCTTTAATCATTTTTGTTGCTCTTCTCTGGACTTTCTCCAATTTGTTCACACCTTTCCTGAAATGTGGCACCCAGAACTGGACACAATATTCCAGTTGAGGTTTAATCAGCACAGAGAAGAGTGGAAGAATGACTTCTTGTGTCTTGCTTACAACACTCCTGCTAATATAGCCCAGAGTGATGTTTGCTTTTTTTGCAGCAGCGTTACACTGTGGACTCATATCTAGGCTGAACTGAAATGAAGTTCCCCGTATTCAAAGAAAGGTTTTGATTGGCTTCCAAACCTAGACCAAGATTGGGCATGGGCATGGGAATGGGAGCTTTTTTATTTCCTCTCAACTATGTCCCACATCTCTACTAAAAATCTATTATAAGGGAACTAAACCTACACCAGAAACTTGCGATTGTCAGTCAGGAACTAGTCTATGACTATCAGCACCATTATATGAGTACCCGCTCAACATTTTTCTTTACTATCTAGAACAACTAGTCGAAACTATTGAGCACTCATCTGTCCATTTTTTAAAAACCATTGATTTTCAAAACAAGCTATAACTTAAATGAGCTCAGTAGGTAATAGCATAACGTTACCATCCGCCACAAGAACAAAAAACAAAGCAAGTGATGACAGTTAAAGGAAAATCTATATCAGGCTTGACAAATCCTGCAGTATGACTAATGGTGTTTTAACCACAAACAGAACAATCTCCATGCCAATTTCAGATACAATCATAGCTCTGAGTCACTAACAGCACACAACCAAGGGGCAGCATGTAGAGTTTCAGTACCTTAAATGTTTTTGTCCCAGAAGGGCTAGAGTGCACTAAAGAGGGTTAGAAATAACTATCCTGACAAAATTTATATAAACTTATATAATTTTTATCATAAATGGTTATTACCATAATGTAAGCTCTATACTAAACTACAGAACAAAAAGCACAGTGTGAGAGAGAAGACTAGTAGGTGAGGGACCTAGTGGAAAAAGAGTGGTATATACCGCTTGCGTGTCCAAAATATGTGTGTGTGTGTGTGTATAACCTGTGACTAGCTTGGTCATTGAGTGTCATTTTCATGATGTTTCAATAGGTGGTTTTTATCCTGGCAGTTCCCATCTTCCTCCCTCCCCCAATTTGCAGATGGGGTACTCATGCACAGAGAGGCTAAGTGACTTGCCCAAAGTCATACAGAAAGTCTACGTCCCAGGATAGTGCCCCCACAACTGGGTCATCCTTCCTCCTGTGTCCAAAGTATACTACCTGGCAACTATAAAATTTGAAGGAAGAGTTCTCTGCAGCACAGTGAGCCTGCATAGTTGATCTGCAGGACATTAAAATGTCTCAAAAAGCATAAATGCATGGACGAATCCATTCAATTGTGAAAAACACTGTTTAAATGTACACAGTTTTAATTCATCCTACCACTTCCATATTTGTTAATTTTTTCGTTAGTGTCACTTCAGATCCTTCATGATTTACTACTGCAGTTATAAAGCTATTAGCTGGACGTGTGCGTACCTTTTAACACATCACTCACTTCATTCTAAAATATTTTCATGAAGTCTAATCTTTTGAGGAAGAGATTATTTGCATATTTCCAATAAACTCTTCAAGAGTGGAATTATGTACAGTGAATATATCTTGTGATGCAGCTTGGTTTAATGTCATGCCCACATTTTAATGTCACGCCCACATTTTAATGTCACATATTTCCAAAGAACTTCCTCTTCAGCTAATTCACATGCAGAGCTTGGTTTGTATCATGTTAAAAACAAGACTTGAAAAAGTATAGGTATAGAAATTTTGAGTTACTTTTCTTTTTGTAAAACAAGATTTTATTTTTGTTACTGACTTTTTGAGAATCTCTAGTGGTTCAGGTCTACTAATTTACTAGTAAATTATGTTAATTACAGATCATTCAGTGATCAAACTGTATGTATCTGACCTTAAACAATAGATGTCTCATTGTTGAAAGGCTATTGCCCACATAGCAACAAGTATTCAGAAGTTTAAAAACTTTAAAAAGCAAAATCACTGTGAAAGTACTTGTTGGCAGTTGCTAAAACAAAACAAAAAACAGTAGGAACATAAAACATTTGGGATTTTGATCTGCCAAAGTAAAATTTATCTGGGTTGATATTTTTCTGGTAGCTTGAACATCATAACTTACAACATTTTCCAACACAATTTTAGGACCCACTTCTACAGCATGCTGACAGGACACTCACCATGTTGCAAAATATTTGGCACATTGAAGATGTGGGGCCCTTACTCTGAAAGGATCTTTAATTATTTATTATCTTTTACAATTTCTTAACTTTATGTCTTTCTGCTAGTCCTTAACATAAATTCTTTCTAAATCCACCCCCCCACACGCATACACACAAAGTTAGCTACCTCCTAATGCCCCCGCCCTCCCAAAACATTAGACCTTTAAGAAAAAGGAAGCAGATGTGGTTTTTTTTACATTTGGTAAAACAAACACAGAAGCTCTAAGACAACACTCTACGTGACAGACACATTTCTGTGTTATTTTACTAAGTGAAATGTTTACAATTTAACTAGCTTTATCTGAAATCCATTAAAAAAGGAAAACTAAGGGAAATAAGCAATGGATAGACCAGTGTGCGAAGTTCTGCTCATGGAGAGTTTTTCTGTTTAATGGATCCGCGTTCACATAGATTCAAAGATTTTAAGGCCAGAAGGGAACATTTAATTATGTACTATGACTTCCTGTATAACACAGACCAGAATTACAACAGTAACTTGTGTGTGACTAAAGCATCTCTTTCAAAAAGGCATCCAGTCTCGATTTGAAGACGTCAAGAGATAGATAATCTACCACTTTGCTTGGTATTTTGTTCCAGTGATTAATCACACTCAGTGTTAAAAATGTGTGCCTTATTACTAATCTGAATTTGTCTGGATTTAACCTCCAGCCATTAGGTTAAAGAGCCCTTTATCTTCATGACGAAAAAATACCAGGTCCTACTTATACATCATAATCAAGTCACTTCACAGTCTTCTTTTTGATAAACTAAACTGATTGAGCTTTTTAAATCTGTGATTGTATGGCAGCCCTCAGACCATTTTTGTGTCTCTTTTGTTCAATATTCTTTTAAAAATGTGGACACCAGAACTAGTTACAGTATTCCAGTATCTGTCTCGTCAATGTTGTATACAGAGGTAAAAATCACCCCCCTACTACTCACTGCTCCCCCTTTTATAGATCCAAGTATTGCGTTAACCCTTTTTGCTACAGCATCATGCCATGTTTTTCCACTCTGACCCCCTAAATCCTTTTCAGAGTCACCGCTTTCCAGGATATAGTCCCCAATTCTCTAAGTATGACCTGCATTCCTTGTTCCTAGATGTATGACTTCGCATTTAGCTACATTAAGAGGCATTTTGTTTGAATGGGCTGAGATTACCAAGCAATCCAAACCACTCCATGTGACTGCCTGTCTCATCATTATTTACCACTCTGCCAATCTTTGTATCATCCGCTAAATTTATCAGCAGTGATTTTATATTTATTGATCAAAATGTTGAATAGCATCAAGCCTAATACCAAACCGTGGATCCCCATAAAGAAACCCTCAGATTTGATGATTCCCCATTGACAACTACTTTCTGAGATCTATCAGTTAGCCAGTCCTTAATCCACTTAACATGTGCTTTATTAATATTGTATAACAATAACATTTTAAGCTGAATGTTGTGTGGTACTAAGTCAAAGGCCTGACAAAAGTGAAAGTGTATTACATCTATGCAGTTGCCTTTATCAAATTTGTAATCTCAAAGAATGAAATCAGGTTTGTTTGACATGACCAGCTGACTAGCATTAATTATATTCCTATCCTTTAATTTTTATCAAATGAATCGTGTATCATCTTTTCCATTATTTTTCCTGGAATTCATGTCAAGATAATTGACCTATAGTTACACCTTGATCATCCTTCTGCCCTTTTTGAATATCAGCACAACATTAGCACTTTTCCAATCTTCTGGAATTTTACTGGTATTCAAAGATTTATTAAAAATTAATATCAGCAGGCCAGAGGTCCCCTCAGCCAACTCTTTTAGTACCTTGGTTTCAAGTTATCTTGAGCCTGCTGATTTAAAAATGTATATCCCTTGCAAATGTTGTTTAACATCCTCCCTAGTCTAATGGAATGGAAAGTATTACTTCATCCTCATGTGGTACGAGTACCTCATCCTGCTACATCCCAAATACAGAACAGAAATATTTACTGAATGCACCTGCCTTTTCTGCATTATCATTAACAATTTTACCATCTCCATCTAATAACTGGCCTGTATCTCAGCTAGGATTTATTTTGTTCCTAACACATGTCCCTTCCTTTCACCCCACCCTTATTGCAGCCACTAACTTCTCAGACACGTGAGCTTGTTCTCTTCTGGAGACCATTCTCTTTGGAGTCCATTAATGTAACTCCTTTAGTGTCTGGTGGGGTCACTATTGAAAGACCTAATGCAATCCCTGAGCTGAATGTACTGCCTCCACAGCACATTCATCCATTCGTAACCTGAATTTGAGACCAAAAGTGGTAGTTTAATTTGGATTTCTTCTATGGCAGCACAGCACACTATCCACATACCACCTGGCCAAGCCTTCCGTACATAAAATCTTGTTGTCTATTCAACACAGGTTTTCCTAAATGCACATTTCTGTGGGCTCCTCATTTTTGTTTTGATGTAATTACAACAGATATTTGATGACTAGAAGGTGTTTCCTTGGGACGTGAGACTGTATCTGTTGTCATCTGCCTTATTTTCCCTTTTATCCTTTAGTCTTCCAATGCTGACTTCCAACTCTAACACTCTCACTCTCTTTGTTGACTTTCCTCTCTCAAGTAGATAGACATCTTTCATATATAAAATGTTTATAATGTATAAAACAGAAAAACCAACAAGAGGCTGGCACTGTAACAAAACGTGTGTGTTTTTTAAGGTGTGATGCCTTTCCTTCCCCAGACCTGACTCCCTCAACTTTTTCCATGACTTATTATTCTATACATTTCTCCCTGATGTACTTCCCATTTGGTTATTCCACTTCCCCCAACACTCCCCTCATTTATTTTTTCATTTCCCTGACCTTTGAGTTGCTTCCTCCTCTCACACTCAATTATTTCATACATTGGTTTCACCCATCCCTTCCACTCCTCTGTTTGTGTTCAAAATGCTAAGTGACAAGTTCACTGCTCTAAATCTCTCCGAGGCAATACCTTCAGAGGATGAAGATCACATAAATCACTCTTTACTGCTTAAAAATAGCCGTTCCCGTTTAGAAAAATACATAAGCATGTACATAACTTTAAACAAGTGAGAGTAGATCTTCTGACTTCACTAGAACTACTCTCATGCTTAAAGTAACATATACAGTATTGCCAACCTCAAGCATTCAAAAATCATGAGACTGGCTAAAAATCATGATCTCTTTAAAAATAGTAAATTTGGGATTCTTTTCTGATTTCTGAAGCTTTCAGATACACATTGCTTCACATTTTCAAGCTTTTGGCCACAAGCGTAAGGGCTAAAAACTTACTTAAAAAAACCCCAACAACTCGGACTTTAAGAGCTACATAAAATATCATAGACTCGTGATAAAATTGCAAGAGTTGGCAACATTGCCTATGTGCTTAACTACTCTCCTGAATAAAAGCCAGAATAATATACACAAATAAAAAAAAGGGCTAGTGCACATTACTGTTGAATATTGGCCTACTTTAAACTTTAACAGAATGAAAGAATTGTGTGAAAATGAATCTGAATGTCAGAGCCCTAAATATGAATCTCCACATATATACCTTTTCATGCCCGTACTATACATAAACGAAATCTGCTGCCTCAGTTTTCAGTGCACTATCCACAGCGATATACAATACCATTTAACTTTGGAAAATAGTGCCAATATTGTGCCTTCTGTTACATCAGTGTAACTCTAAAGTACTGAAGGCAAATGTTTGACAAATAGTTTCTAGAACATACCCTCATCCTGAGCTGCACCGTTAAAGCCAATTCAGACTCCAAATCAAATTTTGTTTAATGTGTACTTTACTGTACATTTTGATAACCTAGGCCTATTGTTATTCAGCTGATGCTTCTGTAAATGACCTAAGCCTAAAAGGTTTCATAGAATACCTACCTAAATGCAAGTAGAATTATCTTAAGCATAAGTCCTAGAGCACTCCAGGAAAATTCATAGCTAGTTGTGTTCTGATTTTGCACCAAGATACCCATATATAACTAACTTTGAAATATTTTGATTTCAGGGTGGGGAAGGATTTGGGGCAAGACTTACTTGTGGGGGTAGATTCATTATTTTAAACACACATTAAATAGCACAAACAGCCTAGGGTATCATTTTGTACCATAACCAGGCCTCCATTTCAGCAGTAGTTTTAGATTTGTTGAAGGCCCATTGTAAGTATGGTCATGTCACTAGACAGCACTAAAAATGTGTTTGAACCCCACTTGGAAAAATAATTCCTCTTCTTATGGAGAGCATAAACAAGCAAGTATACTTCAATTTTAATAAAACAAGTGTGTTGAAAAACAGTATCTCCTTCCCTCCCAGGCTAAAAAGTCTTGTTTGCCTTAGGTATGTACTGTTCAAGATGTAATTTCAAGCCATGACAAATTTTCAGTCTAAGGCTTGGTCTATACTTATGCCAGTATAACTATGTCACTCAGAGGTATGGATTTCTCACAACACTGAGAGATGTAGTTATACTGAACCTGATCCCCAAGCTCTCCCCTGGTGCAAGTAATGTCTTCACTAAGCACTACGGCAGCACAGCTGCAGCACTGCAAGTGTAGATAAGCCCATAGTAAGGTTTATGCATTCATCTTCAGTGCAAGGGAAAGTGCATTACATCACATCACAGTCAAACTGTTTTGAGAACTAACCATTCCCCAGGTCTCTTCAAATAGTTAGTTTGGTAATTTCATTCTTACTACCACAGTAGGAAGTCTCAAAACATGAAAGCGTTGATTAAATGTTTTGCTTCTCACCCTTCCCAGTCTCCTCCAAGAAGGACAGACCAACCACTAGTGTGACCACCACTAGAAAAAGAAGCCTTGGCTCACTGGTTACTAAATAGATAGATTAAATAAACAGAAAAACCAACCCAACACCCATCCCTAAATACTTAATCATTTTTATTTGTAGTCCATGCCAAAGAATACTATTAATGCAATGTCAAGATTGAGAAATCAAGCATTCAGAAGTCAGGAAATGCAGAGTTAAGGTAGAACTTTCTACCTTAATCTGTCCCCTTGTGCTGATGTCTTAAAATACAATGTTTATATCATTTTGTCAAAACATACAATATTTAGTACAATACAAATATAAAGTTGTATCAGAACATTCAATTTAGTAAATTATAACAGAGTACACACAGACTTCAGAGTAGGTTTGGTTTTTAAGTCTCAATGATATCTACAAAGCAAGTCAAATTTTAAGGAAATTCAGTACTTTTACAGTTAAGAATGTTTAAAACTCAGTGCCCCAGAGTTTGAGACAATACCCAATTTGGTTATGGCCTAGAGAAGACTCAGACTATCCCAGATACTGAGATATGTGTAGTACAGCCTATTTAGAAAGCAAACTACTACAAAATTGGCACACGTTACACTGGGTATAAAAGACAGACAGACAGACATTTCAACACATACACCACAAAAAGGGAAGAGGCTCTAACAGACTCAATTTCCTACTAAATACAGCCCCTTGCAACATAGATAGCAGAAACCTTGATATGTGGAACTATGTGATGATAATGTTATGTATATGTACAGAGGGAACTCCACGTTATGGTTAGGAAATCTCATCTGCTGGTACCAACCTGAATTTAGCTCTTGACGCAGTTATTCTGTAGCTAATATTGAGTGAGCCTTGACATGCCCCTTATATTTCAATCCTGCAAGAGTATAACAATGAGAAATATAAACTGACCGCCAATCAGAAATGTACTTCTTTAGAGAGAAGCTGATTTTTGCGTGTTTAATGCAGCATACAAGTAGACAGGCCATTTTAAGAAACTGTGCTTGTTTATGAAAAAAAACAAGAAATCTTTTTGTTTCCAGGCTTAACTAGGTTGGGCAATGAGATTGGATAAACCTGTTGAGAAGACTGTTGGTTGAAAGTAAATATAACAAAGACAAAAGTCCATGTTATAACGTTAAAAGTTAGTGTATGGTGTATCACCTGTATAGCTTGCAGCTGCCCGTTTTGATTATATAAATTGCTACCAGAAATATGTCTATCCATATAAAGCAGTTTGAACTTACACAAACCTGGAGGCTCAAAAGGAGCTTTCTTCAGTTGTGTGGAAAACATTATTACTCCCACAACATCTAAAGCCTTGTCTACACTGCCACTTTACAGCACTGAAACTTTCTCGCTCAGGGGTTTGAAAAAACACCCCCGGGAGCGATGCAAGTTTCAGCGCTGTAAAGCGGCAGTGTAAAGTGGCTGCTAGCTACTCCCCTCATGGAGGGTGGTTTTTTAAAAGTGCTGGGAGAACTCTGCGACTACACAGCTACGTGCTGCAACTACACAGCCACGTTGGTAGTGAAGACATACCCTAAGTATTTATTTTTTGGATGCACCAAACGTTTCACACCCCTGACAAAGCCCATTACAAGAAACTAAGTTAAAAAGAGGTCTCTTGACAGATTAGCATTATATGTTAATTTTTAGGTCAGCACTGTATAAGTGTTTACAATATTTTTTTCTATATCATACTGTTTGCAGAGGATCTTTCATGAAACTTGCTAGTGACATTCTTTGCACAGCATTCTGTCCTCTCAATAGCTGAAATGACCAGGCACATACTGGTATACAAGAGATGTGAGCAGGATTCTGTATTTTAATAGTAATTACAAGCAATGGTACTGAGAAATACCTATTTTGATCTTGTAGAGTAAAAAAGTAGCCTCTAATGTGTATTCTACACTGATACAAATTCAACAATCCAGAAAGATGTACCTGAAGCCAAGCTAGAAACAGGATTTTTTCCCCTTCGATTCTGACAAAACGTATATCCAACTCACAAGGAGATACTACACCAAATCTGTGATTCCGTTATTAATGATGTTGGGAGCAATCCAACTTCATACTACAAACTTTCCAAAATTTTCCAATAACTATACATGCCGTATCAATAGCTATATTTGTAGATATGTGTATTTTTGTCACTACTGGGTCCCCCTCAAACTATTCAGTAGCCACTGAGAAGGGACACAGGAGGAGGAACAACTCGAAGTTGTATTACTTCCAGTCTGGTTCTTTTGCACAGAAACCTAAGAGTTTTGCAGGGAATGGTGGTGCAGAGAGGACTATCCTCCCCCTGCTCCATCTCAAGTATGAAGAGCTCCAATCAAATAATATCCAGACAGAGCGAGAAGAGGGAGAAACAGAATTGCATAGGTAGCACTACCACATGGAAAGAGGGAAATCTGTGAGTGAAGTACACCTGTGCTTGTAGGTCTGTGGGGGCTGACCTGACCCCGAGTGAGAAATTTCCCTTAGAAGGGACCCAGCTCATCCCTTTTGCTTGGTAACTTGCACGTGTATATCATTAGTCGTCATTTAGTTGAATGGACTCATTTGGTTTTGTACTTGATCTTTAACTTGTAAAAGAGAACTTATTGGCCTAAACAAAATATATGAGAACTTGACGACTATTCAGAAATGAAGCAGAGTACATTTTGATGCTTGATAAGAGCAGAATTTCAACAAGAGCCAGATTTCAAAATCACACTATGTTCAGGCATTTGGGTGCCTAATTTATCTTTTTAATTAACACAGTGGGCACTCAAGTGCAGTAACTGTGTGCAAATGATCAGTTACACATCTAACTGGCTGCAATTAATACATACTCAAATACATGACATTTTGCATGTGCAAGTCTGCATGCACAGTTCTGAAATCTGGCCCAGATTAACTAGTCAATTACACAAAATCAAGAGTAGTACAATTGTGACAAAAACATAAATATATAGTTTGCCAAATCAAAATATTAAATACCTTGCAGAAATATACACACAGATGTTATAAAATGTTTTTGCAGTGTTAAATGTGAAATATGAACCACTGTAAATGCAGACTTTACATTTAACGTAATAAAATTTTATTCTCAATTGTTTTCTGAGCTGCAAAATTACCACTTTTCTCTCGCTCTCTCTTTTTTTTTTTTTTTTTTTTTTTTTAAGTAAAAAGGAAGCAACTGCCTATATTTAGAGGAGTGATGGTTATGTTATGCAAGAGACATCTGGAATACAAGAGATGTATTTGTTTTCTGAATTACAACACTGATCTTATGATCAGTCCTTCAGCTGATGACACAGGCAAAGCATGTCTCGCATAAGTATTATGGACTGAAAAATATCCATTTGTACTAATGACTTGTTTCATAGCTATAAATCAGGTGTTGACTTAAAATGATATAAAAGCTAAATGATATTTTGAAGCATTTATTCTAACAGTGAAAGTTCAGTGTCATGCCTAACAAAATTTTGAGGACATACAAAGTTTAAAAGAAGAATCTCAGTGTCTCACTTCTGGGAGCACAGGATGATCATAAAAAAGCATCTTGATTGCAATGTAAACTGTATCATCATTTAAAAGTGTTGCAATGTTAACAACTAAGGTGAAGAGGACAGCAGAGGGGCAGACTTCACACCTCACTGAGCTAAAGTGGGGAAAGTTATTTCACACCTTTCTTACCGCTTCTGTATGGTGACAAACGGTTGTTTTATACACACTCTATAAGGGTGGCAAAGCATGAAATTACATCATCACAATGAAAAGGCTAGAGAACTGAATGCTAAAATGAAAGCCTACAGTCTGTTAAAAACAGATAATAAAATACGTGGGTGAATAAAGTATATAAACAATACTTTATTAGAATTAACATTTCTACTGTATCGTGAATATTAATCATGATGTGTCTAAAGCTACACACACTGCACTAAAATGATACTCTGAGAAAATGATGCCAACCTGCAAATTTTAGCCAAGATAGTCTGGTTACTCTTTATAAAGAAGACACTTCTATTGTAAATCTGCCTTTAGAATCAGTCTAGCTAGTGTCCTGGTACTTCTGAATTTAATACCAGAATATTTATTTCCATTACTGTTCATAATTTGCTGCTGCACAGAAACTGGATAATTTGCATGAATATGATTAGTAAAAATAAAAAACCTCCACACTTTTACAATAAGATACAAGGTTATTTTTAGAGCATCGATAGGTTGGAACATAAATTTATCAAAGTGCTCAAAAACATCACACACCATTTTTGAAATAGTAATACTTACCAGTCCACTTACAGCTACAATCCAGATGTAGGAACCAGAGGTTACGAGCTGGAAGATATAAGAGTAATGATTTTAATATGGGTATTAATATTTACACAGATGTTGTTGTCTGATTTACTATCCCCTAGTATTATGGTAGGACTTGTGTCTATCTCCTCAAAAAGAAAAGGAGTACTTGTGGCATCTTAGAGACTAACAAATTTATTTGAGCATAAGCTTTCGTGAGCTACAGCTCACTTCATCAGATGCATCCACTGAATGCATCTGATGAAGTGAGCTGTAGCTCACGAAAGCTTATGCTCAAATAAATCCGTTAGTCTCTAAGGTGCCACAAGTACTCCTTTTCTTTTTGTGGTCACAGACTAACACGGCTGCTACTCTGAAACCTATCTCCTCAAATTAAACAGTCAGACTCATCCATTTTTGCATAAATTCAGTTCCATAATAGCAGTGGCACACTCCAGAACTAAAAGAGATGGAAAAAGCAGGCGGGATCTGTCAGATGTTCTTTTCCCACAATACTATGCATTTTATTTTCATTTAGCATTATTAAGTTCAACATAATGCTTTACAGGAAGTCTGTTTATAAGCTACAGAGAAAAACAAGTTTGAAAGACATATTTAAACAAAGGAAGTGACTCAGCAGCTCAGAGGGACTGGGAAAGGAGTCCCAAATAGAGGAGGCAGCATAAGTTAAAGGAGCAACTCTTAATTGTGTAGTCATGGAGTTGGCCCAGAGTGGAAGTCAAGTTTTAAGAAATGAAGTTACTCTACCCCAGTGGGAAGTTTGTGGATATGAAATCATAGCGTTAGGTTCGAGTGAGTCCATAAGAGAACTGCATAGGACAAGAGAGGGGATCCATTATTTGAATTAAGGTATAGATATTTAGTCACCTGGAGAAGGTCAGCCTCAGTGCAAGGAAAGGGCTGAAAACCAGACTGAAATTGGTAAAGGAAGTTCTCTCTTCTGCCTCCATCAAAACCATATGAAAAAGGCATCTCCTTACTGAGTCCTTTCCTATCTTAATCACTGGCTTTTGCTTTCTTACCTTAGCTTCCTAACAAATAGGTCACTGCTGCTGCCAACCGCTCTGACTTCACTCGAACTTTCCCTGTTGCATTCACAAGTGCTATTGCCACACAAAGAGCGTGGAGCACTCATTTACCCTTTCTTCACTCGTGAATTATGATCTCATCTCAAGTCACCCTTTTTGCAGACAGATTCTGGAGAAAGTGGCCTCATTCTGGATACCTCTCACAGAACAAACAGATAAGGTTTCAGAGGGATCAAGGCAGAATGAGGTGCTTGAGCACAATGCAGAAAAACCCTCCAAGTGCTCAAGGACATACAGGAGGGAGGAAGAGTTGTTAGAGAAGTGGACATGAGTCAGTATTCTGAAACTGGCCTATTCATCCCAAAACACACTTAACCATGTTTTATACATTTACTGGTACTTTCCATTGGTAGTTTGAGATATTTTTGAGTCTTCAAGAATGTGTATAAATAGGCATAGTTTCTTATAAATGTGCAAGTCTCCTGTTACATAAATCACCCATTCATTTTTAGAACTTTTTGTGGCTACTATGTTCATCTATCGAATACCTAATATTTTCTCATTAATTTTCCTCCTTATGCTTTTGATATTATGATCCACATAAGTTTAATGTCAGATTCTTATTGACAAGTTACCAATTTTATTTGTCAGATGGTAATGCTGTGTATGAAAATAAAATATAGCTATCAAAATTGTTAATCAACCAGATTCTTGCTGCCGTCAAACACTCGCAGAATCTTGCTGTGAAGTTACATTAAAGTTATATATATATATATTCTTTCCTGCTTCACATGGCAGGAAACAAGGAAATAAGAAAAATTCAGTTAATGTCACATCAATACAGTGGTTGAGCTATCAGTATTTTTGTTAAAGTAAAAAAGATTAATCAAAAGAAGAGATTTCATAACTTGGACTTTACACCTTCTTGTGGGGAACGACAGACATAGAAGTTAATGAAATAGCAGTAATCTTGCATACTGGCTCATCTCATCCTACCACAGTAGGTCACTGGCATTTAGAAATCCCTACTGTACATATTTGTCCTCCTTGTTTTAGGTGGTTTTATAAGGCCTGAGGGCCCAGATTATTTGAGGTATTTAGGCATTGATGTGTTCAGTTTTGCAATGCCTAACTGATTAGGAGACAATCTCATTGTCTGGGCCATGCTGGAAGAAACACAGGAGCCAATGGATGTAGTTCAATTAGGCAGCAAATTTATTTATGTAAAATATCTGGGAATAGCCAGCAATAAATTATAGTATGTAAGTCATCATTATTTCTTTAATCATTTCCATGTGTTTGAGAGGGCTGCTGTCAGACCTCCTTTCCAACCTGGGCCGCCTGGCTATCCTCCCCTTGTATGAGGATTAAGGGGGCAGGAAAAAGAGGGGGATTGTGCCACTCTGATTTTGTGGTTAGGAGGGTAGGTGTTGCCAACCCAATCCCAGTCAGAGAAGTCTTCTCTGGAACTCCCTGGAGTACAAAGCCCTCCCTCTCTGGTCACCTGGAAGGGCAGTGCCCACCTCCCCACCTGGTCCAGCCACTTCCTGATCTCTCCAGGTAAACCGGTCCCTTCCTCCATCTCTGCCACCAATTGCAGAGGGGAGCCCTTCGAAGGGCAACAACCCCTTTTCTTCTAGCCAACTGAACAAAGGACCCACCACATACAGTTGCAGTGGACACATTTTCAAAAGTTATTTAGGCATTTAGGAACCTAAATTGCATTGACTGTCAAAGGGATTTTGGCTCCTAAGAACCTAAAACCCTTTTTAAAATGAGATTTAAGCTCCTAAATCAGTTAGGCTTTGCAATGCTGAGCACAGCAACACCTAAATACTTTTAAAATGTGGGCCTAAGATGAAATGTATGGGTGGAAATATTACAAAATTAGCTAGAGGGCATGCAAAATTATAAACTGCTTCAATGAAAGGTGAACAAGGAAGCACATACTGTACCTGTAAACCCAGTATATAGACCAATGTCTTGTTTGTGATGGGAAATTGGCCTAATATTTGTGTCACTTGCATCCTTGGAATGGAGCAAAAAAATGGTACAAACAGAGCAAATACAGGACCCAAGCTGTGAAAGAAAAAAAATATATATATATAACATAGACAGTAATTAGAAATTATTTCAAAAGGTCTCAATTAACAAATTAATTCCAAATAACTTAATACCTATCTTAATTTCTTAAATACATTATGCAATTGACATTTTTGTATGTTATTTTCCCCAACATTTAGTTGGGCTTTTTATACTGTCATTCTTTTTTGTTTGTTTGTTTGTTTTCCTTATTTGTCAAACTAGCTACAAGGACATTTTATTTGGAAAAATACACACTTTTCCGTAAAGATATTATATACATTTTGAGGACTGATCCTGCTCATATTGCCATTTTCATGTAGCACCCAAAGTGTAATACATGCTTTACAGACAAAGATACAGACAAGGTCCTGCCCTAAAAAAAGACAGTCAAAATAGATAAATGATAAGGGATGGAGTGATGGAGGCATCAGCAAATAATTGAACATCTTCCACAGCCTGGGAGAGGCAGAAGCAAAGGAAACCACACACCTTCCCATGTGTAGGGTGGGGAGGGGGAAAGAGACACAAAATTTTCACTCAGTTCACCCTCAAGGGGCAGGGGCAGAAGTTTTATATAGATCACCAACAGGAAGGAAAATAACAAAACCTTACTCCAGGACAAAGATGCTTTTTTGCTCCAAACAGGTGAGTGGCAAGTAAAGAGTTATATGGCACAAGAGAGAGAGAGGAGAACAGTGCATTCTACAGGGCTCCCCTGTTATCCATAACTCAAAGTGCCTACAGAGTCTGTAAACCCTAAAAGGCAAATCTCGGAGAAATATTCCTGACTACCCAGCTTTGCTGCTTCATGTTGCCAAGCACTCTGTGGAGTGTGGAAGCTCTTAAAGATAACCTGATCCCCACTTCCCAAAACTTAGTAAACATTTCAAATATAGAAAGAAAATCTACACAAATTACCTGACTAAAACTTCATTATGCTGAAGTTAAGGTTGAAAATACAGATCTGTAACTTAAGGGTAAAAAGAAACTTTAAAAAAATGTAGTTAAAATAACCAGCAGCAATTAGAAACTCAGGATTTTTAGAGTTAAGGTGCATCTTGTAGGAAACAAGCTTTGGAACTGTGGAATTTAGATACACAGATAATAGCAGTTCTTTACAAGTCATTCTATTGTCTATACTTTTAAAATTCATTAATAAAATAATAAATACAACTGTGTTAAATAAGTAGACAGGAATACTCACAGGCTTGCTGAATTATAATCAAAGCTCCTACTTCCACAGACCCTCCCAAAGAGAACTCTCAAGGAACACAATGGAAGTTCTACAAGCAGAGCAGCAGCATGGTCAGGACCCAAATAATTTGCTGACATGCTCACTCCACTTTCATTTCACTGATTGGGTTAATAATGGTGGAAATGTACTTATGAGTTAAACTACTATGAACAACCAACACAGAAGATTCAATATATATGGTCGAAATACAATTTTCATGCTGCTCAAAGAATTGTGGCTATGAATATTTCCTTTGGTTTATGCTCTACCCGCTAAAGACCTCCCTTTCATCGTCTCTGGAGGTTTCAGTTCTTTAGTTTGGTTATGGGGGATAAAAGAATAAGGTAATTTTTAACATCTTCTATTTTATGCATATGACAAAAATACATGACATAAAATTCTAACTGAAGGAGAGATGCTGAACAAAATACATTGATCAGTTTTACACATTTTCCCTCACATATAAACATAATATACAACATCCTAACAGAAATCTGAATTGTTTTAGTTGTAAGAATTCAAAAGCAGGGCTAAAAGGTATAATATGTATAAAGACTCATTCTACATGACTGATTGCATAACTTCCATTGGATCCAATGTACCCTGCAGCATATCAGGTATAAGAAAGAAGAGAAAAATAAAGAAGAGTCCTTCCCTCTCTCAAGACCACTCCCTGCCAATAGTGCATGAAAATTGTTTTGTCTTATCACTGTCAGAGAAAAGAGTAGTTTGGATACCTAATTTAGGAATATAGGCTCAAGAATGGAAGCAACAGTTCCCTTCTCCAAAATGTCTTTCTTCAGTACAAAAATATCATATGGAAATAAATTGTGTAGCTTCACCCACACTTGAGAATAAGCGTATCCTGTACCCTTGAAAAATTACTTCTCTGCTTCACCCTAAGAATAACAAAATACCTTTGTAAGGCAGTAACTAAAAGGAACAATCCAAATGGACATATCCTGCAAATCAGAATCTATGCACCCTCACATCTTTATTAACATGAGTGATAAGATTTTTAATGATACTTCATAAATCAGTGTCTACCTTAAGCTTCTGAAAAGAACTTCTGCAGAAACATTATGTATGTAAAGGTATGGGAAATACATTTTCCAGTTCTGGATAGAAGGTCTAGAAACTTCATTTATTTATTAGCTTTCAATACAACTATGTAAAGTTTTATTTTTAAAATATACAGATTTTTATTATTCTTTGTTGTATTTTAACACTGTTTCTGGAGTGTCAGCCTTAGTTAACTCTGCTACCTTGCACTCCTGCAGTAAAATTTATTTGCTCTTTATATCCTGTGACGGGGCAAGGCCAGATGGCTATGGAAAAGTAGTGGGAGATAGATATATTAGCTCCAGGCTAAACAAATCCCTGGTACCAGGATAAGTGAAATGGCAGCTGCTCCAGGTCAATTAAGACACCTGGGGCCAATTAAGAACTTTCCAGAAGGCAGGGAGAAAGTTAGGTTGATTGGGACACCTAAAGCCAATCAGGGGCTGGCTGAAACTAGTTAAAAGCCTTCCAGTTAGTCAGGTGGGTGTGCATGTCAGGAGCTGTGGGAGGAAGCTGTGCTGTTGGAGAGGCTGAGTAGTACACACCATATGAGGCACAAGGAAGGAGGCCCTGAGGTAAGGGTGAAGTGGAGCTTGAGGAAGTGAGGGCTGCTGTAGGAGAAGTAGCCCAGGGGATTGTATATGTCATGTTTCTAAAAGGTCAGCTACCACAGCTGATATTACTAGGGTTCCTGGGCTGGAGCCCGGAGTAGAGGGTGGGCCTGGGCTCCCCCCTTACCTTTGCCCCCTGATTAATTGCTGAGACTGGGAGACAACAGAGACTGTGCAAGGAAGGATAACTTCTCCTCACCTCCCTTGCTGGCTTATGATGAAAATGGCTCAGTAGACTATAACCCTTGTCTCTAGAGAGAGAAGGATTACGTGGAGGGTCACAGTGAGCCTCTGAGGCTAGCAAAATCTGCCAGGAAACGTGGGACCCACGGAAGCAAGGACAGAGCTTTGTCACAATCCTTATAATAAACTATATCAAATCACACAATACATAATAGAAACTAGAATGTGTTATACAAACTTATTTTAAAAATTACAGTACAGTCTTGATTTAAGTTTCAATAGTATCTACAAAATAAGACAACCTGAAAGAAAATCAGTTTACTCATTTTAAAGTTATGAATGCATAAAGTTGACAGTCTGCAAACTTGAGGCTGTTCAACAAATCTAAGATGCTGTAATTTAGAATAATCAGAACAACATAAGACTGGTCATACTATGCCAGGCTAATGGTCCATCTAGCCTAGTATCCTGTCTTCTGACAGTGGCCAATGTCAGGAGCTTCAAAGGGAATGAACAGAACAGAGCAATTAACCAAGCCATCTGTCCCCTTGTCATCTAGTACCAGCATCTGGCAGTCAGAAGCTTAGGGACACCCTGAGCATGGGGTTACATCCCTGATCATACTAACAGTCATTGATGGACCTATGAACATATCTATTTCTTTTTTGAACCCAGTTATAGTTTGGGCCTTCATAGCATCTTCTGGCAATGAGTTCCATAAGGTTGACTGTGTGTGGTATAAAGAAGTACTTCCTTAGGTTTGTTTCAAACCTGATGCCTATTAATTTCATTGGGTGACCCCTGGTTTCATGGAGGGTAAATAACACTTCCTTATTCATTTTCTCCACACCATTCATGATTTTATAGCCCTTTATCATATTCTCCCTTAGTCGTCTCTTTTCCAAGCTGAATAGTCCGAGACTTTTTAATCTCTCCTCAGATGAAAGCTGTTCCATATCCTTAATCATTTTTTGTTACCCTTCTCTTTTCTATCTCTAATATATCTTTTTTGAAATGGGGCAACCAGAACAGCACACAGTATTCAAGGTGTGGGCGTACCATGGATTTATATAGTGGAATTATTTTCTGTGTTCTTTATTCTTTCCTCATCATTCCTAACATTCTGTTAGCTTCGACTGTCACTCCAGATTGAGCTGAGTTTTCAGAGAATTATCCACAACTCCAAGATTTCTTGAGTGTTAACACCTAAATTAGACTCCATCGTTTTGTATGTATTGTTGGGATTATGTTTTCCAATATGCATTACTTTTCATTTATCATCTGCCATTTTGTTGCTCACTCATTCAGTTTTGTGAGATCCCTTTGTAATTCTTCTGAGTCTGCTTTGCCCTTAACTATCTTGAATTATTTTGTATCATCTGCAGACTTTGACACCTAACTGTTTACCCCTTTTTCCAGATCATTTATGAATACGTTGAACAATACTGGTCCCAGTACAAAGCTTTATCGGACACTATTTACCACTCTAAGTTCTGAAAACTGACCATTTATTCCTACCATTTGATTCCAGTCTTTCAACCTGCTACTGGTCAATGAGAGGACCTTCCGTCTTATCCCATGATTACTTACTTTGCTTAAGAGCTTTTGGTGAGCGTCCTTGTCAAAAGACTTTGAAAGTCCAAGTACACCATGTCCATTAGATCACCCTTGTCTACATATTTGTTGACCCCCTCAAAGAATTCTAATAGATTGGTAAGCTATGAGTTCCCTTACCAAAGCTGTGTTGACTCTTCCACAACAAATTGTGTTCATCTATGTGTCTAATAATTCTGTTCTTTACTATAGTTTCAACCAATTTGCCTGGTATTAAAATTAGGCTTACCGGCCTGTAATTGCCAGGATCACCTCTGGAGCCTTTTTTAAAAACTGTCATCTCATTTGCTATCCTCCAGTCATCTGGTACAGAAACTGATTTAAGTGATAGGTTACATACCACAGTCAGAAGTTCTCCATTTCATATCTGAGTTCCTTCAGAACTCTTGGGTGAATACCATCTGCTCCTGGTGACGTATTACTATTCAATTTATCAGTTTGTTCCAAAACTTCCTCTTCTGACACCTCAATCAGGGACAGTTCCTTAGATTTGTTACCTAAACAGAATGACTCAGGTGTGGGAATCTCCCTCACATCCTCTGCAGTGAAGATTGATGCAAAGAGTTCATCTAGCTTCTTTGCAATAGCCTCATCTTCCTTTCCTTTAGAAACTTAATTGTTCAGGGGCCCCACTGATTGTTTGGCAAGCTCCCTGTTTCTGATCTACTTAAAAAAATTTGCTGTTTTGCTCATTGCTCTTCAAATTCTTTTCTGGCTTGCCTAATTATATTTTACATTTGACTTGCCAGAGTTTATGCTCTTTTCTATTTTTCTTAGTAGAATCTGACTTCCAATTTTTAAAGCATGCATTTGTGCCTCTAACCACCTCTTTTACTCTGTTAGTTATGGTGGCATTTTTTTGGTCTCCTATGCTTTTTTAATTTGGGGTATACATTTAATTTAAGCCACTAATATAGTGTTTTTAAAAAGTTTCCATGCAGCTTGCAGGCATTTCACTCTTGCGACTGTTCCTTTTAATTTCCACTTAACTAGCCTCATTTTTCTGCAGTTCCCCTTTCTGAAATTAAATGCTGCTATGGTGAGCTTCTCTGGTATTTTTCCCCCAACAAGGATGTTAAATTTAATCATATTATGGTAACTATTACAAAGCAGTTCAGCTACATTCACCTCTTGGACTAGATCCTGTGTTCTATTTAGAATTAAATAAAGAATTGCCTTTCCCCTTGTGGGTTCCAGGATTAATGGTGTCTAGAAACTTTATCTCTGCATCCTGTTTTAAGGGGACATGTACCCAGTCAATACGTGGATAGTTGAAATCCCTTTTATTAATTATTATTATTGAGTTTTTTATTTTTAAAGCCTCTCTAATCTCCCTGAGCATTTTGCAGTCACTGTCACCATCCTGGTCAGTTGGTCGGTAGTATATCCTTATTGCTATATTCTTATTATGAGAGCATGGAATTGCTATCCATAGAGATTCTATGGTACAGTTCGATTTATTTAAGATTTTTATTATATTTGACTCTGTTTTCTTTCACATATTATGCCATTCCCCCACAAGCACAACTTACTTTGACATTCCTATACATTTTGTACCCCACTGATTGTCATCATTACACCAAGCTTCTGTGATGCCTATTATATCAATATCCTCATTTAATACCAGGCACTGACGTTCACCCATTTTAGTATTTAGACTTCTAGCATTTGTAAGCAAACATTTATAAAATGTGTCACTTTTTAATTGACTGCTTTCATGTGGTGTAATTGAATGGGATTCTTTTTCATTTGACTATTTTTCTTCAGTTCCTACATGTACTTTATCAACTTCTATCCTCTCCTCTTTACTAGGATATAGAGAATACCTGTTAATAGATCCTCCCCTATAGGAGTGTCTGTCCAAACCCAGTGCTCCTCTGTACCTGTCAGCTTTTTCAAAAAAAAACAAAAAACAAAAAACCCAAAAACCCACATACCTTTCCATTTGCCAACTTTTTCTTTAAATTTCACATCTTATTATCTAAGGAATCCATAATCACAGCAAGGTAATGGAGTATACATGCATACATCCATCATAAAATTGCATGCAAAAGTAGTATTATCAGAACAGTGATCATATATAACATCCAAATGTTCCCTGACCTGTGAAATTATAATTCCCTGTATTTTGAGCAAATAACTTCACAGTTTGCCAAAACTGTAGTGTACTTTTCAGGTTTTATTCCTTCTGTACTCAATAATGACTCAAAACACACACACGGTTTACAATTAAGACTGCACTTAAGAAGGGAAATTACAGAAAGGAATTTCCCATGACCACTACTGCATTTTAACGCAGATAATAAAACATTGAAAGTTTCCTTAAAGGTTAATATCCACTGCAAATTGCAACAAAGAACAGAAAATGTCATCTCAAGATCAGGCCAGTGACACATCTAATCCAATATCCTGTGTCTGACCATGGCCAGATTCCAGATAATTGAGAGGATGATGCAAGAAACATGAAAACAGACAATCAATTATTGGTGACAGCAATCAATCAGCAACTAGTTTATGCCCTGAAAAATTTGGGGTGATGCCCCTTAAAAATCATAATTAACGTAACTGCAGATGAGATGCTCTCCTTGTCCGTATGTCTCTTTATTTTTTTAATATTACTAAAATGTTGGTCTGAATATCTTGAGGCACTGAGTTCCACTGGCTAATTTTCCATTGTGTAAAATATTTCCTCTTATCAGTTTTAAATTTGCTTGTTTTCAATCTCATTTGCCATGCTCATGTTTTTATACTAGAGCTTCTGATTTACTTTCTTAACACCATCATTATGTTCTGTACTTTTATCACGCCCAGTTTTATTCATTTCTAACTCCTCTCTGTAACAGTAGTTCTATGTCAGATTAATTCCACTGAAATTCAGTGGAGTTTCCTCAACCTAATCCAGTGCAACAGAGAGTAGAATCAACCCTCCCGCACTCGACTGTTCAATTCCTTTTAACAGACACAATAGCTACTATCAATCTGTTAGAAGATCTACAGCAAACTCGGTTGTTTTTTTTTAAACTTTTGCCCCAACAGCAAAAGTAGTTGCACACAATACCATAACTGACTAGTCATTTTACCTCAATATTTCTTCACTCTAGCTGCAATCGGCATTTAGCAAACACTATTGCAAGGTCTGTTTTTTTGCTTAAGTAATACATGTTTATGTTAAATAGAGAGGATGATCTTCACAGCAATGTGAGATTGAAAAGGCTTATTCACTCATCTCATTAACAATGATGGATTGGCTCCTACATTTTTGACTGCCTTGGCCAGTTCCATTTCAAATGTTCAAAACACATTTGTTACAGCATTTCACTGGGAGACGACTCCCTGTTGTTGGAACTTCTGATATTTACTCAAACTTTATTTTATTTAGTTTATAAAATTTCAATACATACCTCCTACTTACACCCATTTGGACGTTACATGGGTTCTGAATAACTTCAGTTTCTCAGAGGAGCAAAATCCTGACATTGTGAACAGCTCAGTACAGATACAGACCAATACAGAAATAGTTTAAACTCACTCTGAATCAGGGGTATCAAACTCATTGTGTGCAAAGGGACATGTTCTGCACTTTTAATTATGTTATATGGCTGGGGCATACATTTAGGACTACACACTCCCATTGATCTACAACTGTTCTTCCAAAGATGTCAATGGGAGTTGAGCACATGAATCAAAGGTTGAATATGGTATTTATATCTGACTAAGCCCTAGATCCTGAAATTTATAACACATAAGTAGATGCCTGTGTCCACTTCAATCCTTACAGGCATAACAATCTACCCACACCTTGTAAATTACAGGACTGAATCTAAAACTTTGAATTAATGTAATTGTTCAATAAGGTATTATCCCAGTCAATATCACTCAGTGGGAAAACATGCTCTCCTTTAAGGCCACTGCTGTTTTTGGCCTTTCCTTCTCCTCCTTCACCATTTTCATTTTCTTTCCCTCCTCTTTGTTTCTCTTCTTTCTTCCCTCTACATTTCCTTTCCTGCAGTAATTCCTAACCCCCCCCAAGTGGATTCCTTCTCAGCCCTTTCCCCATTCTATCTACAAAATGATCAGCTATAAAATTTATGCTGACCTTTCAGGTGTAATTATTAGGATTTAGAGTCAATACCACAATCAGATAAATTGGTAATTTACGGGGAGGGTGGGAGAGTGGTTGTGACAATTTCTCAGAGCCAAAATTTCAGACTATCTACAAACTGAGTTTATGTTCTGTTCAGATTTGGAACATTACCTTTGCAGCCATGAGGGTTAGAAACTTACATTTTCAAAAAAGTGAAAGCTTAGAATATGAATATGAACAGAATAAACTTCGAACATGCCTCACGGATAACATATCCAGCCCATAGACCTACAACGCTGTGCATTTACACAGTCATCACTTAGACAAGTACATTCAATGCTCTACATTTGTAACCCAATACCCTACATTTACATGGTCATCATTTAGACAAATACATTCAATTTTGATACCCTCATTGCAAAACAAACATAGCAAAGGTTTAGAGAAAAGCAATATGTTATACATGTTATGTTATTTGTGTTATATATTTAAAAAAATGGAAAGGAGGGTTTTCATAGCCTAAAAGTTTAAAGTGACTCGACCTATTTTGTATGGAACACAGGGAAACAAAACTGAGGATATTCTGTAATGCAGAGGTGTATAAACTATGGGCTGATAGAGAAAAGATCAGTCAGGCACTCCTACTTGTCCTTTTCTCTTGAAGAAAAGGATAATACTCAAAATTTAAAAAAAAATTAAACAGTTGAAAATCAAATACTTTTAAATTAGCAAACGTCAGTGCAAAGTTTGGGAAGAGAGAGATCTGGTTTTACAACCAATAAAGTAAAGATTAGGGAGCTGATCATGCAGAGGAACTTCTGCAAAAATCTCCACTATAGTTAATGGAAGTTTTGTGGGAGTAAAGTTTGCAGAAATAACTCTTAAGTGATTTCACTTGGAATAACCCATTATACTACTGCTATTACTAACTACTACACATTTTTCTTTAGTACGTACTGTCTACAGAGTGCCATGCAGAAACATAAGCTAAAACATTCATGCCAATTAAATTTATTTGGGCTTGAGAGCAAGAGCCCTGAGAAAACTGCAGTTAATGCAAAATGCAACACTACGCCTCCTAAGTAACACAAGTTACCAAGAGCAAATCACCTCAATGCTCCGCTGTCTGCTGGCTACCCACAGAGCACAAGGTTAAGCTTAAGGGGTCAGTCCTTACTCTGAAAATGCTAAATAGAATCCAGAAAACCTAAAGACTAGCTCACCCACTGGGATCCTCAGGCTAATGGAACTGTTCCCAGAAGAGTGAAGCTCACCTATACACAAGATAGGAATCACCTGGGAGCTGGCCCCTGACTATATAACTCTTCCTCAAAGGAGAGGACCTGATCTTGGGAGGAAGGATTGCCTTAAAGTTATGGCCCTAGACTAGGACTCAGGAGACCTAGGTTCTATTCCTGTCTCTGCCACAAACTCCCTGTGTTGGCAAATCACTTCATAGCTCTGTGCCTCAGTTCTTTCTGCAAAAGGGTAATAATGATACTTGCCTACCTCACAGAGGCACTGTGAGGACAAATTCACTAATACCTGTGAGGTGCTCAAATATTAAAATAATGAGGCCTTTATAAGTCAGTAGATAGACAGAAGTACCAAAACTGCTCAAAATACAAAGTATATTTCTTAGATCTTGCATTCCCGAAGAACATAAACACACTAGCTTACATGCAACCCTCCTACATACAAAACCACCCAAACAAACAAGCAACCTACAATGATGATTTGGGAATTGTCTGTACAGCTTACGAATTCCGTCTGAGCTCTCTGTATGCGTCTTTATCAGACTGCAAACTGGGACCTGGCTGCCTTCTCCGTTGTGTCTATACCTCCAGGTTGGACAGAAATTCCAAGTGGTAGTGGTACAGGGCTGTCAATACAGAAGTTCATTAAATTGGGACCATCTTCTGAATGCTCTAGAGTGGTGAGGAAGATGAGACAGGGAACATGTGTAGGGTTTATTTTTGTATAGATCTGTGTTTTTTCTCGTGCTATTAAAGAGCAATGGTGGTTTGTGCACTATATATTACACCCATCACCTGCCCCTTTCAAGACTTAACCTGTGGATTCAGAACATCCACATAGCTGGAGTTCTGGGAGAGGATGTCTGAGCACAGGGAGAGCCTCATGGGTCAGCACTAGCGACAGGAGCTAGGCAACTGGACTGCAAGGTTTCAGTTTTCAGGAGAATCTGCACCCTAAGAGTGTGCCTAGAGTCCCCAGGACAGGGGGAGTGACCAGACTTGGTTCAGACTCCAGAGGCTTAAAGCACACTGGATCCAGCGGTTGAATTTCCTCACAGCAGCTTAGTGAATGGCCACAAAAGGGTGCTTGACCAGGTCTATGATACTTATACGTACAAATGGAGATGAAACCCTATTTGACTGACTTTCACTTTCTTGTTTCAATGTCCTAACTCTGGAACTGGCAGTCAGATACTCCAGTGACAGGAGTGGCATAATAACAGAAACCAAGTAGTGAAGAACTCCAGCAGTGTCCCTCCACTACAACAATTACCATACTGTCACATCATCTTAGCTGGGGGGACCCTGGATAAGCTTTCTGTGCGGCCCAAGAAAGTGCATTCTAGTAATCTAATTTATCAAAGATATGCATGATGGGATCAGATCAGGTGTGAGAAAGGGCTGGTGACATTTTCAATGGCAAAAGCAACCTTGAAAAGGACGATAGTTAATATTCCAATTCTTTTTATATTATTATTTATCATGCACTGGGACCCACTGTGCTAAGAAGCTGTACAAACACAGGACAAAAAGACAGTCAGCTCAAGTATCACACCCATATTTATACATTTCTGGTGGCATACTAAGTATTTTTACTGCTGGGCACAGATAGAGTGGAGGTATTGCTCTGTCTAGTCACGTGTAATTTGTGTAATTTAAACAGTTTCTCTCTCAATTCCTCATAGAAATGAATTCTATTCTATGGTAAAGCATGTAAAGATGCAGCTTAACTCCTCCATCCCTGCCCTTCCCCCACCCTCACAAATTAAAAAAAGATACATTACTCCAAAGCTCTTCTGAATCTGGTGCTGGAACCGAAATACACCACAAGGGCCTTATCTAATGAGGTGCTGAAAGGCCTAACCAACTACTCAGCTCCATGGATCTGAGGGGGCTCAGCATCACTGAGGAGGCATTCAGTATCTTAAAGGATCAGACCTTTTAGTAATCTACTTCCTAACTATGCCTACTCACTCAGATTTTAAAAACAGGTCACTAAACCAGACCACTAAACACAGACCAGTTTTTGCAGAACTGATCAGTAGGAGTTTCTGGGGGAAATCCCAGGTAATTCTAGATCCGTCGTAAAAGCAAGTGACAGGATTTTCCATCTCTCATTGATCTCAATAACTTTGTTAGCAAGTAGACGATTTAACTATTTGGAAAAAAAAAAAAAACTGTTTACCCAGACAAAGCTGACAAACAAAGCTGACAATAGCTTACCTTAAAAGTCTGAAACACCTTTCCTTTCATGCCTCCTAATGCGTTCCAATAAAGCCAATTTTTTGGGATCAGTTTTAATTTTTTACAATTATTTAATTTGTGGCACTTTTCACATGTGTATCTTATACCTGTGTTATTTATTATTTGCAAACTTAATGAGAAGGCACAGTCCCTAGAATGACTAGAATGTTTACTACAGTGGTTATCAAACTGCAGGTCATAACCCAGTACTAGGTCGCAGAATGTAAGGCACTGGGTCGCGGCGGCTCTGGTCAGCACCGCCGACCGGGCCATCAAAAGTCCCATCGACGGTGCTACCAGGCTAAGGCAGGTTAGTCCTTACCTGTTCCGACGCCACGCTGCGCCCCGGAAGCAGCCAGCAGCAAGTCCGGCTCCTAGACAAGGGAGCCACAGGGCTCCACACGCTGCCCCTACCCCGAGCACTGGCTCCTGGCCAGTGGGAGCTGGGGAGGGAGGGGGGAAGTTCCTGCAGGCGAGAGCCATGTGGAGTCACTTGTGTACCTCCACCTAGGAGCCGGACCTGCTGCTTGCCACTTCTGGGGTGCAGCGTGGTCCACGATGCCAAGACAGGCAGGAAGCCTGCCTTAGCACCCCCGCTGTGCCACTGAGCGGGAGCCATCTGAGATAAGCCCAAGCCTATGCCCCAATCTTCTGCCCCAGCCCTGAGCCCCCCAAAAGCCAGAGCCCCTTCCTGCACCACAAACCTCTCATCCCTGGCCCCAGCCCAGAGACCTGACCCCCTTCTGCACCCCAACCCCCGGCCCCAGCCCAGAGCCCCCTCCCACATCCTGAACCCCTCATTCCTGGCCCCACCCCACAGCCCTCAACCCCATGCCCTAACCCTCTGCCCCAGTCCTGAGCTCCTCCCAAACCCCTCATCCCCAGCTCCTTTGGGTCGCAGGCATCGACAACTTTCTTCAACTGGGTCACCAGAAAAAAAAGTTTGAAAACCACTGCTCTACTACATGCAGTGTTGTAGCCGTGTCAGTCCCAGGATATTAGAGAGACAAGGTGGGTGAGTAATATCTTTTACTGGACCAACTTCTGTTGATGAGAGAAGTTTTCAAGATACACCTTAAGAAGAGCTCTGTGTAGCTCAAAAGCTTGTGTTTTTCACCAACAGAAGTTGGCCCCCAATAAAGGCTATTTCCTCACCCACCTTGTCTACTCTACTATAGACAGTTTCAAAGAATATCTTTCTAAAATCTGCTATGATATCGAAGCACTGATACTATGGACATGTACCACTGAGAGTACTATTTTTATATAGTACCTATCACCATGTCATTTAGTTGAATAATTTGCAAAACATTTTTAAATAAGCACTGATTCTTAAGTACAGAGCTCTTTGCCACACACAAATTTAAGATGCATTCATTCTTTTGAAAGTAACATGAAAAGTTTTTCTTTCTGGAATTTTTAGTTGGTTAAAGATTCAACTACGCAAAAATCTTGGTAAAGTCCCTTCTATGGAAGTTAGTGATACATAACTTCTAGGGGCTTTTTGTTTCTAGTTACTCTTTTCTGAATAGATTAATTTAAAAAGAAGCAGAAAGACACCTCAAATAGATAGGTTTTTTCACTTCCTTTAAAAACTCAGGTAGCGAATCAACCTCAGAGTACAGAAAAAATAATTCAAGCACAAGGGGGGGAAAAATATCACCACTCCATAAAAGGACAGTCCCACGTAATCACTCTTAAAAACAATAAGCAAAGAGGAAACGTTCATAGTTAAACTACACTGCCATATACAATTGCTGCACAGAGGATCTAAAAAGCCACTGATATGTAAGTACTGAAAAATAATTTGCTGTTTTAATTGAAAAACAACAAACAGTTCCAGGAAGTTAATGTATTCTTGTGTTGGACTGAATTTTTTCATGTGGCTGAATGGATATATTCTTTCTGGGTGGGAGAGAGAAATGTCAACAGGAGAAATTTTATGCCACTAAGACAGTGTATTCAGGCAAGTTACAATAGAGAGACTGTTATTATTTTTAATCCAGGTGCTAATTCATCTTTGGGTCCAGCGATAAACAGGTTGAATTAAAATGTTTTATTTATAATATAGCCTTTTGAAAAACAAATGCAAAAGTTGACTGCAGCATTAGGATTGACAGTTTTTGCGAAATAATGTAATTTAAACCATACCAATGTAGAGACTAATGTGGAAGAAAATATTTTCAGTAATTATTTCTATGTGTCAAACAAAGACTTCATATTTCTAAGTCAATCTCTCTCTCTCTCTCTGCATAAATCACTCAATGAACCTGTCAGATACTTTAATAGTTTGAGAGTTTCTGAAAGCACACTTGTACTGTGGCAGCAGATAGCTTGTAGTATCACATATTTCCATGCTATGAAACAGTCTTTAGGCTATTCTCAGCCCAACTGCTTCTCAATCACAACTCTACTCATATGTAAAAACAATATAGCAATGATAATTTGCCAGGGTGCATGTAAGAATTTCTCCATCTTTTGACATATTGTCTTTCAAAGCTTTTTTCTGTATAATTACTCCTTTTTCCAAAATGCAATTACTTAAACTTTTTGCGCCAAAATATCTTTATATGCTGAAGTTAATGCAATGTTACTGGCTATTGGATTTTTAAAAATATCCCCTACTTAAATAGACTGATAACGTTTTATATTGCAGTGGAACATAAAAAAAATAAAGCTTTTCAAATTAAGCAACTCTTAATTCTCATTTAACTTTTCAAACAAAATAAAGACAACCCACAAATCTTTGAGCACATGGACAGCAAAAAGATCAGAAAAGGTGAGCTTTGGTAGCTATATGGATCATTAACCCAACAGTTCATATTGCTAGCACTTGAATCAGCTCCCTCTGAACAGAGAGACTGTAAGCTTCTCGATAATTGTTCTTTAACAGCCAGTCACTACAGTTATGTAGCTTTTAATAAATAAAACAGATTAAACAGAGACTGCACCAGGACAGATTACACATCAATAATGTATTTATTATAAGGGAGAGTGCTTTCAGTGCTAAAGCACAAGTTGCCATTTGAAATGTTACTTGATTTTAGGAGTGTTATTTTAAATGGTTCAGAGTTTTCCCACTGCTACGTTGTTTGGTTCTTTCCTTATTCAGTTTAAAAATTTTAAGCAAGTAAGTGAAAGGAGTTTAGTTGTCTCAACATCAGCTTGGTCTATGCACTAAATCATGCTAACAACTATAGATGTTACACCAGAGGACTCTCACATTTTTCATAACCCACAAAGACCACATGCAGAGAGAGAAATTCATTAAGTGGACACCTCCTCTCCCATTCAGCCAGACCACACACACTCTTCTCCCCTTGTTCACAATCACAGAGCATCACTATGAAAACTACAGCACTTGTTTACATGCAAAAGTAATATTACAGAAGTATTTAATATATTTTCAAAGCTGTCTTAATCCAATATAATCAATGAAAACAAGGAGTGCTAGCACCATGTAACCAGCTAGCTCTTTGTGGACCAGCAAACGATCCACCAGTTTGGGAACCTCTGTTACACTATGCAACAGATAAGTTCCTTTCCTATACCTTTAATGCCCACTGTCCCCATTACTACAGGCATCTTTCCTGCAACAACAAAATGGGATGTGTGTATGAGAAACCACTTGGGCTTGTGCTCTCTCTCCCTTACACACACACACACTCATGCTTTCTCTCCCCTCTCCTGACAATGCCAGGACGTTTCAGACTTATTCAAATCTTTTATGCACTAGTGGTTTAAAAAGAATACTTGTGGCACCTTAGAGACTAACAAATTTATTTGAGCATAAGCTTTCGTGAGCTACAGCTCACGGCTGCTACTCTGAAACCAGTGGTTTAAAAGTTACCTTTGGAAGCTGAAATGAAATTTGTTTCCTTTCCAACATGTTTTTTGTCCATCACTCATTTATCACTCGAGTGGCAAATGAATGCTGGGCAGACAAATCTTAAATATTTATTTTAGAGAACAAAAAAAATAAGCTAAGATTTGGATTTTATTTCTAAATATAAAAGTGGAATGGTACATGACCAATAACTAGGCAGTAGACATTAGACGTCCTACTGCACCTTCATTAGCTTGTTGAACAAGCAGTACTTCTGTTCTTCCCCTTTTGTTTACACAAATTTAATTGAAGTTTCTATTACTTTAGAATGCAAAAGACTACTGTCATAAAACATTATCCAATGTACAGTTAAAATCTCCCCAGGAAATAAATATGATAAATTTCCTACAGAAACACCGTGGCTATGGACCTGTTTACCATGCCCAGGCAGCAACTTAGGCATCCACTCCTCAGTCATAGAGTTCAGATTTCACTGGATCTAGACATACCACTGTATTTTGGGCACAGCTCAACAGCCCTGAGAAATTTGAAATCAATAAGATATATTAAAAACACTGCATAAGAAGGCTGAGGTGTTGGAAAGAGGCAGAATGGTCTAGGGCAAGCCTTCCTGCAGCCCCCTCAATCTGTTTTGAAACCTCACACATTTTCCAAGCTGCTGATGCACACCAATCTCTCTCCTAAAACATTATCTTGCACTCATTTAGCATGCAATTTTCTAACATTCATAATTTCGTTAAAACTAATATATTTTGATTAGCAAAAATGGCTGATCAAAAAAAGATGTCCGAGGCTAAAATGGGGTGTGAGTGAGTCCCTCTGCCTAGGTCAGGGAAGGAAGGAAGAAAAGAAATCCATCATGTTGACAAAGGTTAAATAAATATACTCAAACCTTTCATACTATTTCTTCTCTGTCTTCAATATAGTGCTAAGACCCGCCCCCAGATCCCAAAACTTTTCTCTCATCTTTTCTTGCAGGTCACCCTTGCAAGAAGCAGGCAAATTAGGAAATTTTCATAAGGATAAGAGCAATACACTAATTAAAACAAAAAACAAACAAAAATCCCACATCACTACAGTGTCTAATTTTGCTCCAATCTGAAAAAGGTCTCCCGACAAATCTCAAACCACAGATCATTGGAGTCAAGCCAGCAGAGAATTTGGTGGCTGGACTCTCTCCCTTCCTCCTTCTATTCTCTTTTTAACCAATTATAAAATAAATTATTATTATTCCTTACCTTTTTGTTAAAGAAATATCACGTGAGCCATATTAAAGTAAATAAACCAGTCTTATATAGAGAGTAAATAACAATTGCCTTTCCACTCTTACAACGTTTGTTCTCCTCCAAACAATAAAAATTATAAAGACAAAACGACCATATCACTATAACTTTCTTCACTACACTAGAAAAAGAATGACTTCCAGTAGCATGAAATATCCATTTTGTATTCTAGGAATTGTGACTGTGTGTTCTAAAGTGCTAACTTAATAGTTATGTTTTTCAAACCTCTACATTAAATTAACTTGACGAGAAAAGCACGATAAAAAATTGAGAATTGACAATTCATGCAGGTGTAACACTAACAAACAATTAAAGTTCTATTCACATTTATCAGCCTAATATGCAGAGCAAGGAAGCAAACCATTGATATGCCAAAGGCATCAAAGTGTTTGCTGAAATTCTATGATACCGTTTTCTTGATACATCTTTCTAAGGTACAACACAGTTTGTGAAACCACAGTTCATCTCTATTATTTTCTTAAAAAATTAACCAGACGGAAGGACTATTTCAACATAGGTGACATGAGGGGGGTCATTTGGTTTAACAATATAATTAAATAAAATCATTCCAGTAGCAGTTTTTGGAGATTGCTTAAAAAGACACATCGTGATTCATGACAGACAAAGTCACTGGGGTAAATCACCAATTCAGCGCACAATGCTGAATTGAACCAATGGCTCAGTGGGAGCACAATGCAATCATACCAAGGTGTGGGAGTAGGGTGACCAGATGTCCCAATTTTATAGGGACAGTCCCGATATTTGGGGCTTTTTCTTATATAGGCTCCTATTACCCCCCCATACTCTATCCCAATTTTTCATACTTGCTATCTGGGCAGCCTATGTGGGAGTCAAGTCGCTGCTTAATTAGGCTGAGGCTTGGAACACTGAAGAAGTGATCTGCTCCACTTTTAGTCAGGCAAGAACACGTAGAACACTACTGCCCTTTTCTACCACCTAGTGGATTGTGACAGAGGTTTGAGAGAAGGAGTCATGTACTCTAGTCACATAATGAGCTATGCAATAATGATTACTGCCAAGAAACAAACACAGGGCAGCCTGGATATCAAGGAACAGGGAAAGACCACTCTTGGACTAATTAATAATACTCTTGACACCTTCCTCTAGGAAGTAAGTTTCCCTTTAATGGTTGCCAGTCCAGTGTTACCAAGAAAAGGCAAGACCAATCCAGCCAAGATTCTCTCTCTGTACATCTGTGTTTTTATACCAGGCCCATCAGCCTGATATCTGAGCAATAACAGACTACTAACAGCTTCAGTTCAGCATAAGAATGCAAGTAATATTAAACTGTAACATAGCAGCAGAAGTCACATTTATATTTCAATTTTTATTTTAATAAAGGCTACAGATACAATTTATGAAAGTCTATTCTTGCTTAGAAAAAAACAGGTTTCAGAGTAACAGCCGTGTTAGTCTGTATTTGCAAAAAGAAAAGGAGTACTTGTGGCACCTTAGAGACTAACCAATTTATTTGAGCATAAGCTTTCGTGAGCTACAGCTCACTTCATTGGATGCATACTGTGGAAAATACAGATGTTTTTATACACACAAACCATGAAAAAATGGGTGTTTATCACTACAAAAGGTTTTCTCTCCCCCCACCCCACTCTCCTGCTGGTAATAGCTTATCTAAAGTGATCACTCTCCTTACAATGTGTATGATAATCAAGGTGGGCCATTTCCAGCACAAATCCAGGGTTTAACAAGAACATCTGAGGAACGGGGGGTGGGGGAAGGGCGCGTAGGAAAAAACAAGGGGAAATAGGTTATCTTGCATAATAACTTAGCCACTCCCAGTCTCTATTCAAGTCTAAGTTAATTGTATCCAATTTGCAAATGAATTCCAAAGCAGCAGTCTCTCGCTGGAGTCTGGTTTTGAAGTTTTTCTGTTGTAATATCGCAACTTTCATGTCTGTAATCGCATGACCAGAGAGATTGAAGTGTTCTCTGACTGGTTTATGAATGCTATAATTCTTGACATCTGATTTGTCATCTATTTCCCCTTGTTTTTTCCTAACCCCCCCCCCCCCCCCCCCCGTTCCTCAGACGTTCTTGTTAAATCCTGGATTTGTGCTGGAAATGGCCCACCTTGATTATCACACACATTGTAAGGAGAGTGATCACTTTAGATAAGCTATTACCAGCAGGAGGGGGGGGGGGGAGAGAAAACCTTTTGTAGTGATAAACACCCATTTTTTCACAGTTTGTGTGTATAAAAACATCTTCTGTATTTTCCACAGTATGCATCCGATGAAGTGAGCTGTAGTTCACGAAAGCTTATGCTCAAATAAATTGGTTAGTCTCTAAGGTGCCACAAGTACTCCTTTTAGAAAAAGACAGTATTTTTCACTAGGAAAAAACTATTTTTTCTATATTGCAGTTATATGTATTTGTATAGTATGTACTCTGTATATTAGAAATATTTATAGATTAGTTCTAGGCCAGACTGTTCATTTTTGATTTTTACATCAAGAGTACAAATCCCACAATTCCTCAAGAATAAAAAGTAAGACACAATTATTCCGTGAATATGTTTTAGTTTGTTGCCATACTGCAATGTGCTTGATTATCATAAGTTAAGGATTTTATATATTCTTTTGGAGTGGGTAACATCTAGTCACTTGAGGGAGAGCTGGGTGGAAGAGGGGTACCATAATGGGATGATGAAGGTGTGGCCAGAAAAGATCAAATACAAGAGATGGAAATAAGAAACACCAGTTTCCTGTATTTAAATGCTTTTAGAAGCCCCCAGGAGATTGGATAGATTTCATCAAGAGAGGAGAGAAAAAGTAGAAAAGGAAATCAGAACAATCCTCATGAAGATAAATGAATTATTAAATGACCACTCACACCATGCCAAAATGCTCTGGATGATCCATAACCAATTCAAATAAAATTAAAGTCAGAAATATAATTATACAGCAATTCTTAGCAAGTGCTTTTTCATAATCAACAACTAATGTAAGTTTGCTTTCATGAACACTAAATAATGGACATTACTTTACACCAGGTTTTCCTATTCAAAGTACTGAAGCTTACTTACACAAATTCAAATTAGGCTCTCCACTGAAAGCATGAAGAAGCTGTTACTTCAAGTTTATCACTTGAAAAAGCTCAGTAATCCCTAGGCTCAAACAGGGCAAACTAAACCCCAGAAAAGCTGTAGCCAAGTGTCTTAACCAAGATATAAAAATCCATTTCAGATTTTAATTCCAACCCAGAATTAAGTATTCTGATCTCTGATATCCGGCACATATTTTATGATGAATCTTCAAGAAACAGCTGCCACTGCTTACCAGTAATATTTATGAGTACCAGTTGTCTGACCATTCTTTCTCTCTCAGTCTTCTGTAATAGTACAACTACAGAGATGATATATTACCTGGAAGAGTCTCTCTCCAAGATGATCTAGCTTAATATAACTACCCTGACATTAGGCACTATATGGAGATGTTTATAGCTTAATTTAAGATCTGAAATATGTGATCCACACATCTACAGATTTATTTTTTATGGAGAACTGTATAAACTGCTGATAATCAAGCCAGGACTCAGTGACCAGACTAATACTATGATCCAGTATATACTATAAGTAAACTGAATTGTGACCAACTTGAAATAAATAGGGCATTCTGATCGAAGAGTCAGAGTGAAGAATATCAATCTTTTAATTCTTCTGCATCTTACTGGAAGGAAACGGTACATTGTAAAATTAATAATCTGGAACATTTTAGAAATGTGTTCTGATATTTTCTATATAATGTATTTATTCAGACACAGAAGTCTGAAATTGTTTTTAAATGTTGTCTACTGAATAATACCTCAAAGGGGACACACAATACCTCCAAAGCACTTGCAACCCCTCCCAGCTTGGTATCATTCACAAACTTTGTAAGTGTACTCTCTATGCCATTATCTACATCACTAATGAAAATATTGAACCGTACTGGACCCAGGACCAATCCCTGTGGGACCCCACTCGATATGCCCTTCCAGCTTGACGGTGAATCACTGATAACTACTCTCTGGGAATGGTTTCTCAGTCTTGAACATTCAGCCCCACGAGGTCACACTGGCTTCTCAACAAAAGAGCTGTCTCCTCAACAAAAGAGCTGTCTCAGTTATTGGAAACCATCCAGAACAGCGCTCGTGAAAGTTCTAACACCGCCAGCAACACTACCCCGCATAAATCAATTATATCCTGTGGCCAAGGCATTCGTAGGCCCCAACAGCCAGCCTTGAGTGGCTACAAAGAAAGTGTGAAGGAAGCTGTAGTCTTAAAGACTAACTTGCAAACCCTTCTATTATTATTATTAATTACACTGAGAAAAGTGTGCTATGCACTTTCATGGAAATGGAGACAGGCACCATTCTTGAAGCACTTTTAAACTAAATTCAAGCATGACAGACTGACAAAAAGGGGGAAAGGAGAGGAAAGAAATGAGTTATAATAATCAGATCACCCATGAGTAACGAGTAAGGCATGTTCACATAAAGGTGGCTTCATTAAATTAGAGTTGTTTTGTTTTTTAAATCTCACTAGCAGCCTCAAAAATGTAAACCAATCTTCTAGTGTTTACACAATGAAATCTGCTTTAAAAAACTGAGCTAAAATGTTATGCATAATTTCACTAAGCAACAACTAAGGAAGAACATAGCAAAAGAACACACATATTTTAAGGGTAGTGGTACCAAGGAGGGAGAGGAATTATTTTGTGTGGTTCACTTAGGTGTGGTTAGGTGGAACAAGAAAACCTTAAGAAAATTTAGTCTGCATGGCAAGAGAAAATTCTTGTGGAACAGTCTCTCAGAGAGAAATGGTGGAAGCCCCATCACTTAGGGCATTTACAATTAGACTAAACAAAGCACTAGAAAAGCATCATAGTGCACATTCTGCAATCACAAGGAGATGAACTGAATGATGTTATAGGTCTTTTCCATATCTAATTTCTATGATTCTATTACATTAGCTTTTATATTTACAGGCCCCAAAACCCAAGAGTTGCAGACTTGGAGTCGCAAAGGCCTGCTAGATCAATCCTCTCCTCTCATATTTTTAATAATATATTTAAAGCTATTCTGAATTTGCTGTATTGCCATTTAGTCAACAAGTATGATATATTATAACTAGATTACATGTCTGTTCCAAGAACCACTGAAGAAGGTTTGGAAGGTTTCAGTTCAATTGTTATAGGCAATACTAACGTTGTAAAAGCGTGGTCTCTATAAATTAAGTTCTCGTTACATGTTAATATAAGTCACAAATTTCATATCACTGCCAGAACCTCTTAGCAAATTAAAAAGAAACAAAAAAACAAATAAAAACTCCCTGAAATTCACAGAAACAACTTTTTAAAGGTTTCTGTAGTTATCTGACCTTTGGTGACTTCACATGATTATGTGTCATTTTACTTTTAAACAAAACTGAGGGCTGCTTTTCTCCCCCAGGCTTCTTTAAAAGTTCTCTCTCTAACCTCAAACATTTATTTTCTAGAAAATGATATTCTTCAAACCCAGGAATTCCCCAATTCATCCAAGTTTTGCTTTCTGCATGGTTTTGTTTTCTTTTATCAAAGCAAGAGAGCTGAACTTTTTTTAAACCACCTTTAAAAAAAACGATTTCACATAAGCAAGTTTCGTTTCAGGTTTTACAATGTTGGCCTGCTGCAAGATCAGTTGGCTGCTGCTAGGGGGAAGAAGTTGGTTTATATTTATTACAAAATGTTCCCTTTTGTTTTTTTTGTAGAGCTATGGCATTTCCTACGGAAACACCAGTTGTGAAAATGGTCACTGTCACGATAGCTTTCACAACTCCTCAGACAAACAACTCCACCTGCGACCTGTATGAACATCAAAATACAGCAAGGATCTTACTGCCTGTGTTTTACAGCTTTATTTTAATTCTTGGTGTGCTTGGAAATGGACTTGCCCTCGTTGTCATTTTTAAAAACAGAAAAAAAATCAACTCTACTACCCTCTATTCCATAAATCTTGTCCTCTCAGACATTCTTTTTACTACTGCCTTGCCTACACGAATAGCATACTATGCACTAGGATTTCATTGGCCATTTGGAGAAACACTTTGCAGACTAACTGCTCTCATATTTTATATCAACACATATGCAGGTGTAAACTTTATGACTTGCTTGAGTATTGACAGGTTTTTTGCCGTAGTCCACCCTTTTCGATACAACAAAATCAGAAGAATTAAACATGCCAAGTATATTTGTATATTTGTCTGGTTTCTTGTATTTAGCCAAACACTTCCATTGCTCATACAGTCCATGTCAAATGAGGAGAGAGGAAGGACTACATGTATGGAATATCCAAACTTTGAAAAAATTCAACATCTACCGTGGATACTTCTTGCTGCCTGTTTAATAGGGTACATCATTCCCCTTGAAATTATACTATTTTGTTATTCTCAAATTAGTTGCAAACTTTTTCAAACTGCTAAGGAAAACCCATTAACTGAAAAATCAGGGATAAACAAAAAGGCCATCAACACAATCATTTTTGTAATTGTTGTGTTTGTCATCTGTTTTACTCCTTATCACATTGTTATTATCCAACACATGATCAAGAAGCTTCAATATAATCCTTTGTGCAATGAACAGCAGACGTTCCAGAAGTCCCTCCATTACACTGTGTTTCTGATGAATTTTAACTGCTGCATGGATCCTTTCATCTATTTCTTTGCATGTAAAGGATACAAGAGGAGGATAATGAAAATACTGAAACGTCAAGTTAGTATATCAGTTTCAAGTGCCGTCAGATCAGCTCATGAAGAAAGCTCACGTGAGATGAGAGAAACACACATGACTATACTTTCAAAACCTTCAAATGGAAAGTTATAAACTGAAAATAAACATTCCAATAATGCAAGTTTACTGGGCCTTCAGTAAATACTGTTTATGCTTCCTGCGCAGCAAATTAAGTAAGATTGTTTCACAGTATTTTGGAAATCAAAGGTGATGTTGGACTAAAAAATAAATGGTCATGTGAAAGCAAGAAAACTCAAAATTAGCATTTTCCAAGCTGAATCACTTTGACCTGGCTTCATGAGTTTTCCAGGAGATTTCCACCATTCAGTATTGTCCTGCAACTTTCCATTCCTGGATTTTAGGAAAGCTTGATTCACACTATATACTAGTACTCTGAGAAAGGAATAAACTAAAAAAAGCTAATAGCTCAGAGTGACTGAAAACCAACACATCTGAAAAGGGATAAACATATTACTGACTCCAATTTAAGCACTCATTACCAATATGGTGTGTTATGTGCACTGGACTGACAGGGCAAGGGTAAAGACATAAAACAAAGGAAATAACTTTTGAAGTAAAATAAAACTTATATTTTTCATGGATAATTATAAATGTGTAATTTAGAACCTTTTGGAGGCAGGGTTGGATTACAGTATTCGGAACATGAACTTCTTATCTAAATTTATTGTGGATAACTTTGTGAGAATACAAGTGAAAAAGAGTTAAGACACTGTTAGTTTGTAAAATTTTGCATGTGTAAGTAAATCTAAAGAACAAAGAGAGCATTGTTTCCCACAACTATCCAAGGGTCTTCAAGGTTCCTGCTAAAATCACAGGTTGCAATAACAATAAGATAAAAGATTCTAGAAATGGGAAGAAATGTTTATAGTTGAAATGTGTTAAATTTGTTCATTTTAATGGGAGGAGTGACCACCTCTTCTTGGACACTCTTTATGTGGAGGGTTACTATATGAGAACAGCAGAAGATGGAGCAAGCTTCACCATCATGGTTGCTGCTGCCCACACCATCTTCTGGGTTGCACCACAACACCATGCGGCCTTCATCGTTCTGAACCTGAAACATGCCTTGACAAGACCAAGCCATAGTGGGAACAGATGACATCACTATCAGAGGTGCTAGAACAATTTTTCTAGTGGGGGTGCTGAGAGCCATTGAACCAAACTGTAAACCTTGTATATAATGGAAACCACTTCAAGCCCGGGGGTGCTTCAGCACCCCTAGTTCCAGCACCTATGACCACTATCCTAGGGCTCACCTCTGCCCTCACCTTCCCCACCCCAGAATTAGCTGACTCCTGAACAACAGCTAGGATGCCAGTCTTTGGTTCCTGCCATCATACCCTTCCTCATGTGTCATGTTCTTTCCCACCTTATTTCTCCTTTTTTTCTATTTCTCGTCTTCTGTCTAATAAGACTCTGCCTTAGCTGGGCAACACAACTTTGCAACACTGCTGTGAGCCTGTGAACAAGAAAGGCAAGCTAAAAACAATGCCTTGAACAGCCCAACACTGGTAAAAGATTGCCAGATCTCAGAGTGGCAATAAGACCATGTGCTGTGTCTGTGTTTCCTCAACAGTGAGATTGCAACTGAAAGTCATCACCAGATAAAGAAGCTACATTTTCTATTTTTGCTATTCTTTATCTCCCCCTATATGTGAGTTCACCGTGTTTTCCTTTAAAGGAAGCGGGACCATACTTGAACTGCACAGCAGCAGCAGCTCAGGATCAACTAAAGTAACTTTTTGCTCATTTCCCCACAAAAAAGTGCAGTTAATACCATCTAAATACTATCAACTGGAGATTTCCAACCATAAAAGACACTATACAGCTGAAGGGAAATGGAACAAGGAAAACTGTTACAATGAAAGACTTCATTGTTTAAGTTGTAAATGCTTCCACTGTTTTTTCTTCTTTTCCTGTCTTTTTATTAAAAAGTTAAAAAGATGTTTAATGGTAGCTATTAACATGGTAGTAAGTCAGCAATAACTTGTCACAAAATCACACTTAACTGTTTAATGTTGTAAAAGAAAACATGGGGTTTAGTAACATCTTATTCCTGTTGGGCATGTGACACCCCCTTACCACTACAGATTCCATACTATTAATGTCTATCTTTCTTCTTATGGCATGCATTTGGTCTAGTTTTAGATTGGAAGACCCTCAGAGCAAGACATTTCTGTATATTTGCCTGTAAAATGTCATGAACACAAACAGTATATCACCATATAAGCAATCACTTATGTATCTCTCTGTTTTTTTAACAAATAAAATCAAAGCACAAATTAGTATTAAAATATTAACTCCCTCTTTTCTCTATGTTCTCACATCTATCATTCTGTTATTTTTAAATCTAACTATATATATATTAAAACTAAACAACTAACTTCATGTCAAAATGCTAGTTTTCCTTGAGTAAGTAAGGACTGCAGCACTGGTCCAATTACATAACAGTTTATTTAAGAAAAGTCTTACATAATGTGCCCCTTAACTCTTTTTTCCTTATTTTAATACATTTTCTCAAATATTTAATGAGACACCATCTTTCCGTAAAATAAAGACCTAGAGCTGAATTACATGGTCTATTAAAATACCTACTTTAAACTTAATTTCCTGGTGGCATTTTACTGTGAGTAACAACTGTTTGTTTTAATGATTTCTCTCATAGTAATTTAATGCATTATGTAAAGAAGGTTATAATTAGTTCTAATTTAGACTAGATTTAGATGAGAAGCAGCACCCAATTTGTAGACCTTGAAATCAAATTGAAATATAATGTATTGGGAGAAAAATCTTTCAGTGTTCTCTATTCTAGCACCCACCCACACATCTGAATATGCCCCCAAACGAACTAGAAATAAGAAAGAGCTCAAGAGGTGGATGAGAATTTTTCCTCCTCCCCCCCAAAGGGGTTGCAAGAATATTTTTTAGTGTGTGCATGCAAGAGCTTCTCCTCTTCCTCTTTTCGTACGTGCTGCTGATGTTGTGGAAAGGCAAAGCTAAAGGAGTGAATTTCATACTCATTATAAAGGCAATAAGGTCTGATCATCCTTACTTCCTCTGGTCTTAGTCTTGGGCCAGATGCCAAAAAAGCTCTGTTTCCCCACTCTCACAAGAACAATTTGTTGGTCGTTTCTTCTTTTCTGAAGGGAAGTTGTGTTTCCTTAGCAAGAGGCATCACTCTTTTAAGTGGTTTAGTTAAACGCCTGGAGGGCCTTAAAATCACATTTGTCATCTTTAAAAGTACCTAATGTCCTATGGGGAGTCAATAGTGATGTGTTCTTAGCAGCTACTGCTGCTGAGGTGGGCTGTGCTGTGTTTTGGATCAGGTAGAGCTTTAACAGTAGTGTACTAATTCCTAAATACAGTGAGCTGTAGTAATCTAGTCTAGAAGCTACAAAGGCATGGATCACTTGCCAGGTCAGTAACAGAAAGCAAGGGGTGTAAGCCTTATTACCAGCCACAGATGGCAAACTTAACTCTGTGCATGTCCAGAAAGAATGAGGAGCCTAAGAGAATTCCCAGAGAACAAAACTATTTGGTAATCTGAGGGCAGACTCCTTCAAAAACATAAGATGCTACAGTTTTCCAGCTCTTCAAAAGGCGTCCCTCGTTCCATCAAAATCATCTCTGTCTTGATTTGGTTTAGCTTCAGCCAGCCTTCATCCACTTGCTAATCTTGGCCGGGCACAAGAATAGTTATGTAACACTGCTATCAGCAATGCAAGTAAAACAGAGCCTGGTGTCATGTGCATATTGCTGACTGTTGAGACAATGTCTCATGACCTCTCCTAGCAGCTTCACTATAGACAAAGAACAAGATAAGTGATCAAATAGAGTCTGCCAAGTGGTATGTTGGAGACAAGACTTTGCCCATCACATTCACAATGTGGCCTGAAAGGAAGGATATCACCCAGTGCAGGAGTAATCATATTAACCTTTGCTATGTCTCCAAAGCAAAACAATATACTCTGGTCAATTTATCAAATGCTGCAGAAAAGAACTAATATTATGAGACGTATACATCCTCCACTGTAATTTCCATTGCATGTTGCTATGTGAAAACTTGATTATGCCAATAAACTCAAATCCTGATACTCCTCTCACATTGGTGAGAATCAGGAGTAATTCTAGTTTCATACCAGTATAAATGAGAAAAGAATGAAGCCATGTGTATGTATTGGCATAATAAGATATTTTATATGATTCACTTCATTAATGTAATAAATGACATCTTTAATTACTCTTAACCATGATTTAGTATATAATCAAGTTACCAATGATCAAAATTGCAATTCTACAAATGTTAATGACTTATTTTTTGTTACAGGTAAAAACATTACTGTAATTCATTTAAACTGGGGTTGCTAAATTCTATCTTCATTTGGACTTTCCTCTAAGGTCTTTATGGAAAAAAACAGGTGTTAATCAATTTTCAGTTTTAAATGAATTATCTAGGTTTAGGGGAGTCTTTATTGGATAACTTATGTGATTTATAAGAGTTGCTAAGGTTACAACAGCAATGAGATGCGGTCTGTGTTTCGAAATTGTTTCTCAGAACAGCACAAAGATCAAGATGTCACTTTGCAGTAGTAGTAGACAAGAACAGGAAGCAAGTGCACCTCCACAGTTTTAAACATATTTGCTTGAAACATATTTTATTGCTTATTTTCACAACATCACCCCTACAAGCTTTAACCTGATTAGCCCCTCTCCTTTGGAAGTGCTGGGTATGAGTTACTGTCTGTTTCTCCATCTACTGGTCCATTGCTGGTGGCTGAACCTTCACTCACTTTGTAGTAACAGAGGCCAGACAGAGGGCATTTTAAATGGAAATAATATTGAGGAGTAGCAGCAGGCCATATTACAAACTGAGGAGGAGGGCTACAAAATATTACTGCACAGGAGGAACAGACAGAACCCTTGCCACTTGTTTACTGTAATCTTTTTTTGTTTAGCATTCTACTATTGAAGAATATGGGGAGGGAGCAGGATTCAGGCAGGTAGCATACTCTTTTGGAGACAGTTTCTAAGGATTTAGAGAGGTGAGAAAAGAGGGAAAAAGTGACGTTGCCGGCACACTGCAGAGTGTGGGGAACAGAAGAGTGAACCCCCAAAGCCTCAGGAGGTATCAGAGGGCAGCAGACGACCCTCTGAAGTTGTCTGGAAAAGAAATGGTTGCAAGAAAACAGTAAAAAAGTATACAGATTCCAATGCCTGTTTGGAACAAGGAAGAGGATAGCACCCAACATACAAAGAAAAGGAGGACTTGTGGCACCTTAGAGACTAACATATTTATTTGAGCATAAGCTTTCGTGAGCTACAGCTCACTTCATCGGATGCATCCAGTAATGCATGATTTTGACACCCCAAATAAAAGGTGAAACAAGCAATTTTAGTAGTATTTCACTTTGTGGTTTTGTGTATCTAACTCCGGATGACAATCAAAACCCCAAATGTCACAAAGCTCCACTAACTACAAACCTATTAGAGTTACAAAAATAGTGTGTGTAACTGAAATAATGATTGTGACTATCTGCTGTGACTACCTGAGTTAACGTGGGCAACAATTAGTTCAGCCTAATCTTTTGAAAGAATTAGAGTCATAAAGGGATCTATTGTCCTGTTTAATAACTTACATTTTGCTTCTGCTGTAAATCTCTCTGCTTATCCACTATGATAATCCCGTGGTTTAAATTTTAACAGCAGGGAGACACATTCCCCACTCCTCCACCTCCCCAAAAAATGAGCATGGGGGGAGAGAACAAACTTGACTAACTAAAACATTTTTAGATGTCAGTGTTTACCTGGAATAATATACCAATACACAATATTTTGCCTTCAGCTGATGAACTTGTACTCTAATTTTTGCAGAAAAAGTGTGGGAAAAGATAATCATTAGCTTGATTTTTTTCTTCAAATTAGTATTCCTTTTTTAAAAGTTCATATATGCAAAGTTTTCCCTTAAGGCTGTATATCATCTTTCCATAACACTTTTATTTCCTCACAAACTAGAGGTCATGCATCATTACAACGGAACATGACAGCTAGGAATATGAGACTTGCCATGCCAGATCATGACATCTAGTCTGCTATCCTGCTTTAAACAGTGGTAAGTACTAAATGAGTCAAAGGAAGATGAGAGATGCCTCATAATATAGGAATTTTCCCCTTAGGCGTATTTTCTTCCTAATCCCAAGTAGTTCTTGATTCATTTATATCCTAAGGCATAAGCATTGATATAGCTATTGTAGGTAGCAAGATTTATAACCCTTTATAACCGTCCAAATACATGGAACCTTTTTATGGGCTCATATCTACTATATAAAAAAAAAAAAAAGAAAAGGTTAAGACCTTAGGCCAAATTTAGCAAAGCTTGTGCAAAAAGGCATATAGTTCACCTCCATAAAGAACTAAAGCCCACTGGCTTCAGACATTCATCCTTCTGCAGATTTCTTCTTTCTCACCTATCCCAATCTCTCCCTGCTCTGAATGATTGTCCTTATTTTGTAGATCTCTAATAACGAAGTGCTTGGTACTTTCTACTCTACTAAATAAAAAGCAAATTACTCCTGGGGGAATTCTGCACCTAAAAATTAAAAAGTCCCCATATTTTATTTGTCAAAATAACACAATATAATCATACCAGTTTCAATTATTTTGGTAAGTTATTTCAAAATACCTGTCAGCAACTATGTAACAATATAGACAACAAAAAAGATTCAGGAAATGTTTTTTGACAAATAGATTCCTTACTAAGCATATTAACACAGAACTTTGAGTAATAATTCATTTAAACTACAATACGGAAATGTATTTCCTGCACCTCTTAGAAGCAGTGCAAAGGCTTGGGGGAGTCAGGGGTAACGGAGGAGATGAGGGAAATGGAAGTAATTGCTGGGAAGGAGCCTGGGAGCAAACTCGGAGCGTTGCTGGGTGTGGGTGGGAGAAGTATGGAACAAGTTTTTTTGGGGGGGGGAGGGATTGTTAGGTGTTCGGGAGAGTGGCTAATCCCTAGTCTCTCCCATTCAGTCAGGCACATCAGCACATGTCCCCAGGTAGCCCTGCACCCCCATTCTCCCCTGTCCCCATGTGACCCTGCACCCCCACTCCCATTCACTGCCTCGTTCAATGTTGTCACCCCATTAGTTCCTGTGCCTCTTCCCCAGTCTGTCCCCTTCGCACTAGCCCTTCTGAGAGAACCCAAAACAGCTCCATGTGCCCCACTCTGTCCCTCACATATCCTGTGCCCCCTCACCTGGCCGCACAGGCAGAGTGCTGTGAGGAAGGCAGCCTCTGCCCTCTCCCTCTCCGTGGCTGGCTGCTCCAGCCCATGAGCCAGCTGCCCTCTCTTCTGGCATCACATCAGCCCCTGGTGAGCAAAAGGCGTAATTGCAGCGTGACCCCTCTTGAGGCTTCCCTTCGCCTTCCTGTCAGAATCAATTATTGGGGGGGGGGGCGGAAATCTGCAGGGGCATTAATTCTCTGCTTGTGCAGTGGTGCAGAATTCCCCCAGGAGTAGAAAATGTAGTATGGAAACTGAAGTGGTGAGGGCTATAAATTATTAATCTAGGAGAGTCCTCTCTGAATTTTAGATATGACTGTTAGTCTAGAATATGACAGCTCAGAAAACCCCTTGTGATTAAAGCTGGGTGAAATTTTTCAGACAGTTCTTTTTGCTGAAAAAATCAGATTTGTGTTGACCAAAACATTTGTGAATTTGTGTTAAATTCACTAAAATGTTTCAGTTAAAAAAAATCCAAAAACATTTAAAACTTTTAGTTCTGACATTTTCAAAATTAAATGCTTCCATTTTTCAATCTGAAATTGTACTTCAATTTCTATTTTTTAAAAATTGGTTTAAAAAAATAAAACATGACACATTTTGTTTAACACAGACCTATTTTTTTTCCAGTTTGCCCAGCAAACCAAAAAATTAATTGTTCTCACAGCTCTACTTTTGATGTTCATGTATTCTGCTTTTTCCCTCTTTCATTCAATTCTGTTATGCAAGAAATGCTCCACCACTCTGCCCTGCTACATTCATTCTATCCCCCCCACACAACTATACAGCATGTGCTCCTCCACATCCATACCACAATACAATGCTATGCTTCTGATTATTGTAAAAATGGAATTTAAACTTCCCAACCCCTCTTCAAAGCCCTCAGTGATCTCCATGGGGTCCCAACACGTAGATTGGAAAACATTTGTTTATCTTTTTCTTAATGCAGCCTAACATCTCGTGTGGTCACTTTGACACCGCTTTCTACACAGCAGACATTTTGATTGACAATGACTCACCCAGAGAGGTTAAAGTTATATTAGAGTATGACAGGTTCAAATTAGGGCTGTCAAGCGATTAAAAAAAATCAATCAAGATTAATCATGTAATTAAAATAATTAATTGTGATTAATCATGCGATTAATTGCACTATTAAACAACAATAGAATACCATTTCAATATTTGTGTATGTTTTCTACATTTTCAAATATATTGATTTCAGTTACAACACAGAATACAAAGTGTACAGTGCTCATATTATATTTATTTTTTATTACAAGTATTTGCACTGTAAAAAACCAAAAGAAAGTAGTGTAGTGCAATCTTTTTATGATGAAAGTTGAACTTACAAATGTAGAATTATGTAAAAAAACCCTACGTTCAAAAATAAAACAATGTAAAATTTTAGAGCCTGCTAGTCCACTCAGTCCTACTTCTTGTTCAGCCAATCACTCAGACAAACAAATTTGTTTACATTTTGCACGAGATATTGCTGACTGTTTCTTATTTACAATGTCACCTGACAGTGAGAACAGGCGTTCTCATGGCACTGTTCTAGCTGGCGTCGCAAGATATTTATGGGCCAGATGCTCTAAAGATTCGTATGCCCCTTAATGCTTCAATTACCATTCCAGGGGACATGCGTCATACTGATGACGGGTTCTGCTTGATAACGATCCAAAGCAGTGTGGACCGACACATGTTCATTTTCATTATCTGAGTCAGATGCCACCAAAAGAAGGCTGATTTTCATTTTTGGTGGTTCGGGTTCTGCGGTTTCCACACAGGAGTGTTGCTCTTTTAAGACTTCTGAAAGCATGCTTCACATGTTGTCCCTCTCAGATTTTGGAAGGCACTTCAGATTCTTAAAACTTGGATCAAGTGCTGTAGCTATCTTTAGAAATCTCACACTGGTACCTTGCGTTTTGTCAAATCTGCAGTGAAAGTGTTCTTAAAATGAACATGTGCTGGGTCATCATCTGAGACTGCTATAACATGAAATATATGGCAGAATGTGAGTAAAACAGAACGGGGGACATACAATTCTCCCTCAAGGAGTTCAGTCACAAATTTAATTAACACGTTATTTTTTAAACGAGCGTCATCAGCATGGAAGCATGTCCTCTGGAATGGTAGCCGAAGCATGAAGGGGCATATGCATGTTTAACATATCTGGCACATAAATACCTTGCAATGCCGGCTACAGAAGTGCCATGCAAATCCCTGTTCTTACTTTCTGGTGACATTGTAAATAATGACATTGTATCTCCTGTAAATGTAAACAAACTTGTTTGTCTTAGCGATTGGCTGAACAAGAAGTAGGACTGAGTGGACCTGTAGGCTCTGAAGTTTTACATTGTTTTGTCTTTGAGTGCAGTTATGTAACAAAAAAAAAATCTACATTGTAAACTGCACTTTCATGACAAAGAGATTACACTACAGTACTTGTATGAGGTTAATTAAAAAATACAATTTCTTTTGTTTACAAATATTTGCACTGTAAAAATGATCATCAAAAATAATATACACTTTGATTTCAATTACACAAAATACAATATATATGAAAATGTAGAAAAACGTCCAAAATATTTAATAAATTTCAATTGGTGTTTTATTGTTTAACAGTGCGATTAATCCCGATTAATTTTTTGAGTTAATCACATGAGTTAACTGCGATTAATCAACATCCCTAGTTCACATAATTTATTTCAATATATATCACTTAGCATTTGCTAACAATAAATTTAATCCATCATTCTGCCCATTTACTTAACTTTCTTAAATTCCTCACAATCTTCTCTAGTCTTTCAACAACTAAATAATTTTGTCAACATGAAATTCTGCTACCTTCCCGTTCACCACTTTTCCAGATCACTAATAAATATACTGAACAGCAAACATCTTATTACAGTTCATTGGTGCAATCACCTGTTAACCTTTTGCCAAACTGAATAACAGACTATTTATTCCTACTCTTCATTAAATAAGACACTATTACAAAGCGAAGCAACAGGAAGTTATCTTCTTGGTAAACTGTGTCACTAAACAGATACACTGTTGTGTTTTGTACAATCTGGCACTTTATCATGATGTATCATCACTTTATCATCCTACATACAACTTGGTACTTTTTACCCATATAAGACTCACTGATCTGCAATTTGCAGGATCATCACAGAGCATTTTTGCAACATAATGTATTTATCTATCCTCGAGTCCTCAATACAATAAATGATATTTTATGCATTATTTTTGATAGCTAAGTCACTTCATTCTTAAAATATATTCGTAACTCTTGGATGAATACAATCCAGTCCTCATTACTTACTACATTATAACCAAGGAGATATTCCATATTACCATAAAATGAAATTGAAAACTCTGAACTACTGTTCATAAAGATAATTTACAAATTTAATGCTGCAAATTCTTGTTCCTATTAAAGTTGTTTTTGTACACTGTGGGTTTGGTTTTACACTTACTGTTATATTTGCAATGGAAAACTAACAGCTTTTTTGTAGCATCATGTGTTTTCAAATAAAATATCTTCTCTTTTTCTATCTGTGACAGAAACTTTTTTTTAAAGCCAGCAACTAACAGCTCTGCAGTCCCGGAGATTGTTGCAACAAAATCATTTGGCTCCTCTGCAACCTCAAACAAGAAAAATAAGGATGGTGCAGAGCAGCTCGGTGATTTCTTTGCAACTGTCTTCATCATAAAAGTCCATCCCAGAGCTATTCTTTGTAGTCAAATATCAAAATAGAAGTTGTTTGAACAAAGTGATGACTTCTCAAAAAGTGTGTGTTCATTTTTTTTACAGATATAACTGTGAGCATAAAAACAAATCAAGCAAAAATAATGAACAAAATAAACATTAAAAAGCCTTGTTACTTACACATACACTGAGTCTTCAAATTCCCTTCCTGATCAGTAGTTTAAAGACTTGAAGGACAGGTTTCAAATTTCCTAATAGTCTAGTGGACCTACTGTCTTGATAGCTGCTTCTCATATACTTAATAACTTTGTTCTTTGTCACCTGTCTTTAGCTATTTGCTCATTAAAGCCCCAGTCATACAACTACTCCTACCTGGAGCTCCACTGAACTCACTGTCATTAAGCAGTTAAACAAAAGTTACTTCTTGAACCAACTTTTGTCTATTACATAGGTGAGTCAAGAGTAGTCTCTCCTCTTGTGTGCTCCAGAGTTAGCTATTCAATAACTTATTTATGAAGTCATCCAATCCCCTGCTTCGCATTCTGTAAAGCAGCCACATTTATTTTACAAAAATATGGTAAACACAGGAGCTGAATGGGAAGACTATTGTTACTCCTGCTCTGAGGAGTTCTTCCCCAAGAACAGGTACCTAGCAGTACTGTGTAATTTGGAAGAGGGAAGGAGCAGTGGTAAGGAATTCAGTCAGGAGACATTTAGAAAGCTCAGTCTGTGAGGACCATGAGATGAGATAAATGATGTACCTGCTTCATCCAAGGATATCAGATTCTAAACAAAGAAGGTAGACAGATCAGTGAACACCAAAGAGAAACTTGTCAGCATGATGCAACTCTTGACTTCAGCATGGGGCACTTATTTTAATTGTGCTATTTTTCCTCAAACATAAGATGATAGAGGGCACCATCAACATTAAGGCAAGTTTAAACAAAAAAAAAATCTAAAACTATCATCTTTTCAGAAAAGTTCATCCCAAGCCTTTGAAAGTGAACTGAGGATTTCCTTCTGCATTCCAAGGGGATTTCCACCTCCCAATCTTCCTCTGCTCTGGCTATGCATGAAGAACAAACAAGGTTACTATACTTCCCTAAAAAAGGAAGGGAAGGAAAAATCCCTGTCTCCAGGCTTACTAGCAGCAAGAAAAGCTAGTCTCCTTACAACTAACCCGCAGCTGGACTGAAAATATGGCCTTCTAGAAATCCGCTACAACAGCAAGTGAAAAGGAGAAGCCTTCCTTACCATTCCCCAAAGTGAAAAGACTCTCTTGCCAGGTATGTTTTCTCCTCTTTCAAGGAGCCAATTTATTACAAAGCTTTTGGCAAAAGGAAAAAAAAGTCACAAGAAGAGTTGTCACTGTACAGTGTCCAGTTTTGTTTGCATCACCTTGAGAGAGATACAGTAGGGACTGGATAACTGGTTACAAGTACAGTGGACCTTCCATATGAGTGTATAAAAAGTAGGATTATTAAGCTTGACAAGGAAGAGTTGACTTGACTGAGGTACAGTGAAAAAGTGACTGCGACAGAATACACCTCTGCATTCACAACTTACAGACGATTGTAATAATGTTTGTACAAGGTATACTTTGTGAGATATTTAAAAACTCATAAGTTGCTGAACAATAATATAATAGCAAAATGCACACAGCAACGTTATATGTGAAGTTATAAACATAAACTCAGATCATGACAAAAAGTATGTTTTCCAGATAAGTTTGGGGAGTGGCCAAACCAGTTCCTCAAAGACAAAGGGCAAACTTATGTCTCAGCCAGGTGTAAATAACGCTGATGGACCATTACCTGCTAAGTGGCCATTCTTTGGCAAGAAAGGGGGTAGGAGACAAAAAAAATCTACTTTTTAGCAAAGAAACATCAGGGAGTTTCCTTCCACACAGCCTGCCTGTCACCTTGCTCCCAGCTGAAAATGCTTCTCAAAGGGGGGACAGGACTACAAAAAGGGGCAGTCACACACACACCTCCTCTTTCTGCTCACTGCATTCTCTGTACCTGAAAAAGACAAAGGAAGCAGCTGTTGGACTCTGGAGAAGAGATCCTGACCTAAAGAGTTTGGTCAGTAAGACTGGTGAGAAAACTTTGCTTTGAATCTAATATAGTTTGTTAACTTAGCTACATTTAATCTTGTTGCATTTAATTAGTTGCATTTAATCTTTATTTTTCTTGTAACGATTTCTTATTTACACTCACTTAAAATCTCTCTCATTGTAGTTAATAAACTTGTTTTATTATTTTATCTAATCCAGGGGCTCTCCCCCGGGCCCTGGCTGCTGCGTCGAGAGAGAACGGTGTGGAGGGGTATGGGGGGGGGGAAGTCCTCTCTCCCCACCGCAGCCCCAGAGCAGCCTGCACCCCTAGCCGGAGCCCTCACCCCCACACCCCTCTGCACCAGCCCGGAGCCCCCTCCCACATCCTGAACCCCTCATCCCCAGCCCCACCCAAAGCTTGCACCCCCAGCCACAGCCCTCACCTCCCCGTACCAAGCCCCCTCCCACATGCTGAACCACTCAGCTTCACCCCCACCACACATCACCGCCATATTGGGGCACATAAAATTAATTCCACACATGGATGTAAAAAATTAGAGGGAACATTGGACTTAACATATTTGTACTGTCCAGGAGAGGGCTGAGTTGTACAAATACATACACTTCTGGGTGAAGATCTGGGACTAGGGGTGTATTGGGGTCACCCTGTAGCATAACTAAGGCTGGTAAGAGCCAAGGTGTGGCTGGCTGGCTGCAGCACACACAGACATCTTTGGGTGTGATTTATATGCTGGAGGCTGTTTGTGAGCAATCCAGTGGGAGGCTACAGCAGCAAGGCACTGTAAAGGGCAGGAGTGACACAGCTACCCATTAGTCTGGATTGTGCCCCACTATGTCACAATGATCACTTTCCTTTTAGTTTTATCACATAATATGAGAACAAAGACTATGAAGTTAAAGATTAAAAATTAAATTCAGACTATAAGAGGGTTAATATTTCTATATATCATAGTTAACTTGTGACTTTTTTGTGCCAAAAGAGAGAGAAAAACAGCCTGGTTAGCTTTTAAATTGAAATGAATGATGTTAGAACCTTTTACAGTATTTGTAATTCTGTAATAATACTGGCAATCAAACCTCACATTTCATGATATAACCTAATTCCCAGTGAGAAACAGAAATTCTCTTCACTCTCTGCAATGCGCAGCACTGCACAACTGTTTAAACTGGCTAGGTGCATAACGGGGATTTTTCACGTGCCTGCATTGTGTTATGGCAAATTAAACAGACTATTCCACTAGCCTGTTATACTGAATAGTGGTCAGTAGGTGGCAGCATTTATGTGATCATTATCAAAATCGGGACATCTGGTCACCCTATGTTTGGTGGACCCCTGAGAACCACTGGTTTAGAACCACTGTTGTAGTGCATAGTAATGTGGGTCACCAAAATGCTGGAACTTCCAAGAGCAACAGTAAGAAAAGGAGGACTCGTGGCACCTTAGAGACTAACCAAATTATTTGTGCATCAGCTTTCGTGAGCTACAGCTCACTTCATCGGATGCATGAGGTGGAAAATACAGTGAAGAGATTTATATACACACAGACCATGCAAAAATGGATGTTTACCATACACATTGTAAGGAGAGTGATCACTTAAGATGAGCTATTACCAGCAGGAGAATGGGGTGAGGGGGGAGAGAAAACCTTTTGAAGTGATAATCAAGGTGGGCCATTTCCAGCACATTTGCGGGGGAGGAATAAACAAGGGGAAATAGTTTTACTTTGTATAATGACTCAACCACTCCCAGGCTCTATTCAAGCCTAAGTTAATTGTATCCAATTTGCAAATTAATTCCAATTCTGCAGTCTCTCGTTGGAGTCTGTTTTCGAAGTTTTTTTGTTGAAGGATAGTCACTTTTAGATCAGAAATCGAGTGACCAGAGAGATTGAAGTGTTCTCCGACTGGTTTATGAATGTTATAATTCTTGACATCTGATTTGTGTCCATTGATTCATTTACATAGAGACTGTCCAGTTTGGCCAGTGTACATGGCAGAGGGGCATTGCTGGCACATGATGGCATATATCACATTGGTAGATGTGCAGGTGAACGAGCCTCTGACAGTGTGGCTGAATTGATTAGGCCCTATGATGGTGTCCCCTGAATAGATATGTGGGCACAGTTGGCAACGGGCTTTGTTGCAAGGATAGGTTCCTGGGTTAGTGGTTCTGTTGTGTGGTGCGTGGTTGCTGGTGAGTATTTGCTTCAGGTTGGGGGGCTGTCTGAAGGCAAGGACTGGCCTGTCTCCCAAGATTTGTGAGAGCGATGGGTCGTCCTTCAGGATAGGTCGTAGATCCTTGATAATGCGTTGGAGAGGTTTTAGTTGGGGGCTGAAGGTGACAGCTAGTGGCATTCTGTTATTTTCTTTGTTGGGCCTGTCCTGTAGTAGGTGATTTCTGGGTACTCTTCTGGTTCTGTCAATCTGTTTCTTCACTTCAGCAGGTGGGTATTGTAGTTGTAAGAATGCTTGATAGAGATCTTGTAGGTGTGTGTCTCTGTCTGAGGGGTTGGAGCAAATGCGGTTGTATCATAGAGCTTGGCTGTAGACAATGGATCGTGTGGTGTGGTCTGGGTGAAAGCTGGAGGCATGTAGGTAGGAATAGCGGTCAGTAGGTTTCCGGTATGGGGTGGTGTTTATGTGACCATCGCTTATAAGCACTGTAGTGTCCAGGAAGTGGATCTCTTGTGGGGACTGGTCCAGGCTGAGGTTGATGGTGGGATGGAAATTGTTGAAATCATGGTGGAATTCCTCAAGGGCTTCTTTTCCATGGGTCCAGATGATGAAGATGTCATCAATATAGCACAAGCAGAGTAGGGGCATTAGGGGACGAGAGCTGAGGAAGTGTTGTTCTATGTCAGCCATAAAAATGTTGGCATACTGTGGGGCCATGCGGGTACCCATAGCAGTGCCGCTGATTAGAAGGTATACATTGTCCCCAAATGTAAAATAGTTATGGGTGCACTGTTCCTCAGACGTTCTTGTTAACTCCTGGAAATGTGCTGGAAATGGCCCACCTTGATTATCACTTCAAAAGGTTTTCTCTCCCCCCATCCCACTCTCCTGCTGGTAATAGCTCATCTTAAGTGATCACTCTCCTTACAATGTGTATGGTAAACATCCATTTTTGCATGGTCTGTGTGTATATAAATCTCCTCACTGTATTTTCACTTTATGCATCCGATGAAGTGAGCTGTAGCTCACGAAAGCTTATGCTCAAATAAATTGGTTAGTCTCTAAGGTGCCACAAGTACTCCTTTTCTTTTTGTGAATACAGACTAACATGGCGGCTTCTCTGAAAAGAGCAACAGTGCAGCACAGAAGACAGAGAGGGTGCATCTCTATGTCAATGGCAGTACCGAGAGTGTAAGAAAGGGGTGAAGCACTCTTATATTCCATTTAATTCTGGAGATGCCTAGTGACATGTGAGCTTGGGAAGGTCACTGTCACAGCCATACTAGCATCCCAGTAACCCTACAGACTATTTGAAACTTTCATACTTTCTCTGTTAAAAACTGTGCACGGACTAGCCTACCCAAGCTAGCTTGAATCCAGCTAGCGCAGGTAACAATAGCAGTGAGGACAGTGCAGGCTTCAGAGCAGGCTAGCGAGCCGAGTACACACCCAGGGCCTGTGCCGGGCTGGTACTACCTGAGGCCTGCATGCCACTGGTCTTCACTGCTATTGTTACCCTCTCTAGCTAGCTGGATTTAGGCTAGCTCAGGTGGGCTAGCCTGTGCAGATCTTTTGCTATGAAGACATACCCTTAGATTTTTAGAACCAAGAGAGGCAATTATGTTTACCTACTCAAGCCTCCAACATAGCACAGCAAAGAAAAAAGGGATCCCAGATCCTTCTAGCAGCAACTGCACCTCTCCTCAGATGGTACTGTGTGCTCTGGTACCTTGCTGCAACTAATCTCTGGATCAGCACATGTACACCTAACAGAGGGAGAGTCCACAGAGTCAGCAGGAGTGTATGAAGAGGAATAATGTTATAGCATTTTGTTGAACATAATACAGAAACTGGTAGGTTATTTTAGAGAGATGTCAGGGTTGATTTAGTTCCTGTGGCAATTGCTAACTCTAGGGGGGCAAATTAAGGTTGTGTGCAAGTGTGGTGTGATAGACATTACCTTAAATCTATATTTCCTAGTTTTCAGAGGTTTAAGTATAGGTGCATTTCACATGCTACAAGGGAACAAGGCACTGCCAGTAAATCTTGAATCTGCAGTACATTTTTGAGCAGCGAATACCTGTACATGCTTCAGCAAACTAAGCCCATATTTTAAAATAAAAACCAAAAAACTGGAGTATTTATTACATTCGTGAGAGGAAGTTAGCTGATTTTATTATTAATGATTTGCAGCTAATATGTGCAATCTCAATTTAGTAAAACGAAGTATGCTTAATACCATACAGCATATGTCTAAGGGTATTTCATTCAGCTCAGTGAAAAATTTTCTCTTTCAGTGAAAGGCTAGAGCAGGGGTCAGCAATCTATGGCACGTGTGCCAAAGGTGGCACATGAGATGATTTTGAGTGACTCTCACACTGCCCAGGTCTCGGCCACCAGTCCCAGGGTCCTACCGCCGGCCCTGCTCAGCCCACTGCCACCCCTGGGTCCCGACCACCAGTCCCGGGGACTCTGCTGCCATCATGGGTGTGACGGGTTGGATCACAGAAACCCCCTGGGAGCTGCCATCTGATGTGCCAAGACTACTTCTGCTCCTGCTTTCCTGCCCTGGCAGCTTAGGACTTCAGTGCCCTGCCTAGTTTGAGCCAGACCCGCTAGCCTGCTGCTAACCCAGACCAGGCCTGAATCACGTCATCTAACAGCTGTAGGCTTAACTGAATGCAGTTTACAGAAGTATTCCTGTCCTTGACACTCAGATGCTCAACTCCCAATGGGGTCAAAACCCTGAATAAATCCGTTTTACCTTGTATAAAGCTTATACAGGGTAAACTCAAATTGTTCGCCCTTTATAACACTGATAGAGAGATATGCACAGATGTCCCATACTCTGGGTTAATTAATAAATAAAGAGTGGTTTTATTAAATGCAGAAAGTAGAATTTAAGTGGTTCCAAGTAGTAACAGACAGAACAAAGTGAATTACCAAGCAAAATAAAATAAAACCCGCAAGTCTATGTCTAATCAAACTGAATACAGATAAAAACCTCACCAGTTCCAGTAAGCTCTTTTTTACAGACTAGCCTCCTTCTAGTCTGGGTCCAGCGAGCACTCACACCCCTGTAGTTACTGTCCTTTGTTCCAGTTTCTTTCAGGTATCCTTGGGGTTGGAGAGACTATCTTCTTAGCCAGCTGAAGACAAAACGGAAGGGTCTTCCTTGGCCTTAAATAGACTTTCTCTTGTGGGTGAAGACCCCCTCCTCTCTCCTATGCAAAGTCCAGCTCCAAGATGGAGTTCTGGAGTCACCTGAGCAAGTCACATGCCCATGCATAACTCACAGTTTTTACAGGCAGAATCCATTGCCCACATGGTATCTTGAATGTCTCCAGGAAGACTTCGTATATGGACTGGAGCATTCCAAGATCCATTGTACTTTAAGCGCTTCTTGATTTGCACATTCCTTTCTCAAGAAGCTGACCAACTGCTTTAAAAAGGTTACTTAAAAATCAAGCCAGTACATAGCCAATATTCATAACTTCAAATACAAAAATGACACATGCATACAAATAGGATTAATAGTTTCAGTAGATCATAACCTTTACAGAGATATGTTACATGGCATATGTAGCATAAAACATATTCTAGTTATGTCATATATACATTCATAAGCATATCTCCATAAAGCCTTATGGGGAGCACAGTCACAGTGGGATCCCGGCCACCAGCCCGGGGCTCCGCTCCTGGTCTCGGCCCGGGGCTCTGCAGCCACCCCCAGCTGTGGCCCACTGGCCCCAGCCTGGGGCAGTGAGGGGTGCAGACCGGGGCAAGAGGGGGCACAGCTTAGTAGCCCACCTTAAAAATTGTTCCAGTGCCACTGTACTGGGATATTTTTAAGTCCTGATTTGCTGCTTACATCACTATCACATCACGTGGAACAGCGCATTGCATTTGACGTTGTGCGTGCCGTCTGTCGCAATTTTTCCCCCCACTGTAAGTTGAGGGGTACATTTGACAAAACGTCAGCTCCTAAGAAAGCAAAGTTAGATGTCGTTCATTTCAGCCTTCTTGGACAGACAAATTTGGATTTATTCAAAAGAAGGACCATGCTGTTTGTGCTTTCTGTTGTGAAAGTGTTGTTTGTCCCACATCAAGTGTTCGATGACATTTTCAAATGAAGCACGAGGAAAACCTTTCTTGATTAAGCAGACAAGACTGATCAAAAAGGCAGTGGCAGGATATGAGACGCAAAGCAGTGTTGTTAAATGCTTAAGTGTAAGTTAAAAATCAAGCCACAGAAGGAAGTTACAAGATTGCACAGTGCATTGAAAAATTGGAAAGCTGTTTACAGATGGGGAATATATAAAGTTTCTCTCAGCAGTTTGGAGGTTTTGTTCAATGATTTTCCAAATAAAGATGCATATCTAGAATAAAAGAACTGCCTGTCTCTGACAGAACAGTGAGATACACGTAAGCGAAATGGCAGAAAACATTAACGAAAAGCAGACCATTATATTCAAAGACACAGCAGCGTTTAGTGTTGCCGTTGATGAGAGCGTGGATATAAACGACGTTCCACGTTTGGCAGTTGTTGCAAGATATTGTGCTTCCAATGAAATCCAAGAGGAACTTTGTTGCCTAAAACCTCTGCATAGCACAACAAAGGGGGAAGATATAGCGGAATCTTTTGTAAACCATTTTGAAGAATGAGAGTTGACATCAGAAAAATATTTTGTGTGACAACAGATGATGCTCCTGCCATGGTAGGAAAACAGAAGGGATTTGTAAAGTTACTTGAAGATCAAATTGGCCTCCCAACAGTCAAATTTCACTGTATCATCCATCAAGAAAACCTGTGTGCTAAAATTTCTAAATCAGAGCTTAATAATGAGATGAATACAGTGGTGCAAATTGTAAATGTCCTTGTTGCTCGATCTGATTTGACTCACAGACAGTTTCAAGTACTGTTAGAAGAGATGGACAGTTCTTATAATGACATTCCACTTTACAGCAACATTTGGGGGTGTGACAAAATTCTGTCCTTGCCTCCATGGGTCCTGCGTTTCCTGGCAGATTTCGCTAGCCTCAGAGGCTCACTGTGACCCTCCACGTAACCCTTCTCTCTCTAGAGGCAAGGGTCACAGTCTACTGAGCCATTTTCATCATAAGCCAGCAAGGGAGGTGAGGAGAAGTTATCCTTCCTTGCACAGTCTCTCTTGTCTCCCAGTCTCAGTGATTAATCAGGGGGCAAAGGTAAGGGGGGAGCCTGGGCCCACCCTCTACTCTGGGCTCCAGCCCAGGGACCCTAATGGTATCAGCTATGGTAGCTGACCTTTTAGAAACATGACATATGCAATCCCCTGGGCTACTTTCCCCACAGCAGCCCTCACTTCCTCAAGCTCCACTTCACCCTTACCTCAGGGCCTCCTTCCTTGTGCCTCATATGGTGTGTACTACTCAGCCTCTCCAACAGCACAACTTCCTCCCACAGCTCCTGACATGCACACCCACCTGACTAACTGGAAGGCTTTTAACTAGTTTCAGCCAGCCCCTGATTGGCTTCAGGTGTCCCAATACCTAGCCTTCTCCCTGCCTTCTGGAAAGTTCTTAATTGGCCCCAGGTGTCTTAATTGATCTGGAGCAGCTGCCATTTCACTTATCCTGGTACCAGGGATTTGTTTAGCCTGGAGCTCATATATCTATCTCCCACTACTTTTCTGTAGCCATCTGGCCTTGCCCCGTCACAGTGGCTAAGCCGTGGCAAGGTTTTGGTGTGCTTTGTAAACTGTTTTGATGCAATCAAGGCCTTTTTGTTGGAAAAAGGACAAAACTACCCCGAACTGGATAATGACAAATGGCTGTGTAAGCTCATGTTTCTAACTGACATCACCGCTCACCTAAACGAACTCAACCTCCATCTCCAGGGTGCGGGGAAAATGGTTCTGGATCTTTATGAAACCTGGAAGGCATTTGTTGTAAAACTAGCAGTTTTTTCTCGGGATATTCGAACTTCGACTTTCCACTATTTCCAACACATAAGAGCTACTGACATATTGCACTGTCAGTGTCAACGAGATTGGCATATACATGCAAGAATTGGAATCAGAATTTTCTGACAGATTTCAAGATTTCCAGTGATTTGGCTCAACGATTTATTTTCTAATTAAACCTGAAAAGTTCAACGAAAGCAACTTGGATTTGTCTGTATTTCAGTAGATGGGTGTTGAAGATTTCGAAATGCAGCTCATTCAGTTAAAAAGCTCAGAATTGTGGGAATCAAAGATTGGAGATCTGCGGAGTGCACTTAAAGCTACAGAGAGAGATCATGGGGCCTTTATTCTGACCTGCTGGACATCCCTGCCAGTGAAATTTAACTGTTTGAAGAAAATTGCGTTTGCAACACTTTCAGCATTTGGATCCACATACCTGTGTGAACAGGTATTTTCACACATGAAATCTGTCCTCTGTCCCTCTCGAAACTGGTTAACAACTGATCACTCAGAAGCCTGTGTGCAGCTTAAAGTATCCAAATATATGCCAGACATTGGAAAACTCAGCAAGGAAAAGCAAGGGCAAGGATGACGCTAAACTGGTAAGATCTGTATTTTAATTTAAATTTTAAATGAAGCATCTTAAACATTTTAAAAACCTTATTTACTTTGCATGCAACAATAGTTTAATTATATATTATAGAGAGAGACCTTCTAAAACGTTAAAATGTATTACTGGCACATGAAACCTTAAAAAGAGTGAATAAATGAAGACTTGGCACACCACTTCTGAAAGTTTGCTGACCCCTGGATTAGAGTAATGATCACATAAATGCTGCCATCTACTGACCACTATCCAGTATAACAGACCAGTGGACTAGTCCGTTTAACTTGCCATAGCATGACGCAGGCACTTCCAAACTCTCAGAAAGGTGAAAAACCCCCATTATGCACCTAGCCAGTTTAAACAGTTGTGCAGTGCTACACATTGCAGAGAGTGAACAGAATTTCTGTTTCTCACCGGGAATTAGGTTATATCATGAAATGTGAGGTTTGATTGCCAGTATTATTACAGAATTACAAATACTGTTAAAGGTTCTAACATCATTCATTTCAATTTAAAATCTAGCCAGGCTGTTTTTACTCTTCTTTGGAACAAAAAAGTCACAAATTAAAACTATAATATATAGAAATATTAACGCTCTTATAGTCTGAATTTAATTTTTAATCTTTTATTTCATCTTTGTTCTCATGTTATGTGATAAACCTAAAAGGAGAGTGATCACTGTGACATACAAGTTGATATGTTATTCTCCTAACTCCAGACATAGAAATAATACATCCAAACAAATAGGATGAACACACTCAGTAGATCATAAGCTTTGTAATGATACCTTACAAGAGACCTTTTGCAGAAAGCATATTCCAATTACATTATATTTACACTCATAAGCATATTTCCAAACATATGGAGTGCAATGTCACACCCTCCTCCTGAACTTACTGCCGGAGTCTTGGACACTGTCCATGGCAGAGGCAGTACATGTAAAATTCCAGTTTGTCTCTGGTCACACACCCTCCCAGTACCTTTAAACCCTATGATGTCATTCTTAGGTGTCCTAGCAAAGTTCTGGGTTCCTGGTCCCTGGGTGCCTGAAAACATGTTGGGGTGCAGTATTGCTAACAGTATTCAGGTAGCAATATCGGTTAAAGTGTAGGTGTCTTGGCATTTAGCCACCAATGCCATGAGGCAGCGTGCCTCAGTTTCCCCTTCCACACAGCAGTGTTGGCCTGCTATGCTTCTGCTGCTGTGCCAAGCTCTAAGCATGTTTACAGGTATAAGCTGAAAAGCAACATGCTTGTGGGACGGTCTGTTACCATCCCTAGCATGTACAAACATTTTTTCCACAAATGAGGTAGGTTCCACATCTTTAAAGGGTTTACCATTAGTATTAACTCCCTTGTCTTGACCCAAAGATGAAGTAGCAAAAGACTCAAGATTAACAGTCAATTTATGACAGACAGACTTTGTTCACAGTTTGGCTTGTTCAGTGTCTATTCAATTTTTCAATCTCTTTGTGTACCATGGTAGGTTCTCAGATACAGATTCTTCTGCCTCTTTGTAGAAGGCACTCAATTCAGGCATGAGTTCAGGTTTGAGGTTTTGGCAAGAAAAGGGTACACTGCAACCATGCCTGCCCTCAGCCCCTCCCTCTGGAATCTCTTTCTGTTGGACCCCACCCCTTTGTGAAGCTTCCCAAATGCAAAGTTTTCCTTCTTCCAGCCTTGAAGAGGCAGTGTTATCTCTCACAAGGGTAGCAAGAACAACATTTTTCAATGGAGTGCTTTGGATTGGTAAGATTCCCTTGGTTACCCCACTCTCTGTTCCCAAAAAGTCAGCTGGGTGGACTCTCCCCTCCAGGAGATCTGAGCCCCAGTCTTCCCTAAAAACTGGATTTACAGGTGAGGGGTCTGGCATTTTAGATGCAGATCCTTCACCCTCCTCCTGGGGAAAAGCCTCACTACAAAAGGTGGGCAGACCCTCCTGTCCCCCCTCACCTTCCATCTGGACTTTGCTCTCTGGGCTTCCCTCTGAGGCAGACACTCCTTCCAAAAGGGAAGGTGACCCTGATCCAGCTGTGGGCTCACAGCTACCAGCTATGACAGACCCTTCACTGGCCACCAAAATCCCCCCTCCCCTTTCACTCAGGTTGGGCTTGCTTCCAGCTACAGAGTCCCTGGGGTCTGTTCCCACTGCAGCAGTCACCAGTCTTCCATCTCTGGGATACATATCTCTGTGCACCCCAGTGAAGAACCTGTCCCCTGCTGACCTGTAACTTCCTGGCAGTCAGCAGCTGGGAAGGCCTCCCTGTTATAAGGTGGAACATCCCTCTCCCCCAGGAAGATGATCACAGAACAGGAGATGGCTCTATCCAGCCCTTCCCCTCGAGACCCGCCTTGAGCCCCGAGGCTACAGGAACTGGTTAGGACCATCCCTGCCCCCAAAGCTGCATTCTCCACTGCTACAGAAATATTAACGCTCTTATAGTCTGAATTTAATTTTTAATCTTTTATTTCATCTTTGTTCTCATGTTATGTGAATTTAAAGAGGAATTAAAGAGACCCTCTCCTATTCCCCCAGCAGCACATGTGATTTCAGCCTCCCCCCCAGGGCTTTTAACACAAGAGTCCTTCTTGCTGCTAACAAACCCTGGGACAGATTCTGCCACGTCAAAAAAATCATTCCCCAGTAGAAACAGTGCAAAATTGTGTGTTACTGCTGCAACAGTCAGTTTAGCCTGCAAATCACCAGTTTCCATGTGTACCATAGCTAAAGGTGCAAGGACTTTGTAACATCCCACCAATTCCAATTCTGCCATTTTTCCTGGTAACAAATCCTTCTCCTGGATCAGGTCCCCCCTGACCACGGAAATTTCTGCCCCAGTGTCTCTCCATCCTTGGAGCACTTTGCCATTAAACTTAACAGCGTGCACATGCTCAGTGCTTGGTTGTGTAGAAGCAACCTTTACAAATCCTGTGTGGAAAGAGGCAGCAGCCTGGGATACCCCTATGCTCCGAGAAGCAGCAGCTTGAGTTACGCCGCCTGTTCCCACTCAGCCAAGGACATTTATTCCTCAGGTGCTCAGTGGACTTACAGCGACAGCACTTTCTGGGCTTCTCTGCTTGTACAGGAGACGTGGGCCGAGTAATGGGGGATGGGGAGGTGAACGCCCAGCCTCCTTTTTCCCGGGGTAAAATGGTGATTCTGCTTTCCACCTATCTTGTACCCCTCTGCCGGTGGTTTATGTTTAACTGCAGCTTGTGATTGCTCGTCAGAGCCTGCAAACCCAGCTAATTCCCCAACTGCAATCACCTTTTTGTCCCACAAATACTGTTTTACATCATCACTGCACATATTCAGGAACTGTTCCTAAGTAACCAAATCACACATTTCTTCAAAGCCTGTAATGCCTTTTCCCCTGACCCAAACAAATCTCTCATTTCATTTACATAAGGCACATTACTCAATCCAGATCCCCTCTTACGACTCCTGAATTTAACCCTGTAGGTTTCAGGTGTAATCTGAAACTGTTTCAAAACCAGTTCCTTAAATTTACCATCGTTTGAAGCATCATAAATAGGCATCTTATGGAATATGTCCAGAGCTCTCCCAGTCAATTTTGCAACTAAAGTGGTGATTTTTTGATCTTCAGGAATTGCATGGAGAGTGCACAGTCTCTGAAAGGTGATGAAATATTCAGCAATATCATTGGATTCATCATACTGTGGACATAACCGCTCCCATTTATGGATTTTGGGGGAAGTAGAGCCAGATGCTGAAGGGTTGTCTCTCTTCCACTCCATTACAGCCAGTTCATGCTTCTGTGTCTCAATTTGGGCCTGCATTTCTCTGTCTTTTAACTCCAGGGCAGCTTTTTGTGTTTCAATTTGAGCCTGTTTCTGGGCCTCCATGGTTTCCCTGGCCGCAGCTGCTTCTTTGAGCCTCATTTCTGCCTGCCACATTTAAAACTCACGGTCCTTTGCCTTGTCTTCCACTTTCAGTCTGGCCAGCTCTAGTTTTGTAGCTGTCTCACTGGTAGTCATTTTCCTGCTTTCTTGTGCTTATTTCCCTCACTCGAAATAAACAAACAGAAAATAACAAACCAGTAACCACTCTGTCTGTTCTCCAGCCACCACACGCAAAACTCACTTAAAATCACCACCAGTGTCTCAAAGCAATCAGCTGTGCACAGATCCTGTTTGACTACACCACCATGACGGGTTTGGTCACAGAGACCCCCTTGGGACTATCAACTGATGTGCTGAAACTACCTCTGAGCCCATTTTCCCTGACAGTTTGGGACTCCAGAACCCTGTCTTGTTGAGCCAGACACGCAAGCCTGCTGCATCACAGACCCCGGGTCTGAACTACGTCCCCAAAGCTGCAGGCTTTAACTGAAAACCACTCAGCGGGTACTCCTGTCTCCAGCACCCAGACACCCAGCTCCCAATGGAATCCAAACTCCAAATAAATCCGTTTTACTCTGTATAAAGCTTATACAGGGTAAACTCAAACTGTCCACCCTCTATAACACTGGCAGAGAGATATGCACAGCTGTTTGCTCCCTCAAGTATTAATCACTTACTCTGGGTTAATAAACAAAAGTGATTTTATTAAGAATAAAAAGTAGGATTTAAGTGGTTTCAAGTAATAACAGACAGAACAAAATAAGTTACTATGCAAAATAAAACAAAACATGCATGTCTAAACCTAATACATTAAGAAACTGAATACAGGTAAATATCACCCTCAGAGATGTTCCAATAAGCTTCTTTCACAGACTAGACTCCTTCCTAGTTTGGGCCCAATCCTTTCCCCTAGTACAGTTCATGTTAGTTCCAGCTCAGGTGGTAACTAGGGGATTTCTCATGACTGCAGCCCCCTTTGTTCTGTTCCACCCCCTTTTATAGCTTTGGCACAAGGCAGGAATTGTTTGTCTCTCTGGATCCCCATCCCTCCTTCTAAATGGAAAAGCACCAAGTTTAAGATGGATTCCAGTTCAGGTGACATGATCACATGTCACTGTAAAACCTCCTTCTTCATACCCTAGTAGCTGGAAGACACCTACACAGGAAGGCTTGAAGGTAAACAAACCCCATTCACAGTTCATGGATTCTGAGGCACACATAATGGCTTCCACTTAACATGTTTACATTAGTAATACAAGTTTATATCTTATTATCCTAACTCCAGACATAGAAATAACACATGCAAACAAATAGGATAAACATACTCAGGAGATCATAAGCTTTGTAATGATACCTTACAAGAGACCTTTTGCATAAAGCATATTCCAGTTACATTATATTTACACACATAAGCATATTTCCATAAATATATGGAGTGCAACATCACAGTAACCTCCATTTATTGTGAAACAAGAGTGACCAGATGGGGATGTATTCCGGAATCCCCAGGGCAAAGATAAAAAAGTGTTAACATATGGGAAGTTCTTGGGGATTTTTTTGGAGAAGGCTAAGTAGACAAGTGCAGGCTGGGCTTAGGTAGCTCATGTTCACCAAATTCTAATTTTATCCTAAGCCATGTCTACATTAATTTTTCAGAATATTGTGGAATAAACCATTCTGGAATACATCCCCATCTGATCGCTCTTGTTTCAGAATAAATGGAGGTTACCTATCTGTAACTAGAGGTACTTCAAGATGTGTGGTCCCTATCTGTATTCCACACATAGGTATGAATGCGTGCCCTGTGCTCGAGTCTGGAGAGTCTTAACAAGCAATGTCCCTCCTCACGCTCCAGACAAAGGGCATAAGAGGCAGTGTGGGCTGATGCTACTCCAGATTCTGTTCTTACCATGAAGCCAATAGGCTCTGAAGCAGGGTGGGCAGGGGGCGAATAGTGGAATACAGACATGGACCACACATCTCAGAGAATCTCTAGTTACAGGTAAATAAACTCTATTTCTTAAAATGTCTATCCCTATGTGTAGGTCACACATGGATGACTGACAACCAGTATTCAAACCAGAGGCAGGTCTGAGGATGTCAGCAGTAAAGGTGCTTGAAGAACTGCAGTCCCCACAACTGCATCTGCAGCAGAGACCTGAACTAGTGTGTAATGTTTTGTGAATGTGTGAATAGAACTCCAGGTAGCCACTCTGAACACGTCCAGTATCGGCACCTCCTGTAGAGATGCTGTGGAAGCAGCTTGTGCTCTTGTGGAGTGTGCCCTTACCCCTTCTGGAGGAGGCATATGCATTCATTGGTAACACATGATGATGCAACCAGAAATCCATTCTGAGATTCTCTGAAAAGATATTTCTTGTCCTTGTGACCTTCTGCTATAGCAAGAAATAGTCTTGATGATTTTCTGATTGGTTTGGTCCCGAGAATGAAGTATTTTCTCTTCAACAGAAGCATGGGGTTTCAGGAAGAACACGGCTAAGTGGACAGGTTGGTTGGCATGGAATTCAGAAATTAATTTAGGGATGAATTTAGGATGAGGGTGAAGGGAGACCTTCTCCTTGTGAAAAATGGTAAAGCGTGAATCGGCCATGAGTGCTCCCATCCCATTCACCCTTCTGGTTGAAATAATAGCAACTAAAAATGTGACTTTCATGGAAAGGTGGGACATAGAGCATGTGGCCAAAAGTTCAAGTGGTGGTGAGTATTGACAGGACAAGACTGAGGTCCCACTGAGGTGTTTGGTTTAACCACTGACAGGTCCTAACTAGGCTCTTCAGGAATCTGTTGATGAGTGAATAAAAATGGAGCGTCCATCTACTGGAAGAAGGAAGGCACTAATCACTGTGAAATGGACTCCAAGGAGCTAAAGGAAAGACCCAAGTTCTTCAATGACAGGGGATAATCTAAGATGACTGAGGTATCTGCAGATTCTGAGGAAACAAGAGACAGACTTGTTGAAAGTCTCTGAGTAAGGATAAAAGGGGTAAAAAAAAAGAGGGTGATCTCATGGTAGGGGTCTACTACAGACCACCAAACCAGGAAGAAGAGGTGGATGAGGCTTTTTTTAAGCAACTAACAAAATCATCCAAAGCACAGGACTTGGTGGTGATGGGGGACTTCAACTACCCAGACATCTATTGGAAAAATAACAAAGTAGGAAACAGATTATCCAACAAGTTCTTGGAATGTATTAGAGACAATTTTTTATTTCAGAAGGTGGAGAAAGCTACTAGGCGAGAGGCTGTTCTAGATTTGATTTTTAGAAATAGGGAGGAACTGGTTGAGAATTTGAAAGTGTAAGGCAACTTGGGTGAAAGTGATCATGAAATGGTAGAGTTCATGATTCTGAGGAATGGTAGGAGGGAGAACAGCACAATAAAAACAATGGATTTCAAGAAGGCAGACTTTAGCAAACTCAGGGAGTTGATAGGTAAAATCACATGGGAAGCAAGTCTAAGGGAAAAAACAATTGAACACTGTTGGCAGTTTTTCAAAGAGACACTATTAAGGACACAAGAGCAAATTATCCCACTACGTAGGAAAGATAGGAAGTATTGCCAGAGACCACCCAGGCTTAACCAGGAGATCTTCAATGATCTAAAACTCAAAAAAGAGTCCTAGAAAAAGTGAAAAGAAAAGGAGTACTAGTGGCACCTTAGAGACTAACCAATTTATTTGAGCATAAGCTTTCGTGAGCTACAGCTCACTTCACTTCACGGCTGCTACTCTGAAACCTAGAAAAAGTGGAAACTCGGTCAAATTATAAAGGATGAATATAAACAAATAAACACAAGTATGTAGGGACAAAAGTAAAAAGGCCAAGGCACAAAATGAGATCAAACTAGCTAGGGACATAAAGGGTAACAAGAAAACGTTCTACAAATACGTTAGAAGCAAGAGGAAGACCAAGGACAGAGTAGGCCTGTTACTCAATGAGGGGGGAAAGACAATAACAGAAAATGTGGAAGTGGCAGAAGTGCTTAATGACATCTTCGTTTCAGTTTTCACCAAGAAGGTTGGTGGCAATTGGACATCTAAAATAGTGAATGCCAGGGAAAATGAGGTAGGATCAGAGTCTAAAATAGGGAAAGAACAAGTCAAAAATTACTTAGACAAGTTAGATGTCTCCAAATCACCAGGGCCTGATGAAATGCATTCTAGAATACTCAAGGAGCTGACTGAGGAGATATCTGAGCCATTAGCAATTATCTTTGAAAAGTCATGGAAGACCGGAGACATTCCCGAAGATTGGAAAAGGGCAAATACCATCTATAAAAAAGGAAATAAGGACAACCCACGGAAGTACAGACCAGTCAGTGGAGATTGTGATAAGAGAGGGGACCAAAAATCAAGGTCTCTAAATTCTATGATGCCTGCGTGAAGGCTCAGCTGGATGCCAGTAGTAGAATGTTTGTGGAGGGAGCAGTCTTGGCCTATATGCCTGCCTGTGGCTTTCTCTCTTCGGAGCTGTGGTGTAAATTCCCAAGAGGAGGAGGATCGATCTAAAGCAGTGTTCCCCAAACTTTTTATGTTGCAACCCTCTTACCCATAATGCAATCTATCCATGCTCCCGCCAGGGCCGGGAGCGGAGTCAGGGGCCAGGAGCCAAGGCCAGAGCCGAAGCTGCAGCTGGGGCCATGGCCAGGAGCAGAGCCAAGCCAAAAGCTGGGTGCAGGTGCCGCTCCTGGGAGTAGGGCCGGAGCCGGACTGTGGTCGGGGGCCGAGGCCGGAGCCTCAGCTGGGGACAGGGCTGGGGCTGGAGCGGAGTGAGGGCACAGCAGCGCTGAGTGGCACTCCCTCCCTGCCCCCCTGAATGTTCCTCTGTGCCTTCCTATGGGGACACACCTCACACTTTGGAGACCACTGATCTAGAATTCTTCAATGAGTGCAGAAACTCATTAGTATTATCACTGAACAAGTTTGAGTCAAATCGTAAATCCTCTGTGGTGTTCTGCACCTCCCTGGGGAACCTCAAAGAGTGAAGCCAAGAATCACACCTCCGAACCATAACAGTGGCTAGCTCTCTAGATGCTGTGTCCACTGCATCCACCTCAGCTTGCAGGAATGTTTCTGCTGCTAGTCGGCCTTCCTGAATGAAGGATTGAAATTGGGGTCTGTCTTTCAAGGGGAGGTTTGTCTTAAAGTCTGCCAATTTAGAGTAATTGTTAAAATCGTATTTCACTAATGAAGTCTAATAGTTAGTGATACAGAATTGCAGGCTCACAGAGGAGAATATTTTTCTTCCCAAAGGGTCCAACCTCTTTGAGCCCTTGTCAGATGGGGTGGTCTTAAGATGTTGTAACCTTGCTCTTTCCATGATGCAGTAATCATCTTAATGCATTGCAGGATGCCCCATGTAGATGCAAAGATTGGATTTTTCCTTAAGGATGTGGGTAGCCTCTTAAGATACATAAAAAAAAGAGAGGGAACCAAATGGCATAGCTAATCGTTTTCAATCTCAAACCAGGCCTGTGCGTATACAGAGTTGCTGGGAGGGAGTGAGGGGGAACCACCTTACAATAGAACACATTTGGAATGCTACACAATATAGACAAATCTGGCAACCTCATATCTCCAGTTCCCCTGGATTTTTTAAGGGTCTTGTGTGACAAGCAAACCTGTGTTTTATCCCATATAAATTTCATGATAAGCCTATTGATTTGAGCAAGGAAAAGACCTTGAAACATAAAAGGCTAATGGTTTAAGTCAATCTTGGACAGATACTCATTTTTGCTATTTTTATTCTCCCCAGAAAGGACAGAGAGAGGAGACACCACCTCTTTACATCCTTGGAAATTTATTTTAATGTATAGTCCATATTTATAGAAACACTTTTGGAAGATTAGGACAAATTTTAACACTTAGATAAGTTATTTTCTTGCATATTTGAGATGGAAAATGCTGAAACTTTTGGATATATGCATTGCAAGAGATCTTTCCAAAAATATCAGCTACATTCAGTAATGATGGGATTGAGGAGGATGAATTCTTCAATGGTACAAAAATGTTGCCAGCATATAAACGGATTTTGTATTCTTTCCTGTTTACGGTCCCACTTTCAATGGCTGAGGGCTGGCATATGTACATTGTCAGTGGTTCAAGAGAGACATTAAAAAAGATGGGCGAAAGCGGACAGCTCTGTCATGTCCCTTTTTCTAGATGAAATGTGGGAGAAATAATTCCATTAGTTGATAATGAAGTGTGGGGACAATCGTATAATACATTGACTCAATTCAGGAATACTGGTCCTGATCTGATTGATTTTTTTTTTTTTAAATCAGAAGCTCTCTTTGCATCTAGAGATGAGGCTATGGAGCAGCGGTTCTCAACCTATTTACCATTGCGGGCCACATATGCGGTCCGCAATGTGTTACGTGGGCCACAGATTGAGAACCATTGCACCAGTCACACAGTGGTCCATCCAATCCTGGGCTGCCAGCCTGCCCCTTCCCCTCAGGGACAGACCCGCACCACATGCCACACCGACCCCCTGCTCCCTGCCAGACCGGAGCAACCAATTTCGGGCCACAGCTGTGTGCTAAATGGAGCCACAGGTTGAGAACCACTGCTATGGAGGGAACATCTGATATCTGAGCTTGCTGGATCAAGTGAGCAAATTTTCTCATATTAACAACAGCCAATCTTCCTTTAATAAAACCAACCTGACGTGTGTATAAATGATGTGATGATGGTATTCAGTCGTGTCGCTAACATTTTTACAGTTATTTTGCAATCTGTTTTATATAGAGATATGGGGCGGCAACCACCTTTGTTATTTTATTCTTATTATTGTTATTCTTTAAAATGAAGGTAATTAAAGTAGTTATGTCACAAGACATGGTTCCTTTTTGGAATGTTTAAGTGAAGACTTTTGAAAGAATAGAAGATAGCAGATTACAAAATGTTTTGTAGAAATCTGCCAGAAAGGCATCACTCTCAGGAGCTTTGCTGGAATTCGTATATTTATAGCCTGTTTGATCTCTTGTGTTGTGATAGCTTTATCCACAAACTACACTTGTTCTGAACATAGGGTATGAAAAGGTAGGTTTTCGATGAAATGATCGAATTGGTCAACTGTTTTATATAAAGCTTGATATAATTAATCAATTTAAACAATTCTATCTGTTGTTTCAAGGACAACACTCCCATCTTCTTGTAATAAGGAAGAAATATTGCTGGCAGATAGTTCCATCTTAAGTGTTCTGATAAGTAGTTTACCTGCTTTATCTCCCCATTCTTAATACCTTTGTTTGACCCTGTTGAGTCAAATTCAACCTGGCTGGATAAGTATTCATTATAGTTATATTTGGCATTGATTAGAGAATGTAGGAGATTTTCATTATTGGGCTCAGTCTTGTGCATTCTCTGCAACTCATCTAGTTCCTTGTCCAGAGAGTCTAGTAACATGAATTCCTCTTTTCTTTTGGGAGGCATACTTTATGCACTCACCCCTTATGATAGCTATCAGAGCTTCCCAAAAGATTGTATCTGAGGTAAATAAGTGCTTATTTTCTTGTATAAAGTTAGAGATGACTGAATCAAGTGCGGAACAAAAACTTTGCATCTTTCAGTAGCAGAGTGCTCAGCTTCCACCGAGAACAGTGGTTCTCAAATTGTGGGGCAGGACCCCAAAGTGGGTCATGACCCCGTTTTAATGGGGTCGCCAGGGCTGTCATTAGACTTGCTGGAGCCTGAGGCCGAAGGCAAAGCCCGAGCCCCACTGCCCAGGGCCAAAGGCAAAGCCCAAGAGCTTCAGCCTTGGGTGGCGGGTCTCAAGTTACAGGCCCTCTGCCTGGGGCTGAAGCCCCTGGGCTTCAGCTTTGGCTCCCCCGCCTGGGGCGGTGGGGCTCGGTGGTTGCCATTGCCCCTTCCCATCCCGCGTGCGCAGGGCAGAAGGGCGTGGGTGGGCTCAGGCTTCAGTCCTCCCTCCTAGGGTTGTCTAGTAATTTTTGTGGTCAGAAAGGGGTCGCAGCACACTGAAGTTTGAGAACCCCTGACCTAGAAGATTTTAATGATGTGTAACCAGCATCTATGGTAAGTATAACTGGAGCATGATCTGAAATTAATTTATTATCAATAGTTACTTCTAGGCATCTTGCAATCAGTTCTGAAGACACAAGAAAAAGTCAATTCTGGAGTAAGAAGAACGTAATGTAAAGTGATCCTCCTTGGGGTGTCCCTATCTCAACATATTTTTTTTTAAAAATTCATTCATTAATAAACGAGGGTTGGCCTATTGTGCTTTGAAAGCTGGGTCTCATGTAATTGGATCTGTCCGATGTCTATCTAGTGTAGCACTCCAGTCACCTCCCAGTATTACAGGAATGCCTTTTTAATTGGAAAGAATGTCTGCAATGTCTTTAAAAAATTCAGAATTACCTCCACTTGGACTGTAAATGCTTCTTAGAATTAACATTTTTGAGTTGAAACAGCCTTCAAGAACGTATCTTCCTTTGTGATCACACCAAAACGGTATATATTGAAAGTCATATTTTTATGAGTTAAAATGGATGTGCCTCTGCTCTTAGAATTCAGTGATGAATGATATTCAACACCTAACACATCATCTTGATTCTATCGGCATATATTTCTGCTACATGAGTTTCCTGAAATAAAGCTAGATGGCACCTTTTTTTTTTTAAATCTGAGGTGTCTCAGGATTTTAATTCTTTTGAAAGGTTGATTAAATCCTATTACATTCCAGGAGCACACTCTAAGAAAATTCATGGCAAAGTTTTAAATGATATATTAAGACATAAAACCTAATTCTAAAGAGATGCATTTTCCCGTTAATATTGTAAAATTACATCTGTAGGGTACCATCTGTATTTATACATATTAGATACTGGTTAGTTTTAAATGAATGTATGCCTTCAATTAAGCCTCTAAGAATGTCAGGTATACAAAAAGACTTACATTAAATATCATGTGTCTTCCAAAGTTTATTTGTAATAGAAAACAAAAAAATAGACTTAAAATATATTTGCATGTAGAGATGTTTAGACTATTATTAGATAATATAGGATGGGGGGAGTGGATGGAACTGAAGGCATCGGGGATCAGAATGTGCACACACTGGCTTGTTTTAAGTCAAATATTACCCTGTAAATATCACTGGGTATTCTAGAACATGGATAAGATATTCCTGCCTACAGAAATTTTTATGTATTCATAAAGACTCATCACATGTAAATTTACAATTGATTTGGAAAATCAAATATAAAATAGTGTAAAATCTAAATATGAAAAATACAATTAAAATTTTGTTAATAGTATGTCAAATACCATGTACATAATTGAATAACTAGTGCTATTTAAGGTTTAGGGTTATAGTCCACTTTATGTGTCAGGAGTATTGACTTTTCCAAGGGACTTGTGGTTACCATAATACAATCCATCAGAGACAGAACTAGCAAAGATATTTTGTCTAGCAATGCAAGTTGTGATGATTAGTGAAGATAATACTTCAGTCATTAGATGGTGCTATATACCCCAGAAAAATGTTAAACTGTTACTCAATGCATTGCAGAGCTATACAGTTGTTATTGCTCAATTCCAAAGGAGATCAACAGAAGAGTTCAGCCTAACTGATTATCTACTAGGAGCTGGAAGATTATATAAGCAAATGTTACTGTATCTATAAGTAGGGTGACCAGATAGCAACTGTGAAAAAACGGGACAGGGAGTGGGGGGTAATAGGCACCTATATAAGAAAAAGTCCCCAAAACAGGACTGTCCCTATAAAAATGGGACATCTGGTCACTCTATCTATAAGGATACATAGGAAAACAAACTGATTTTTAAACTTGAGGCATGTTTTTTATGATAATAAAATCATTCCGTTATTTTTTGCCAATCCTGGTCTCAGTCTTTCAGGTGTCTGCCAAGCTACAGATGCATTTTTACAAACTCTTGTGGAGCCTAATATATCCATAGTGAGGGTGGATGGGTACTTGATGCTCTTTTCCAGCTCTCTCCACCCCCAAAGCAGAATACAGAAACAGTAGAAACACGTACGGCAGACATTCTCAGAAATCTGCCAACAGCAGAACTCAAACTCACAGTTGGTGAGTATGGTTCAGGTTCAAAGGCTGCAGGATATTGCCCTTAGCTACTCAGTGACTCTGTCATGTGTATCTCTTGCTTGCCACAGATAAGCAGTCCTATAAAGCACCTATAAAGTATGCACAAATCACTCTCTGGTTCACTGTCCAAACTTGAGCCACCCTGGAGAGACAACTTTCATCCCAAATAACTTTTGAAATATTGCTTCCCCCAAAAGGGTAGCGGATGCTGGACAACAGCAGACTTGAACCCCAACTGTGTGATATCAGTTTGGGGTGGATCAGAGCAACAGTTTGAGCCCCAGCTGTATGCAAAAAAACTATAAGAACTGTAAAAGGTTGATGTCATGTGATTTTTATAAGGGGCACTATATCTTACGAAGCCCTTGCTCAAACCACCCCAAATTTAACCACTAACCCCACACCTATCCCAAGCCCTAATGAGCCACAGCAAATTTCAAGATGATCTGAGCATGCATGTGGGTTATAATTCATTTAGAAAAATCAACTGTTAAACAGTAAACTAATCTCAACTACAGTGGTGTTTACTTAAAACAGATTTCAGGTTAAGTTTTCAACAAGTAAAGGCTGTGGTTAGTGCCCAATGAAGGCACGTGAACTCACCCACAACAACAAGCTTGGTAATAGTTAATAGATTGGGATATTGGAGACAGGCATTTCCTGCACAGTTGAAGAACTGGCCTGAATAAGAAGTTTGAGTCTCCGCTTTCTTTCTGAGGGACACATTAAGCCTAATGGTGGTAAACTGAGAGAGAAGGAAAACATGGAAGATATAGCTTGTTTCCTACTAGGCTGAAGCTGTAGATAACTGCTCTCTTCAGATGCAGAACTCTCTGTATCCCCTGTGAAGCTCACACAGCGCAACAAACAGGCCAGGTGACTAACCCATTATGAAACTACTCCCCTTTTACTATGCTAGGAATACAACAGTATGACAGGGAGAGAAAGAAACTAACCATGAGTTGCTTCCTTCCAGTGAGAATGACCGCATAAAGACGATCCCCAACAAAACCATATTCTTCCCTCACAGTAATTTCACAATCATGATGACAAGGGAAACAAGACTGAGTGGGGACCTGATAACAGTCTTCAAATATGTAAAGGGCTGTTATAAAGAAGACTGAGATCAATTGTTCTCCATGTCCACTGAAGGTAAAACAGAAAAGAATAGGATTAAATCTGCAGCAAGGGATATTGAGGTTAAATATTAGGGAAAACTTTCTAACTCTAAGGATAGATAAGTACTGGAATAGGCTTCCAAGGGAGGTTGTGGAATCCCCATCATTGGATGTTTTTAAGAACAGGCTGAACAAACATCTGTCAGGGAAGGTTTAGGCATACCTAGTCCAGCCTCAAAGCAGAGGCTGGACTTGATGCCTTGTATTTCTATGATTCCATGAAACACACAATACTGGGCATTTATTTTAATAGGAGCTAGAAGTAGGGGTAGGCAGCCAAAATATGCGCTTCTTCTCTTCTTGTTGACAAGAAAGTGGACCAAAAGAAGGAACCAAAACCAAGTAATTCCCACAACAGAAGGAGAACCTCTGGGGGGTAAAACATAGCCACCAACCCTCTCACTCTTAGCACATCACCACATTTAGGGCATGTCTTCACTGCAGAGTTAACCTAGAAGATTAGCAACCTGATCTTAGTACCCCTACTAGCCTAGCCCAGGACTGAACAGCCACACCACAAAGCCATACCAAAGTAACTGTGTCTTCACTGGTGCTGCACTCACCTAGGGCTCACTAGGGTTTCTGGGGGCATATCCCATGGTGCCTGGTGCTGCAGTACACTGAGCCACTCTGACTTTTTCCCAGAGAACTATGGGAGAATGAGTCTGTCCTTCTGAGTACATGCAGGGAATTAAGGGAAGGCACTGGAGAACTATCAACACTTGAGTTGTTTTGCCTGCATCCTCACTACAAAGTGGGCTGGTTACCAGCCCAAATGATAGCAGCATCTGGATTTCAGTTCCTATCCCAGGATGGGCCAGGAAGCCAAGTTGAAAGCACCATTAAATTCAGGTTAGAGATTTGTGTGTGTCAACAGGAGCCAGGTTAGAGAAAACACCCAGACATAGCTAAGGTAGCCAACCTGAGCCAAGATGTCAGTCACTACCCTACAACAAAGTCACCATCACAAGAGATGCCAATTAAAGTCCATCCCTTTAACCTTCTCTTGGCACTGTAGCATAGAGGAAGAAGATAACTTGAAACAAGATCTCTACACCCTTCACTGGTAGTCCAATGAGGCAACTACATGGCATCTTCAACTTCATCTCCTGCTCAACAGGAGAGAGAGCAAGGCCAGCCATTTTCCTCTAACATGAACAGCAACCTGAGGGAGCTCACTGCACAGCATGCCTCCCATCCTGAACTAAACACACAGCTGTTTTCCATCCAGAGCCAGAATTAATTCTGTACTTGTTCTGCATTTTCCATTTGTTTATATGGTATACTGTATGCTACTTCTCAAATAAGAAAGTATTCTTGTGGGGGGGAAGGAGGAGCTCGGCACCCTGGATACTTTCTTCCATGAGTTCTGCATAGGATCCAGCGTGGCATAATGAATGCTGGAGACCAAGAAAAAGCATTTCAGGGAACTTTTACTCAGTCTGAAGATATCACACAGGTGATTCACTCCACTGTAAGTGAACTTCAGTGTTCTAACATTGTTGAACTACAACACCAACTGCCACCTTGCAACCCTTAAAACACACTAGTTTCTTAAGATGTTTAACATTTTATGATTAAGCAGTGTCTTAAAAGATACAATTTTACAAGCAATCACCACAAAATCATTTTTGAACAAAAGCTGCAGCATCCTGAGAAGCTGGGATGTATTAGGTGTCTGGGGGGGTTGACTGGCTAGAGTTTAATGCTTGTTTCATTTGGAATGACTTTGAAATTATCACATGCGTAGCTCAAGATTAGTTCCTCTAAACTAGTTCCATATGAAACAGTTAAAGATATCTCACTCTCTGACTATACAACCATGCACGCTGACGTGAGTGATGTAAATATCTATCCACTAAATTCAGGCTGAGGCCAACAACCCATTTTCATAGAGAAGTGACAGGACTCTAGGTCTCTAATAGAATGCAGTGATGCAAATTAGGACTTTGATTCCACTTCACTAAGGCCCAAATCCTGCAGGTCTGTCTTGATCCTTACTTCTGAGAAACTCCTACTGACATTATTGAGAGATTTGCTAGAATAAAGATTAAGAACTACAGAATTTTTCACTATATGATGAGTGTCACTGTAATACATACAATAATTGCCAAATATCTAAAAATATACAAAAAATTTCAAAACAGATTTTATCTGGCCCTGATAAAGCAGTATAATTAACATGGGACATACTAAAGGGCTCATAACATTAAATTTTTTATTTGATTAAAAAAAAAAGATGTCATTTCTCTTGTCAAAGGAAATACTGAAAATACTGATGTTTCCCGTCATGTGCCTTTTATTAAAAAAATTGATCCCCAGGTGTAAGAACAGTTTATAGTGTTTTTCTGGCAAGCTCTCAGATGATGGATATTTAGTATTATTTTAGAAAGCTATAAAAATATTAAAGCACCATTACTTTGCCAACAAGAAAATATAGATATAGATACACAATGCATACAAGAGATTCAAGCTTTCTATTTCAAATGTAATGAGTTTCTTTCATTTTCAGGCTGACTACCAGTTCAAGGCAATGCAAGTACAATGGGGATTTCCACAAGAGGAGATTATGGTCTGTGCAAAATATTTAAAACTCTATTTATCAGAAACTTCCTTTTAACCAAAACTTGGTTATTTCCCTCATGCAAATAATGTATTCAATAAACATCAATTATCCAAATATTTTTGATATTCCCAAAACACTTCAGCCAAAGGGAGTTAGTTGTATTACGTACGCTCTGCAAAGAAACTGATTTTAAAGACAGAAATATTATAAAAGCATACCTGCTGATAAAATGTTAGAATTCTGTCAGCCGACAAACCTGGCAAGTTAAAGGACATGATCGGTCTACATACAAATTAACAAAAATGTTTAAAATACATATAAACCAATAAGAGAACCCAGAGCTGGCTTCATTACGTCATCATTTCCTGACTATGCAGGAGGGTTTCTATTTTAGTAAGTTTAAGTTGGACAGACAGAAGCAAGTCTAAACCTTCTACAGATCAGAGAGTACAAAACAAGCATCACTGAAGTAACTTTATAGTGCATAAAGGTAAGTAATGTTTGATCAATTATTTTCATGTTGAGCATAAAAGTAACTTAGATGTCAATATTTATTATTCAGATTGACTTCCTTCTTTAAAAATATGAATTGTTCTACAACTAATAAAAGGAAGCTTAATTCCACTCCTAATAAGGACTTTAAATAACAGCTGCATTATATGACTGTAAATTCAAGCAAACAGATTTTGTTTTTTAACAACACATGTAGTCACAGTATTTTAATAATTAATTGAACCCTTCCATAAGTAACAGGTAAAAATCAATGTTGATGCTAAGTAGTTTAGATAGTAAAATGATTTGCATATATTGAATGGGCAAACCTACTGGACCTTGCTGATTACCATAAATACACCCAAACTACAGAAGATTTATGCGGACATTTGATGGAGGCAGAGAGATGGTAACCAAAAAAAAAAAAAAAATGTATGCGTCAAGAACCCCAAAAAACTGAGCAATCATTCCAAAAGCAGTTTAGCTCTTTATAGATATAGATTTTATATATATAAGTGTACTAGCTCTCAGTCAAAATCAGGAAAAACCAATTCTGCCTTTGTCCTGAAAGTCCCAAAAACAGCACTCAGGTGAGCTTATCATCTTGACTAGTTGTTCACACATCACCCACAATTTAAAAAATATATATATATAAAATGAATGACAATACTTGTATGGATCAGCAACAGGAAAGTCTTTTCACAATACCTTAAAAACCTCCACTAATCATTAAATCATATCATTTGGAAACCAGTGACCTCCTTTAAGACCTTTTGATAAATCCACTTATTCAGTTTAAACAGCTAAATATTCCCATCACTAAATATAGTAATGGGGGCAAAATTCTCAGCTCAGATGCACACAATGAAGATCTACATATACTGCTCTCTCATTGGTATTAATGGATATCCATGCACGCAGCAAAGGCTTGATTTCAGTCATAGTTGCATTTATTTATAAATCAAACCTTCCCGCCCCCATCCCCAATATACGTAGGTATTTCTTACCTGTGTAGCAGACTCCTGACTACATGCCAGACTCCTGACACACATTTTAAACCAAATAAGGTTGGGAATTAGGTCTTCAACAACAATTAAAAAATCCCTCGTTGTTACAATATGTGCCCTCATTTACATGTCTCAGAATGGCACATCTAATAAACTAACTAGACCCTACAAGTAAGCTACAAGCCACAAGCAACATGGAGTATGGATGAGCAGATTTATGCATATACTACTATTGTACACTGCAATCATTATATTTATAAAATTGGTGTAGGAGCTCAGAAGTATATCACAGGCACTTAATCACTAGAGAGAGAAATCTAAAACCCATAAAGAGAAAGAAGGAATGAAAAGTTTGAGGATACACACTGCCTAAAATAAAAACAAAAATGTAACTGTTGCTGGGAGTGTTTTCGGGAGTCAGTTCCCAAACATGTTGGTATATTTCTCATAATACTGATTCATATTTATACTTATATTTTATTAACAGAATTTTTGTTATTTTTTTTGGTAACTTCTTAGGAAAAGAATATCTTTATGAAAACATTATCAAAATTGAATTGATTGATTGGTAGATAAGATTTCATCACTATGCTGTACATTAACAGAATCCCACTTTTGGGATGTGTCCCATCCTTCTTCTGATGTGCCTCAATATCTTTTAAAAATATTCCTTTTAATTTGACCCATCCTCTGGGCTGACCACTTCAGAGGCATTTCTGAAACTCCCTCCTTCCTTGTCACCACAATACACTACATAATTTTTCCATTCCGAATGTAATAGTCCATTTTACTTTATTGCCGTTACACTAACATTTTCACTTTAATGACTAAATCATCCTCAAATAATCAGCAACATTTTGTATGAATGAGAAAATTTCATTGAGACCAAGAGTATAGGATTTATTTGTGTGTATGATGAAATAAACTACAGTTCCATTATAGAGAACAACAACAAAAAGTGAGAGATATAAAACCACACATTTCAAGGCAGAAGTTAACCCTAACTGATAGGGATTAGGAAGAAATTTCCCATATAGACAGGTCATGTCATTATTGTTCAATATAGGGGTAGTCTCCTCAAAAGCATCTGTAACTGGCCATTTTCAGCCAGAATATTGGACTAAACAAACCATGGGTCTAATCTGGAAGCTCTGTATTAGTAAGTAAAGTAGATAGCAGACATTACAGTGAAAAGATAAAGATTAAAAAAAAAATACAGACAGTAACAGTGAACTAAATTACTCTTTAAATGCTTTTGTCACTTACAAGCCTAAAATGTCCACTGACACCTCATGGAAATTGCATTCCTCTGCTGCTTGGGAAAACCATGAGCAGTATCAATCAGGAACTGGGAACTATTCAATTATTGGGGGTAAGGAGATCTCTCTCTCTCTCTCACATACACAGAGGGTACTGGGGGAGGAATAAAGTAGCAGTGATCCCAGCCCACCCACCCACCCCCCAAGTGTCAGGAGGCTGGGTCAAGGGTTAAGTAATAGAGAACCCTGCCATACACAAAGCAGCCAGGAGGCTGCAGGAACACTAGAACACATTCTTCTTTCCTTTCAGGAACTACGAAGCTGGGGGAGGGGTACAGTAGCACAGGCACACTGACAACCACCAAGAGGCTAAGGACGTCACATAGTAGACCACTGCACCAAAATAGGGTGGAGAAAGAAAGAAAGCTTCTTGTTCTCTTTCAGCAGCTGAGGTAGCAGCATGAAACTTCAGTTTTCAAACACTTATGACAAAGAGGCTGATACAAAAAATGCTGACCCTTTGCCCAGCAGCTTCCCACAAGGACACTGCCGTGAAATTTGCGTGGTTCATTCTCCATTGCGAATTTTTGTATTAAAATAAAAGTTATAAATGTAATCTTCTCACTAGTATGTATCTGGCAAATTTTTTTCAAACCCTGGGTATGGATACTATACTTAGAATCTAAGTAGGTATTAAGCTACCTTTTTCTTTTTTTCCATGCCTTTCATATGTTCTATTGGGAACTATGCAGTTTGTAGCTAAAATTCACAACTGATATTTTTCCTTGTGTATAGGAACTACACCAAATTTCATGTTTATTTGTTCTTTTTATTACTCAATTTTAGTAATTAATTTTTAAAACAAATATACTTTTGAGGAGTATTTTCTTTAGAAAAGGCTACTTACAGAATTTAAGGACAAGTAGAAGAGTTCTGTTTAATTTGCAACTGTTTAAAACAGCAAACTTCAGATACTGTAAGCTCATTAGAGCAGGGACTGTCTTTTTCTTCTGTGTTTGTATAGCGCTTAGCACAGTGGGATCCTGGTCCCTGGCTGGGACTGCTAGATGCTACAGTAACACAAACAAACAAAAAGCGAAACATAACAACATTCAGCAATCCCTGACTTCAAATTTTCTCATTATATTTAGGAAATCCTTTTACAAGACACATTTTTAATTAGTTAATTTTTTTTTAAATCTATAATTATACTTTAATTTACTGTATTAAATAACACATCACTCCCTACAAGTTTGATACTATATGTAATCTCTTTGGGGTAGACATTATGTTGATAGAGTAAGCCTAGCACGTTTTGGGAGTTACAATAATGTATTTTTATTTCTTGACTGCAATTATTTTTAAATGAGTTTTAAAAAATAATTGTGGTCAAGAAATAAGAACAACCTGTTTTGCTTCTATACAAATTTCCAACTCTAATTTTGATTGTAATTTTAATTACTCATTATTTACTTCATTTGTTCTTAGGGATCATGTTTTAAGAGGAAAAAAATATGAATGAATACCATCAGAATCAAAACATTATGCCAGGAAACTGGCACCCAGAAGAGTACAGGATTGCATCACTTATCTTTTATAGTTTTATATTCATAATTGGATTGCTAGTGAACATCACTGCACTATGGGTCTTCAGCTGCACCACCAAGAAAAGAACAACTATAACAGTCTATATGATGAATGTTGCATTACTTGACTTAATTTTTATATTGTCCGTACCTTTTCGGATAACCTACTATGCAAAGAAAGCTTGGCCATTTGGAGATATATTCTGTCGGATTCTTGGTGCTTTCACTGTGTTTTATCCAAGCATTGCTCTGTGGCTGCTTGCTTTTATAAGTGTTGATAGATATATGGCCATTGTCCAGCCCAAACACGTCAAAGAACTTAGAAATACAAGGAAAGCTCTGCTAGCTTGCATTGGTATCTGGATAATGACCCTTGCATCAACTTCCCCTCTGCTATTTTTATATTCGGATCCAGATAAAGCATCAAATTTTACTACCTGCATGAAGATGCTCGATATCATCCATCTAAAGGAAGTCAATATGTTAAATTTTTCTCGTTTGATTTTTTTTTTCTTGATTCCCCTGTTTATCATGATTGGATGCTATCTAATCATTATTTACCATTTTGTCCACGGCAGGACTTCCAAACTGAAACCCAAAGCTAAAGAAAGATCTATAAAAATTATAATTACTCTGATTGTGCAAGTGCTTGTCTGCTTTGTGCCCTTCCACATTTGTTTTGCCTTCCTGATGCTGCAAGACGAAGACCAGAGTTACAATCCGTGGGCAGCCTTTACCACCTTTCTCATGAATCTCAGTACGTGCTTAGATGTTATTCTGTACTACATTGTTTCTAAACAATTTCAGGCTAGAGTCATCAGTGTCATGCTTTATCGCAACTATCTTCGAAGTGTGCGCAGGAAGAGTTTTCGATCTGGGAGTTTAAGGTCACTAAGTAATATAAACAGTGAAATGATATAAAAAAATCAGAAGATGCTTATAATGTGGCCAAGTGACTTTCACTGAAGTCTGACATTTCAACTTAGTTGTATTCAAGAATGCTCTGGAGTTTGCAATATTGGAACACATTAGATCTGTGGTAGCATAATTGTGGGAAAAGTGGAATACCAATGAGTTAAAATATGAATGTTTCATCAATGTGTTTTACATTTTTCACAGTAAATCCAGGAGAACTAAGATATTTATGATCTACCGTCTGGGGGAAGCAGGCAAATAAATATATTGTCCATGATGTACTGCCTCTCAATCAAATGTAAATATTTCCAGGTGTAAAAGAGTCAATGTCCATGCTAGTGTATATACAATTTAAATAAAGCACATGCAGCTCTGCAGAATTTTAGTGTGACCACTCGTTACCATATCTGCTTATACATGATGCATTAAGATTTTATATTTACATGCTAGATAGTATATAAAATCAAAGTATCTATTATATTCATAAGTTCAGCTTTTTCCAGGAGAACAGAAACATGAACTGAAGAGAAAGTTTCTTTAATTGATATTTACATTTGGTTTACATAAAATCTCTTTTATGTAGCAGTATTTTGACACCCTAAAACTAATCAAATTATGTAATCATAAATAAAAAGTACACTGAATAGTAGAAGAGATAAATTATTCAAATTGTTAATTATTTCCTGTAAGTGTAATATACAACATCACTAATGTCTGGAATACCCTAAAGCTTAAACAGATAGTATATACTTTGTTCCCGAATAATGGATTTCATTTATACAGACATACAAATAGTGTACGTCCCACCTCTAATCTTTCCGAATACTGACACATTACAAGACCCTTATAATAGCTAACCTTAGAAGTCTAACAAAAACCACATTTTTTTAGTGGGCTAACTACAGTATAACTTTCCACATGCTTATGAGAATGTCTAATGTTTTTTTCATCAGATATACTAAGGATCAGAAACCGAAAGCCCTTACATTTGACATTAGAAAACAGTGACTATAAAATCTTTTCTTAATACCAAAGAGCATGCAGCATATGGAAACCCATAACTATGTGAGGTTGACCACACTAAAGCGTGAACCTAAATGCAAATACTGAGTTAGCCATCTAGTTTTCTGTTCTTATTATACAAATCTCAAAAGCAGCTTATTTGAAACTGAGCTCCTAAAGAATCTTAAGCTTTAAACACTTCACTCTTCAAATATGAAATGCAATACACATATACATAATGTCCTATAAAACTCAAGCGTTTTGAAATATGAACTAATGAAGTACCTTCCAGTATGAAATGCATACAGTTTTGCATATTTTAAAAAGTGAGTTACAGTAACATTAGTTTTGTGCTTTTAGCAGCATAGTTAACACTTAAAAGAGTGTGAAATAAAAACAAATATTCAAGAACACTGTATTGGGTAAAGCTTAAAAGATGCCAGCACTGCAATGTAACTCCTTTTAGTTACTCCAAGACAGAGAAAAAGACAATGTTGTGGAATTGAAAGTCATCACGAAGTGGAAGTGTAATACTAAAAATATTTCAACTCTACTGCAGGTCATATTTGGAAAATAGTGTTATACAAATGAATATTAATGCCAAGAACATTTACGTTTTACAAAAAAGGACATACTGCATTTGAAGGGTTACATTAGTAGGTTATTTTACTCAAATCTGTGCTAAGTAATCCCTTGAAATAGTATCTAAGACAAAGCCAAGCCCATTAAGAACTACTTACAATCCAGAAGGCAAACTGCTGATGGTGATGCCAAATGCATATTGCACAGCTTCTACAAGGAGAAGATCAAACAAAGCAGACAGCATCCAGGAGCCCAGTAAAAAGGACTGAAAAGGAAAAAACAACACAAATAAGTCCCAAACATTAATTAATTAATTTAACTGGAGCTAGTTAATTCTATAAGATTAAACATATGGATGACATAAAGCTCTGAGGCAGAAGCTCTAATTTTTAAAGTTGAAAAAGTCTATTTTAATAGTTCAATTAAGCTAAGTTTATTTCCTTGAGCATTACAGGACAATTTTACAACATGGGTTTACCAGACCAGTCTCTCTCATCTTCAAGAAGTATAAAGAAGTGGATTGTTCAATAAAATTCACTTTCACGGACCACATAAAACTTGCTGTACCCTACCAACATTTTTTTCTTCGATTGAGCCATTAGTTATAACATGAAAAAAAGCTAAAAATGTTCTGTGGTTATTCAATTGTGATTTATGGGTAAAAATACCAATTAAAAATACATTAATTGATTAATGGAAATAAAATCTCAATTAAGAATAAACCTTAACATAATATTTAAAATCCAACATGCCAGTCAAAAAAATTGGTTAGCTTATATAATATGAAACAAAGTATCTCTCCACAAAGACAACAACAAGATAAATATCTGACAATAATGTGAGACCAGAGGATTTAGCAATCATTGTGGGTATTGAAAATGATAGAAGTGGCACTTACTGAAAATTTTCGGCTGCCATACCGTCTTTCAAATATCCTAAAGTTATAAATGAGCAAGCTATTGCAGAATGCATCTTTCAGATCAAGACATACTGTTCTCCCAAATACAAGTCTCCAAATCTAAAATATAAAAGCACCAAGATATTTAATTCTCTCCCATCCTTCAGAGGATTTGTGTTTAGGTTTAACATAATACAAAAGAGGAGGAAACATTTAGTGACAACAGTCAGAGTAAATACAGTGGTCCGCATATTTCTTTAATCATTTTTCTGAAATGATTAGTAGATATTAGAAAGTTTGTTTAAAAAAATAGAACATTTTCAAGTAAGATTTTCTTTTTTAAACTATCTTACTATTCAAATCAAATCAACTCATCTTCAATAGTTCACATTTACAAATACTAATATACCATGCTTTCCCCAGATACTTGCATATAGCAGTGCTGATAACAGAAAAAGATGGTTCCTTTCAACAGGGAACTGCTACCATTAACTATTTTTCAGCAGCATAAAGAAAATCAAGTGATTTTAGGACTCCCTTTAGGATGAACTGCAAAGCAAAAGTTAAACAAAATACGGGTTTGCCCTTACTGTTCCTTTATAATGTAAAAAACTTTTTCTCCAATATTTTATTCTGCTTGATTCCTATACTTGAACTATCAGAAACATCAGGTCCTCATTTCCCTCTTTTTACGTAGGACCTTAATGAGATATTTGGAAGACCTGAACAGTGATATTACATGAAGCTTTAATCTGAGCTGCTGGGACGAAGCTCTCCCTCCCAACAACTGAATACACAGAGGCCATGTCTATACTTCAGGGACTATAGCAGCATATCTGTGGCATAGCATAGATGTAACCAACAGTGATGGAAGGGGGGTTTCCATTGCTGTAGAAACTTTACTTCCCCAAGTTCTTTCATCAACCCATTTGCATTTAAACTGAGGGTTACGTTGGTATAGCTACGGCTATGTGGATTTTTCTCACCCCTGACTGCTATAGCTATGTCAACCTAAATTTTAAATGCAGACCAGGCTGAAAACGGCAATGACATAAGGAATCTATTCAGCTTCTCCTGCTGCCCAGAGTGGGATTAGGAGTAGCGGGGATAACTAAATCATAATCTCATGTGATACTACTGTTCAGGTCTCTCAAAGCTCTTTGGAAAACCTCCAGAAAAAAAAAACAGGACAGTGACAACCTAGTATTTTTAACTTAAACAAGCAGAAAAGACTGGAACTAAACAAGAACAAACAAAAGTCCTTTAGAACAGTCTTTATGCAGCATGAAGAACCAGTCAAGGGCACATTTTGGGGAGCTTTTCAGTTGACCTTTTAGGGTCTGAAGACGAATACATTTGGGGAAGATAGTAAGAGTCACTTGTTAGCTCTTTTCTGCTGAGCAATGGTATGCAGCCTCCAAAAATGAAGAGCACTTTACAGTAATGTTATTTAAATACAGAATATTGTATTGAAGATTAATATTGATACTAGAAGGCTCTTTAATTGAGCAGACAAAGGCATTACAAGATTCAATGCCTGGAAGCTGAAGGCAACCAACTTCAAACTGGAAATAAGTTGCAATTTTTTAACTGAGGGTAATTAGCCAATGGAGCAGACTACTCAAGCTTATGGCAAATTCTCCCTCATTTGGAGTCTTTACAATGAGATTTTGTGTCTTTCTAAAAATGAGCTCAAGTAATTGGGCTAGATACACGAATCTCTGGGTGAAAATCTATGTCCTGCGTTATGCAGATCAGGCGAGATGATTACAATACTCACTTCCACCACAAAATAAATCGATGAACACAACAAAATTATTCCTATTCACATCAAAGGATCATATACTATTAAATGTGTTTGGCCATGTCTACACTAGCAAGCTTACAGTGGCACAGATGTACCAATGCAGCTGCGCTGCTGTAAGATCACTTGTGTAGCCAGTCTATGCTGACAGGAGAGAGCTCTCCCGTCAACATAAAAAACCCCTCTCAACGAGCAGCACTAGCTGTGTTGGCGGGAGAAGCTTTCCTAGCAACATAGTGCTGTGCACACTACCCCTTATGCCAGCAAGAATTATGTTGCTCAGGGGGATGGGGGTGTTTTTTCATCCCCCTGAGCGACACAAGATTTGCCGACATAAGTGGTAGTGTAGACATGGCCATAATTTATGCTCAAGTTATACAAGGCTCACATTCTCCTCTGTTGAAAGACAGATGATGAAATAATATCAGCGTCCCAGAAGAAGAAAATGAGAGGTATTCTGACGGTTTGTTTTAGCAGAAGTGAAAAAAAATCTCTCATGGGTGGTGATATGGCCTAAATGGGAGTAGTGATGGTAACAGATTGGTGATTTAAGGACTTGCCTACATAGGAAGTTAGCACAGCAGCTAACTAACTAGCCAGGTGGACACACTTATTCTGCACTAAAGTGCCTTTGTGCAGTTTGGCTAAACAATTGTGTTTTAAATTCACACCCTATCTTTCTATGAACTAACTTCCCAAGTAAACAAGCCCAGAGTCCAAGACAATGGGGGCGGGAGGGGGGGGGAGAATACTACAGGAGAAATACACTGAGGAATCAAGGAGGACAGAGTTAATATTTAGAAATCCCTTCCCCTTCTACATAAATGAATTAAAATTTACCTGAAAATCCTCTTTTACAGCTTGTAGGTTATATGTGAAGAACTTCTGATAATGTTGGAAGAGCAGAGTCAATAGAACCGACAGGGCACTTGGAATTAATAAAAGACTCTTTGACAGAGGTGCTTTATCTTAAAAAAAAAAAAACAACAACAACAACAAATAATCCTCAGAGTGAGAGACCTCAGATTTAAAAAGCAACTTAATAAAACAAGTGAAAGGAGAATGAAATAGCACTGGAATCAGCATGAAAGTTCATAAGATGTCACAATAACCTACAATGACAAATGTTGATGGGAAAAGGTATGAAAGGGAGACAGAAAGATTGTATTAGTCCAAACAAACAGGCCTGCAGATATAATTCAAGGACTGTGTTAAGATCATACTTAGTAAACAAGGAAAACGCGGAATAGAAAATAAATGAACCAAAACTGGTTTGTCAGAAACTAGGCCTAAATGGTGGCCAACATAATGAGGGGAAGGGCTATTCCACGCATTATTCCTTTATGGGATCATTAAAGAAAGAGACTTCGGGAGAAAATTTGGCTACTGGAGTGAGCTTCACCATCATGGTTACCACCCTGGCCCTTCTTAATCCTGGTCCTGAAATATGTTCTGACTGGACCCAGGCCAGAAAGAAGAACCACAATGATACCGCCCTTTCTACCAGCTCCAGCTCTATCCCAAACACCATGTGGGATGTGCAAGTTTCTCTCTCTTCCCCATACTCCATGTATCCTTTTCCTTCCCCACCTAATTTATTTTCTTTCCTATCTCTCTCCTTTTGTCTTCTGATTAATAAGAATCTAGCTTAGCTGCCCAACACTGTATATTCTGAAAGCCTATGGTCAGAAGAGGCAGCTAAAAGCAATGCCCCAAATAGCTTGATTCTGGAGTGAGTTTGTCATGTTTCTGAGCAGCTGAAAAGATCATGTCCTGTGCCTGCGTTTTTCCAGCAGTGAGGTTGCAAGTGAGAGTCACCACCAGACACAGAAGCTGCATTTTCTCTCTACTGTTCTTTTTTCTCCCCTTTTGTGTGCATTTGTCTTGGATTTGTCTTCTAGGAAATGGGATCAGACTTTAACACCATCACCGCCAATGAAGGCTCCAGCCCAGCTCTGCTAATTTTTTCTCTTTTCCCCAAAAGGATGTCTTTATTAGCATCTTTAATACCATCCCAAGAGACTGTCAAACCAGTTTTTTTCCCTTCTAAATATTCTTGTCAGCTAAAGGGAAAGGGAACAAGGGATGTTGTTAAAATGAAAGCCTTATTTATACTTTACATGTCCAATGCTTTAACTGTTTTTCCTTCTTTTCTGTATCTTTAATAAAGTCTTAATTTCTAATGCTCTGTTTGCAGTGGTACTAAGCAAGTTGAGGTTTCTGTATACCAAACCTTGTTTAACACTGGATAATGACCGGATCTTGTTAACACCTTTGACTCTTTGGGCCTATATATTCCAATTAAATTAATACTACCATGGTTACTTGCACTTGTACTTTCACTAATCTCTCCCCAAATTAATAATTTGAAGATTATTAAACCATATGCCAAGTGTGTCAAATACATAGAATGGGATTGTTGTAATCTACCTAACAAGCAATATGAAACGCCTTCCTATCTCACCACGTACAATCCACAACAAGTAGGACAGACATTTTGTTGTTGGTTGAAGCAGATAGAGTGTTTTATTTTTGCACTGTACCATGGTTTAAACAAATTATGTAAAATATTTCATTCTAATAAAAAATCCCATGATAAATGCTTTAAAAGGGGGAATTGATACTATAATTACCCAAAACCATCGTAACACAGAGTTAAGGTTGCCCAGTAGTGCCCCATGCCCTTCCAGAACGGAGAGTGGCTGACCTGTTGAAAATTAGCAAAAGACTTAAAGTACCCCCACGACACACACTTAATTCTGGCTACCATAAACTGGCAATAGCCACTGGGTTAAATAAGGGTGATGCAAAGGTTAAGCTACCAAGAGAAGTCGTGGAAGCAACTGCATTAAATTAAAAAGACAACAGAAGGTTGGAGGCAGTACAGATGAGAGTTCTTCAAAACATGGCAGGTGTAAAATGGAATGATTTTTAAGACAAACAAAGAAGTTAAAAGGACAGTAGAATGTGAAATCAGAGTGCAGGACTGGCTATAAATCTAAACGATTATGATGGTGCAGAGACTGCTGAAAACAGGTGATAGGATGCCAAAGAAAATAATGCAAACATAACCAAGATCAGTCTGACCGATTACACTGTAGGATATCGTACACAGGGACACAATCAGGCTGGGTTTAATGAAAGAACAAGCCATGGACAGAAGTGAATGGCAACGCTGTACTACTCCGTGTCTGCAAAGATGATCTGGGATGAAAGAGAGTGAGTGAGCGAGTGCAGAGGTACACAAGAGTAAAGGGATGAAAAGATATAGCAAGTCTGAGGCGGTTTGTGTGAGTGGGCACAGTGTTTGAGTGTAGGCAGCTCCTGTTTGTTAGGCCTGACCTAAACTCAAGTTTTGCTCAGACAAAGAGGTGTTGTTCAACTTTATCCTGCAGTGCTCACATGTTCCATTCTCTGGGTGTTATGTAGCATCTACGACAGTACATTGCTAATATGTGGTTAGGACAGAATTAAGGATGCATTGTGGCGTGTACTATAACTTTTCATTTTTTGGTTTTCAGAGGTTTAAGCTTAGCTCTCTCCACATTCTGGAAGGACACGAGGTAACACCAGGCAACCTTAACTCCGTATTAATGAAGGTTTGGGGCATTTAATTTCCTTGGTTTAAAAAAAAAAAAAAAGTTTCTCACCACCTTCCCACATACTACAGCCCACCTCTCCCTCTCCATTGCCTCTGGCTCCTCAGGAAGGATTACCCCACCCACAGAATGCACTGGCTGCATGGCCATCTCTTCCATGCCTTTGCATCATCTCCTTGTCTCCCATTTCTCTGCATGTCCAGCACACACTAGTTCTTCCTCCTCAACCATCCTCTGGAAGGAAGAGGCAGGCGACAGCACAGGGCGTGCAGGTTGAAGAGCTGTGGGGAGGATGCAACAGCAGCACAAGGACTAGCATGAAGTCACTAGAGACATTTTTGGTGGGCAGGAGACAGACATGGAGAGGCGTGGATGTGGGGACTTTTGGGGGACAGAGGCGAACCTCACCAACTCCTACTGCACAACTCAGATCCCCTCCTACTCACCCCAGATTCCACTGTTCTGACCCCTCCCATATTACCTTCAACTGCTCAGACTCCCCCAGCACTACCTTGGCTCCTCTAACATTCACTTCATCATACCATTGATCTGACCACCCCCACCCCACTTAGAACCCTCCATACACGCACCAGCTCCACACTCCCACTTGACCCTACCCGCCCCATGTAAATTTAGAGGGGTCACGGGGCTGTGAGGAGTGCATGTACCAGCTGGAAGCAGGAAGGAACAGGAGAGTGGAGCATCATCTCTACTCCAAATCAGGGCCTAGTATCCGGGAACAAGGCTGTACACATTCATTTGAGGCACAGGAGGCGCACGGAGGTGTGAAGTGAACATTCAGTGAGCTATTCTCAGCCAAATGAGAATACATGATGAAGATGGATAGAGCCTGAAACAATAACTCTCAGACATCTGAATTGCTCCCATTCGTCTCAGTAGGAATGGTCATTCCCCTTCCATTGGGCTTTTAGTATCCTGGCTCACACACGAAGGGCAGATAGAAAGGCTCAGACCACCTCTATAGAAGGGCAGCGCCAAATCACAGCTCACACACAGGGGGTAAAGATCCCCCAGATCTTGGTTCAAACATGTGGGATCTCTGCCCTTCCCAGGGCTGGGGGTCACTGCTGCCCCATTCCCCTCCACCTTCACCCTTTACATGAGGTACATCCTCCTCCGATACCCAACCACTGCCCTGAGAGATGGGGCTGGGAGGAATCTCTCACCCACTGCCAGGCCCAGCCAGGACAAGGGGAATGAGGCAGAGAAAGTGTGGGGGAGAAAGCTTTCAAATGGAAGGAATGACAAGGCCCCTATTAAATTACTAAATAGTGGGGGGGAGAATATACCACTATAGCCTGAAAAATGTCTATTAGGCACCAAGATGGATCCACTGTGAGAATGCCCCAACTACAACACCTGCTGCACACTAGAAAGGTGCATATCTGGAAAGAGAGTATGGTGATGAGTGGGGAGGAAGATAGTACAGACCAGTGGTCCTCAACCAGGGGTCCATGGCCCCCTGGGGTTCTGCAAGCCCTTTAAAGGGGGCTGCGGGGCCCCACGGCTGAAGCTCGGATCCCCGGCATCCCGCCTTTCTCCCCCACATTGGGCTGAAGCTGGGAGATGCAGGGCTGAAGCCCCGATCCCTGGTGCCCACCATGGGGCTCAAGCCGGGAGGCATGGGGCTGAAACCTCAATCCCCAGTGCCCCCGCGAGGCTGAAACCGGGAGGTACAGGGCTGAAGCCCAGAGCCCTGAGCCCGGGTGCTCTCTTTGGGGCAGAAGCCCTGAGCCCATGGACAGAGTAAGGGACATAGAGGGCATTCCCCCACCTCCCATCCAAACTGCAGCGCAAGTGCAAGGCAGTCCAGGGGCAGCTCCACACCTCTCCCCACATCTCCTCTCCCCGCCCCCTGGTCCGGTCGGAGGCAGGAAGCTGGAGCCAGACAGTGCAGGGCAGTTGCTGCTCTGGCTGGTGCATGGTTCTGTGCATGGTCCAAAGCACATGGTCCCTCCTCTCTGCCGGTGCCCCAGGTTGAAGCTGCTCCTCAGCTCCCAGCCCCCTTTGCTCCCACAGAGGCAGCCAGTAAGAGCCCCTGGGGTGGGGAGACTCAGTTCTGTGGCTAGCAGACCCCTCCGGGAACAGGGACCACAGGGGAGTCCTCCCAGCACACAGCCCCTAATGCCCCTCTCCCTACACTCTGTGCTACCCCGATGCCTGCACACAGCCCCTAGCCACCCCCCACCCTGCAGCCTGAGCTATCCCCTGCCTGCATACAGCTTCTAGCTACCTACCTCCCTGCACCCTGAGCTACCCCTCTGCCCACACTCAGCCTCTAGCTACCTCCTCCCTGCACCCTAAGCTGTTTTCAAACTTTTTGAGCTAAGCTCCCCTCCTTTGAGTTATAATTTTTGGGTGCATGCCCTCCCCACAACCCAGACAGTCTGGGTGGCCTTCTGAGTTGAGTCACGGGGTGGAGGTGGCACTCCCTCTCTGGACCCCACCATGTGGAGGTGGCTCGAGCCCCGCTGGCCCCAGCCCCCGAAAACAGAAGTCAAACTACACCTCTGCCCAAGGCCTGTGCGCCAAGGGCACCCCCGCCGGGCCCTGGAGTTTTTAGAATATGTCATGGGGGGGCCTCGGAGAGAAAAAGGTTGAGAACCCCTGATACAGACGATCTCCTTCCTCTGCACAGGTAACACACATGGAGAAAAAAATGTACATTAAGCACATAAATCCAGAATAGTTCTAAAATGAACCTCAAGAAATGGAAGAACCCCAAATTATATGCAATCTGTTCCACTGTACTGCATATATGTGACTACTATCAACAGCATGGTTCTTTCTACATCCTTTAGTCATGAACTTCATAGCTTTGAGTGTCAGCCAATTGGTGATATTAAGCCCTGGTCTACACTAGGACTTTAGGTCGAATTTAGCAGCATTAAATCGATGTAAACCTGCACCCGTCCACACGATGAAGCCCTTTATTTCGACTTAAAGGGCTCTTAAAATCGATTTCCTTACTCCACCCCTGACAAGTGGATTAGCGCTTAAATCGGCCTTGCTGGCTCGAATTTGGGGTACTGTGGACACAATTCGATGGTATTGGCCTCCGGGAGCTATCCCAGAGTGCTCCATTGTGACCGCTCTGGACAGCACTCTCAACTCAGATGCACTGGCCAGATAGACAGGAAAAGAACCACGAACTTTTGAATCTCATTTCCTGTTTGGCCAGCGTGGCAAGCTGCAGGTGACCATGCAGAGCTCATCAGCACAGGTGACCATGATGGAGTCCCAGAATCGCAAAAGAGCTCCAGCATGGACCGAACGGGAGGTACGGGATCTGATCGCTGTATGGGGAGAGGAATCCGTGCTATCAGAACTCCGTTCCAGTTTTTGAAATGCCAAAACCTTTGTCAAAATCTCCCAGGGCATGAAGGACAGAGGCCATAACAGGGACCCGAAGCAGTGCCGCGTGAAACTGAAGGAGCTGAGGCAAGCCTACCAGAAAACCAGAGAGGAGAATGGCCGCTCTGGGTCAGAGCCCCAAACATGCCACTTCTATGATGAGCTGCATGCCATTTTAGGGGGTTCAGCTACCACTACCCCAGCCGTGTTGTTTGACTCCTTCAATGGAGATGGAGGCAATACGGAAGCAGGTTTTGGGGACGAAGAAGAAGAAGATGAGGAGGAGGAGGTTGTAGATAGCTCACAGCAAGCAAGCGGAGAAACCAGTTTTCCCGACAGCCAGGAACTGTTTCTCACCCTGGACCTGGAGCCAGTACCCCCCGAACCCACCCAAGGCTCCCTCCTGGACCCAGCAGGCGGAGAAGGGACCTCCGGTGAGTGTACCTTTTAAAATACTATACATGGTTTAAAAGCAAGCATGTGAAAGGATTACTTTGCCCTGGCATTCGCGGCTCTCCTGGATGTACTCCCAAAGCCTTTGCAAAAGGTTTCTGGGGAGGGCAGCCTTATTGCGTCCTTCATGGTAGGACACTTTACCACTCCAGGCCAGTAACACGTACTCGGGAATCATTGTACAACAAAGCATTGCAGTGTATGTTTGCTGGCGTTCAAACAACATCCGTTCTTTCTCTCTGTGTTATCCTCAGGAGAGTGAGATGATATTCATGGTCACCTGGTTGAAATAGAGTGCTTTTCTTCAGGGGACACTTGGAGGAGCCCACTCCTGCTGGGCTGTTTGCCTGTGGCTAAACAGAAATGTTCCCTGCTGTTAGCCACGGGGAGGGGGGAGGGTTGAGGGGGTAGCCACGCGGTGGGGGGAGGCAAAATGCGACCTTGTAACGAAAGCACACGTGCTATGTATGTAATGTTAACAGCAAGGTTTACCCTGAAAGAGTGTAGCCACTGTTTTATAAAATGTGTCTTTTTAAATACCGCTGTCCCTTTTTTTTTTCTCCACCAGCTGCATGTGTTTCAATGATCACACGATCTTCTCCTTCCCAGAGGCTAGTGAAGCTTAGAAAGAAAAAAAAAACGCACTCGCGATGAAATGTTCTCCGAGCTCATGCTGTCCTCCCACACTGACAGAGCACAGACGAATGCGTGGAGGCAAATAATGTCAGAGTGCAGGAAAGCATAAAATGACCGGGAGGAGAGGTGGAGGGCTGAAGAGAGTAAGTGGCGGGCTGAAGCTCAAATGTGGCGGTAGTGTGATGAGAGGAGGCAGGATTCAATGCTGAGGCTGCTGGAGGACCAAACCAGTATGCTCCAGTGTATGGTTGAGCTGCAGCAAAGGCAGCTGGAGCACAGACTGCCACTACAGCCCCTGTGTAACCAACCGCCCTCCTCCCCAAGTTCCATAGCCTCCACACCCAGACGCCCAAGAACGCGGTGGGGGGGCCACCGGCCAACCAGCCACTCTGCCACAGAGGACTGCCCAAAAAAAAGAAGGCTGGCATTCAATAAATTTTAAAGTTGTAAACTTTTAAAGTGCTCTGTGGCATTTTCCTTCCCTCCTCCACCACCCCTCCTGGGCTACCTTGGTAGTCATCCCCCTATTTGTGTGATGAATGAATAAAGAATGCATGAATGTGAAGCAACAATGACTTTATTGCCTCTGCAAGCGGTGATTGAAGGGAGGAGGGGGGGGTGGTTAGCTTACAGGGAAGTAGAGTGAACCAAGGGGCGGGGGGGTTCATCAAGGAGAAACAAACAGAACTTTTACACCGTAGCCTGGCCAGTCATGAAACTGGTTTTCAAAGCTTCTCTGATGCGTACCGTGCCCTCCTGTGCTCTTCTAACCGCCCTGGTGTCTGGCTGCGCGTAACCAGCAGCCAGGCGATTTGCCTCAACCTCCCACCCCGCCATAAACGTCTCCCCCTTACTCTCACAGATATTGTGGAGCACACAGCAAGCAGTAATAACAGTGGGAATATTGGTTTCGCTGAGGTCTAAGCGAGTCAGTAAACTGCGCCAGCGCGCCTTTCAACGTCCAAATGCACATTCTACCACCATTCTGCACTTGCTCAGCCTGTAGTTGAACAGCTCCTGACTACTGTCCAGGCTGCCTGTGTACGGCTTCATGAGCCATGGCATTAAGGGGTAGGCTGGGTCCCCAAGGATACATATAGGCATTTCAACATCCCCAACAGTTATTTTCTGGTCTGGGAATAAAGTCCCTTCCTGCAGCTTTTGAAACAGACCAGAGTTCCTGAAGATGCGAGCATCATGTACCTTTCCCGGCCATCCCACGTTGATGTTGGTGAAACGTCCCTTGTGATCCACCAGAGCTTGCAGCACTATTGAAAAGTACCCCTTGCGGTTTACGTACTCGGCGGCTTGGTGCTCCGGTGCCAATATAGGGATATGGGTTCCGTCTATGGCCCCACCACAGTTAGGGAATTCCATTGCAGCAAAGCCATCCACTATGACCTGCACATTTCCCAGGTCACTACCCTTGATATCAGCAGATCTTTGATTGCGTGGGCTACTTGCATCACAGTAGCCCCAACAGTAGATTTGCCCACTCCAAATTGATTCCCAACTGACCGGTAGCTGTCTAGCGTTGCAAGCTTCCACAGGGCTATCGCCACTCGCTTCTCAACTGTGAGGGCTGCTCTCATCTTGGTATTCATGCGCTTCAGGGCAGGGGAAAGCAAGTCACAAAGTTCCATGAAAGTGCCCTTACGCATGGGAAAGTTTCGCAGCCACTGGGAATCGTCCCAGACCTGCAACACTATGCGGTCCCACCAGTCTGTGCTTGTTTCCCGAGCCCAGAATCGGCTTTCCACAGCATGAACCTGCCCCATTAGCACCATGATGCATGCATTGGCAGGGCCCATGCTTTCAGAGAAATCTGTGTCCATGTCCTGATCACTCACGTGACTGCGCTGACGTCACCTCCTTGCCCGGTATCGCTTTGCCAGGTTCTGGTGCTGCATATACTGCTGGATAATGCGTGTGGTGTTTAATGTGCTCCTAACTGCCAAAGTGAGCTGAGCGGCCTCCATGCTTGCCTTGGTATGGCGTCCGCACAGAAAAAAAGCGCGGAACGATTGTCTGCCGTTGCTCTGACGGAGGGAGGGGCGACGGACGACACGGCTTACAGGGTTGGCTTCAGGGAGCTAAAATCAACAAAGGGGGTGGCTTTACATCAAGGAGTATTTCAGGCAGGACTTCACGGAGGGTTCCAATAAGAAATGGTGCACCTAAGTTATTGTTATTATTGGAACAAGGAGGTTAGCTTGGCCTCTGATTGATACATGGCTAGATTTACCTCGCTGCACCTTCTCTGTGAGTGACTGCAGTGTGACCTAGAGGAATGAGTCCCCTAGACTGGGGAGGAGGCAAATGAGTACAAAACAAATCTGGTCTATTTCTTGTTTTGATCCACTCCATCTATCTTTTACATCTTTGGCTGGCAGCAGACGGTGCAGAAGGACTGCATGCCATCCACATCTCGTGGCTGCTCAGCAGAAGATGGTGCAGTAGGACTGCTAGCCATCCTCATCTCTTGCCTGCCCGGCAGAAGATGATGCAATAGGACTGCTAGCAATCCGTATCGCCTGCCTGCTCACCATAAGACGGTTCAATAGGACTGACTGCAGGACTAAAGAGAATGACCTGGTCAAGTCACTCCAAATTTAGTCCCTGCGCCCATGTCTGCCCAGGCGCTCCCAGCCGACTTGGCCAGGAGCACCTTGGACATGACGAGGACGGCTACCAGTAGTACTGTACCGTCTGCTGCCACAAGGCAATGGGTTGCTGCTACTATGTAGCAATGCCGTACCGCGTCTGCCAGCACCCAGGAGACATAGGGTGACGGTTACCTGAGCGGGCTCCATGCTTGCCGTGGTATGGCGTCTGCACAGGTAACTCAGGAAAAAAGGCGCGAAACGATTGTCTGCCCTTGCTTTCACGGAGGGAGGGAGGGAAGGGGGGCCTGACGATATGTACCCAGAACCACCCGCAACAATGTTTTAGCCCCATCAGGCATTGGGATCTCAACCCAGAATTCCAATGGGCAGCGGAGACTGCAGGAACTGTGGGATAGCTATCCACAGTGCAACGCTCCGGAAGTCGACTCTAGCCTCGGTACTGTGGAAGCACTCCGCCGAGTTAATGCACTTAATGCACTTAGAGCATTTTCTGTGGGGACACACACACTCGAATATATAAAACCGATTTCTAAAAAAACGACTTCTATAAATTTGACCTTATTCCATAGTGTAGACATACCCTAAGTGTTGTTGCATGTTACTTATGTTGGCTGGAGGTGAAACCTGATCCAGCTCCTCCTCCACTTGGCATCAGAGATTTAAAAGGCAGCTTATATATAAAATTATTCTATCAATATTAACTCTATTACAAATATGACTTCTTAACTTACTAACACTGATCTTTCATACTAGCTTTTTTCATTACGGGGTTTCCACTGACGTATCTTGTAGTGGCCACTGTCAGAAAAAGGACAGCGTTCCTCTTTTCCTGCCATGCATTTTAATTTGGGAAGAGAGAAGGAAAAGAGAGAAAACATCAAGCAAAAGAACATAGTGAAACAGTTTTTATGTCACAGGGAGATACAAACAATATCTTATTCTTAAAAATATGTTGCAATGTGAAACAGTAAGCTATGCACTCCATAAAGTCACTGAAACTCAAAAGCAAGGATCAAACATGTACAACTATTAGTCAAAATGGAGGACATTCCTTAACCATTACCCAAAAACACCCACCTATCATTTTGATACCAGTGAGCTAATCTTTAACAATGAATACTTAGATTACTTTATCCATTTAAAAACATTAGAAAGTTCTCAAAACCCTGTAACAATTTACCGTTAAAGTTGATGTTACCAAAAATCTAGGTAACAACTGATAGATAGCTGGCTAGACAGTAGTTAAAGATGGTCTCCCATTGTGATTTATATTTTCCTGTAATGGTTTGATATTTGTCTTTGAATTTCAATAATTTTGTGAGTTTAAAGCAAACTTTAACACGCTTTTCACAGTTCAATGTAATATGTAGTGCAAAAAGGAACTAAAAACTCTCAAGAGAGAAGTAGTTTCCATAATGGCAAACTATTTTTATAATGAAGTTAATGCACAGTAACTATTTTACCATCAAATGATTACTCCCTTGAATGTGCCACAAAAGTAACTTTTGAATGTGTTTATTATCTGCATGAAGTGTAGATGTATATTTTTACTAATGCTCTGCATTTAGGTTTCACTTCAGACTTTTCAACCTTACCATAGAGGAAACAAGCATTTAGCTATTTTTTACAGATGTCACAAAGTGAAAAAACCACAGTAGCAACTAACCCGTAAATATGACAGTCACCCACAGGGAAAGTCACATGAATAACAGTAACCTCAGCTCTCTGTAAAGTCCTCAAAATGTCATCATTGCCTAGTCCAAGTAAACTATTAAGAAAGATAAACACTTCTAGATTAACCATTTTACAAGTTTACTGAAAATGTTAGAGAACCAGCTGGACAGTGGCAGTATATATTGCCCTGCCATTTAGCAACATGTAGGTTTATAACCAAATATCCTTTCCATAGGGCAGGCCTGACTGGAACACCTTCACGTGGCAGACCATGCCATGACAAGCACGCCTACCTCAGTTTCCCTCCTTCAGAGTCCCAAGAAAAGTTGCAAGGGTCCGCCCAAGTACAAAGACTGTCCTTGTAGGGTTCATTTATTACAAAGTCCCATGCACATATATGACAACAAAAGTCCCACAACCATAGTCCAGATTTCCATCAGCATATTCCAAACAATACATGCAACATACAGTCCTAGCATCCCTCACCACACCCCGACTCTCTAGTTTAGCGCTCTCCTGTCCTTGCACCAGTACAGCTACCATAGCCTTTCCAACCTGAGTGCAACCCTGATCTTCCCAGCAGGAAACCCCACAGCCTCTCTGCTGGTAGATCATCCTTGCCAAGGGAGCATCCCTCACTCACCACTGTTCCTCTGGGTCCACCTCTCCAGCCCTGGACTGACAGCAAGCAAGCGCCTCTGCTGCTCCCCTGTCTTCAGCCCTCTCTGACCCTTGGCTCCAGCTCTCTAGCTTACAGAGCTAGCCTGCATCTGCTATTGCTTCTGCCTTCAGCCCTCTCCAGCCCTCTGGCATGGGGATGCCAGCCAGCAAATGGCTCTTGCTGTTCTGCCTTCAGCCTTCTCCCAGGTCCCAAACATATACTCTTCAAGTCAATTCCTCCCTCTTATCAGGGAAGGCCTGCAGAGTTTTCTGCATTCAGCAGCTTACCCCACAGACCTGCTCTAGTCTTCTGACCGACTCTCAGCCGGACACTCTCTCACTGGACCTCGCCCCGACCTTTTATAGCCCCTCAGTACTGCCCTGCCCTCTTAATTGGCCAAATGCAAGTACCTGTCCTGGCACAGGGTAGCTGGACCTACTTCATCTACTGGGGCCAGCCAACCTGTGACAGTCCTTAACGATGACTGCTTATAGGAAATTGGTGAAGCAACAGTCTCAGACCTTGTCTACACTACGAAGTTAAGTCGATGTAAGTCGCCTGGTATTGACCTATTTGTACATGTCTACACTTAAATTTGTCTCAGCCAACGTAAGCAATGTAGTAAAACCACCATCCCGAATGGTGTAAAGCTATGACTGACCTACTTAGCTTGACACAGTGTGAGTGTAGACATAGCATGACCTGTGTCGACTCTAGCAGTCTTCCAGCAGCTACTCCACAACGCCCCATTCCCTGTGACTGACTTCTGTGGACACAATTTTAAACTCTATTGCCCTGGAGTCATAGAGCCCAGAAGCCACCCCCACACCTTGAAAGCCCCCTGCGTGTTTTTGGAACACCTACCTCAGCAAGCACACCTAGCAGATCATTTATGTAGTGTGCACCTACTCAACCGACTATATTGCCGCCACGCACACAGAGAGGAGCCACATGTTCTCCTGCCTGGAGTAGATCGGAAATACTGCATTTCCTGGGCCTGTGAGGAGAAGAGGCTGTGCAGGCATAACCAAGGGCCAGCCGTAGAAATGTAAACATCTATGAGTAGATTGCCTACATTTCCCATGCAAAGGAATATGACAGGGATCAGCAGTAGTAAGTGTGCAAGCAAAAGAACTTTGCGAAGAATAACACAAGGCCAGGGAGCACCACAATAGATATGGTGCTGTACCACAGACCTGCCACTTTTACAACCAATTGCTTGCCATACTTGGTGGAGACCCCAACAATACCATACAGATTCTCGATACCTCAGAGGAGCAGCACGAGACCCCTGCCACAAACAGCAACGAAGAGGAGGAAGGGGGCAAGGAGGATGTGGCAGGGAACCCCAGTCATGCCATGAGCCAGTGCCTGTTCAAGTCTCCACCAAAGTCTAAACAGACCCGTCACGTGAGGGTGGATGAACCCGATAAAGGGGAAGGAAACTCCCATGTGACTGTAAATCCATGGGACAACTGTCTGTTTTTATCAGCAGCTTCTGGCATGGCATCTTTGACTTGTGATGCCACATGGTATGTTGTGGGGAGTAGTGAGCAGCAAACATGAAGTTCTCCAAAGACTGCAACTGGTGGAGAGTTTGGGACTTTTGATCCTGTACGTCAAACCAGGGTCTGCAGCATTTGGAATTGCTGCCTGAGAAGAACCTTCATGTTCTCTTGTATTTTCTACTACTTGTCCTGCTAGCACTGCCTTTCTCCTGTCCTCTGTTGTTCTCCAAGCTGTCGGTCATATTGGCCCTTGTAGCTCTTGGTTTGTAGTCTGATGCAGTACTGGCTTGCAGACCATGTCATTCCTAGTCCTCTTCTTTCTCCTCATCAGGGTCAGGTGTTCTGGGGGCATACGTGGGACACCCCCATTACCCCTACCACTCCACGCCAGGGGACAGCAAGGAAAACCACAGCTTCACATATACAGACCTGTGAGAACCATGATTGAGAAAACAAATGTAGTCTGTTGTGGCTACACATACGCCAAACAGACATAAACCCTTACTTTCTAATTTTAAAATTTTCACTCTAGTCAAATTATGCTAAAAATGTGTATAACACTGCATGTGGGGGGTTTTGCACATGGATTTTCTACACTGTTTTTCTCTACTCCAAGTGCTATTTTGGGGATAATCAAATTATCTTTATTAGTTCACAACAAATATTGCAGAATGCATAGTGATTGTCAAGGCAAACAGCTAAATGCACACCAAACCCCACAAAATTCATAGCTTCATGAAAACACTCAGCCACATTTAAAAATGTACAGCAAGCACCACACAATTCACAGAAACACCCAAAGCTCCAGGCCCAAAAAAATAGATACCAGCAGGCAAAGACTCACAAATACATATTAAGAACAGGAGTACTTGTGGCACCTTAGAGACTAACAAATTTATTAGATTTAGCCTCTAAGGCGCCACAAGTATTCCTGTTCTTTTTGCGGATACAGACTAACATGGCTGCTACTCTGAAACAAACACATATTGTAGATTACACAAGACAAACAAATCCATCAAAGCAGCAGAGAACATTACTGTGGCTGACTGCTAAAATGCTCTTTCAAAGCCTGTCTCAACCACATAGCTCCATGTTGGGCTCTTGTAACAGCACGTGTGTCTGGCTGTTCAAAGTCACACAGCTGCTCAACCTCGGCCCTCCAGCCTGGTGGCAGCTTTTCCCCCTTTGCCTCAGATATTATGCAAGACAAAACAGGCAGCTATAATCCACTGGGCTGTTCTTCTCAGTGAAATCCAGTCTAGTCAGTAAGCACTGCCAGTGTCCCTTCAGCCTACCAAAAGCACATTCAACTGTCATTCTGCACCTGCTGAGCCAGTAGCTGAATCTTTCTTTGGGGCTGTCGAGGTAGCCAGTATCCAGCTTCCTGAGCCTGGGGAACAAGTGATAACGCTTGATGCCTCAGAATCATTATTGTCATTTCAGTATTGGCAATGATAATCTGCTGGTCAGGAAAGAATGTCTCTGCTTTCAGCTTTCCTAACAGTCCTGTGCTCTTAAAGGTGCGAATGGCATGCGTCTTCCCTGATCAGCCCACATTGTTATCGGCTAAGCATCCCCAGTGATCCACAAATGCTTGCATAACCATAGAAGAGTAGCCCCTCTGTGGCAAGGTGGGCTAATGCCAAAATAAGGATGTGTGTGCCATCTATCGCTCCACCGCAGTTCAGGAACACCACTGCTGCAAATCCGTCCACTATGTCCTGCATGCTGCTGAGACTCACAGTCCTGCATAGCGGGAGACGATTAGCAGCCCTACACGCTTGTATGACAGCAGCACCCAATGTAGATTTTCCAACTCCAAAATTAGAGTGGTAGCAACGTGGCATTGCATGCTTCAAAACTGCTATTGCCACTTGCCTCTCCACAGTCAGTGCAACTCTCATTCAGATGTCCCTGCACCGGAGGGCTGGAGCAAACCTGTCACACAGATTCAGGAATGTGGCCTTTCGCATCTGCAAGTTCTGAAGCCACTATGTGTCATCCCAAACCTGTATTACAATGTGATCCCATTAGCCAGTGCTCATTTCTCAAGCCTAGAAGCTGTGCTCCACCATCTGCAACTGCTCCTTGAAAACACTAGCACTCTTTAATTGTTCTTTGCTATGTTCCTCAGCAAACTATCTTCAAAAAAACGCTCATGAACCTAGGTGTTGCAAAAAGAAAAGGAGTACTTGTGGCACGGTAGAGACTAACCAATTTATTTGAGCATAAGCTTTCGTGAGCTACAGCTCACTTCATCGGATGCATACTGTGGAAAGTACAGAAGATCTTTTTATACACACAAAGCATGAAAAAAAGGGTGTTTACCACTACAAAAGGTTCTCTCTCCCCCCACCCCACTCTCCTGCTGGTAACAGCTTATCTAAAGTGATCACTCTCCTTACAATGTGTATGATAATCAAGTTGGGCCATTTCCAGCACAAATCCAGGTTTTCTCCCCACCTGGATTTGTGCTGGAAATGGCCCAACTTGATTATCATACACATTGTAAGGAGAGTGATCACTTTAGATAAGCTGTTACCAGCAGGAGAGTGGGGAGGGGGGAGAGAGAACCTTTTGTAGTGGTAAACACCCATTTTTTCATGCTTTGTGTGTATAAAAAGATCTTCTGTACTTTCCACAATATGCATCCGATGAAGTGAGCTGTAGCTCACGAAAGCTTATGCTCAAATAAATTGGTTAGTCTCTAACGTGCCACAAGTACTCCTTTTCTTTTTGCGAATACAGACTAACACGGCTGTTACTCTGAAACTAGTTGTTGCAGTACTTCTTGCAGGTCTGCAAATACTGTAGGATCATACGTCTTGTATTTGAAGCATTCTTGAGTAGCGCAGAGCTATGTGAGCACCATACCCCTGTCAGAGACCAAAAAGCACCACATGGGTTTGAGAGATTTAAAAAAAAAAAAGCATGAAAATTATGGAATATGGATTCCATTATGTGACAGAAGAATTTGCACACTGAGAACTTGACCCTTAGCTCCTAGGGATCCCGGAGCAAGTCATTACTAACCCACATAACAATGTAAAAATGTCCCAAAAGGTATTGCACTGGATGGTGGCATGTGGCGCACTGTCATACCTATCCATGGTCCACTGAACTTTGCACACAAACTTTCCTGGTGATTACACACAGCTCCAATGCAAGCAGCCAAGTATGCATGCACCTGAGTGGTATACAAACAGCAGCAGCTGTACACCAATGTAACTTCCATCAACCAAAGTTTGTAGTGTAGACATGGTCTATGATTCAATTCTGCTGCTCCTATGGCATGCCACCACTCTCTCAGCTAGTAAGTCCATCAATTAGCACTAATATCAATTACTAAGAAAATACATGTACTTTTTCTTCCAACCCACCAGTAAAAGTTAAACAAAAAAGAAATGTGAAGCAAGGCATTTAAGGGTAAAAACAAAACAAAAACATGCCCCCCGCCCCCCAAGAATCTGCTCTAGACAGTGGCTCTGAAACACTGCACAGCATTTCATCTAAATAAACAAGTACATCTGGGACTCAAGGTCTCCCAAATATAGAAGTAAGGTATGGCACTAAGCCCTGGTCTACACTAGGACTTTAGGTCGAATTTAGCAGCCTTAATTCGATTTAAACCTGCACCCGTCCACACAATGAAGCCCTTTATTTCGACTTAAAGGGCTCTTAAAATCGATTTCCTTACTCCACCCCTGACAAGTGGATTAGCGCTTAAATCGACGTTGCCGGCTCGAATTTGGGGTACTGTGGACACAATTCGATGGTATTGGCCTCCGGGAGCTATCCCAGAGTGCTCCATTATGACCGCTCTGGACAGCACTCTCAACTCAGATGCACTGGCCAGGTAGACAGGAAAAGAACCGCGAACTTTTGAATCTCATTTCCTGTTTGGCCAGCGTGGCAAGCTGCAGGTGACCATGCAGAGCTCATCAGCACAGGTGACCATGATGGAGTCCCAGAATCGCAAAAGAGCTCCAGCATGGACCGAACGGGAGGTACGGGATCTGATCGCTGTTTGGGGAGAGGAATCCGTGCTATCAGAACTCCGTTCCAGTTTTCGAAATGCCAAAACCTTTCTGAAAATCTCCCAGGGCATGAAGGACAGAGGCCATAACAGGGACCCGAAGCAGTGCCGCGTGAAACTGAAGGAGCTGAGGCAAGCCTACCAGAAAACCAGAGAGGCAAACAGCCGCTCTGGGTCAGAGCCCCAAACATGCCGCTTCTATGATGAGCTGCATGCCATTTTAGGGGGTTCAGTCACCACTACCCCCAGCCGTGTTGTTTGACTCCTTCAATGGAGATGGAGGCAATACGGAAGTAGGTTTTGGGGACGAAGAAGATGATGAGGAGGAGGTTGTAGATAGCTCACAGCAAGCAAGCGGAGAAACCGGTTTTCCCGACAGCCAGGAACTGTTTCTCACCCTAACCTGGAGCCAGTACCCCCCGAACCCACCCAAGGCTGCCTCCTGGACTCAGCAGGCGGAGAAGGGACCTCTGGTGAGTGTACCTTTTAAAATGCTATACATGGTTTAAAAGCAAGCATGTGAAAGGATTACTTTGCCCTGGCATTTGCGGTTCTGCCTTTGCAAAAGGTTTCTGGGGAGGGCAGCCTTATTTCGTCCTTCATGGTAGGACACTTTACCACTCCAGGCCAGTAACACGTACTCGGGAATCTCTGTAGAACAAAGCATTGCAGTGTATGTTTGCTGGCATTCAACCAAAATCCGTTCACGCGGTGGGAGGAGGCAAAATGCGACCTTGTAACGAAAGCACACGTGCTATGTATGTAATGTTAACAGCAAGGTTTACCCTGAAAGAGTGTAGCCACTGTTTTATAAAATGTGTCTTTTTAAATACCGCTGTCCCTTTTTTTTTCTCCACCAGCTGCATGTGTTTCAATGATCACACGATCTTCTCCTTCCCAGAGGCTAGTGAAGCTTAGAAAGAAAAAAAAACGCACTCGCGATGAAATGTTCTCCGAGCTCATGCTGTCCTCCCACACTGACAGAGCACAGACGAATGCGTGGAGGCAAATAATGTCAGAGTGCAGGAAAGCATAAAATGACCGGGAGGAGAGGTGGAGGGCTGAAGAGAGGGCTGAAGCTCAAAGGTGGCGGCAGCGTGATGAGAGGAGGCAGGATTCAATGCTGAGGCTGCTGCAGGACCAAACCAGTATGCTCCAGTGTATGGTTGAGCTGCAGCAAAGGCAGCTGGAGCACAGACTGCCACTGCAGCCCCTCTGTAACCAACCGCCCTCCTCCCCAAGTTCCATAGCCTCCACACCCAGACACCCAAGAACGCGGTGGGGGGGCCTCCGGCCAACCAGCCACTCCACCACAGAGGATTGCCCAAAAAAAAAGAAGGCTGTCATTCAATAAATTTTAAAGTTGTAAACTTTTAAAGTGCTGTGCTTAAAGTGCTGTGTGGCATTTTCCTTCCCTCCTCCACCACCCCTCCTGGGCTACCTTGGTAGTCATCCCCCTATTTGTGTGATGAATGAATAACGAATGCATGACTGTGAAGCAGCAATGACTTTATTGGCTCTGCAAGCAATGATTAAAGGGAGGAGGGGAGGGTGGTTAGCTTACAGAGAAGTAGAGTGAACCAAGGGGCGGGGGGGTTCATCAAGGAGAAACAAACAGAACTTTCACACCGTAGCCTGGCCAGTCATGAAACTGGTTTTCAAAGCTTCTCTGATGCGTACCGTGCCCTCCTGTGCTCTTCTAACCGCCCTGGTGTCTGGCTGCGCGTAACCAGCAGCCAGGCGATTTGCCTCAACCTCCCACCCCGCCATAAACGTCTCCCCCTTACTCTCACAGATATTGTGGAGCACACAGCAAGCAGTAATAACAGTGGGAATATTGGTTTCGCTGAGGTCTAAGCGAGTCAGTAAACTGCGCCAGCGCGCCTTTCAACGTCCAAATGCACATTCTACCACCATTCTGCACTTGCTCAGCCTGTAGTTGAACAGCTCCTGACCACTGTCCAGGCTGCCTGTGTATGGCTTCATGAGCCATGGCATTAAGGGGTAGGCTGGGTCCCCAAGGATACATATAGGCATTTCAACATCCCCAACAGTTATTTTCTGGTCTGGGAATAAAGTCCCTTCCTGCAGCTTTTGAAACAGACCAGAGTTCCTGAAGATGCGAGCATCATGCACCTTTCCCGGCCATCCCACGTTGATGTTGGTGAAACGTCCCTTGTGATCCACCAGAGCTTGCAGCACTATCGAAAAGTACCCCTTGTGGTTTATGTACTCGGCGGCTTGGTGCTCCGGTGCCAATATAGGGATATGGGTTCCGTCTATAGCCCCACCACAGTTAGGGAATCCCATTGCAGCAAAGCCATCCACTATGACCTGCACATTTCCCAGGGTCACTACCCTTGATATCAGCAGATCTTTGATTGCGTGGGCTACTTGCATCACAGCAGCCCCCACAGTAGATTTGCCCACTCCAAATTGATTCCCAACTGACCGGTAGCTGTCTAGCGTTGCAAGCTTCCACAGGGCTATCGCCACTCGCTTCTCAACTGTGAGGGCTGCTCTCATCTTGGTATTCATGCGCTTCAGGGCAGGGGAAAGCAAGTCACAAAGTTCCATGAAAGTGCCCCTACGCATGCGAAAGTTTCGCAGCCACTGGGAATCGTCCCAGACCTGCAACACTATGCGGTCCCACCAGTCTGTGCTTGTTTCCCGAGCCCAGAATCGGCTTTCCACAGCATGAACCTGCCCCATTAGCACCATGATGCATGCATTGGCAGGGCCCATGCTTTCAGAGAAATCTGTGTCCATGTCCTGATCACTCACGGGACGACGCTGATGTCGCCTCCTCGCCCGGTATCGCTTTGCCATGTTCTGGTGCTGCATATACTGCTGAATAATGCGTGTGGTGGTTAATGTGCTCCTAATTGCCAAAGTGAGCTGAGCGGGCTCCATGCTTGCCGTGGTATGGCGTCTGCACAGGTAACTCAGGAAAAAAGGCGCGAAATGATTGTCTGCCCTTGCTTTCACGGGGGGGGGGGGGGAGGGAGGGAACGGGGGGCTGACGATATGTACCCAGAACCACCCGCGACAATGTTTTAGCCCCATCAGGCATTGGGATCTCAACCCAGAATTCCAATGGGCAGCGGAGACTGCGGGAACTGTGGGAACGCCCGGAAGTCGACGCTTGCCTCGGTACTGTGGAAGCGCTCCGCCGAGTTAATGCACTTAATGCACTTAGAGCATTTTCTGTGGGGACACACACACTCGAATATATAAAACCGATTTCTAAAAAACCGACTTCTATAAATTCGACTTAATTTCGTAGTGTAGACATACCCTAAGGCTAGTGTTTGAAGTAGAGTGTGTGGAATGCCATGTGAAAGTCCAGGATGCAAGCAGAGGCGGTGAGTTATATAGGCTCATGGTGCCTGGGCTCCAGGAATATTCAGGGCCCAGGGGCCCGGCTCCACCAATGTTTGGAGCCGGATCTCTCCCCCGGCCCTGCCTGGAGCATCCCCCCGTGTGCCCCTCCCCCGGGGTCCCAGAGCATCTCTGCCTGATTGAAAGCAGGCAGCTGCCCTGCCGCTTCTCACTGCTCCCCTCTCTCCTGCGTTGCTGGCTGCTGCTGCCTAAGGCTAGGCTACAGCACACGAGCAGCGCTGGCCGCAGGCTGAGGCAGCTGGCTGCTGCTACCCCTGAGGAGGGGGAGGAGACACACACATGATTGGCAGCCCTCCCCTCTCCCGGCACCCACCGGGAGGTGACACCAAGGGCGCTTCTGGCCAGGAGACATCTGGACCTCACTCACCAGAGCAGCTGCTGGGGCTTCGATGAGTGTCTGACCCTGTGATCCACCCCCGTCCCGCCCAGCCCACAGTCACCACTCTTGCCCCACACTGTCAAGGGGCAGCCCCATCCCCCGTGAGGCTACATGAGGGGCAGCGGGCTGCAGCAGGGGAGGAGGCCACATGTGATGGCAGCCCTCTTTCACCCCCCAGCACTCACCCACCACAGGGGAGACGAGGGGGCTTCCTGCACATGAGCAGCTGCAGCTTGGGTTAGTGTTGTGACACCCTGCACCTCCCCCGCCCACAGTCACCGCTCCTTCCCCACTCTGTGCAAGGGGCAGTCCCCTCCCCCATGAGGCTACGGTGAGGGGTAGCAGCAGAGGCCACAAATGAGGGCAGCACCCCTCCCCACCGGCACCCACCCGTCGGGGAGGCGAGGGGGCTTCCTAGCTGAGAGGGGCCCTAGGAGCACGTGCAGTGACAAAGGTGAGTGTGCTGCCAGGGGTGGGGAAGGGGAGCCCCTCCCCCGGAGCTTGCTGATGACAGCGGGGAGAGGGTTGCGGGGAGTCCCCCGCTCTAGTCTTAGTCCCAGGGCAACCTGTCTAAACCCCAAGCTCCTCATCCCCAGCCCCGCCCCACCCAGAGCCTGCACCTCCAGCCAGAACCTGCATACCCTGCACCCCAACCCTCAGCCCCAGCCCAGAGCCTCCTTCTGCACTGTGAACTCCTCATCCCCAGCTCCACCCCAGAGCTCCCACCTGGGGGAAAAAAAACACACAACTTAAATTTGGCGGTCAGTTTGGGGTATGATCGTGTTTAGCACAATACTTCATTATTTTACACCCTTTAAAGTATATAATTGGTTGTATACAGGTAGAACAAAATATAATATATTGAAGCAGGCAAGTGCTACTTCTGACTTTCCACATTTAATTGGCCCTTGTAATCTTGTGGTGCCGGCACATTTTAGCTTCATTTTATCCCAGCAACAAATTCCTGATTTGTAGGACCAGTAGTAATCAACAATGGATACATTCTTAATAAAGTTACCCAGAGAAAAAGAAGAAAAGGATAATTCATCAAGTGATGGCCTGAGCTCAACACCCAGCTTTCAAACTGAAGTTATACAAAAAGATGTGGCAAATCTCCAAGATAAGAAAAGGAGTTTTCAGCAATCTTGGCTATCAAGATTTACGTGGCTGGAGTACAATAGCAAATTAGACAGAGCTTTTTGCTTAGTCTGCAAAAACTGTTCTGAAAAGAAGATCTTAATATTTTCTACGAAAGCCGAACCACCATTTATTTCATCCGGATTTCAAGATTGGAGACACGCACTGCATGGTTTTACATCACACGAAAATCCAGCTGTCACAAGGAAGCAGTAATGAAGTATTCTGCTCTGCAATCACAGGTAAATGTTTCTGCACTAATGTCGGCCAGTTACAGAAAAGAATCACAATCAGCTAGAAATGCACTTCACAAAATTTTGAACAGTGTTCAGTACCTAGCTCAACAAGGAATAGTATTAGGTGGACATAATGAGAGTGATACAAATTTGATGCAGCTCTTGTTGATAGGCAGTACAGATTCAGAGGAACTAAGACAGTGGATTAGTTGCACAAAATACAAGTGGCTGTCACATTAGGTTATTAACGAAATAATATAAATGATGGCAAGGATGGCACTAAGACGAATTGTGCAAAAGATAAAGTCTTCAAAGTTTTATGCCATTGTAATGGATGAGACTACCAATTTGTCAAGAAAAGAACAAGTAAGTTTTTCTTTAAGGTTCTTTTCTAGTGAAGACTGGGAGATTTATGAGTTTATTGGGTTTTACCAAACTGTTGCAATAGATACTGCTTCTCTTTTCAAAATTGTGGAAGATACACTTCTCAGGTGTGATTTGTCCTTTCTGAATGCCTGGGGCAGTGTTACAACAGAGCCAGTAATGTGTCTAGCAAATCTACTTGGGTCCAAGCCAGAGTGAAGGATCGAGAGCCGAGAGTGGAATTTGTGCACTGTACAGCACATTCTCTTCACCTTGCCACGCAGGATGCCCTGCATAATATTCAAGAATGTCATGATATGTTTTTGAAGGTGAAAGATCTCATCAATGCCTTCAGGGAGTCACCAAAGTGTATGGCAGCTTTCACAGCAAAGGGGAGCCTTCTTTATGACCATTGTGCCCAACAAGATGGACACTAAGGATCAGTAGCATTAAATCACTGCTCCACAACTATGAGGCCATGATGAACTGCCTAAAGGAATTCAGTTACTCTTCCGATGAATTTGGATCAAAATGTAATGGATTCTCGAAGCAACTTCAATCTTTATCAACATACTTTACAATAACAGTTCTTGTGAAAGCCATGGATCCTGTAGAAGAAGTTAATGCAAAAATTCAAAGCCCAAACATGTCATTGGCAAGTGTTATGAAGAAAGTTGGCCAGTTGCAAGAGGTGTTGAGTGGGATGGGCACCGACTAATCATACAATCGCTTCTGGGAAACAACAGTAGAGAAGGCAAGAAATCTTTATTTAGATGATCCTACACTCCTGAGAAAATGCAAGCCACTGAGATGGCTCGACCATGGAAGCCTTCCCTCACACCTTCAATGACCCAAAGAGTACTTTCATCGAATATATGTCGGGATCACTGATGCTTGCAAAGCTGTCATTGAACAGAGGTTTTCAACAGAAAGCTTTATATTCACAGTAAAATTGGAGAAGCATATAACTGATGCAGCAAATGGCTCGAAATAGGACATTGTCCCAATAGAAATGTTGAGTGATATTTGCAGATCGAGAAATTGCCAGCTTAATTCGGTGAGCAAAGTGAAGCAATTTCTGAAACAAAACAAAGGCTTGAGTGACATATTGTCAGAAGCTACAATTCTCCTGAAAATATTCTACACAATTCTGACTACAACCTGCACCATTGGGCAATCATTCAGTTGCCTACGCAGACTGAAAAATTATTTGCGAACGACAATGTGACAAGAACGTCTAAATTACTTGGCATTTCTGCACATTCATAAGAACTCTACCTCTGAATTGGACATTGCAAGTCTCCTGGATGACTTCATTTCAGGAACCAAACAACAACAAAAAGTGTTTGCTGCTTCCTGAAGAACATCGCAAAAGAAGGGGCTATATTTGTTTTAGTTTTAGAAAGTATTTTCTTTTGAGGGTTATTGATCCAAGAGTGCTTGGTTCTTTCCGTATTCAAAAGAGTATTAATTTATATTTGATATTCTTAGTTAAATAAATTTTTCTTACGATAGTAATATTATGCAATAAAGGGAAACTGTTAAACGCTTACTGTTTCCAGTCCATTTTTACACTATTTTAAAAAATATATATTGGCTTACAAGGTTGGGGTGGGGGGAGGCTTAAGACTTGTTCTGGGCACCACAAAAAATTATACAAACCTGCCACCCCTGGATGCAAGGATAACCTTTGGTCTAACTCATTTTTGCCCAGAAGGGATTACAAACATCAGAGATGATGCTCAGAGGTCTTGAAGCACAATAGCACTCCCACAGTCCCACTCAAATGACAATTCCTTCAAACATCAGGTCAGAGCAGCATTGTAGTCACGGCTTACACATTGAGATGAAGGAGAAACTGCAGCCAAATATTTGGTAGGATCACTAAACATAAGCTTCCCAGAAATGAATGGGCTCTTCAGAGAGCATCTTCCCCACTTTTTTTTCCAAGCAGAAAGATAAATTTCCGTTCCCCTCCTCTCCACTCCCAACTGTAATTTAAATGCAACACAAAAAACATCCATGTTACTATTCCAGAAGATAGTCGCACACCATACAATTCAGTATAGGAAACTCCACTAGTCTCCATGTCATAATGGAAACTAATTTTAAAAATTTAGTTTCCACTGCCTTTAATAGTCATTTTTACCCATTTTTATATTTAAACTGTGAAAAATGTTTACACAGTTACAATGAATCACAGAGAAATTATCACACTTTACTCATTAAAAGTTCCATGATATTCTAACTATCCCCAAGCAGCACAAGTATAATTGGCTACCATATGCTTAGGGTTCTCATTAGGACTGTGGAAGAAAGGGAAACCACTGAAAGTTTTCCTTGGAATGAATCTACTTTTCTAGTCTCCCTAAAACAAAACTCTGAAAGTATTTCATTTCTGAGTAAAATTTACACACACACACACCAGGGACATAAATCAAAACATTTCTGCCAAAAACAAAAGAAACTGTGGAATAGGCAGTGAAGCACTGAAGTCTGGATGAAAAACTCCAGATCAGCGTAAGTCCACTGAATTTTACACTAACCTAAGCATCAGGGCCTTACCCTTCATAAAAATAGTAAGAGAGCTTTGTTGACACACACTGGATCAATGAAATACTCCACTAGTCAGACAGGAATATGGCTTCAAGATCCGGTTCAGAACTGAAATTACTCAGAGATGGCTAATGACTTTCCAGAATTTCCACTGGCTGAAGTGAAGAAACAGACTGACAGAGCCAGAGGAGTACCCAGAAGTTACCTACTACAGGACAGGGCCAACAAAGAAAGTAACAGAAAGCCACTAGCCGTCACCTTCAGCCCCCAACTAAAACTTCTCCAGCGCATCAGCAAGGATCTACAACCTATCCTGAAGGACGACCCATCACTCTTACAGATCTTGGGAGACAGGCCAGTCCTTGCTTACAGACAGCCCCCCAACCTGAAGCAAATACTCACCAGCAACCAAACACAACACAACAAAAACACTAACCCAGGAACCTATCCTTGCAACAAAGCCCGTTGCCAACTGTGTCCACATATCTATTCAGGGGACACCATCATAGGGCCTAATCACATCAGCCACGCTATCAGAGGCTTGTTCACCTGCACATCTACCAATGTGATATATGCCATCATGTGCCAGCAATGCCCCTCTGCCATGTACATTGGCCAAACTGGACAGTCTCTACATAAAAGAATCGATGGACACAAATCAGACGTCAAGAATTATAACATTCAAAAACCAGCTGGAGAACACTTCAATCTCTCTGGTCACTTGATTACAGACCTAAAAGTCGTAATTCTTCAACAAAAAAACTTCAAAAACAGACTCCAACGAGAGACTGCAGAAGTGGAATTCTCGTCAACTGCTGGAAATGGCCCACCTTGATTATCACGGCAAAAGGTTTTTTTCTCTCCTGCTGGTAATAGCTCACCTTACCTGATCACTCTTGTTACAGTGTGGATTGTAACACCCGTTGTTTCATGTTCTCTGTGTATATAAAATCTCTCCACTGTATTTTCCACTGCATGCATCTGATGAAGTGAGCTGTAGCTCACGAAAGCTTATGCTCAAATAAATTTGTTAGTTTCTAAGGTGCCACAAGTACTCCTTTTCTTTTTACAAGAATACAGGTGCTGCTGGTGTCACCACTTTACAGCATATTTTGATGACTGATTTACTATAGTGTTGGCAAATGCAAACAGTGAGAAGTGACACAGTTGCAACAGTTTTTTTCAGCCAAAGTTTGTGAATTAACTGTAAATGTGGGGAGCAGCATAGTGACCTAATGGTTAACATGTGCACTATCATGTCAGACATCTAGGTTACATCCTGCTCTTGTGTTCCCCAGGTCAGAAGGGCTTGGAAGTAGAGCTGTCTGAAATTTGGGAATTTTGGTTCACAGGGAATTTCCGTATTTAATAATATGCTTTTATTCCAATTTTGGAACAAAAGCAAATTTACCAAAAATGTCCTGGAAAACCAGATATCCCCAAACTTTTCATTTAAGAAACACTGAAATATTCTGTTCCTGAAATGAATTGTAAAACTGATATTCTTGACCATTTCAGGGCTGCTAAACACTGAATAGCAGAAGTGGACCTGGCAGAAATGTCAATTTCACAGCTGGCAGGCTCCCTTAACCCTACCAGCTCCCACCTGGAGGTGTGGACCCTGGAACACTGACAGGTTTCCAACAGAAACCTGCCTATGATTTTGTGAAAGTTTTGTCAAATTTGTAACAGATCTGGCAAAACATTTTACTACAACTCTGGATACAATTTTGTGACAGTAAAATTAGGCAAAATTCACAGAACAGTCATAGTAAAAATGTACAAAAACAGGGTATGGTCAGGGCGACCAAAAAATGTGTAACAATTTAACAATAAAGTATTACAGTGTAACGAAGAGGCATTGACACTGACCCACAGGCTGGGTGGCCCACTGAGATGAGTCCCAGGGTGGAGGTGGCACTCCCTCCCCTTGCCCTGCCTCCTGAGGCTGAAGCCAAACCGAAGAACTCGCGGACATCTCTTAAAGATATGGAATCTGTGACCTCCATGAGAAAACTGTATCCATAACTATAACGAATGGGCATTTTCCAACTATACTATGTTTCACTGGAAAATTTCTGACCAGCTCTACTTGGGAGTGCTGCAGAGGCAACAGATTTGGCTCCTGAAGAGGTGATCATTTTTAACCATTTTTAAAAAGATACTGCTAAGCTTAGAACCAGTCCCCTCCCATTTGTTCCTTCTTTAGAAAGATGTAGACTACAACCAAGGCTACCAAGTGGCAGGATTAAATTGGTAAGGAGCTGAAGGAGGCACAGCATTTTGTTTTTAAAATAATTTTTTCAATGGAAAATGGAACAGAGCTAAAGTCAGCCAACACACAGAAACTCATCTAGGCATCCCCCTCTGTCTCCAACCACAGAACATATCATTTTCTTACTATTCGCATACACTGCAGGAAACATGGGGTCTAACATGTTCCACACTAGCTTCCTGGTACTACTGAACAAAATATGAAGTAATATTAAACCAAGCAATAATCTGATGCTTTAGGTTTAGGACGATTTTATTACTTGCATAACTGCCTGTCAGTATGCATACTACACTACAGCTTGGTGTGTGTTGTGCAAATAGCAAAGCACAACAATCTATTCTTGCTGTGGGGATTTTTAGCAGCCTGGTAGCATACATGTCAGAGCACTACAGGCCTCACTCGGGGGTAAGCGCAGGTGATGTTCCAGTAGGAACCCTTAGGAAAAGGTTCAAAGGATGGTAACATCTGGCAACACCAGAAATATCTGAGACTTTTAGCAACAGATCCTATTAGGATCTTAGGAACCCCTTTATCAAATGATCCCAAATTTGACCCACTAACCTTACCCAAGGCCCCAGTGGTGCACAACCATTTTCAAGACAATCACAATACTCACATGGATTTCTTGAAAAAATGGCTCTTACACAGAAAGCTTGGCTCCACCGAACTATAGTGTGACAAAAACTGCCTCATTATACAGTAACAAAATAAGTTCAGGTAGACCTACAATCACCATTTCCTTACCTTACACTACTTCTGGTCTAGATATTTGAAAATGCAACCTCTCAGTACCTGGCAGTCAAGGTAAATTAAACAACTGAACGCTTCTTAGGGATGGAATCAACTGATCTCTTTTAGGAAATGTACTCAAGCTCTTCAAAAAGAAAAGGAGTACTTGTGGCACCTTAGAGACTAACCAATTTATTTGAGCATAAGCTTTCGTGAGCTACAGCTCACTTCATCGGATGCATACTGTGGAAAGTGTAGAAGATCTTTTATACACACAAAGCATGAAAAAATACCTCCCCCCACCCCACTCTCCTGCTGGTAATAGCTTATCTAAAGTGACCACTCTCCTTACAATGTGTATGATAATCAAGGTGGGCCATTTCCAGCACAAATCCAGGGTTTAACAAGAACGTCTGAGGAAGGGGCGGGGGGGGGGTAGGAAAAAACAAGGGGAAATAGGTTACCTTGCATAATGACTTAACCACTCCCAGTCTCTATTCAAGCCTAAGTTAATTGTATCCAATTTGCAAATGAATTCCAATTCAACAGTTTCTCGCTGGAGTCTGTATTTGAAGTTTTTTTGTTGTAATATCGCAACTTTCATGTCTGTAATCGCGTGACCAGAGAGATTGAAGTGTTCTCCGACTGGTTTATGAATGTTATAATTCTTGATATCTGATTTGTGCCCATTTATTCTTTTACGTAGAGACTATCCAGTTTGACCAATGTACATTGCAGAGGGGCATTGCTGGCACATGATGGCATATATCACATTGGTGGACGTGCAGGTGAACGAGCCTCTGATAGTGTGGCTGATGTGATTAGGCCCTGTGATGGTGTCCCCTGAATAGATATGTGGACACAGTTGGCAACAGGCTTTGTTGCAAGGATAGGTTCCTGGGTTAGTGGTTCTGTTGTGTTGGTATGTGGTTGCTGGTGAGTATTTGCTTCAGGTTGGGGGGCTGTCTGTGGGCAAGGACTGGCCTGTCTCCCAAGATTTGTGAGAGTGTTGGGTCATCCTTCAGGATAGGTTGTAGATCCTTAATAATGCGTTGGAGGGGTTTTAGTTGGGGGCTGAAGGTGACGGCTAGTGGCGTTCTGTTATTTTCTTTGTTAGGCCTGTCCTGTCGTAGGTGACTTCTGGGAACTCTTCTGGCTCTATCAATCTTTTTCTTCACTTCCGCAGGTGGGTATTGTAGTTGTAAGAATGCTTGATAGAGATCTTGTAGGTGTTTGTCTCTGTCTGAGGGGTTGGAGCAAATGCAGTTGTATTGTAGAGCTTGGCGGTAGACGATGGATCGTGTGGTGTGGTCAGGGTGAAAGCTGGAGACATGTAGGTAGGAATAGCGGTCAGTAGGTTTCTGGTATAGGGTGGTGTTTACGTGATCATCGTTTATTAGCACTGTAGTGTCCAGGAAGTGGATCTCTTGTGTGGACTGGACCAGGCTGAGGTTGATGGTGGGATGGAAATTGTTGAAATCATGGTGGAATTCCTCAAGGGCTTCTTTTCCATGGGTCCAGATGATGAAGATGTCATCAATATAGTGCAAGTAGAGTAGGGGCGTTAAGGGACGAGAGCTGAGGAAGCGTTGTTCTAAGTCAGCCATAAAAATGTTGGCATACTGTGGGGCCATGCGGGTACCCATAGCAGTGCCACTGATCTGAAGGTATACATTGTCCCCAAATGTAAAATAGTTATGGGTAAGGACAAAGTCACAAAGTTCAGCCACCAGGTTAGCCGTGACATTATCAGGGATACTGTTCTTGACAGCTTGTAGTCCATCTTTGTGTGGAATGTTGGTGTAGAGGGCTTCTACATCCATAGTGGCCAGGATGGTGTTATCAGGAAGATCACCGATGGATTGTAGTTTCCTCAGGAAGTCAGTGGTGTCTCCAAGGTAGCTGGGAGTGCTGGTAGCGTAGGGCCTGGGGAGGGAGTCTATATAGCCAGACAATCCTGCTGTCAGGGTGCCAATGCCTGAGACGATGGGGCGCCCAGGATTTCCAGGTTTATGGATCTTGGGTAGTAGATAGAATATCCCAAGCTCTTCAGTTTACCCACCAGAAATGTCTGAGACTTTCGTAATGCTCTCAGCAACAGATACTCCCAAATTTTAACTGCTTTTCCTTTCATATCACCAAGAAAACCTATAGAATCTACATCCCAAGCTTACTTGGAAAAAGCATGTGGGCAGCTTACAGTCCAGCAGCAACTGCCAATTCAAATTCAAACTCATCATTATCTCCTCTTCTTCATGACTGAATAAATATTTGGAGTGTCCATTAGTAGTTTAACTTTTAATAGAGCATTTACTTTGTTATGTTTTATTTGAATTTTATTATTTTTAAATTACATTTTGTTAGGCACCCAGAGGCTTTGGGATGTGAAATTCAATATAAATAAGAACTATTTATGAGTGCCATTCCCATGAACATTTAAAATGATAGGAATAAATACAAAGATCAAGCATCCTCCTTAAAGCACAGATAATCAACAATCCACAGGGCAAGTCTTCAATTTAGATTTAAAACAATGAACTTAGACAGACATATGAATGTAATCTTCATTTGTTTTAAATGGATATTAATTTCTCCATTCCACCACATTTGATGGTTTTCCGTAACAACTCTTTTCCTTTCATTAAAAGTTTGATATTGTGATTACGTTATTCTATATGACCAGGGCTTATGTTGGGAAAAAAATTACTTTTTTTAGCATGCTACTTTCTAAAAATCTAATTCCCTTCATGCTCTCCCTGTGATTTACAGCACAATTTTGTCTGATATTTAGTTATCAAACACTGCTGCTAGAGAATGCAGAGGCTGCAGCATGTGAACTTGGAGGGACAAGGGTGGGAGGGATGGGGAAAAAAAGAGGCACTATTAAGATAAAGGTCAAAAGTAAGCCTGAATAAGGCATGGATTAAAAACTTTAATCTACACATTATGTAAAAATAAGAGGGTCGAGAATTCTTGGGCTGTATTTTCACTTTAGAGCTTTACATAAGCTACTTCACCCATGTTATATGTTGTCTACAGATATCATGGCTGGAATTACAGCCTTATAAATGCAGTCTCCGGTTATTTATTCTGTTTTACTCTAAATTAGTTAAGGAAAAAGAAAGGATTTAAAATACAAGGAACATGCACATTAGTGTTTTAATCTAAAAGGAATCACTCAGTTATCTAATGTTGTAGATGAGAGAACAGTTTAAAGTAATCAATTCATAAGCGCTAATTACCTCTAGCAAGAGTCATTGATTATCTTCCTGTCACTATCGCAGAAATGAATAAAAAAATTGTAGCACAGAGCAACCACTTAGATTTACAGGGGGAACATATTTGAAACATATTTCAAATAATTATTAAATCATTACATTATATATTATTTATACAGATTCTAACATGATTTAAAAGAACATGTGAATGAGCCAACACTATATTTGAGTGTGTCATTTGAGTATGACACTGGCCCCTTTCAGACTGGTCAGCTGACTCTCCCACTTGCCCCGGTTGGACTATAAGAGAAGGCACCTGGGCAAATCATGCCTGACAGTCAGTCAGGAAAGGGTCAGAGGGAGTAGACAAGGGGCTCTCACTACTTGCTCCCTGGAAATAGGGAGACAGGTTAGAAGTCAGGAGGCCTGGGTAGTGGGAACAGGAGCAGAAGAAGCTGGAAGTCCCCACAGATGGGGGGCCTGGGAACCTGTTGGAAGAACAGGATCTCCAGGGAGTGAGCACTGGGAGGCAATGTTTCTCAGTTAACACACTATGGGGGAATCCTGTAATAGGCCCCAAAGCAGAAGGAATTGAGAGAAGCAAAAGGGAAAATCCCGTAAGAACTACAGCCCCAAGGGGGCTGAGGAACTGTGTTTGTGAGGTTTCAGAGCGGTCGCCGTGTTAGTCTGTATCAGCAGAAAGAAAAGGAGGACTTGTGGCACCTTAGAGACTAACAAATTTATTTGAGCATAAACTTTTATGGGCTAAAGCCCACTTCATCAGAAGCATGCAGTGGAAAATATAGTAGGAGTAGGAAGACATTATATATTACAGACAACATGAAAAATGGGGGTTGCCATACCAACTCTTAACGAGACCAATCGATTAAGGTGGGCTATTATCAGCAGGAGAAAAAAAAAACTTTTGTAGTGATAATAAGGATGGCCCGTTTCAAACAGTTGACAAGAAGGTGTGAGTAACAGTAGGGGGAAAATTAGTATGGGGAAATAGTTTTTATTTACTGTAATGACTCATCCACTCCCAGACTTTATTCAAGCCTAATTTAATGGTGTCGAGTTTGCAGATTAATTCCAGTTCTGCTGTTTCTCATTGGAGTCTGTTTTTGAAGTTTTTTTGTTGAATAATTGAGACTTAGGTCTGTAATTGAGTGTCCAGGGAGGTTGAAGGGTTCTCCGACTCGTTTTTGAATGTTATAATTCTTGAAGTCTGATTTGTGTCCATTTATTCTTTTGTGTAGAGACTGTCTGGTTTGGCCAATGTACATAGCAGAGGGGCATTGCTGGCTCATGTGAGGGGTTTTACCTACATTTGAGAAATGAAGTGCCTGGAAAAGACTTTGGGTGTAGCAGTGGGTCCTTTGTGGGGAATGGCCAGAACCTTACAGTGTGGTTCTTAGAACATTTTCTAGACTCCTATTGACACAAGAAAATAGATTGGAAAGAACTGGTATAATAGGTTCTCTAGATCAGGAATCGGCAACCTTTGGCACATGGCCCATTAGGGAAATCCACTGGCGGGCTGTGATGGTTTGTTTACCTGCAGCGTCCGCAGGATTGGCCGATTGCAGCTCCTGCTGTCCACAATTCGCCGTTCCAGGTCAATGGGGGCTGTGGGAAGCAGCATGGGCAGAGGGATGTGCTGGAACAGCAAACTGCAGTCAACGGGAGCTGCGATTGGCCGAACCTGCGGTCGCTGCAGGTAAACAAACCGTCCCGGCCCGCCAGAGGATTTTCCTGATGGGCCGTGTGCTAAAGGTTGCCAATCCCTGATCTAGACCAAACAAACAGCCATGTTACCAAACTGTTAGAACCCTAGTCTTTTTATGCCATGCGTACACTTGGAATTAAAAAAAAAAATTCTCACCATTGATAACTCTAAACTAGAGAAGGCTCCAGCAGCTCCTGACATTTTTACCACTGTGTCTATACCTTTACTGCACTAGAGATGTCAATGATGTGAATTTTTTTCTCTAAAAATCTCAATTGTATGCATGGCCATAAAAAGATAAATGTGATAACATAATTTGATAAAATAGTAATACATGGTTTAGTCTCATCTACACAGGCAACTCCAAAACATTAGGGAACTACCACATTCCTAAACTGAGAGAATTTGTAATGTGGATTTGCCTTTAATATGTGAATAGTGTCATAGGCATAACATTCTATATTTGGTTCAGAATGTCTTTTCATTATAACCCCCTGTTTTCATTCACTTGCTACTTTCCCAGAAAGTTAGTTCTGAGTCTAACATATTCTCAGTCCAAGATTATCTTAGCTTTTGAAAGTCAGAAGGAATTTTATTCATCGGGTTTAAAGTTATTCACCCATATGAGTGTTTTCACTAGCAGATGCACTTCTAATGTGCTCTTTAAAAATGTTTTTACTTCATCAGATAACTAATAGCTGTGCATTAAAAACTTCAGCATTGCAGTATTGGTTAAAGATAACTATTTTTTGCTTTAGACGATTTCAAACAGAAATTTAACCTTATATTGTTGTGACAAAGGCAAGAACATCACCAATCACAAGCACTAAATAGTTTTTTGTAAAGCCTTGTCTACTGTAGAAAGCTATACTGGCAAAGATTTCTAGAGGAGACTCAGCTTGTAACAACAAAAGAGTTGTTTTGCTATGCCCTCAAAATTACATAAAATAAATGACTAAAACCTTTTCTTTGACAGTATAAACTGCATCTATACTAGGGCTTTTGCTAGCATAGCTATGTCAGTTAGAAGTGTGATTTCTTTCACACTCCTAACCAACTATGCCAGCAAAATTTTTAAGTGTAGACCAGCCCTAAATCAATAGCCTAACGTGCACCATCTAAGAAAAACGTATTGCATACTACTGCTCTTAATTTAACTCAGATTAGGAAGTACATAAAATGTGTGTGTGCATATATATACACACATACCTTCTTTGTATGCATATGTGTATGTGCATACACACACACGTGCATACACACAAGTACATGTGAAGGCTCTCCTTGTCTGCCCTCCATCTGTGATTTGCAACTTCAATTTTTTCAATAAGTAAAGCAGTAAGAGAATCATCGGGGGGAAAAATTCCCCCACACCCTGCAGTGCCAGTTTACTGAGCCTAGATATTCTGTATTTCGAATAAACTGCAATACTTATCTGCTCACACTAAGGGCTTGTCTTCATTAAAAAACTTGTGTATCATTTAACAGGGTTGAGTGTCAGTTAGATGACACAGTCCTGACCATAATTTGCTCTGGTCTACATTGAGTGTAATGTCATAATCCACATTGTGTCAGCTAATTGAACTCTTTACTGTCATTTTAAACACAGTTAATTTTTTGTAACGTACATCTTCTCTGAGCTTGTTTAAAATAACACATCAACTTGACGTGGTGTTGTGGCAATTTTGGTGCCAAAATATTAAGAGAGACAAGGTGGGTGAGACAGTATCTTTTCTTGGACCAGCTTCTGTTGGTGAGACTTTCAAGAAAAGCTCTGTGTAAGTTTGTAAGCTTGTCTCTCTCACCAACAGAAGCTGATCCCATAAGAGATATTACCTCATCCACCTTGTCTCTCTAACATCAACTTGACATCTAGTCACTTTTAAAAAGTTAAAGACTACATTTATGCCTAAATTACACTAGTTTTTATAACATTTTCCTATTTTCAAAAATATTTTTCTATTCCTTATTACATGAAAGACCCACACAAACAAGAGGGGAACTTGCCTAGTCAGGGCAACAGACTCTTTATTGGTGGACTCCTGAACCCATGTACAGTCAGTTGCAAGGTCGGAAATAGCTGATATTTCACAGGAGGAAACTGTGGAACCAATTGTACAAAGTGCAGTCAAATGCACACTGAAACTGAGAGACCTGCCCCCTCTAATTTCACAGAATCATAGAACCGGAAGGGACCTTGAGAGGTCATCTAGTCCTGTCCCCTGCACTCAAGGCTGGACTAAGTATTATCTAGACCAGAGGTGGCCAACTATGGCCTGCAGGACTGGCCTGCCGAGCCCCTGAGCTCCCGGCTGAGGAGGCTAGCCCCCGGCCCCTCCCCCACAGCGATGCCACCATGCCACCAGCGCTCTGGCCTGCCGCTCCTGCTGGGCAGCGCAGGTGGCATGGCTGGCTCCGGCAGGGCTACAAGCTCCTGCTGCTCTGAGCAGGATGGTAAGGGGGCGGGGGGGGGCGTTGGATAAGGGGCAAAAGGTCCCGGGGGGAAGTTGGGACAGGGAACAGTTGGATAGGTGTGGGAGTCCCCGGGGCGGGGGGACTGTCAGGGGGCAGGGGTGTGGACGGGGGTTGGGGCAGTCAGGGGACAGGGAGGGTTGGATAGGGGGCGGAGTCCCAGGGGGCAGATAGGGGGTCCCAGGAGGGGGTGGTCAGGGGACAAGGAGCAGGGGGGGTCAGATGGGTCAGGGGTTCTGGGGGGGGTCAGTCAGGGGACAGGGAAGTGGGAGGGGATGGATAGGGGGCAGGGGTCAGGCTGTTTGGGGAGGCACATCTGTCCCTACCCAGCCCTCCATACAGTTTCGCAAACCTGATGTAGCCCTCAAGGCAAAAAGATTGCTCTCCTCTGATCTAGACCATCCCTGACAGGTATTTGTCCAACCTGCTCTTAAAAATCCCCAGTGATGGAGATTTCACAGCCTCCCTAGGCAATTTATTCCAGTGCTTAACCTCCGAGGTCAGAACAAGAAGCAATGGGCTTAAATTGCAGCAAGGGCGGTTTAGGTTGGACCTGAGGAAAAACTTCCTGTCAGGGTGGTTAAGAAGAACAATTTTTCTCCCTCTTCCTTATAACAACCTTTTATGTACTTGAAAACTGTTATCATGTGCCCTCTCAGTCTTCTCTTCTCCAGACCAAACAAACCCAGTTTTTTCAATCTTCCATCACGGGTCATGTTCTCTAGACCTTTAATAATTTTTATTGATCTTCTCTGGACTTTCTTCAATTTGTCCACATCTTTCCTGAAATGTGGCGCCCAGAACTGGACAAAATACTTCAGCTGAGGCCTAATCAGTGTGGAGTAGAGTGGAAGAATTACTTCTTGTGGCTTGCTTACAATACTCCTGCTAATACATCCCAGAATGATGTTTGCTTTTTTTGCAACAGCGTTACACTGTTGACTCATATTTAGCTTGTGATCCACTAGGACCCCCAGATCCCTTTCAACAGTACTCCTTCCTAGGCAGTCATTTCCCATTTCGTATGTGTGGCAACTGACTGTTCCTTCCTAAGTGGAGTACTTTGCATTTTTCCTTATTAAATTTCATCTTATTTACTTCAGACCATTTCTCCAGTTTGTCCAGATCATTTTGAATTTTAAATCCTATCCTCCAAAGCACTTGCAACCCCTCCCAGCTTGGTATCATCTGCAAACTTTATAAGTATACTATGACACTATCTAAATCATGATGAAGATATTGATCAGAACCAGACCCAGAATCAATCCCTGCGGGACCCCACTCCTTAGGCCCTTCCATCATGACTGTGAACCACTGATAACTACTCTCTGGGAACAATTTTCCAACCAGTTATGCACCCACCTTACAGTAGCTCCATCTAGGTTGTATTTTACTAGTTTGTTTATGAGACGGTCATGCGAGACAGTATAAAAAGCCTTACTAAAATCAAGATATACCACATCTACCACTTCCCCACTATCCACAATGCTTGTTACCCTATCAAAGAAAGCTATCAGGTTAGTTTGACATGATTTGTTCTTGACAAATCCATGCTCACTGTTATTTATCACCTTATTATCTTCTAGGTGTTTGCAAATTGATTACTTAATTATTTGTTCCATTATCTTTCCGGGTACTGACGTTAAGCTGACTGGTCTGTAATTCCCCCGGGGTTGTCCTTATTTCCCTTTTTATAGATGGGCACTATATACATTTTCTGGAATCTCTCCTGTCTTCCATGACTTTTCAAAGATAATTGCTAATGGCTCAGATATCTCCTCAGTCAGCTCCTTGTCAACTCTGAACAACAGTAAGTTACTTTATTTGCAGAAAGAAGTGTGGGTTTTTTTTGTTTTTTGTAAGTTGAGAGTCCCTTTACATGAAGCTGAAATGTGGCTGCAAAAGTAGTCTATAACCAGCTTGTCTGGCATATATAGATCCAGGCTAAGCCATGGGTCACCCAGTGTTTTAAGATCACGTCAATACTAGAAGGGAGCTAGTTTTCCTAGCATAGGCGTTATTGTGATACAGATGGTGGGTAACACACAATTAACTTCAGTAAGAGGAAGGAGGGGGGGAGGGGGAAACGGAGAACTAGATTAGGACAATTAAAGCAAACTGCTCCGCTTTCAAAGCAGCATCTCTGCGGGGAGGAGAGAGGAGGCTGTTCCTGCTGGTGCTGCGAGGGGAACCACGGGTGACCGCGCACACAGAGTGAAACCCGGCTCCAGTGCCCACGGCAGGGACAAGACGCAGAGCGGAGCGGAAAGGCCCCCAAGCGGAGGCGCCTTCTCTAGACGCCCCAGAAGCTCCCGCCTGCCCGGGGGTGCCTGGAGGGGAGGGGGGGGGTCTCCTGGGGGCCGGGGCTCGCGGCGCCTCCCCTCCCCCCCGGAACGCGGACACTACCCGAGCAACCGCCCCTCGGGCCAGGGGCTCCCGATACTTACACAGCCCGTTGGAGCCGGTGCTGGGGAACATGGTCCCGGGGTTGGAGGCGGGAGGAGAAGAAGGAGGGGGGGCAGCGGCGACGACGGCGACCGGCCCAGCCCGCCGGGGAGTCTCCCGAGAAGCCCCAGAAGGTCGGAGCCAGCCCGAGGAGGCGGCTCGGCGGGTCCCGGGGACGAGCTGTAAGGCGGCCGGGATGGGCCAAACCGGGCCGTCCGTGAATCCCCGGCGCCCTCTTCCGGTCCCGCCGCCTCCCCGCAGGCCGCCTGAGGCGGAGAGGGCGGGAGCCGCCGTCGCTCCAGCTGCCGCCGATCTCGCCCTGCTCCCCGGCCCGCGCACTGGGGTTACGCTCCTGAATTGCCCCTGCCCTGGGGCAACTTCCCCGCCTTACTAACCGTTGGGTCTGTGACCTTCCCCTGCGCTGTGCGGACCCAACGCCCAGCCACTCCCCGAGGGGGACGAGTTCCCCGCTGCTGCCCCTGCCGTAGGCACCCTTGCTTTGAGCGGGGGGCGGCGGCTTTTAGAGGCTCCGGCAAGCTGGCTGTAACTGTACTTAATGTATTAGACAACAGAAGTGTGCACGGACGAAGGCCCCCTCCTGCAAAGGCTACACAGGTGCTTAACTTAATGCACTATGACTAGCCCTACTGAAGTCAAATTAAGTTCTCACAGGATCAGAGCCTGAAGTTGGAAAGATATTTACATATGGAATAGGCCTCTTTTAAACTTAAAAAGACAGTGGTTGGTAAGAGCCTAGTTTGTGGTACTTCAAAAGAGGAAGTAAATTGTTCATGGTGCCGCCCTGCTAACTTCATCCTTGGGCTTTTCATAAACGAAAAAATGAAGGATGCAATAATACCCTTTGTAATTTACCACATAATATAAAATTTGATTTTTAAAAATCAGTTCCCCATTCAAATGCCTCTAATAAATAGAAAATACTTAATAAAACTACTTGCTTTATCACTTCAATAAATAAACAGTGGATAGTTGTCTGTAATTGCAAACATGCACATGCACATTTGAATGCTGGACTTTATGCGGTATGCCCAGATATCTTCCCTGTTTTAGTTTGCTGACAGCAAAGTAGAATTGTACAAAAGTCCTGTTCCCTGTCATCAAACACACTGAGTTATGTTCTGGTGTTCATGCTTCCCATTGTAATCAACAGATAAGTCAAATATTTCGCCTATCAGCCTTGATAGCCTTTTCATAGTATGGTAAGTAAGTGAGAAAAAGTGTTTCATAGTTAGCTTTGAAAAATGAGAGGACAAAGATGATAATACAGGCATAAGTAGAAATTTGTTGTTGTTGATAGAGGCTGACACACCAAGCCAGATCTGTTACTTCCTTAATGGACACAAATAATCTGGTGAAGTTGTTTGCTAAATAAACTGGAAAATGCTGTTGTCCTTATTTGTTTTGTTGCTGAATGTACTGGAACTAAGAAGTATATCTAAGAAATTGTTTGATTTCAGCAGAATTGTATTTTTACAGCTTAGTATCTTTGGTACAGGGGATTCTTTTTGATCCCCAAAGCAGACTAAATATAGCCCTAAACTGAATTAATGGCTGTTTCAACTATTTTTTTCAGTTCTTCTGATTTGCAATATAAAAATTGTAGCAATCTGCATGGAGCTTGGAAGGAGGAGTACAAGGTGCAGAACAAAAAAGTTTGGAGGAGGTACCAGGACTTCATTCTGTATGCACATGGCTGAAACATTAGCTGTGGTTGCAGCATCTCTGCAAATAGTTCTCTTAATATAGAGCCAGTTTCCTTTTACAAGCATGGAACTTTCTCTTGTCATTACCCAGCACATGGTACATGAAACAGGAGGGTTCATGAAGAATTACTTAACCTTTACATCTGCCTGAGAATTATGCAGATTAGTACTCACAGACCTGAAAAAATACAGAAAAAAATAGATTTTTGAAATTTTGAGATTATTTCACTGCACCCATAAAGGACCAGATTATTAATATATGGGTTTGGGCTTTCCATTATAATGCTTCATCCTTGATGCACATTCTACAAGAAAATATTTTCTTTAATTCTGTCATTCTCAAGATGAATCTTATTAAAATAATACAGTTAAAATTAACATTTGTAATTGTCTCATTTGAAGCTGAGGCAATTACAACACTGCAGACTTTTGTAACCAATTTCATTCAGACTTGGTATCACCAAAAAGCTGATATTTTTATGACACCAAGTTTGAATGAAGTTGCCAAGTGGTTGTGGAAATACTACTCGTGTTAGAATGGCCCTAGGTAATTATTTAACATAAAGAAGTTATTGTATCAGACTTTTCTACTGGTTACAGTCCACCATATTGCAATTTTCAGAGGTTGGAGAGTAAGTTAGGATATGTCTACTCTGCAAATAAAAACCAGCAGTTCATTGCAGTGTAGACTTCCAGGCTTGAGCTGTAGCCTGAGCTGTGAGCCCCTCCCACCTCGCATAGTCCTAAATCCTGGGCTCCAGCCTGAGCTGGGAAGTCTACACTGCAATTAAACATTCCCTTAGCCTGAGCCCTGCGAGCTTGAGTCAGCTGGCCTGGGTCAGCCATGGGTGTAGAGTGTAGATATATCCTTAGAGGTCTGAGAACAAGGCTTATGGTGTGATCAATGTACACATATGTATCCGACTGATGGAGATGGTAGAAAGGGAGCAAGAAAGTGTGGGTTTGTGTGTGCAATAAAAATGGAAACCTGTGTGTTAAATTAGCATGTCACTATACAGCACTGAGAATGGATCTCATCTGGTACAGCACAAAATACCCATTAATCAAAAACTTAAAATGTTTCAAGATAATATATTTTCAAATACTACCAAATTTAGAAATTTAGACCATAATATTAGATACATATCTTAAATTTTCCTATAAGATACTGAACTAGCTGTAAATAACTAAAGTTTGAAAGCAGTCATGGGAAGACTCTATAAAAAGTTAAAGACTGTGCATCTTATGCTGCCAAAATATTGTAAAATGGCCTTAATGAAAATGAGATTATAGCCTGAAATCTTCGCAATACCTGTATGGAATGGGGTAGAGAATACTACATTGCTGCACTAAATAAAAACATCTGTTTTTATTTCTGTCAAGGTTCCTCCCCCACTCTGAACTCTAGGGTACAGATGTGGGGACCTGCATGAAAAACCTCCTGAGCTTATCTTTACCAGCTTAGGTCAAAACTTCCCCAAGGTACAAAATATTCCACCCGTTGTCCTTGGACTGGCCGCTACCACCACCAAACTAATACTGGTTACTGGGGAAGAGCTGTTTGGACGCATCCTTCCCCCTAAAATACTTCCCAAAACCTTGCACCCCACTTCCTGGACAAGGTTTGGTAAAAAGCCTCACCAATTTGCCTAGGTGACTACAGACCCAGACCCTTGGATCTTAAGGGCAATGAACAATCCTCCCAACACTTGCACCCCCCCTTTCCTGGGAAATGTTGGGTAAAAAGCCTCACCAATTTGCATAGGTGACCACAGACCCAAACCCTTGGATCTGAGAACAATGAAAAAGCATTCAGTTTCTTACAAGAAGACTTTTAATAAAAATAGAAGTAAATAGAAATGAAGAAATCCCCCCTGTAAAATCAGGATGGTAGATATCTTACAGGATAATTAGATTCAAAAACATAGAGAACCCCTCTAGGCAAAACCTTAAGTTACAAAAAAGATACACAGACAGAAATAGTTATTCTATTCAGCACAATTCTTTTCTCAGCCATTTAAAGAAATCATAATCTAACACATACCTAGCTAGATTACTTACTAAAAGTTCTAAGGCTCCATTCCTGGTCTATCCCCGGCAGAAACCAGCATATAGACAGACACACAGACCCTTTGTTTCTCTCCCTCCTCCCAGCTTTTGAAAGTATCTTGTCTCCTCATTGGTCATTTTGGTCAGGTGCCAGCGAGGTTACCTTTAGCTTCTTAACCCTTTACAGGTGAGAGGAGCTTTCCCCTGGCCAGGAGGGATTTCAAAGGGGTTTACCCTTCCCTTTATATTTATGACAATTTCTCTGTAAGGAGTTGCAGTATGGAGAGACAAGAGAAACTCCAATTTGGGGCTTACAGTTCTGATAACAGAGACTTCAGGCTCAGTTTTGAAGGTTCCCCTAGACTGTTGCTCCTGCAAGGTAGGCATGTGGAGAGAAACTTTTCTTTCACGAGACAATTTTGATGTGTGGCAAATGATTCTTAACATTCAGTTCAGGAGTTGGATGGAAATCAATACAATTACGTCTCTGAAGGATTTAAGCCTGTGTTTTGTTGAACAGGAATGGACGTAAGCAAGTACTTAAGTGATTTGCTGATTGGGGCCTTATTTATTATAATCTACAAGCAAAGTGAAATAGCATTAGTAATGGTGCTGGCACATAATATACCAAACTCCTCCACAGTGGTCAATATTGCCACCTTAAAAGCTAGAGACTCCCCCAGGTGTCACAAGTTGCCTTTTGACCCATTTGCCATTATTTAAGGTTGTTGTGTAATTCTGTAAACATATTACTGAATCTTTAAAATATGTTATAGCACACTTGTATGAAAAATGTTTTATTTCTGAATTATTATGCCATCCTTTTTTTGGCTTTAGATCAGTAGATATAAGAAGCACATTTTGCTCAAGAGAAAACTACACACATATATGGTGTAAAATAACTCTGTGGAAGTTTCCTTACAGAAATATAGTGGATACTAAATTATTTCACCTGCAACTGGAAGAGGACTATCTTTTGAGGGCTATACTTATATAGTTAAAGCAGCACATTCCTCCTAGTTTCAGAGTAGCAGCCTTGTTAGTCTGTATTCGCAAAAAGAAAAGGAGGACTAGTGGCACCTCAAATAAATTGGTTAGTCTCTAAGGTGCCACTAGTAGTCCTCCTAGTGTGGCCAGAGTTATATTGGTATAAAGTATCAGAGGGGTAGCCGTGTTAGTCTGTATCCACAAAAACAATGAGGAGTCCAGTGGCACCTTAAAGACTAACAGATTTATTTGGGCATAAGCTTTTGTGGGTAAAAAGCCCCACTTCTTCAGATGCATGGAGTGAAAATTACAGATGCAGGCATAAATATACTGACACATGAAGAGAAGGGAGTTACCTTACAAGTGGAGAACCAGTGTTAATAAGGCCAATTCAGTCAGGATGGATGTGGTCCACTCCCAATAATTGATGGGGACGTGTCAATACCAAGAGAGGGAAAATTACTTTTGTAGTGAGCCAGTCACTCCAAGTCCCTATTCAAGCCCAAATTAATGGGGTTAAATCTGCAAATGAATTTTAACTCCGCAGTTTCTCTTTGAAGTCTGTTTTGAAGTCTCTCCTCAGATCCTACGCTACCTAGCTATCTTCGAGACACCACCGACTTCCTGAGAAAATTACAATGCATTGGTGATCTTCCTGAAAACACCATCCTGGCCACCATGGATATAGAAGCTCTTTACACCAATATTCCACGTGAGGATAGACTACAGAGCTGTCAGGAACAGTATCGCTGATGAGGCCACGGCACACCTGGTGGCTGAGCTTTGTGACTTTATCCTCACTCACAACCATTTCAGATCTGGGGACAACTTACACCTTCAAGTCAGTGGCACTGCTATGGGTAACAGCATGGCCCCACAAAATGCCAACATTTTTATGGCTGACTTAGAACAAAGCTTCCTCATCTCTCATCCCCTAGCGTCCCTCCTCTACTTGCGCTACATTGATGACATCTTCGTCATATGGACCCACGGGAAGGAGGCCCTTGAAGAATTCCTCCTGGATTTCAACAATTTCCACCCCACCATCAACCTCAGCCTGGACCAGTCCACACAAGAGATCCACTTCCTGGACATTATAGTGCAAATAAGTGATGGACACATAAACACCTCCCTATACCGGAAACCTACTGACCGCTATACTTACCTACATGCCTCCAGCTTCCATCCAGGACACATCACATGATCCGTTGTCTACAGCCAAGCCCTAAGATACAAATGAATTTGGTCCGAAGTCCCCTACTACAGGACAGGCCCAACAAGGAAAATAACAGAACACCACCGACCATGACGTACAGCCCCCAACTAAAACCTCTCCAGCACAACATCAACGATCTACAACCTATCCTGGAAAATGATCCCTCACTCTCACAGACCTTGGGAGGCAGGCCAGTCCTCACTTACAGACAGCCCACTCACCCTGAAGCAAATACTCACCAGCAACTACATAACACTCCACAGAAACACTAACCCAGAAACCAATCCCTGTAACAAACCCCGTTGCCTACTCTGTCCCCATATCTACTCTAGGGATACCATCAGAGGACACAACCACATGAGCCAAACCATCAGGGGCTCATTCACCTACACATCTACTAATGTGATATGTGCCAGCAGTGCCCCTCTGCCAGTTTCATTGGCCAAACTGGAGACTGGACATACATAAAAGAATAAATGGACACAAATCAGACATCAGGAATGGTAACATACAAAAGCCAGTAGGAGAACACTTCAATCTCCCTGGACATTCAATAACAGATTTAAAAGTAGCCATCCTTCAACAGAAAAAATTCAAAAAGAGACTTCAAAGAGAAACTGCAGAGCTACAATGCGTTTGCAAACTTAGCATCATTAATGTGGGCTTGAATAGGGACTGGGAGTGGTTGGCTCACTACAAAAGCAATTTTCCCTCTCTTGGTATTGACACCTCCTCATCAACTATTGGGAGTGGACCACATCCACCCTGACTGAACTGGCCTTATTAACACTGATTCTCCACTTGTAAGGTAACTCCCTTCTCTTCATGTGTCAGTATATTTATGCCTGCATCTGTAATTTTCACTCCGTGCATCTGAAGAACTGGGGTTTTTTACCCACAAAAGCTTATGCCCAAATAAATCTGTTAGTCTTTAAGGTGCCACCGGACTCCTCATTGGTTTGTACCAGCATAGCTATTTCCATATGGGAAAGGAAGTAACTATACTGGTCCGTTTCAGTAAAAAAATAAAATAAAAAAAACACCCATATATCCCTAACCAACGTAGTTATACAGGTAAAATTTTCAATTGTAGACCAAGCCATAGTGGTAATTTAGACTTTGCATGTAGATACCCTGGTGATGGGAGACTATTAAAAAGCCTAGCTAGATAATCTTTCTCTCTTGAGTTTTGTGGTGTTGTATGATCACATATGAATTAAGCAGATATTCTACATTATTTAAATGTAAAGTATTGTCCACTTTGGAATTAAATTAGATGGCTGAAATTATTGGACTTAACACTTCTCTTGGAATTGATCCCAGAACAGGAAAGCTAGTACTTATCTGCTAAGCCACTCAGTACAAGCTTAAAGGGGTTTGTCACTGCCCATGTGTCAGTTTAAATTTAATCATTTACATATTATATTTAGCTAGTGTGAACAATTTGGTAGATTCAGAATAAACATTTAAATTACCGTATCCCCAAAAAATGTAATTAGAAAGTATATTGTTAACCCTTCTAACATGGCTAGCTGAACATTTTCTAGCTTGTTTTTCCCATACATATGCAATGTTTTTGAACCAAGTGTAAATACTAAACATCTAAGCTCTGAGGGCCAGTTCAGCTATACCTGCTGTACATCACAGAAGATTAAAAAAAATAAAAGTCTCTGTGCTAACACCATATGATTGTAGCTCTGCGCATGTGTGGGGGTGGGGGAACATTTGTGCAGGTGAATGCTGTGAGCAGCTGTCTCGAATCCCATGATTCCCTCCAAGAACAGCAGATTTCTGAGAAGAAATCCATGCCAGAGCTAATGCTTCAAAAAGCATGATCATCTCCCACTATGGTTTCAAACACTCATTCCCAGTTGGAAAAGGTGTGACGGAGAAAGGATGTATTGTACAACTACAGGGCAGAAATCCATGGTAACTGAGCTTGCTGCCAGAAGTTTTAGGAAATTAGGGAAAAAGATGAAAGGCAGGCTCTCTACATGGATGTTCACTGGGTGGGAGTCAAGCAGAGGACAAAAATTCGGATCACCTGTCCACAATTGTGGACCCCAGCAAGGAAATATAGTTGTCTCCATGTCTGAGTTGTGGTATCATTCTCTCACAGAAATTGAATGGAAATATTATTGCTGCTGTGATTGTCTGAAGCAAAGGTTCTCAACTTGGTGTTCGAACTAAAACTCTAATGCAAAATCCTAACAGTGATCTCATGTGGTTTATGTCAGCTATCTCAACAGATCAGCACATCTGACTGACACACATTCCAGGCATTTGGGGCATTATTTTGCCTTACCAGGGAGGAGGTCAGTGTTTAGGTTTTGCATTAGAGTGCAAGTTTGATAAAGTTGGGGTAGATATTGCTTTTAAGTATCTGTTGGAGATGAAAGAAAGCCTTATGGAGCATTGGCAGGTGTTTTTGATAGTGTTGTGGGAAACATGAAAGGAGAAAAGTATGCACAAGTCTTCCCCTTAAATTCTTATGTTTGTGCTTGTAAAGTTCTGCATAGAGTTGGTGTGCCCTGCCACAACCTTTACTGTCACTAAACATGGCTTTTGTTTGTTAATTTCCTAATTTTTTTTTTTTATAAAGCGTTGGGGTAGCTCAGTGGATAACTCCTCAGAGTCAGGGAGAAAGGGAGCTGTGCCTCCCTGGGAATCAGAGAGAAACTACTACAGCCGATCCTGACTATGTCAACCCTTCTGAAATGTGTGAGAGGCTGTGGCCTGCCTCAGTAAATTCTCAGTGTGTCTATAACATTTTATCACCATTTTAAACAAGAGCACCAAGAATAATCCTCCAAGTTTAGCAATGACAACATAACCTCTCAGTTGGAGGGAACATCACTCACTTCCTGAAACACTCTGTAGTCTCTTATGGACTTCCAGAAATTGGATACAGCCAGGAACAGCTAAAGCTTGCCTGCTTTACACCAGCAGCTTTGCCAATGCGCTGCCCCTTCCTGTGTGCCCCAAATCTCTCAATATAAAGTACATTTCTCAACATGCCAATGTGGGGCACCTGCAAGATGGCCAGCACCAGGGATTGAAACTACGATTTCCAAAGCTAAAAATCATTTTAGCTTGTGCTAAAGAATCTGGGTCTCAAGCAGAGAGCTAGCACAGACTTATATGTATCCTCTGTGTACTGGGCACAAAGGGGAACACAACACACACTGAACAGTGGCTTAAACAAGCAAAATGTGTGACAATGACTGAAATGTGTATTTTGGTGTTTCACAGATTTCGCAGAGTTTTTTTTCAAAGTGATCTTCTCACCATACGAATCATATTCAACTATACCATCTTCCCACACAGATCAGCAGCAGGATCTGAAGCCTTTGACCTTCAGATCCTTAGCTTAGATCCTTATTATTTTTGAGGTGTAGAAGTATTTGCTAGGTCCTTTGTAGACCAGCCACTGGAGAAGGACTTGACACATACGTGTAACTCACTGTTAAAAACTGTTTACTAGTCAGTAGTAGAATATTGGTGACAGGAATGCTGAATACTATTCCTGGCTGTGGAAGAGGAAGGTGGTTTTATAGGGCTTGTCTACACTACAAACTTAGGTCGACAGAAGCTGCCTTACGTCGACCTAATAATATATGTGTCCACAATACCAGGTCCATTCCGCCGACATAACTCAATTGTTACGTTGACTTAATTACTCCATCTTGTTACCCGCAGAATCTACGGCACTCTGCCTGTACCCTACCAAGGGCTGAAGGCATGACCAGGTTAATTTAGGCACCTTCTTCTGAGGGCTCAGAGTGTAAGACACCTACCCTTACCCACAAGGCTCAGGAAGAAACCTGGTCAATTTTAAGTACTCACCCCTGCCCACAGTGCTCAGGACTCTGCGGGACCTTTTCCCAGGGAAAGAGCCTTACACAACTGTGCTTTAAACATCTATTTATGAGCAACACATACAGAATATATATGTCAAGCAAATCTATTATGCTCACCACTCCCAATATACAGACACATTTCACCTGATAGCCAGTCAGGCTCCACACATCGTGCTCGTACAGAGGAGTGAGAATTCTAGCAGCTTGATGTTGAACTGCAGTCCGGAGATGGTTCCCAAAGAGTATTATTTTTCACTTACCCATGTTATATGGATAAAACTAGCTACCTCCTTCAAATGCACTAAAACTATCAGATTATTCTGTCCCCCTAAATAACAAAAAATTTAACCAATTACACACTGGAACCTATGTATCCTCCTTCCTGCCTAAGTTTTTTACACTTTATCTTTCATGCCCAAATTGGAACTTATTTATGACCTTATTATTTGTGCAGATGGTCAACCTAAATTTGCTGGTCAAAGCTTATCTATTCTACCATTTGTTGGGTCCCTCTGTAACCTCCCTAAAACTTTCCAGTGCCTGGGTGTCTCTACTTTACAACCCTGGGTGTTATATCTTGTTAGGGGCATTCCTGAGGTGAGGGTGCCTTAGCAGGAACAGAGCATTTTTTTCTTAATTTCAATGGTGAAATCGCTGAGTTTCACCCAAGGCTGGTCAAGGCTAGTTTAGTATGGGGATGAGTTAAGTTCCAGGCCTATAACCTCCACAAGAGCCATAACACTTAATTCGATGTTGATGGGTCGACAGAGAAGCAGTGTAGATGCGGCATTGGTTAAGCCAACTGAATTGGCCTCCAGGAGGTATCCCACAATGCTCCACTGTGACTGCTCTTGTGATCGTTTTCAACTCCGCTCTACAGCAGCCAGGTGTACAGGAAACAGTCCCTCCCCTGTTAAAGCCCCAGGAACTTTTGAATTTCCATTTCTTGTTGATCAGCGTGGAGAGCTCGCCAGCCCAGCTCATCATGGCAATTCAACACCCCAAACACACTCCAGCCTGGAGTTCACAGGAGGATCTTATTGGTCTGTGGGAAGAAGAGTCTGTTCAGGCAAAGCTCCAAGCCAGCTGGAGAAATGTTGACATATAATAGAAGATCACTTGGGGCATGGGGGAAAAGGACACGCAGTAGTGCTGCATGAGAATCAAAGAACTTCAGCAGGCATACCAGAAAGCAAGGGTGGTGAACGGTCATTCTGGTTCTGCACCACAGATATGCCACTTCTACAATGAGCTGCATGCAGTTCTCAGCGGTGACCCCACCACGCGGCATGGCTACCTCACCGGAGTCGGAGTCCCAGACCACCTCAGGCAACAACAAGAAGGAGGTTTTGAAGGAGGAGGAGAATGGGAGACAGGCGAGTCAGGGAATCCATTCTCCCCAAGAGCTAGGAGCTATTTTTAACCTCGGAGCAGTCCAGCCAGTTGCAGGACAGCATCATGGCTGAGTCTGATGCTGTGGAAGGCACTCAGGTGAGTATGAAATTCCAGTCAAACTCTAGGGGTTACATGCTCTTATATTTTATTGTTAATATGAAGAAAAAGTGAGGTGCAGTGATTATCTGATTACCAGTGGCCACTCCAGCTATGCAGAGGGTGTCCCCTGGAAAAGACTGTTCATGTGTACAGGGATGGCCCAGGAATCCTCCATGGAGATCTCCAGGAAACTTTCATGGAGGTACTCTGCAATACTTTGCAGAACGTTTCTGGGGAGGGTAGCCTTATTTCTTCCACCATGGTAGGACAATTTGCCATGCTACTCCAGTATTAATTCTGCTGGCATCATTGCAGCACACAGCATAGCTGCATAAGGACCAGGTCTGTACCCAGACACAGGAGACTGATATCACATAGGGTCACCTAAGGAAAATAGTGGTAGTTTTCACTACAAGTGCTTGTACCGCAAACAATAGAGCATGTGATCCCCCACCCATGCTGTGTTCTGGGTCCCTCAACCATGGTTTCTCTAATGTGGTGGTAGCTTGAGTGGCAGGTATCGGCACTGACCTAAGAATCTGCAAGTCCAGGGCAACTATAACCAGCAGTGTTAAGGGAAGTCAGGGGTCCTTCATTCTCCTGCACTTGCAACACACACCCCATGGAGCCACCTTGGACAAAGACCGCACTTTGGGAGCCTCAGCGCTGGTCTCTGGTCTCCATACACCATCCTTGTTGCTAAGGGGAGGAAGCATTGTCCACCCGTCTACCTGTGCTCTCAACACAGGCTGCCACAAGTTGCAGCACAAGTCCCGTCACCCATGCCACGGGCTTTGGGTGGGGCCAAGAGGTTTGCAGTGTGGGAGGGGGCACTGCACTGAGCCTGGGGCAGGGGGTTGTGGTGCAAGAGGGGGTGAGGGGTGCAAGCTCTAGGAGGGAGTTTGGGTGCATGAGGGGGCTCCAGGCTGGGGCAGAGTGTTAAGTACAGGAGGGGGCACAGGGTGCTGGCTCTGGGAGGGGGGTCAGGGCTGGGACAGGAGGTTGGGGTGTAGGAGGGAGTCTGGGGTGCTGGCTCTGGGAGGGGGCTCAGGGCTGGGGCAGACAGTTGGGGTGCAGGAGGATGTACAGGAGAGGATATGGGGTGCTGGCTCTGGGAGGGGGCTCAGGGCTGGGGGTTGGGGTGCAGGATGGGCGTTGGGGTGCTCACTCTGGGAGGGGGCTCAGGATGGGGTTCGGGGTGCAGGAGGGGATTCGGGGTTCAGGAGGGGGTATGGAAAGCTGGCTCCAGGAGGGGACTCAGGGCTGGGGTTTGGGGTGTGGGATCCCACCAGACAACACTTACCTCCAGTGGCTCCTGGTTGGCGGTGGGCATGAGGCTAAGGCAGGCCCCACACCACTCCTGGAAGGGGCCAACATGCCCCTGCAGCCCCTGGGGGGGCGGGAGGCACATGGCTCAGTGCGCTGCCCCTCTCTGTAAGCAGTGACCCCGCAGCTCTCCCGGCCAATGGGAGCTGCAGGGGCAATGCTTGCAGGCAGGAGCAATGTGCGGAAGGAGACTCCTGCCTCCCGCCCCTGGGGCTGTGCTGGCCAGTTCCGGAAACAGCATGGGGCCGGGATAGGCAGGGAGCCTGCCTTAACAGTAGCCACACTGCACCACCGGAGATCACGATCGACTGGGAGATCCTCTAGGATCGACCAGTCGATCACAATCGACCGGGTAGTGACCACTGTTCTAGAGGTTTTTAACAATAGATTAGATAAACACCTGCCAGGGATGGTGTAAGTAATCTAGATGACCTCCTGAAGTTCTTTTCAGCCTACATTTTTATGATGAATGTTGCGCAGTTTAAAAAAAATAAAAATCAGGAAATACAAAAGTTAAGAATCCTAAGACATTCATTTCGTTATATTGAATATATGTAGTATTTTCTATTCCTGTTTTTCTTGTTCAACCTATAGCTTAATATATTACTAATTGTTTTCAATATATACATGGCTTTGTAAATTCTGTGGTTACAAAATCATTCACAGAATTTCCCTTTCTTGGGCCAGTTGCTGCAGCAATCATCATAATCCAAGCCACAGAGTTTATTTATTTATTGTGAGTGATGGTAATTTTCTTGATTTTCATGCAGCAAACTACCATTTTGGGCTTGCTGCCTCTCTCCCCAACACAAGGGGGAATTTCAGCTGTTTTCAGTGGCTGTACTCATGGGCAAACAAGTTTAACAGCTGAGCCATGAGAAGGAGTTTCCCAGTCAGCTAGACCAGGACTGCTGAAACTTCAGGCTGGCATAATCTTCAAAGTAAAAAATAATCAGCCTGGAACAAACTTACACAAGATTTGTCTATATGCCCCCAGCAGCCTATCTCAATCCTCTTGGCTAATGATTGTTGAGTCTTCTACCTCCTGCCCCTACCTGTGGCTGACTTCCCACCAATTTGCAGTAGACAGGTGAGTGAATTAAGGGACACGGACACCAGGAAAGGCTCTACCATGTGATCCTAAAGCAAATGGGAAGTTAGACAGCAGACTGAAATGCATAGAAAAAAATATAAATGTAGAGGGTTTTTATTAGTATTCAAACAAGTGTATAAAATTCAATACAACTCCTTTGCACTGGTGCATCACATCAGTCAGAGGTCTTACCACAGAATTTAATTTGTATAGCATGGATTACTCAGTGCCATGCATATACATAACAGAACACAGAACTTTCAGTGTAGCAGAATGAAAGTTATTGGTCTTTAATTTTTGTGTTTCCTGACTTTTATTTCAACAGTGCATCCTTAAGGTTGCATTCACATTTTTGTGTGTGCATATAGACATCGTCCCTAGTTCATTTGATGCTCATACTAGTTTTCTTTTATGTCTATAATATATTAAACTAGTATGCTTTCAAATAAATGAAGGAGAAAATATTCTAGTTGCTGCAGCAAGGTCAATAAGCTCATCTGTACTTATTGGCAATATATTGTGGCATTTGTTCACCTAGTAAATCCATATTGAGAATCCAGCTAGTAAATCCATATTGTAGCAGAGTTAACTGTAAATATAGAGTTAATATTATATGTCTTTCTATGTATGTATCCATTGCAGTAGTAGACATATATTGATTAGATGACTGAATTTAATAAGCTGCTCACAGAACTTTTTATAGACTTTCATCTGGCCTTTGATACAGTGCAACAAGCAAGTCTGTGGAATCTGATGAGGTGACATGGCATCCCTAGGAAGATACTGTCATTGACAGAAGAGCTCTATAATGGAACAGAAAGCCATGTTTGAGTCAATGGCAAATACAGAACATGGTTTCCTATCCCCACAGTTAGGCAAGGCTGCACGCACTATGTCACCACCTTTCTTCAATATATTCATTGATTGGTTGATGGATAAGCTTGAGCAGTCAACTGTCGGTGGTGTTGAGCTGAACACCATTCTGCTTCAAGATCTCGAATATTCCCATGTCATTGTCTTGTTGGCTCAGTTTGGTGAATTGCTGCTGCTGACGCAAGACAAGAAGCGCAGCATACGTTAGGCTGATTATTAATCCAAGTACAATTAAGTCCCTGGCCATTACCATCAAATAGCCTCCAGCTCCAGATTATGACCAGCTCTGTATTAATATGTCCAGACAGGACATTAACAGTTGCCACCTGCTTAAATACTTGGGAAGCATCATAGACAGTCCTGGAGATTGCTCAAAAGATTTGGATGCTTGTATAGCAGCATCTGCTGACATGTTTTGGGCCCTTCAGCAGCCTTTGTGGGGATGTTGTGACATCAAAGTTGCTACAAAGCTGCAGATCTGAAGAACCACAGTTATACTTACTGTAGCAAGGGGGCATGGCCTTCCTCTGAGATTGATGGGGTGGAATCCCCGCCCACCCCCGCCTGAGCCTCTAGACTGGTGCTCTGCCCTGCTTGAGGGCCTTAACCTCTAGACCAGGGGTGGCCAACCTGAGCCTGAGAAGGAGCCAGAATTTACCAATGTACATTGCCAAAGAGCCACAGTAATATGTCAGCAGCCCCCACCCTCCCCGCTCTCAGTGCCTCCCACCCATCAGCAGCCCTGCCAATCAGCACCTTGTCCTCCAACCTTTTGGTGGAAGGAGACCTGACTAGTCCCAATGATTGGGCGCTGAACTTGAGGGGGGAGGGGTGTAGCAAGGGGGAGTAGCCTCCCTCAGAACCTGAGGGGAGGATCCCCTGCCCGCTCCCTGGTGGGCAGAGCCAGGACACCCACGCCCGCCCCACCGGAAGCAGAGTGGTGGGACAGGAAGTGTAAAAGGCAGGCCCTGCATCTTAGTTGGACTGGAGCTACTGGAGGAGACAGTCATCTATCGCTTGCTGCTGGGGCTGGAGCCTAAAGAGGATCCCTGTAGGGCTGAGGAGTTGCCAGAGTCACTGGCCAACCAGGGCTCTGTGGAGCTGCTGGGACTGCCGTTGGCTATCTACCCCGGAAAGACAGAGGACACTCATGGAGCCGAGGTACCAAATGAAGGGGTCGTAGGAAGTATCCCAGGGACACTAGACTATAGTCTGGTTGGGTTGTTGCCTGAATCCAGGTCAGCGTGTTTTGGTTGGATCCCCGCTGACAAAGTGGCAGAACACTCCGCCACTGTTAGGGCCCTTGTCTGGGACTCAGTGGAGTAGGGTGGGCCTGGGTCCCCCTACCCCCTGCTACCCACCCCACGCCTGGGGTGGCAGCCTCCCCACTTTAGGACAAAAGGCCTGTGTTTGTCTGCCGTCTGCCAGAGCTAAGATGTCAGACTGTTTGGCGCTTCACCCTGCCTGAGGGCCTGAGCGTTTAGACTGCTTGGTGCTCTGCCTCACCTGAGGGCCTGAGCTTGTTGCTCTGTCCTGCCTGAGGCCAGAGCCCTGGATTACTTGCTGCCTGACCCTGCTTAGAGAGCCAGGCCCTCTGAGATTGCTAATCCCCCAGTAAACCTGGTCTTGCCAGAGGCCAGAGAGCAAGGGGGAGTGGCCTCCCTGCGAGACCTACGGAGGAGGAACAGCCACACATGTCTACACTACTGTATACGGCAGTGAAATATGAAGTCTGAGGAAGAGTGGCAGATTGAAGTTTTTTATTGTCATAGTCTTCATCAGCTGCTCCATATTAAGTGGTTGGACAAGACAAAAAATTAGGTTAGTTGTAGCCAAACCCAGCAATCTCCACCATCTGCACTGGTTTGGTTTCAGATGCTTTCTTGATAAGGACAAGGACATATTAGGATGGAAGATGGACAAATTATGAAGTGTGTTTACCAAGGAATGTCACTGCATAGCCGGTAATCAAGTGGTCAACAAAAGCTTCGGTGGCACAATAAGATGGCCAGTGATGGAAAGGGTCCTCACTAGTGATCAATCTGGGTGGCATTTGATCTGCAAGGATGCTATGTCCCTTTGGATTTGCCATGAGGGTTATGTCATATTTTGATTAATTTTAAATGTGACAATTTACAAGAGAGAAAATATTTCCATTTATTTCCTTATGGTTTTGCTAAAAGATTTAAATGCAGTTAGTCTTTCCACAATGGTGTGTATTGAGATTACAAAAACGAATGACTTGGACAAGTTCATGTAAGAAATTGATTAATTTAATTATCCACCAGAGGCTAGTAAGAGATTATTAATTTCTTGATATACAGAGAAAATTCACCTTTTAGGCTGGATACATTTTTATCAGTGTCTTGCTGGCAATATAGACTTAAGTTGTTGGGCAAAAGGCAAACTGCCCTCGTTTACTACACCACAGTCAGATGTTACGCAAAGAATAGTTATTTCACCCATTTGCAGATAAGCTTTTGTCACCTTAAGCCCAAAAAGGAGACAGGTAAGGAGTGTGCCCTGAAAAGGACCAAATTTGTCCATACAATTTGGGGAAAATGTTAAGGGAATTAAGTTATTAAGCAGAGGAGGCATTGAGGTATAAGGTAAGTCATCATTGGAGTAAACCTATTTGAGAAATAAAAATGCTTAATTTCTGCCTGGTTGGACATTTTTATGCGGCATTGTAGATCTATCAGTACATCACACTGTAAATCGGAAAAGTGTCAGACAAATAATGGCATTGCTACCCCTAAGATCTCAAGGCCTGAACCAAAGCCCATTGAAGTCAGTAGAGAGATTACCATTGACTTCTGTGAGCTTTGGAACAGGACATTACTGTCCAAAAGCCAAAGCTCGTATAATGCAGAACAAACAGATGGGATGCCGTCATTGTAGCCGGAATGATTCATGGAACAGATGGTTCCACAGCAGTTTTTTGAAAGAGGAGAGGGAGGATGCTTAGTGAACATTAGGTAGGAGGCTGTGCTTGTTCCAAGTATACAGTCATGCAATTAAAGAAGGCAGGGTCAAGAATAGGAAAAGAGACAAAGGGAGTAGTCATGAGAGAAGACCTGGTGGAATGTAGGGAATCACGTTGGGAAGAGTATAGGAGGAGATGAGGAAAGAGATATAGGAAGGGTGGAGTTGTGCAATTGTCATGTCTTGAATGCGATGCACTTAAAAGAGGAAGCAGGCATGGCTATGGTACTGGGTGAGCAAGATGATATTAATGGAATCAAGCCCAGTTGGACTGTGCACTACAGAATGAAAAGTCAGATTTCAGAGGACTCAGATAAACTAACAGTTTTTACTGGTGTAATGTTAAATTAAAAGGCTTGATTCTCCTCTAACACTAGTGAGAGTTAGAATCAGGCCCAAAATACTTAAAGAATTAATTGCTCAAAGATTAACAGCTCTAGAGAAAGAAGTCCTTCATCCACAGAACAGGTCCAGACAGGCAGTGTCAGAGCAGTGCATGTTTCCCTTCCCTGCTTTTCCTGTCTGCCTCAGTCCTCAGTTGGAGAGACTTAATGGTGAGAAAGGTTTCAGAGTGGTAGCTGTGTTAGTCTGTATCAGCAAAAAGAACCAGGAGTACTTGTGGCACCTTAGAGACTAACACATTTATCTGGGCATAAGCTTTCGTGGGCTAAAACCCACTTCATCAGATGCAGTGGGTTTTAGCCCACGAAAGCTTATGCACAAATAAATGTGTTAGTGCCACAAGTACTCCCCCTCGTTCTTAATGGTGAAAATGTAGTTCGGCTGTATTGCAGTGTTGCAAACTCTTGCAGTTTTATTGCAGGACTCATGATGTTTGGTGTCTTCCTTAAAACCCCAGCTGCTGGCATTGAAAGATTGCATGAGTATCTCTTTCATTTTTAAAAAGAGTAAAATATCTAGCCCTGATCCCCCAAAATGGTTCATGCAAAAAATCATGATTTTTAAGCCATCTCATTATTCTGGGGAGCCTGACTCATGACTTTTGTGCACTTGATGTTGGCAATATACTGAGTTGAGCCAGACTCCACTGTCCTTTACCTGCTGCAGTCACGTAGACCAGCAAAGTAAGTGCAGACATGGGAGTAAAAACACTACCGTTCCGATTTAGTAGCATTTTACACATAGTCGTAGTTTGGGGGGGGGGTTCAGGCACAGTGTGTGTGGGGGTATCACACATGGTCACATGCTCCCCCACCCCCCTTTCTGCGTGTGCCGAGCTGCCCTGAAGAGCTTGATCTGCTCGGCCTGCCTGGGGGGGGGGGGGTGCTCTGTCCTTCCCATGCTGCGCCTCCTTTCCCACCCCAGCACAGAGCAGCTTTTCCCCTGCGCTCTGGGTCACTGCCTTGGCAGCTGGATGCCACCTCCTGGGTCCCTGTGCCCACCTATTTCCTGTACAACGGTGAGTGGCTGCGGGGTAGGGCAATGGGGGCTGGAGAAAGAGACAGTGGGATAGGGCAGGGTGAAGAGACGGGGACAGGGCAATGGATGAGGGAAAGCAGAAGCCCTTCATGCGGCATCCCCTAAGTGGCTGCAGCAGTTGGTGCTGGAGTGGCCGCAAGCACCAGCCGCTCCCCCATTAAATCATCCCATCCCTGCCAGCACCGGCAGCCCAGGTACCACTCCAGGCAAGGGGAAAGAGCCAGCGAGCCAAGGAAACTTGCTTCAGCGTGCACATGTGTGCATGGGTGTGCCCATGCTTTGCCCCTCCCCCCCATATAACAGTCAAACTACGCCTATGATTTTACACTTACTTTGCAATGGTACAAATTGTCTATATAAGGTGCAGGACAATAGAAAAGAAATCAGTCTCTGTGTTTTATTGATCTTCTTGGGAGTGTAGTTAACCTTAGGAATCAGCCAGCCAATATTGTGGTTGTAACTAAGTGGAGTTTAGGACAGGTGAGAGACCGGCTGTGAGCTGATAGCTGAAATGAATCCAAACAGTGTTATGCAGTTGTGCTCTGTACTTTCAGATAGGTTAGCCCTCTTATTCTCCCAGCTGTGCCCACAGGTCCTTCTTTGGCACTGTTCTAGGCAAAAAAAGACCCACCACCTTCTCTATGTCCACAAGTAATATCCAGGCTAGTATTTGTCCTTTCCCCAGCATCCCCAGAGAGGACAGAAACAAGATCCTTTCAAGAGCATCAGCAATTAAGTTAATCAGGCCAGACACACAATATTCAATTCAGGTTGGATAAAACCAAAAATTTGTATTTATTAGAAGTTTACAAGAGAGAAGACAGAAAATAAATTAGATGCCTGAAATGAAAAACAAACTTCGGTTACATAGGTAACTATTTCTTTTCTCTGCTTCCTAACTGCCTTCATGATAGTTAAGCAAATTTGCTTTAGACCCATGTATTTTCTCTCAGCCTGTAAATATTATCTTCATAATGATATGTCTATAGGAAAAATTCAGAGTCAGATCCTCAGATGGTTTAAGTCAGCATGTCTTCATTAAGTTAATCAGAGCTGCACCAATTGAGAATCTGGCCGTCTGCCTCCAAAAACCAAGTACAGATCTAACTTCCTCTTAACCTTTTATATAAAAGTACTTCATTTATTAAATGTCCAAGTTTCTTACAATTATGTCAGAGCATGTTTTGTTTAAGCAAGCTATCCTCCTGGGTGAGTATAAACAGACAACTATAATTTCCTCTCCCTTAATAATTCATATCCTAAGTTATAGCCATATTTACGTACAGCTCATGTGTGTTATTTCATTGTCCCTGTCCATGTGTACAAACGCACCTTCACTAATATTGTTCATTATTTCATCTTCTAGGTTGCATAAGAGCTTAGTTAACACTTTTCTTGAGCAGACTTCATGAACATGCAGATAAAAAGTTCCCCCTTGAGCTCCCTTGTAAAGCACAAACAGGTGATGTCGCAATGAAAGGTACCACTGGGTTAAGAGAGAGAGAGAGAGAGAGAATAAGTTCATAAATAAAGATAGTGAAACAATTAAAAGGTGACATATATATAATTACATGTTTGGAAGGCAAGCCCCTCTTCAGGAAGGTGCACAGAGTTGAGAGCGAGGAAGTTGGCTGTGGTAATCCTAGCTCCACCAAAGACTCATTGTGTGGCTATAGGCAAGTCATTACACCACTGCTTCAGCAGAGGATAAGAACACTTACGTACCAAACAAGGGTGTTGTAAGGATAAATTAATTAATGAATGACAGTGCTTTGAATAAGTAGGTGCTTGTGAATATTACAGTACATGGGACAGGTGTAATCAAAAATAAAAATGTGCTTACAGCATTCAAGTAATTACTTCCCCAAAGTCTCTTGGTGGATGGGTGGTATCAGTAAGAAAACCAATATTCTTTAGTGTATTGGTGGTCCCCACTTGAAAGCTTTGTAACCTGAGGACAGCTTTGGTCAGCAACTTGCCCAAATTGCTTAGATCAGAGTCACTACCTGGGATTCTTGGAATACCAGGGGGAGAAGTAGCCCCTGCCATGAATGTCCCCAATACAGTGAATCCCACTCCTCCTCAGTGCAGTTAAATCAGGCCAGCCTGCCTTCCTCCCACTCAGTACAATTAGTTCAGGCCACCCACCACTACCAATAAAGTTAATTCAGGCCGGCCCTTTTATCCACAGCTGCTGCTCCCAAGGATATCTTTACTGCTGCTGGTTGTGTAAGATCTGAGTTCTTGTTTCTGTCTCTCCTTCCCTTGAAAGTATGATTCTCCTCTGCAAAATGACTCTAAAAATGGCATTCTGAGGTTCCACGTTTACTACTTCCATGATTTACTACTTCCAAGATCAAATGTGCTCAGTTTGCAGTTTTTTTTTCTAACTACCTGCACTACAATCTCAATTTGAGCTTTTCTCATATGTTATCAACAGTAACAGAGATTCTACAAGCCAAATTAAGCCCTTGGTTACATCTCGGCATCCCCACTGATGTCCAGTTATACCCTAAATGACACTTCTGCAACACCAGTGTCTTCAGTGCTTTGGGAAATTGGCACAGGTACATCAGATTGGAATTTAGCAAATAGTTTTGTTGATGTACAAGAAGGAATAGAATCCAGCTCACTCTTTTAGCATTGCAGACTCAACACTGCTAACAGGAGTTAAAAACAGTAAAGACTTATTTTTGTCATTAGATAAAACAGTTATGACAAGAAGATTTGCTGAATAAGATGACACCATTTTTACATAGTTACTCTTCAGAGTGGAACCTCGCTTTAAATAGTTTAATTTAAGTACTATTTCCATGTCTATAACTTATTTGAAATGCTAGCATAGTGGTACATTATACACAAAGATAATGGGCCAGATCCTCCATTGATGTAAATGGGTGTAGTTCCATTGACTTCAATGAAGCTGCACTCATATACAGCAGCTGAAGAGTTTGAAATTGAGAATTTCAATTCACATTTGAAATCAGAACACGGTGCAAGATTTTATAAACTCTGTACCTTTGAACTATAAGACGCCCTTTTTCCAATACACCAGTATGAGGCTCAATCCTGCAGTTCACTCGGTGTTTTAACTTAATAAGAACACATAAGGATATGCAGGATATTATGCCTGCAGGCACAAGCAGGATCCAATGCAGCCACAACAGAAAATCACCTAGTTGCTCAGACAAATTTCCTGTGCCTCTTTCTGGTTTAAATAGTGTAGTTGGACCAATCACTGGAGCTGGACAATCCTCCAATCAGGACTCCCATGGATAGTGCCTTGGCTGAGGCTATAGTCCTACTAATTTCTCAGCCCACCCGGTTTCAGCAGACATTGGATGGAGGCCTGCATGTGACAGCTGTCTGGGGACTCCCAGACCTGGCTTCAAGACCTGGGACATCACAGTCAACATGATATCCCACTCTGATGCCTACCCTATGCCCCAGGTAGATGAGCTATTAGAGAGACTGGGAAAAGACAGATATATCTCCATACTGGACTTACTGAAAGGTTACTGGCAAATCCCTCTGACAAGGGCTTCCTGGGAGAAGATGGCCTTCCTGACACCCTTGGCCTCTATCAATTAATGACAATGCCCTTTGGCCTATGCAAAACAGCCGCAACCTTTCAGCGATTAATGGACCAGCTACTTCGACCTCACGATCAGTATGCAGTTGCCTACATTGATGACTTCTATAGCAGCAGCTGTGAGGACCACCTACGTCACATCACCGTAGTTGTTCAAAGCCCTTAAGAAGGCAGGACTTAGGGCAAACCCAGCCAAATGCCACCTGGGGCAAAGACAAGTGACATACTGCAGGTACACTGTGGGGCAGGGCCAACTATACCCCCTTGCAAATAAAGTCCAGGCACTGACAGATTGCCCGACCCCTGCAACCAGGAAGCAGGTGGAGGGTTTCCTCAGCCTGGCTGGTTATTATAGGCATTTTGTGTTCTACCAAGAGAGAGGTGAAGGTAATGAAACCTGTCACCTAATCAGTGCAATTGTGAGGGACTACAAGAGGATATAAGGCATCACTTGCCCTGTAACCAGGGTACAGGGCATGAGTGTGGGAACAGAGGGTGGTGTAGCCTGATGATCCAGTCTAAAGTGGCTAAACCACAGAGTTCCTAATGCTCAGCAAGAGTGCAGGCTGAGGCCTGTCACTTGAAAAGGAGTGCCCATTGGAGAGACTAGGAGAGAAAACAGTTGCAACTTGCCCCTAAACTTTGACGTGCATTTTGTTCTCAGTGGGGAACTTCCTCCTTCTTGGAACCTTAATATATATAGTATTAGCAGGGTTCCTGGGGTCCCCCCCTTTTTAACCCTTAGCAACCTGCTCTCTATAGCATCTGACAAAGAAGACTTTTTCTGATGGTCTTTGTATTAGCTAGGAGAGCAGGGGAGATTCAGGCCCTCATGAGAGGTCCTCCATGTACAGTGGTTCATAAGGACAGGGTTACTCTTTGACTTCATCCCCAGTATCTACCCAAGCTTGTCTCAGAGTTCCATCTAAACCAATCCATTCACGTCCTGGTTTTCTTTCCTACATCTCACTCTACCCCAGGGGAAGCAATGCTTCATACAAAATGTCTTTTTATTTAGACAGGACAAATATTCTGAAACTTGCCCAGACTATTTGTGGCCTTCTCCATTAGAGTTAAGAGGCAACCTGTATCCTCACAGATGTTGTCCAAATGCATCTCCAGCTGTAGGAGGACATGTTATGAGTTAGCCAGGTTAGATCCACCTAGTTGTACTAGGGCTCAGGCAACCTCTGCTGCCTGTTTGAAGAATGTCCCTGAAATCTATAAAGCAGCTATGTGGGGTTGGATCCACACATGTATTCCTTAGTAGAGGCTTTCAAGTCAGATGCCAGTTTTTTTTAGGCCTGTTCTGCATTGATTATTTAAAGAGGATTCCTATTACCCCCTCCAAGCAATTAAGTAACTGCTTGTTTAGTCACCAACAGCAGAATCTGTTTGGACAACCATATGAAGAAGAATGATTACTTACCCTACAGTAACTGAGAGATCTCTTGAGATCTCTTGTCCACACAGATTCCACAACTTGCCCTCTTTCCCCACTACTGCAGAGTCCTACTCCTATGGGATTCTGTATTGGTGAAGGAACTGAAGTACAGTTAGGCCTGCTCCACTTTTTATGCCCCTAGGTGGGGAGGCATGAGGACACTTAGGGTGAAGGCACTGACCCTAAGACACAGCTGGCCAAAAACAATTAGATCTCATGGGTGCTGGGTGAATGCACGCCAAGAGTGGAATCTGTGAACGCAATACAGCTTGAAGAACCATAGTTACTATAGTGCAAATATCTGTTCTTTTCCCATCATGTGTTAACTGGTCGTGGTCTGCCCTAGGGTTGTCTACAACCAGCTAACATTTTTAAATGCAACTTGCCTCTCTATACCAGGTGTAAAGTCACATTTAAATTCATGTTAATTAGAGCATATTAGCTAATATGAAAACAATTATTTTCCTTAGTCTATGTCATGTCATTGGATACTGTTAGACCAACTGGTGAATTGCAAAGTCAGGGGCCTGCCACTAGTCCCTAGGTGAACTATTTAGTTTTAATATTTTACTAGTCACCACCATGATATCTAAACACCTGTCAGCTGAAGCAGGTGAGGTTATCTCAACTGTCAGGTCAGGATAAAGGGAGTGAAGTGGTATTGCAGATAGCTAGGATCCACACCAACAGGGCTTTAAAGATCCCGCTCAACACCTTGAAGGGCAACCAGAGCAAACAGGAAGCCAGTGAAGTCTTTGAAGCACTGTGTAATGTGCTCCCTATGGCCAACACCATTATCAGATGACATATCATTCATGCTTCTGACTAGCCATGTTTCAAGTATAGTCTCCTTTGTAGTACACTGCAATAACCCTATCTGGAAGGGTCAAGATGCATGTTCATCTTTGATGATAACTGAGAAAAGGAAATAAGTTAGACAAACCATGTAAGTAATTGAGCTGCCAGGATGATAGCAGCTCTAATAGTGATTGAATGTATAAGAAGTAACCACTGTACTATTCGCAAAAAGAAAAGGAGTACTTGTGGCACCTTAGAGACTAACAGATTTATTTGAGCATAAGCTTTCGTGATGAAGTGAGCTGTAGCTCACAAAAGCTTATGCTCAAATAAATTTGTTAGTCTCTAAGGTGCCACAAGTACGCCTTTTCTTTTTGCGAATACAGACTAACATGGCTGTTACTCTGAAACCCATCACTATACTATTGGCATCCAATGTGATGCAGCCAAAAATGATGAAGGTTGTTGGGAGTGGCAACGTTAGAAGATGAGCATTAGAACCAGATTTAAATGTGCTGACAAAGGTTGTCAGCTTGAAGGAACTTATGTTCACATAAAGTATATACCTAAGTATAAGTCTAGTACAACTTTCTAGAGTCGTACTTCTAACAGGATTTCCCTCAGATTTTGAATCAACATCCACTATAGTTAGATCTACCTTCCAGATTCCTTTTACAAAATTATAAACATTTAGAACAATAAATGTATAAATAAAAAATATTTGTGTCCATTTGTCATGTAGTTATAGAGGATTTTAGAACCTACTATTTCTGATACACCAATGTACATTTTCTACGGATCAGATTCTGCCACCCTTATTAGCTCCTAGTCCTTGTACACATGCTTAACTTACAGCACAAGAATATTCCTACTGAACTCTGTCTACTCATGCTTAAAATTAAGCATGTACACTTGTCTGCAAGATTAGGGCTTTATTGCTCACTGAGTCCCATTGATATCAGTGGAATTATTCAGGGAATAAGGATACTACTCATTGTAAGTAAGGTTGACAGAATCTGGCCCTAAAACACTTTTATAGTAAAATATGCTGAATTTGCTAAATGTGTCGGGATATTGTACAATATTTTATATATTTTAATAATCTACTTTTTTTAGGGATTTTGAGTATCTTTTACATGCTTTCCAATTCGTATAAAGTAGTTTACTTAAAAAATACCCTTAAAATAACCTACAGAGTCTTAAATAATTTGATTACAATGAGAACCTGTTAGAAACTGGGATCTATCATTCTAAGATACTTTTCTGGATGGATTATCTGCCAAAAGCCTCAGCTATATTAAATAATCTGATATGTCACTGTGATTCTAATTTCAATATGTGTATTACACTTGAAAGCCTAATATGACTGAACTGCTGCAAAATCTATTAAAATTCCAGGGAATTTTATTAATGCACATTACTCACCATATGTAGTTCACATTACATTTTTTTCCTAAATGAAAGCATGAGGAATTAGTCTAAAAATACATATTGTATCCCAAAGAGCAAAAACTGCAGAGAAACTATTTTTCTGAATGCTATGTGGGAAAATATAAGAGTTCTTTTGAGTTTCCTTGTCTTCATTTAATGTGCACATAACAGTGGAAGTCACTGCCATATTTTTAAATACATTTTTAAGTGCCAAGGGAAATTACTACTCAAGAAAAGTTCAGATCTAAATCCTCTGTTTATCCACAGAAAGGGTACAGCATAGGCACACTGCACTGACCAACATACTTCCTCAATGGCTGGGGAAAAAACATGTATTGTGGAAAGAGTATAGTTCAGTCTCCATGAGCAAGCAGTCCTTCATCTTTCTAAAATTTCCAGGGAGCCAGTTATAGGGAATTTAAGTATTTTTGTTCTGTGGGCACCCATCCATTGGAAACTAGAATGAGAACTCATTTTGCATACATATAAATATACACTATGTTTTAACTTTGTATTGAGTGTAGATCATGGATTCCTGTGTCACAGGAGCAAGAGTGTCAGGTGTTTTAAAATTAATTTTCATTATACTGAATAAACAGATGCCACCAATGCATTTTGCAAAAACCCAATGCTGAACTTTTGTCCTGCCTTAGCCTGCATTTGGGGATGGTAAGAGAAGAACTTGATGTAGGACAAGAGAGGGGTTGGGGAAAATATCACAAATGAGTTTTACATTTCAATCAGCATTTTCCATGACTCATCTTTGATATTTGTTTTAAAACGTATACTCTGCCTACCTTAATTAGTGCTTATTTAGGGTGAAATTCACTCCAGCCTGGAAGCTTGAATGAGACCATCCAGACAATCCATACCACTTACAGTTGTGCTGCATGAGGATAGACATGGGCAGGATAGTCATGCAGAGGGAGGTCCAATTGCCTGCACACCACAGTGGGATATTCCATGCCAGCTCCAAATAAGGCTGTCATGGAAAGGAAGATTGTGATGTATCTAAGGCAGATGGGTGAGTGTGGGGATCCTGGATTCAATGACCCATACCTCATGTGTAGGGAGAACACAGATTCATAGATTCATAGATATTTAGGTGAGAAGGGACCATTATGATCATCTAGTCTGACCTCCTGCACAACGCAGGCCACAGAATTTCACCCACCACTCCTGCAAAAAACCTCTCACCTATGTCTGTGCTATTGAAGTCCTCAAATCGTGGTTTAAAGACTTCAAGGAGCAGAGAATCCTCCAGCAAGTGACCCGTGCCCCATGCTACAGAGAAAGGCGAAAAACCTCCAGGGCCTCTTCCAGTCTGCCCTGGAGGAAAATTCCTTCCTGACCCCAAATATGGCGATCATAGAATCATAGAATATCAGGGTTGGATTCTTGGATTCTGGATTCTGGATTCTTCAGCCAGATATTACAGAAAATTCTTTCCTGGGTAACTCAGATCCCACCCCATCTAATATCACATCACAGGCCATTGGACCTATTTACCATGCATATTTAATTACCAAAACCATGTTATCCCATCATACCATCTCCTCCATAAACTTATCGAGTTTAATCTTAAAGCCAGATAGATATTTTGCCCCCACTGCTTCCCTTGGAAGGCTATTCCAAAACTTCACTCCTCTGATGGTTAGAAACCTTCGTCTAATTTCTAGTCTAAATTTCCTGGTGGCCAGTTTATAACCATTTGTTCTTGTGTCCACATTGGTACTGAGTTTAAATAATTCCTCTCCCTCTCCGGTATTTATCCCTCTAATATATTTATAGAGAGCAATCATATCTCCCCTCAACCTTCTTTTAGTTAGGCTAAACAAGCCAAGCTCCTTGAGTCTCCTTTCATAAGACAAGTTTTCCATTCTTCGGATCATCCTAGTAGCCCTTCTCTGTACCTGTTCCAGTTTGAATTCATCCTTCTTAAACATGGGAGACCAGAACTGCACACAGTATTCCAGGTGAGGTCTCACAAGTGCCTTGTATAACGGTACTAAAACCTCCTTATCCCTTCTGGAAATACCTCTCCTGATGCATCCCAAGACCGCATTAGCTTTTTTCACGGCCATATCACATTGGCGGCTCATAGTCATCCTATGATCAACCAATACTCCAAGATCCTTCTCCTCCTCCGTTATTTCTAATTGATGTGTCCCCAGCTTATAACTAAAATTCTTGTTGTTAATCCCTAAATGCATGACCTTACACTTCTCACTATTAAATTTCATCCTATTACTATTACTCCAGTTTACAAGGTCATCCAGATCCTCCTGTAGGATATCCCTGTCCTTCTCTAAATTGGCAATACCTCCCAGCTTTGTATGATCTGCAAACTTTATTAGCACACTCCCACTTTTTGTGCTGAGGTCAGTAATAAAAAGATTAAATAAGATTGGTCCCAAAACCGTTCCTTGAGGAACTCCACTAGTAACTTCCCTCCAGCCTGACAGTTCACCTTTCAGTAGGACCCGTTGTAGTCTCGCCTTTAACCAAGTCCTTATCCACCTTTCAATTTTCCAATTGATCCCCATCTTATCCAATTTAACTAATAATTCCCTATGTGGCATGGTATCAAACGCCTTACTGAAATCTAGGTAAATTAGATCCACTGCATTTTCTTTGTCTAAAAAATCTGTTACTTTCTCAAAGAAGGAGATCAGGTTGGTTTGGCACGATCTACCTTTTGTAAAACCATGTTGTATTTTGTCCCATTTACCATTGACTTCAATGTCCTTAACTACCTTCTCCTTCAAAATTTTTTCCAAGACCTGGCATACTACAGATGTCAAACTAACAGGCCTATAGTTACCCAGATCACTTTTTTTCCCTTTCTTAAAAATAGGGACTATGTTAGCAATTCTCCAATCACACGGTACAACCCCTGAATTTACAGATTCATTAAAAATTCTTGCTAATGGGCTTGCAATTTCATGTGCCAATTCCTTTAATATTCTTGGATAAAGATTATCTGGGCCCCCGGATTTAGTCCCATTAAGCTGCTTGAGTTTCTCTTCTACCTCAGATATGGTAATATCTACCTCCATATCCTCATTCCCATTTGTCATGCTATCATTATCCCTAAGATCCTCTTCAGTCTTATTAAAAACTGAGGCAAAGTATTTGTTTAGATATTGGGCCATGCCTAGATTATCCTTGACCTCCACTCCATCCTCAGTGTTTAGCGGTCCCACTTCTTCTTTCTTTGTTTTCTTTTTATTTATATGGCTATAGAACCTTTTACTATTGGTTTTAATTCCCTTTGCAAGGTCCAATTCTACTTGATTTTACAGATGAAGCAACAGCTTTTCCAAACCATAAGCTTAACATAGCAATTGCTGATGGTCTGTGTTGTAGCACAATGAGGTCTGCCTCATAGTTGAAGGTAGAATTCCTTCCCTCCAGTCAGTATGGAGTTCCCTATACAAAGTCTGATTACAGGTTTGTGTGGGAAGGGGAAGAACTTCAACCTCAGAATCCATTACTTTGTGTAAAAATGTAGCTCATAGTCATTACTATATTCTAATCTAAAAATGTTCTATCATTGTGTGCTGTCCAAAATAAAAAGTCAAAACAATTTAAAATCATGTAGAATTAAGTTTCTTACAATTCTATTCCAAAATGCCTAATCCTGTGAGGTGTTGAGCTTCTCCGGAGTATTCTGAGCATCCTTATCTTCCATTGCTTTCAACTGGAATTGTGGGTGCTCAGCACCTTACAGGTCCAGACCCTACATTCTTCCAAAATGACAGTATTTTAATGACATATCATTATTAACAGTAACTCTGACATGTGTAAAATTGGAAATGGGGATTATTTCATCCCAATTTGCATTGTTAACATGTTGAACTGAAATACAATAATAATAATATATTTTGTCAATCAAATCATCAACTGAATAATAATTTACATCAGCATCTTTACAAAATGAAAGCATTATCTCATATTAGTATTTTCTTCTCTAGAAACCTATGTAAATAAAATAAAGTAAACACTGAGGACATGATTCTGTGTTATTTATAAACCCCAAATTCCCACTGGACTCAAGAGGAGTTTGGTGGAAAGAGGATTGCAAGGAATGTGGCATTTGTCCCTAAGTAGAAATCAGTACATTGAATTTTGGTGCTTATGATCGGAACTAAAAATCATCTATCTTCTTTCTGTCAACAGAGGTACAGCCCAGATTTTTAAAGATATCTTGGTGTTTCTCTGCTCAGCATTGCAAGGCCTATGTGACTGAAAATGGTTAAGTCCCATTTTCAAAAGTGACTTAGACACTTTGGGTAGGTCTACACAGCACGCAGAAGCAAGATTCCCGGCCCAGGTCAACAGAGTTAGGCTAGCAGAGCTCATGCTAGTGCTCTAAAAATAGCTATGCAATCCGCACTTCAAAGTTGTGTCTCAGTCTGGAGCTCAGGCTCTGAAGTCCACCCACATCCTTCAGCTTCAGCACAAGACACAACTTCAAAGTGCTGTCTATACAGCTATTTTTAGAGCGCTAGCAGCCCAACTCTGTTGACCTAGGCTGTGACACTTGCTTCCATGGGCTGTCTACACATACCCTTAGAAGAGCTCTCATTTGAAAGCCAGTGATGCCTGCAAAACAGACAATAAAACAGTTCTATGTAAAACCAGGACGAGCCCCCAAAACAGTGCATTCTCAGGTTTTCCGGGATGCCTGGTTGTCCTATTTATTTAAACAAATGGAAATTGTGTTGTTCGTTCTTAGTGCAAATGGGATGTGAGCACGGTGGAGAAGAGTTGGTTAATTTATTGGAGGCAAGAGTAGAATGGAACAGGAATCAGTAATTTTTCAAAGTCCTGGCAAAAAATGCAAGGGTTGGCCCTAACTATGTCAGACTTATATAATTATACTTTGTTACTGTTTGATGAATTTGCTTTTTTGAAAGCCTGCAGTCATAAATCCTATGCTCATTCACCTTGGTTCGCTGCAGCTCTATGATTTTAAAACCAAGTGCAATAGACTTGAATAAATGGACTAGATCCAGACTTCAGGTTCATTTTAGTATTTAGGAAAGTGAAATGTTTGTCTTGTAAATCTTGACTTTCAGTAAGTTGAATGTGTTTCCGTGTTTATGAGTTGCCAGGAAACTATTAGATTCAAACTACTGCAGGAGAACTGTTAACTAGAAGTCAGAATTTCCTTGATGCTGCTCCATTTATGTTTAAAGCCACTATTAGACGAGCTTAAATATTTTGCTTATTTTTCTGTTAAGATCCTTGATATTTATGTGATTTATTTGTTCTTTCCTAGCCCCTAAGTATTGTTAAACAAGAACCAGACAAGGTGTTAAATAGGTACTCTAGTGTAGTTTTACACTGCATTTTCTACCATGCCTCACTGATTGTAGGACTCCCTTCTTTAAGTCTATTAAAAGATACATTCCTTTTTAAAACCAGGTTAAAGATGTAATTTTTTGCGTTCCTTTCGCTGCTAAGTGACTTTATAAGCAGGTTACTTCTTTAGGTCAGTAATCTGAAGAAGAATGTAAGCAGGAAAGCATCTATGATAAGAATAATAAAAGCAGTGTTTGCTCTAAGAAATAAGGCTGAAGTAGTTTGAGCAAGAGACAGCTAAAGGAGGAGAAGAAAAGTAAATTTTATGGGTGGATTAGATCAGAATTAAGATATAGAAACCTGTTGGAAAAGATTATGACAATTTAGAAGATAAAAAATAATATCAAGCAAAGTAAACTTACAACATAATAAGTCTGGATATGTAAATAAGGTCTAAAGAAAGAGAAATGGAAATATCCTTTAATAAGAACCAAGAAGTAACAAAGCTAGGAAAAAAAATGCAAGACGTGTTGTATCCCAACATAGATCAGTGGTGATTTCACAAACTCAGCAGATGCTATTACTGAGGTTAAGATTTAATAAGACTTTGTGAGAGAAAAATAACATGATTGGAATGTTGGCTGAGCTAGCAAGAGAGCTATTGTGCTGTTGTTTGAACATGACCTGTGGTTAATGGAACTTTAAGGACTGCGGGCTTGATTCTCTACTGCACCAGTGAAGATAAATACAGAGTGGATGTAAAAGTAATAACATTTAGATTTGATTGCATTTTACACTCAATTTGCCCAGGAGCAAGTGACTACATAAGGAGCAAAGTAGTGAAGAATCAAGCCCTGTGCCAGATTCAGTGGTACACAGTGTAGCCATAAATGTGAGGTTTATGGCTGATTTATTACAGCTTCTTTGCATCACTGCAGTGGCACAAAGCAGCTGGAGTATATCAGAGAGAATCTGGTGCTCTGTCTGGCTACAGCACCTTTAAAATATGGAACATTATCGTCAGAGGGTGTGGTTCCCTCATTCTGAATTTCTCTCTGCAAACAGTTCATAGAATCATATAAGATTAGGGTTGGAAGAGACCTCAGGAGGTCATCTAGTCCAACCCCCTACTCAAAGCAGGACCAACCCCAACTAAATCATCTCAGCCAGGGCTTTGTAAAGCCAGGCCTTAAAAACCTCTAAGGATGGAGATTCCACCACCTCCCTTGGTAACCCATTACAGTGCTTCACCACCCTCCTAGTGAAATAGCTTTTCCTAATATCCAACCTAGACTTCCCCCAATGCAACTTGAGACCATTGCTCCTAGTTCTGTCATCTGCCACCACTGAGAACAGCCTAGTTCCATCTTCTTTGGAACCCTCCTTCAGGTAGTTGCAGGCTGCTATCAAATCCCCCCTCACTCTTCTCTTCTGCAGACTAAATAAGCCCAGTTACCTCAGCCTCTCCTCATAACTCATGTGCCACAACCCCTAATAATTTTCACTGTCTTCTGCTGGACTCCCTCCAATTTATCCACATTCTTTCTGCAGCGGGGGGGGGGGGGGAAACTGGATGCAATACTCTGGATGTGGCCTCACCAGTGCCGAATAGAGAGAAATAATCACTTCCCTTGATCTGTTGGCAATGCTCCTACTAATGCAGCCCAATATGTCGTTAGCCTTCTTGGCAAAAAGGGCACACTGTTGACTGCAGAACTGCAGCTTAGTCAGTTGGTCCCCAGCCTGTAGCTGTGCATGGGATTCTTCCATCCTAAGTGCAGGACTCTGCACTTGTCCTTGTTGAACCTCATCAGATTTCTTTTGGCCCAATCCTCCAATTTGTCTAGAGAAAAGGAGTACTTGTGGCACCTTAGAGACTAACCAATTTATTTGAGCATGAGCTTTCGTGAGCTACAGCTCATTTCATCAGATGCATACCATGGAAACTGCAGCAGACTTTATATATACACAGAGAATATGAAACAATACCTCCTCCCACCCCACTGTCCTGCTGGTAATAGCTTATCTAAAGTGATCAACAGATGGGCCATTTCCAGCACAAATCCAGGTTTTCTCACCCTCCACCCCCCCACACAAATTCACTCTCCTGCTGGTGCTAGCCCATCTAAAGTGACAACTCTTTACATAATCAAGTCGGGCTATTTCCTGCATAAATCCAGGTTTTCTCACATCCCCCCCACCCCCATACACACACAAACTCACTCTCCTGCTGGTAATAGCTCATCTAAACTGACCACTCTCCAAGTTTAAATCCAAGTTAAACCAGAACATCTGGGGGGGGGTAGGAAAAAACAAGAGGAAACAGGCTACCTTGCATAATGACTTAGCCACTCCCAGTCTCTATTTAAGCCTAAATTAATAGTATCCAATTTGCAAATGAATTCCAATTCAGCATTTTCTCGCTGGAGTCTGGATTTGAAGTTTTTTTGTTTTAAGATAGCGACCTTCATGTCTGTGATTGCGTGACCAGAGAGATTGAAGTGTTCTCCGACTGGTTTATGAATGTTATAATTCTTGACATCTGATTTGTGTCCATTTATTCTTTTACGTAGAGACTGTCCAGTTTGACCAATGTACATGGCAGAGGGGCATTGCTGGCACATGATGGCATATATCACATTGGTGGATGTGCAGGTGAACGAGCCTCTGATAGTGTGGCTGATGTTGTTATTAGGCCCTGTGATGGTGTCCCCTGAATAGATATGTGGGCACAATTGGCAACGGGCTTTGTTGCAAGGATAAGTTCCTGGGTTAGTGGTTCTGTTTTGTGGTATGCGGTTGTTGGTGAGTATTTGCTTCAGGTTGCGGGGCTGTCTGTAGGCAAGGACTGGCCTGTCTCCCAAGACTTGTGAGAGTGTTGGGTCATCCTTTAGGATAGGTTGTAGATCCTTAATAATGCGTTGGAGGGGTTTTAGTTGGGGGCTGAAGGTGACCGCTAGTGGCGTTCTGTTATTTTCTTTGTTAGACCTGTCCTGTAGTAGGTAACTTCTGGGAACTCTTCTGGCTCTATCAATCTGTTTCTTTACTTCTGCAGGTGGGTATTGTAGTTGTAAGAAAGCTTGACAGAGATCTTGTAGGTGTTTGTCTCTGTCTGAGGGGTTGGAGCAAATGCGGTTGTATCGCAGAGCTTGGCTGTAGACGATGGATCGTGTGGTGTGGTCAGGGTGAAAGCTGGAGGCATGCAGGTAGGAATAGCGGTCAGTAGGTTTCCGGTATAGGGTGGTGTTTATGTGGCCATTGTTTATTAGCACTGTAGTGTCCAGGAAGTGGATCTCTTGTGTGGACTGGACCAGGCTGAGGTTGGTGGTGGGATGGAAATTGTTGAAATCATGGTGGAATTCCTCAAGGGCTTCTTTTCCATGGGTCCAGATGATGAAGATGTCATCAATATAGCGCAAGTAGAGTAGGGGCTTTAGGGGACGAGAGCTGAGGAAGCGTTGTTCTAAATCAGCCATAAAAATGTTGGCATACTGTGGGGCCATGCGGGTACCCATAGCAGTGCCGCTATCAGTCTGGACCCTATCCCTACCCTCCAGCATATCTACCTCTCCCCCCAAGTTTAGTGTCATCCGCAAACTTGCTGAGGGTGCAATCCATCCTATCCTCCAGATCATTAATGAAGATGTTGAACAAAACTGGCCCCAGGACTGACCCCAGGGCACTCTGCTTAATACCGGCTGCCAACTAGACACTGAGCCATTGATCACTACCCGTTGAGCCCGACAATCTAGCCAGCTTTCTATCCACCTTATAGTCCATTCATCTAATCCATACTTTTTTAACTTGCTGGCAAGAATACTGTGGGAGACCGTATCAAAATTATGGCTAAAGTCAAGATATATCACATCCACCACTTTCCCCATATCCACAGAGCTAGTTATCTCATCATAGAAGGCAATCAGATTGGTCTCACACAGAACTCGTGACCAGTTCAACAACTGCTTTATTTTATAGTGTAAATATAATTGAACAAGTTCCCCATAGCTTGAGATTCTTATGTTATCCCTAGACACAAAATGAGACATCTCACCTCCCTTAGATCCTGGGCTTCTCTGGCCCTTTCTCTCTCTTTTCCTGTCGTTTTATGGCACAGCAGTCTCAGCATATGAGTCTGTGACCGCCATCTACCACAGTTTTTTGCGTAAGCAAAAACGTATAATCTCTCACCCAGTCTTCTATCCTTAGAAAAGTGAAGTAATGCTTTTTTAATGCCACCCCACTTTTCCGGTATTCTTATCAGTCCTTTCAGACGATATTTTTTCACCCTGAGGCATCTCAGGTATTCATAAATATTTTTTCTGTGTAATTCTCCTTGCATTGCCACAGCAGATGCTCAAACTGTTTTGTGGACATTGCATGTGTTGCACAGCCCGTCTTTTTCTGTATTCCATTATTTTAACTTGTTATATATCTAGAAACTTTGTTCACTTTCCCACAATACTTTCTCCAACTCTGTTTCTTTGCCTTTTTGAATAATTCTTTGTTCCCCTGCTTTACATCTTTTATAGTTAATTAAGTCCTTGCTGTTCATTATACATTTTGCTTGTTTGTATGCATTATTTCATTCTTTAATTGATGCTTTACGGTCTTCATTTAATCAGGGAACTGGATTTCTGAGTTTGAGGCAATTTGATATCTTACATAAAACTACTAAGTTGGTTGCTGCTACAACTCCCTTTCAATCATGAAATTGCTCTAGATTATCACTTATACTATTGGTACTTAGATACTCTGCACACTTACTCTGAAAGAGTTCCCAATTTGCTTTTCTAAGGCTCCAGGTAGGAATTCCGTCAATATTTTCAATATTACAATATTGTAATATTACATTACATTGGCTTTGATATATAGTTAGCATAGGGAAGTAATTAATCGATTTCCCAGCTGCATTTACTTGCTATATTGCTTGTTGCAATTCCCAGATCTAAACATCAAAAGGTTCTATCCTCCACATTAAACCTAGTAGGAGTTCTGGTATTGAGCAATATCAGGTTTTGCATGGCAATGAACTGTTCCAGGCATTTGCCATTTTAATCAGTTTTCCTGCTTCCCCATGATTCTTTATGGCTATTAACAGCCCCACAAATAATACAGGGGCCTTAACTAACTCTTCTAGATTGTCTAGTATTTTTACATGGATTATAAACATTATAGATTCATATAAAGGTGTTGTTATTCTGTACAGGAATCTCAGCAATATTGTACTCAGAAGTTAAGTTCTGTACATTTCTGTTAACGTAACTAAGAGTTTGTGTGTGTGTGTGTGTGTGTATAAACATACATACACACTCCCCCTCCTCTTATTTCTCTGTCATGTCTGATTGCATCACATCCTGGGAGTCTAAATATAAGCTTTCTCACTAACCATGTTTCTTGTACACCTATCACATCAGGTTTGTTTTCCATCTCAAAAACAGTTTTCTTTAACTCCTGACCATGTGTTATTAAACAATGCATGTTCCAGCAAAAAATATTAGAACCATGTTGTTTAAACTGCTTTACTATCTTCATTTAAAATTGCATGAATACAGTCTAGAAAAATATTGCCTGGGTGCAATTTTTATTTTCAGTCTTCTTCCCTATGTGTAAAGTGCAATTAATCACTTCTATCATAAATGCTATACATTTCTCTTTGCTTACAAGTGGTACATCTTCATCTATTCCCCTTATTTTATCTTTCCTGCCTTGATCTACATGTTGTTATATAACTATCTCTTCCTTCACTATCATTTTCCTCCTCCACATTCCACTGAATATCTTTTGATAGCTTCTACATAGGATACCTTATGGATAGTTTCAATTGTCTGTATCTCCCTACCTCATTCTGCTGCCACATACCCTTTATATGTTGCACTGTACTTAACTCCACAATTGCTGCATTTTAGTTTTGTTTTTTCCATACCATTCTCATGAGTATTCTCCACTTTTACCACAACTCATTTCCCCCTTACAGACAGCTGTGACATGCCCAAATCTTTGATACTTATAATATCTCACAGGGCCCAGGATATATGGCTTAACCCAGAAGAGTTAATATCCTATATTAACCCTATCAGGTAGCATCAGACCTTTAAATAAAAAGAACGAGGAGTACTTGTGGCACCTTAGAGACTAAGAAATGTATTTGAGCATAAGCTTTCACGGGCTAAAGCCCACTTCATCAGATGCATGCCTTTGTTTGTTAGTTATAAGACGTCAATCCTTTTCTTTACTCTTTTTTCCATCCCCATCTGCTCCCTCTTCTTCAGATATTTCTATTTTTCCCTTCTTCCTAATCTGAAGCCACTCCTTATTCCTTCTCCCTCATTTTCCAACACAACTTCCAACCTTTCTCTCTCAGTCTGTATTCCCAATTCTGTTCAGCTACTGAGCTCTAAGCCCCAGCTCTCAGCCTACACAGCTAGGCTAGGCCACTTCCTCTTCCTATTCCTGTTTTTCTTTTAGCTGTCCTCAGCTGATAAGTGGAGCCACCTTGTTAATTGTTCACTCCTCAACCAAATCTCCCTCTTTTGCCCCATCTGGGGACACTTATTAAATGCCCAGAGTGGTGAATCACCCGAGGCTATTCACACCTCGTCACAATTATCCAGAGTTCAAAGTAATTGTCAGTTTGGAAAATAGTTGTAGCTGTGCTTGGTTGTGGATTGAACCTAAGAATAAAGCTCTGGGATGAAGATTGTAGTCAACAACTTCATTTCTCTAGCAAAATGGAATTTTATACAGTAAGGATAAAGCTTATCTGTGCAGTAGACAGAGCTTTCTTGGGGGCTGTTCTGATACTGTGGAAATGAACTCCTCCTGGACCATCACAAACTTCACCACTGTCTGCTTTAAATTCAAGGCACATTTCTTTTACCTTGCCCTTATTTAACATAAATTACAGCAATGTGTGTAGGTATGTATACTCCATGATGTGTTTATTCCTTGGTTCAGATATTTTAGGAAGTTTTTAAGAAAGCAAATTGTCAAGTTTTCTATACTTAGTGATCTGGACCCTAAGTTGTTTTTATTAGTGGACTACTAGTGTGGATAACTTTTTTTGGGGGGGTGTCTAATTTTTAATCACAATATGCTATACAGCACATAGTGGTAAAATGTTGGAAATCAGGTGTAAATATTATCATCTGACATAAACTGCTCAGAAAAAATGACTATTCTAGTGATGGCAACTTTTCATTATAAGAACACCAGATTTGAAAGGCTTTTGGTTCCTTCATATAATTTTGATTACAGGGATGGATTTTTTTAAGTAAGATTGAATTGCGTTACGTAAGCAGAGAGCTTTTGTATGGGCTTCTACTAGTTTTGAAATTTTCACCTTTATTTTTTAAGAAAGATGATGGACTTCTCTTTTACTCAATTCCTTCAGTAAAATCATGTATATTTTAACTTTCTCTTTATGAATTTCTAACTTGTATTGAAAGGACAGTGGTGTTTGCCTCTGCTTACCACTGCTATTTTTATAGCAGTGTATCTTTGAATAATTCTACAAATGCCTTTATATCTATTAAATACTTGTTTTCTTTTCAGCGTTCATGATTCAGATATGTGGTAGAATGAATTACTCTACACTGTAATATGCTTTAGAGTTTTTAACAGTAATTTATTTAATCTTAATAACTAAGCACTAGATTGTGACATTACCTTCTGTCCAGTGTATAGGGCAGTATGTTTTTGTGCTTTCTCTGAAGCGGCTGTGGAGGAAGATTTATGATACAGGGAGTCAGTCTCCCCCCAGGTCTTTCCACTGCTTCAGAAAGGGAGTCAACTGAGTCAGGTATAGACCCAGCTCAGTGGTGGCAGCTGCTGGCATAGCTATTTTGCTGGGTGCATGGGGGTGGCAGAACCAATGAAAGAATGCCTACTTTCATTCTCTCCCAACATGAATGAGGGGGCAGGGGGAAAATGCTTCCCCAATTGGACTACTATGCATTATGCCAGGCCATGATTTGGCCCTAAACAAGAGTCACTTTTGCAGCTCTTACTCATGTGGGTTTTCTAGTGATTTCAGTGGGGTTACTTGTGTGAATACTGTTATTGTTAGGAAGGTTTGCAGGATCTAGGCTCTAGTTGGCTGTTAAATCATTGCTAATTTACAGACATACAAATGCTTTAAAAGAAGTGTAAAAAATTTTTTTTTCTGGGGAGAATTTTTTTTGGGGGGGACTGGCATACAGTCAATTAAAAGTAGACAGTGGTCCTTTAAAACATTTCAAAAATAGTTTTTAAATATGGAATCCAGAAAATAATAGCAAGAGGATAAAACAGTAGTCAAAACCTAAAACAGAAATTAAAGCAAACTAGCAACCAGGATGAACAATAGAGGTATATCAAAAGCATACTTTATACATTATTTTATACCCAGTAGATTTTTCTGAGTATGACAATCTCAATTAGATAAGTAGTACTAATGACAACCAGCTGAAGTGGAATGGAGGGAATCATAGTAAGTATGTATCAGTACATTACATAGTAGTAGAAGTTTATTAATATTAAACATTTACTTGTGGTAACAGGTCCTCAACTAAGTCAGAGCCCATTTGTGGTAGGCATTGTACAAACACATAGTGTATGACGGTCAAAGCATGTTCTTCTTTCTTGTGGAGAAACATATCTAGAATCTGTATGTGAGAAATTTGGTTCTTCCTTGCCAGCAAATATCTGTGCTGAATCAGGTATTCTGCCATGGAACCGAGATTCACGATCTTCTGGATACATATACAGTGTAAACATTGCCAGATTATTACATCTCAGTAGCGTGCTGATTTGTCCTGTCTTATTTTCACACATACTGTCACTTTTTTTCTAGTCCAAGCCCCTGAAACTATATACAAAATGCCTGTGAAACTGGGGGAGACTTTGTGAAGTTATCATGTCAAAGAGTTAGCTACCTCCGATGAAAGAAGGTAGTAGCTGTAAATTATAAGTGTATAATCAAAAATAGGCTGTGATGGATTTGTAATCCTAAAGGCTGCTCTCAATTCCATTACCTATGGTGGTCCAATAGAGACCTGTGTATCAGCTGGGAAGTAGGCAAAGTGCCATGTACTCCATCTTGCCACTGGATGTGCTGCCTCTTACATGGAGGTGGGGACAGCAGGTGATTTAAAGTCAAGTACACCATCTCTGTACCACTCAAAGATTCCCCCATCAGGAGAATCTTCACTGGTATCTTTAGGGCAGCTTTCCAGCTGCTTTGAGCTGCTGAGGATCTGGCCATATATTTAAAAACAAGGACTTAGCACAAAAAGTCTCGACTCTTTTTGTAAGAACTTAATTAAAAAAGGTAAAAGAGTAGAGGATTTTTCTACAATCTTTTTGGAAGTAGATACAAGGATTAATAACCATGAATTAATATTCTATTAATAAAATGTACACAGAGGCATACCCATTGGAATGGACACTTTACAGATATTTTTTTTAAACAATACTTTCCCTCTCCTGAGGAATGTAGAACCTAAATAAGATTCCAAACCAGCAAGTCTTACATGTGTACTTAACTTTACACACATGAGTAGATCCCTTCAAGTCTGTGGGACTACTCTCTTATGGAAAGTTAAGCACATACGTTAAGTCTTTAGAGGAGAAAGGCCAAAATCATACAAAGGGAAAGTAACAGACAAAAGAAAAAGGTAGGGAAAGAAGGTATGATTGTTAAAGCAAATAAAGATAATATGAGTAATTATAATATAAGGATAATAAAGCTCTACATTAGGGCTGTCGATTAATCGCAGTTAACTCATGCGATTAATTCAAAAAAATTAATTGCAGTTTTAATCTCACTGTTAACCAATAGAATACCAATTGAAATTTATTTTTGGATGTTTTTCTACATTTTCAAATATATTGATTTGAATTACAACACCGAATACAAAGTGTACAGTGCTCACTTTATAGTATCATTTTTACAGTGCAAATATTTGTAATAAAATCATTTTAAAATTAATCTCCTACAAGTACCATAGTACAATCTCTTTACCATGAAAGTGCAGCTTACAAATGAAGTTTTTTTTGTTACATAACTGCACTCAAAAACAAAACAATGTAAAACTTTAGAGCCTACAAGTCCACTCAGTCCTACTTCTTATTCAGCCAACCAAGAAGACAAACAAACAAGTTTGTTTACATTTACAGGAGATAATGCTGCCCACTTCTTATTTGCAATGTAACCTGAAAGTGAGAACAAGCACTCGCATGGCACTTTTGTAGCCAGCATTGCAAGATATTTACATGCCAGATATGCTAAACATTTATATGCCCTTTAATGCTTCGGCCACCATGCCAGAAGACATGTTTCTATGCTGATGACACTTGTTAAAAAGTAATGTGTTAATTAAATTTGTGACTGAACTCCTTGCGGAAGAATTGTACGTCTCCTGCTCTGTTTTACTCACATTCTGCTATAATATGAAATACATAGCAGAGTCTCGGATGATGACCCAGCACATGTTGTTGTTTTAAGAACACTTTCACTGGAGATTTCACGAAACGCAAAGAGGGTACCAATGTGAGATTTCTAAAGATAGCTACAGCACTTGATCCACTCAACCCAAGGTTTAAGAATCTGAACTGCCTTCCAAAATCTGAGAGGGAGAAGGTGTGGAGCATGCTTGTAGAAGTCTTAAAAGAGCAACACTCAGATGAGGAAACTACAGCACCCAAACCACCAAAAAAGAAAAATCAACCTTCTACTGGTGGCATCTAATTCAAATGACGAAAGCGAACAGGCATTGGTGTGTACTGCTTTGGATCATTATTGAGCAGAACCTGTCATCAGGATGGATGCATGTTCTCTGGAATGGTGGTTGAAGCATGAAGGGACATATGAATCTTTAGTGCATCTGGCACATCAATATCTTGCAACGCTGGCAACAACGCCATGCCAACGCCTGTTCTCACTTTCAGATGACATTGTAAACAAGAAGCGGGCAGCATTATCTCCTGCAAATGTAAACAAACTTGTTTGTCTGAGTGATTGGCTGAACAAGAAGTAGGACTGAGTGGACTAGTAGGCCTTAAAGTTTTACATTGTTTGTTTGTTTTAGTTTTGAATACTGTTTTTTTTGTACATAATTCTACATTTGTAAGTTCAACTTTCATGATAAAGGATTACACTACAGTACTTGTATGAGGTGAATTGAAAAAAGTTTGTACAGCAACTAGTTGTAATTAAAAATTGAGCACTGTACACCGTTGTAATTGAAATCAATATGTTTTAAAATGTAGAAAATATAAAAAAATATTTAAATGGTATTCTATTGTTTTACAATATGATTAATTTTTGTAATCCCTTGACAACCCTACTCTACCTAATAAAGAGGGTGAATTGGATAATATAAAATGTATTAAACTTCTGCATGTAGAGATCCTGCCAGGTAGTGCCTAAAATAGACATTTGGAACTGTTTTGGTCCTGACAAGATGATACTAGACAACTGTTTTTTTATTTTGTGAAAAGACTTCCAAGGGGGAACCCCAAACCTATAAATATTAGTATTACAAGAATTGTGCTAGTGGTTTGTGACTATCCGGGAGGAAGGAGTAATATCTTCCAGTGACAAGTCTGGTAGCTGGAAGATTCACCTTTGTCCAGCTTGTCCTTGTCCATCCCTCCACGAACGCAAAAATAGACGCCACACCACTCTATTTTGTTGAGAGCACGTTTTTTCCATTTTTGGCCAGAGTTTTGTTATGGGAGCAGCCCTGTGCATTTTCGGTCTGCCCAGCGACCGCTTGTGGTCTCTGGGGAGCCAGTCACAGATGTGGGTTGTCCACCTATTGTCGTGCCTGCGGACTACATGACCTGCCCATCTTTGCTTTGCGTCATACATTGCCTGCACTGCATTGGTGGGACATTAAAGTATTAAAATATTATTATTCCATCATCTGGGGTCACATCTGTCATGGTGCCTGGCGTATCTCACAGCTAAGAGTGCCAAACTCATGTGAGACTGTCAGAAACCAGGCAGACACCTAGACTGGTGGTATATTCTATCATTAGATTTCGCCAAGCCAGTAACAAAAGTGTTCTCCTGGATCACTATATTAGTTTTACCATGGAGTCACAGACAGTCTCATTATGCTCTCTAGCTTCTCTTTACCTCCCAGACAAACTGGACTTTATGATGAAAGGTTATTAGAACCAAAATTCACCACATATTAGGTTTTTCCAATCCCAAGGGATCGGTCATACCCCCAGGTCACCAGGTGTTCAGGATCTTCCCAAAAACAATGCTATAGCCGATTCCTTTGGTAAACTAAAATTAAGGATTTATTGGCTAAGAAACAGAAATGAGTTATTAAAAGGTTAAAGCAGATAAAATACATTACAGTTGGGTCAGAGTTTGTAGTCCAAGTGATAGCCGAGGTGTAGTAATCTGACAGTCTCTTAGAGTCTCTTCATAAATTCCTCAGGGTTTGGGGACCTCTGTTTGTTAGCTGGAATGCTCTCTGACAGCATTCAGATGAATCAGAGATAAAGTTGAACTTTAAATTGGTTTAAAATCTGATTAATTTAAACTGGTAGAAAACTTTGTGTGGATACTCTTAATTCAATTTAAACCTAGTGTGATGGGTTCTCCCCAGGGTGCCACTGAGCCCTCCTCCCACAGCCTGGGCTCCCTTTACACTGTATTGCTGTGACAAGCCTACACTTTCACCAGCACACATACAGGTTGGGACACACTTAGCTGCAGTTACATGCAGATGCTGTGATCAGCACTGCATGGGAAGGCTCCAGCTAGGGAACTTCCCCGCTACTCAGGCATGCACCCCCTTTGGAGTGTAAGCACAAAATTATACCAGCTTGTGCTGCACAGGAAATTTTACAGCATAAGCTCATGAAATTCCCCCCCAGATGTGGAGAGCAGTATACAACAGCTTTTTGCCAGGAGTTATTACTCCCACACACTGGTTTTAGACAAAGCAAAAACAAGTTTATTAACTACAAAAGATAGATTTTAATTGATTATAAGGGATAGCAAACAGATCAAAGCAGATTAACTAGCAAATAAAAATGCAATCTAAGCTTAATATACTAAAGAGATTGGATATGAATAGCAGATCCTCACCCTAAGTAATGATACAAGCAGGCTGCAGATTCTTTAGGGGCAACATGCACTTGCTTACAGCTTGGAATCCCAAGGTGTTCCAGTCACAGGCTAAAAATCCCTGTAGCCTGGGTCCAGCACTTCCCCCCCAGTTCAGTCTTTGTTCCTCAGGTGTTTTCAGAAGTCTTTTTGGGTGGGGAGTCAGTGAAGAACCCTGATGATGTCACTCCCCTGCCTTTATAGCTTTTGCATAGGGCGGGAACCCTTTGTTTCAAAGCTTGGTTCCCATGCCAGCCAGTAGAAAAACACTGATATCCTAAGATGGAGTCCAGCACCAGGTGACCTGGTCACATGTCCCTGTAGTGTCACAATAGCCATTATTCAGAGGCGGTCTGCAGCATCCTCAAGAAGGCCCCCAGGTGGGAGATAAGCTTCTTCTAATACCTGTTGTTTTCTCCAATGGCCCTTCCCCACCCAGCTTTTCAGAATTAAAGCATCTTATCTAGTGGGTGTTCCCCAGGTATAAACACGTTTGTAACACAGATACATAGTCAATATTACTAACTTCATATACAAAATTTATACATGTATACAAATAAGAATCATATTCAGAGGATCATAACCTTTCCAATGACACCTCACATGACTTATCTTGCATAAAATATATTATGATTATGTCAATCATATTATAATATCACTATGAAGCATATGGGGTGCAGTGTCACACCTAGTTTATACTGATTTTGTTTAACTCCAATTATATGGGGCAGGTTTAAAATGAATTGAGTGAAACAAAATTCATAAATAATTGATTTAAAATGATTTAAGAGCATCCATACAAGGTTTGCACTAGTTTAACTAAACCGGTTTAAAATCATGCTGTTAGTTAAACCAGAAAAGGTCTATGGGACAAATCCTGCTCACCTTACATGAATAACCCTACAGAAGTTAATGGCTCTGCTTTTATATATAGGAGAGCGGGTTTTTACTCTAACATTGTAGGAGGAATGTAGGTAGGAAGTAAATATGAATTTGAGCCATGATGCTAGAATTAAACTTATTCTAAAAAAGTCCCATAATTCTCTTATGAACTAGTGGAAAGACAGGAAATGAACTATAGTGTATTGCACTAAATTATACTTGGAATTTATTTACATAGAGGGACTATAATTATCCAGTTGGAATTTGATCAGGACATGAGAGTTAACACCTCTGCACTTGGGGGGGGGGGGAAGCTGTATAGATCCAGTGCATCAGTGGAAACTAGATCATTATAGAAGCGTTTTGTTTATATAAATATTAGCATACTTGCACTGAATATTATGAACTATGTTAAAAAATAACATTTAGAATTGTATCTGGATGTGTAGTAAGATTATTAACAAATTACATGTACTGTATTTAATCAGTCCTTAAAATTCTATTAGCAGAATGACAATATAAGATTTAAAAAAATAAAGTTCCACTGAAACCAGTGACATTTTGTGAAGTAGAGAGGGGTGTGTGTGTGTGTGTGTGTGTGTGTATGAAAGGTGTATGAAAGACAATGATGTGCTGCCAGTATTTTAATTAGTGACTTGCATTAATTCCTCCCACCCCTCAACATGCGACATATCCTGCTTCCCAGGGTTGTGAATTCTCACAAAGTTAAGAGTAAGTGACTGAGGAATCTTGGTCTCCTCTATTTTCAAAAACAAAATCAAACAAACAAATAAAACAACGCCTCACACACACAAATATAATCAAGAAAGGAGACAACACCACAAAGAACCTTGTATTACATTCACTTGGTGGAAATATTTATTTATAAATGTACTAAATATATTGATAGTATATATCATGGTGTCTGTTCAGCTTCAACCATTTGAATTAGGGAGATGGGAAGAGCTTATAGGTCGGGATATTCTTTGCTGGAAATTCATATATATTTCTGAAGAGTAATTTTTTGTCATTAGAGTGCCCCAGACTGTATCAGTGATTATGTAATCAATTTATCAACATATATATGATATATAAAACTCTGGTGCATTCCAATATAAAAACAATTGCTACTGAGAAACATTTTTAAGAGCCTCTTGTAAAAAATGGTATTTTTGAGAAGGATAGATTAGTAGTAGCTAGAGAGGAGGCACCTCAGTAAGAGGCAGAGAAATCTTTCTGTTGATAGGAGAATTTTAACAAGGGGCTCCTGTGAACCTACTCTAGCACATTATTGAAGGCAATAGTACATTTTACTATGAAAAGTACATCATACATCTGTCTCAGTGAGCTGTTTAAATGGAGATATTTTTGCTCCAGCCTTGAGGTGCGTGCACACACACACACAAGCCTCTGAAGCAGTGATTGTAGTAAGATTTTGTCATAGTTAAACTGATGCCTATAAATTCTGCAAAAATATTGCAGGTTCAGAATATGTTTGTCGAGAATCATCCCTCTAAAGTAGTGGTTTTCAAACTGTGGGTTGCGACCCAATACTGGGTCGCAGAATGTAAGGCACTGGGTCACAACAGTGCTGGTCAGCACCACCGACCAGGCCGTTAAAAGTCCTATCAGCGATGCTGCCTGGCTAAGGCATGCTAGTCCCTACATGTTTTGACACCACACTGTGCCCCGGAAGCGGCCAGCAGCAGGTCCCGCTCCTAGGTGGGGGGGGCCATAGGGCTCTGCGCACTGCCCTTATCCTGAGCAACGGTTCCGCACTCCCATTGGCCAGGAACCAGCCAATGGCAGCTGGGAGGGGGCAGTGCCTGCGGGTGAGAGCTGCGCAGAGCCGCTTGCGTGCCTCTGTTTAGAAGTCAGACCTGCTGCTGGCCACTTTTGCGGTGCAGCGTGCATCACGGTGCCAGGAAGTGATCCTTAGCACCCCTGCTGCGCCATTGACCAGAAGCTGCCCGAGGTAAGGCCAAGCCCCAACCCCACATCCCAGTCTCCTGCCCCAGCCCTGAGCCCCCCCAAATCTGGAGCCCTTTCCTGCACCCCAAATCCCTCATCCCTGGCCCCACACCAGAGCCTGCACCCCCCAGCCCAGAGCCCTGACCCCCTCCCTCATCCCCAGCCCCCTGTCCCAGCCCAGAGCCCCCTCCCACACTCTGAACCCCTCATTCCCGGCCCCACCCTGCACCCTTTACCACTGCACCCCAATCCTCCACCCCGGCCCTGAGTCCCTCCCAAACCCCTCATCCCCAGCTCCGTTGGGTTGCGGGCATCAATAATTTTCTTCAACTGGGTGGCGAAAATTTTTTTTAAAAAAACACTGCTTTCAAGACTACCGTCAAACTCCATAACATGCTTTCTGCAAGCAGACCCCTGTGCCCATGTGGAGCCCCACTGACTTCAGTTGTTTGTCTGCACATATCTAGTTGCATGATAAATTCCCATACCACCTGATCTATGCAAAGAAGTGCCACCACATCACTTCCACCCTCAAACATGACCGTTCATTTGAATATCCAATTCAAAATTGCCCATTGATTTTTAAAATCTACAGACTGTATCATGAACCTCATGCATCCCTAATGGTTACCTCCTTACTCTTCCACTGATCTAGCATTGACCATATCTCTGTCCATTTTTAAGCTTTGGTGACTATTGGTTTGACAGCCTTTTCCTTTTTTGTAGATTTATAGATTTTTTTTTTTTAAAGGCCAGAAGGGACTACTATGATAATCTAGTCTGGCTTCCTGCATAACACAGACCTTACAATTTTACGACAGTAGAACCTCAGAGTTACAAACACCAGAGTTATGAACTGACCAGCCAACCACACACCTCATTTGGAACCCGAAGTACATGATAGACAGCAGCAGAGGCAAAAACCAAAACAAAAAATGCAATACAGTACTGCTAAACATAAACTACTAAAAAAATAAAGGGAAAACAGTATTTTTCTTCTGCAATCTGCATAGTAAAGTTTCAAAGCTGTATTAAGTCAACGTTCAGTTGTAAATTTTTGAAAGAACAAACATAACTTTTTGTTCAGAGCTACAAACATATCAGAGTTAGGAACAACCTCCATTCCCGAGGTGTTTGTAACCCTGAGGTTTTACTGTAAGTGATTCCTTCATCCAGCCCATCACTTCTGGTTGAGCTACAGCACATATTTTAGAAAGATATCCAATCTTCATTTAAAGACATCAAGTGATAGAGAATCTACTATATCCTTATGTAAATTATTCCAACTGTTAGTGTTAGCTTCCCTCACATTAACAAATGTGTGCCTTATTTCTAGTCAGAATTTGTCTATCTTCAGCTTTCAGCCACTTGATCTTGTTATGCCTTTGCTTGCTAGTATTAGAAATCTTCTCTTCGATAAGTGTTTATAGACCATGATCAAGTTACCTCTTAACCTTTTCTTTGTTAAACTAAATAGGTTGATCATCTTCAGTCTGTCACTGTAAGGCAGGTTTTCCAGACCCTGAATGGTTCTTGTAGCTCTTTTTTTAAACCCTTTCCATTTTGTCATCACTATTTCTAAAGTATGGAGATCAGAAGTGGACACTGTATTCCATTAATGGTCTCACTAATGTCATATATAGTAGCAATAACCCTACACTATTTCTACTCAATATTCCCCTGCTTATACATCCAAGAATCGCACCATGATCCCTCGTCCTTGTGAGTCATTGCTTTCCAAAATACAGTGACCCATGCTATAAATGAGATCTATATTGTTTGTTTTTAGATGAATGACTTTTCATTGAGCTTAAAAAACATTGTTTAAGTGAGCTCAGTTTACTATGAACTCCAGATTGCTCTGTAGAACTGATTTGTTCTTATATTTACTACTCCAATTTTTGTGTTAATCTAAAATTTTTATCAGCAATGATTCTATATTTTCTTCATTGATAAAGATGCTTAATAACATTGGGTCAAGAACCAATCCTTGTGGGATCTTCATTAGAATTTTCACTGATACAGACAATTGATAAGGGAAGCTAAAGGTATTTCATGACAACTAAATTTATAATGATTGCTATCAATTTCCTCCTTTTCCCATTTGCTTTACATATTTGCTTTCACTTCCCTTTTTAACTAGGACTGATTTTTAACTGTCAAAGTTATCTTTTTTGATTGTGGAATTGTGATTTTGGAGGAGAGGGGTCACCTGGTAAGCTTTTCTTAAACAACTCCTCATTATCATTCACATTGGGAGGAAATTTTTAAATAAAAATCTATTTTGTTTATACCTGTTTTCAGCTTTGGGAAACTGACCCTATTAAAGTACCAAGTATACATACTGCTCGTTGGGCCCTTATTCTGTTTACATATAACAAATATAATTAGGTTGTGATCCCTTGCACCTAGACAAACACTAACTTTTAATTCAATTCATCTTGATCTGTCAGAATGAAGTCTACTATAGAATTTCCCTGGGTAAAGTGTAATACTGCTTGTGTTAGAAAATTCTCTAATTTTTAAAAATTCCAAGCAAGTTTCTCTAGTGACAGCATGAGATCTCCTGCATTTGTTCTCTAGATGGAAATATCCCATGATAACCCAGTTTTAGTTTGTCACTATAGATATATGTTTAAAAAGCTGTTCATCCTATTCTCTAGTCTGAGTTGGGGGGTCTATGACAGACTCTCACTGGTACTCCATGTTGTGATTTGTCAGCTGGAACAGGGCTGAACTGTCAAGTACTCTAAAGAAAGAAAAGGAGTACTAGTGGCACCTTAGAGACTAACCAATTTATTTGAGCATAAACTTTCGTGAGCTACAGCTCACTTCATCGGATGCATTCAGTGGAAAATACAGAGAGGAGATTTATATACACACAGAACATGAAAAAATGGGTGTTATCATACACACTGTAAGGAGAGTGATCACTTAAGATGAGCTATTACCAGCAGGAGAGCGGGGAGGAGAAAATCTTTTGTAGTGATGATCAAGGTGGGCCATTTCCAGCAGTTAACAGGAACCTCAGAGGAGCAGTGGGGGAAGTACTCTAAAGTAGCCAGTGTAGCCAGTGATTTTAACATTCCAATTATGTGAATCCTCCCACCATATTTCACTAATACCTATGTTGGCCAATTTCTTTTAATGAATTAGCATTTCTAACTTCTCTTGTTTGTTGCCCAGGCTTCGAGCATTTGTACACAGGGCATGAATAAATCTCAAGATGCCAAGGAACACAGAAAGGACTAGATCCACCAAGATACTTGTAGGTGCTTAAACCCAGTTTTAGGTGCCACTGTGATCCACAAAATCCCTGTTCATCTGCTGCCTAATCCTGTAGGTGCCTAAACTCACTCAGTGCCTACTTTTTCAGAGTAAAAGCTCCCTTTGTGCCTCACTTTCAGCCGCTTGGGCTTGCATACTGCTGCCTCACTTTAGGTATTCAGATGCTTATCTTCCGCCTGAGCCCAGCCCAATTTATAAACCAGGGAAGATAGGCAGAAAAGCATATATCCCACATGTGGGATTGATCTAGTACACATGGTTTGAACACACCTAACTGGTTCAGACACCATTCAAAAATGTATCCAAAAGAGAAAATGGGGCTGTCAACCTCATAACTTTTAGCTCAGCTGGGGTGTGGGAGATCCAAGTTCAATGTACCCCTCTGCCTGATGAGGAGAAGGGACATACCCTGGTCGAATCCTACCTTTCAGGACGGTGCCCTAAACCACTGAGCTATGCGATATTCTGATGTGGTGCTATAGCAGTCTCTCAATTTGAAGCTGTTCCACTTTTGCTAAATTGGAGTCACTGGAGCAGGGGGACTGGACCCTAAGTCTCCTGCTTTCCAGATGGATGCCCTAACCACAAGACAAAAATATTTCTCACTCACTCTGACCCAATTACTATTTAATTTTTTAATCCAAAGTCGAACAGCTTCTACAGGAGAGGTGGAGGGCTCCCCAACACACACATACATGCATCAGAGTATCCTATAGCCCACAGGCGCTGACTCCGTGGGTGCTGCGGGGCTGGAGCACCCACGGGGAAAAATTAGTGGATGCTCCACAACCACCAGCAGCCAAGCTCCCCCCGCCCCCTACTTGCCTTCTCTTCCCCCAAGTGCACCGTGTCCCTGCTCCTCCCCCTTCCAGCACTTCCTGCCCGCCGCCTAACAGCTGTTCGGCGGTGCTTAGGACTTTCAGGGAGGGAGGGGGAGGAGTGGGGACACGGCATGCTCGGGGGAGGAGGCGGTAAAGAGGCAGGGACTTGGGGGAAGGGGATGGAATTGGGGCAGGGTGAGGGTGGTGCAGGGGTGGGGCCAGGGCGTGGGGGTGTGTGTGTGTGGAGCACCTATGGGGCAGAGGGGAAGTCGGCACCTATGGTATAGCCCATTCATGAGGACAGTCACCTAACAGGTGGGAGACACCTCTTTAAATCCTGTCTCCGCAGCAAGCAAAGAGAGAGAATCAAATCTGGGACTCCCACATAAAAGTACTTACCTGTGGACTGAAAGCTATAAGGTTGGTGGCACTTGCATCACTTCCTTCTCTGGTGTTTCCTGCACAAAGCAGATTAGATTCCTAAACTGACTCCAGCAGAGGCGTTCCCAACTACGGATTGCAAGAAGAGATAGGTGCTTCCCTGCCATCCAAATTTAGAACTCTAACTCTGTGAGGAGGCAGCATTTTGGACACGCCCCTTGCACCAAATGCACATATACACTACCTGCCCCATGGGGCAGGTAATCATAGATGCTGCATTGAGTACAATAAACTGGATAGTCCCCATTCTGTTGCTGGACATCCCTGTTCACTCCTGTAGCGTGTTCCTTTGTTGATGTTTTAATTTTATCGGGGTGTTTTTGGCCTTAAGGATAAAGAAGTTTAAAGAACATTAAGTGCACCTAACCCACCCGCAGTAGCCTGCCCCTTGGTTAAGGGTTGATGGGTAAAGGGCTTAGGGATGAAAGCCTCATTAAGAAGCTTTCCGCCTTGCCTAGGAGACTGCTAGGCTCAGTGCATGGTCCCCAAACAAACAGACCAAACAGCATATTTCAGTCAAGCAGCAAGCACAACACAAACACACTACAGACAATGAACTTACCCCAAGAGCCATGTAATCGCTCCTCCTTCACCTGGAGAACTCCCTCACAAAACTCCAGTTAGTGCTCCTGTTTGTTAGCTCCCCTGGTCGTTTAGGAGTGAGCTTTTTAAACTCCTGGTTTTCCTGACTATTCCCAGCCCCTGGTTAAAGGTTGATGGGTGCTAAAGGGCTTAGGGATCCCGTTGCTTTGCTGCTAACTTTCTAGATATCCAATCTCCAAGTCTCTTTATGGATCTGGGCCAAGATCCTTTACTTTGAGGATGAATTATGTTTGTGTATTTGTACTGTCTTTATCCCTTAACCTTTGCTGCATTCCTGCATATTTCTGCCTCAGAGACACTGAATCAGTAGCTGTATGTTTGTGGTGCCCAAAGGCCCCAATGAAGAACAAGGATCGCATGCATTATGTGCTGTACAAAAAAATGCTCTGTGACCCCAAGACTTTACAGACTTGTTTTCAAATCTCAGATTAATATTTTTGTCTCCCTTGGCTACACCACTGAATTGTTCTTTTCATGTGGGAAGTGTAAATGATTTAACTCTGTAAAAAGTTTTTGCCGTTTGTGGGAAAGATGCTTTAGTAAGAGTCTTTGATCCTTCAAGCACTTACTCACAAAAGTAACTTTATTCACGTGACTAATTCCATTGAGTTTAATAGGACTAGTCATATGAGAATAGTCCCTCAGTGGAAATTCAATGGGACAACTCACCTGAAAAAATGACTTTACCTATACCAGCTTGTAGGGTTGGGCACTAAAGTCTCAGTCCTGCAAACATAAAGATATGTAAGTTTACTTAGCTAAACTTTCTATCAGTTTCAGAGGAACAGCCTGTGTTAGTCTGTATTCGCAAAAAGAAAAGGAGTACTTGTGGCACCTTAGAGACTAACCAATTTATTTGAGCATGAGCTTTCGTGAGCTACAGCTCACTTCATCAGATGTTCATCAACATCTGATGAAGTGAGCTGTAGCTCACGAAAGCTCATGCTCAAATAAATTGGTTAGTCTCTAAGGTGCCACAAGTACTCCTTTTCTTTCTGTCAGTGTGACTCAAGCTTTACAGAGAGGCAAAGCAAAAACATTGATTAAACTTCATTATTTTTTTCCAATGTATGTGTATAAATATTGGTGCTAGATAATGAACAAAAGAGACTGATTTTTTCAAATCTACTATGAAACTTAATTGCTGTAGTCCTATTTTGAATAACTTTTAAAAATATCTTCCTAGGTTAAATATTTACATTGATAAAAATTAAAAGCACATATTTAAATATCAAAATGATCTATTGCAATTCACAAAACAACATTACAGAAGCAAGGCACTGCAGTTGGCTGTAGATAACACAGTGCTGCAGCTGGCATCTCATGTAAACCCAACTGCAGCTAGGATGTGGGTAGCATCTCCCTTTGCAGTGGTGGACATAAAATAGCTGATGCTATCAACTGCACCAAGGACAGGTCCACTCCAGGCTTAGGCATACTTCTCAACCTGCCAAGGTGCAGATGCAGGCTCCCTGATCTGACCAAGGCCCCAAATGAGGGATGTACGACTCCCTACCTGTAGGAAAATTACAGAGGGGCAATTTATTCTTTTGGTGTAGAGATTTCTATCACTACATCTTCATGGCTCCTTATAGTCTGATGTAAATAATTCTCAACCATAAAATGAGCAGGACCACGCGGCGTGTAACTGTGGGGTTCAGCTAATAAGTGACACCCCTTTGAGCAAGGTCAGGGAATTTGGAAGGTCAAAGCTGCTGTGTGCCTGGGCGAGGGCCCCGGACACAAGGCAGAGCTCGGGGCAGGAACAGGCCCTGCACCGACGGGAGACAGGGGCCGAGGAGGAGGGTTGTGAAACGCTGTTTCCGAAGGGGCACGGACCGGCGCGCCAGAGCCTGCGCGCCCAGGGGCCGGCCCCCCGCCACCGACCCCCGCCAGCGGGCCCCGCGCCAGCGGGCCCCGCGCCAGCCCGCACAGGACGCTGCGGACCCGCCCTGGGCGAGGGGAGGCCGTGACGACGCGCTCAGCGCCAAGCGGGAATTTCCGGCTCACGCCGGCCCCGCCCCGATGTTGGCCGCGGCTCCCAGGGGGAGACCGACGCGGGGGCGGGGTGCGCGAGGGCAGCCGCCGGGCAGGTCGCGGGGCGACCAATCCGACGCGGATCCGGGGAACAGGTGTGGGCGGGGCATGATGGGTGGCCCCACCCCTTCGCCGTCTCGGCTCCGCCAATCAGCGACCGCGGTTGCACCCTACGCCCTCCCCCCTCGTGTGACTCAGTGTTTGGGGTGGGATCGGGGCGCGCGCTGGGAGCATGGGCTGAGTGAGGGAGGGGCCACCTGAGAGGGCAGAGCCGCTCGGGCCGGCGCCAGCTGCGACACTGGCTCGCCGTCCACGGCCGGGCCATGGGGGCCGCGGAGTGAGGGGCCGGGAGCGAGGCGAGGCGGCGGCGGTAGCAGCAGCGGTAGCGGCGGCGGCGGCCATGTCGCAGGCGCAGGTCCCCCCGGAGACTCGGAAGTTCACCCGGGCGCTCAGCAAGCCGGGCACGGCGGCCGAGCTGCGGCAGAGCGTCTCCGAGGCGGTGCGGGGCTCCGTGTTCGTGGTAAGAGCCCGGCCGGTTGGGCGGCTGCGGGGTGCGTGGCCTGTGGGGACAGCGCCCGTCTGTCCCCGCACAGGGGGCTGGGGCGCATCCCCCGCCACCAGGGAGCCCCCTCCGCCGGGCACCGGGGCCTGATGCTGCCGCCGAGCTCCCCGCATCGACAGGGCTCCGACGCCCGCGGCGGGAGGGAGCCGCCGGGCTGGCGCGGCGCGGGGCTTGCCCTTGGCTCGCGGCGGGGCGCGCGCCTCCTGCTGGCCTGCGGCTCTGGCCCGGGCTGAGGTGCCGGTGTGGCGGAGAGCCAGCCAGGGAGGCTCCCTGCGTGGGCGGGGGCCGCAGTCCGCGGGCGCGGCGGGGCTCTCCGCCGGCACAGCGCTGGGAGTCGCCGCCGCCGCCGCGCTCCTCGGTGCGGCCGCAAACTTCCATCCAGTCACCGCGCGCGTGCGTAGCGCGGCGCGTGGCGTGGAAGTCTGTGGGTGTGTCTGAAGAAGAGGTACAAAAGGCGGTGCGGTGGCACTTTGCTGTGCCCTCCTCACCACGGTAACGCGTATGCTGGGTCGTTCCTCTTCATCTCTTTTCTGAAATCGTCCTAACCCCGGAATTAAACCCAGACGTATTCGCGGCGGGGTTGTAATCAAACAGGGTCTTGTGAGGATTCAGTAACTACTCTGTGGACTCTGACTGGAAGGGAGCAAAGCTAGGCTGTGTTTCTGTCACTGAACCCTCACGAAGTCCTGGTCTGCGCTACAGGTTTATGTCACTATAACTACATCGATCAGGGGTGTGGAAAATCCACACCCCTGAGCAGTGCAGTTACACCAGTTTGAGCCCCAGTGTAGATAGTGCTCTGTTAACGGGAGGGCTCCCCATGTCCACGTAACTACTGCCTCTGGGGGAGATGGAGTACCTATGTGATGGGAGAAGCTCTCCTGGCTTCTTCACTGAACAGTACAGTGGCATTGCTGCACTGGTGTAGCTGTACCACCACAGTGCTGTAAGTGTAGACATACCCTAAGGCAGAGGGGGGCAAACTATGGCCCTCGGGACTCTGGCCCCTGAGCTCCTGCCAGGGAGTGGGGTCAGGACAGGCTTGCAGAGGAGCCAGCCCAACTCCCCAGCAGCATGGTGAGCAGGGCGGAGACTAGGCCCTGGCCCCTCCCCTTCTGCTCCCCTGCCTCCTTCGCAGTCACAGTTCCCCCAGTACCTGGGCAGCATAGCTGCAGCTCCAGGCAGGTGGCATGGCTAGAGTGCGGCCAGACCTGGTTTTCCAGGGTGGCGCGGTCAGGGGGAGTTCCGGGGCGGGTGGGGGGTGGTCAAGGGGCCTGGGCCCTGCTGCCAGGGTGGGGCAGAGCAAACCAGGGTCCCCCTCCATCTCCAGCATGTTGGCCAGCAGCCAAGCCCAGATAGGGAGCGAGCCCTGCCCGACTGCCAGGAAGAGCAGCGAAACGAGCAGGGGAAACGCACAGGGAAAGGACTGAGCCCCCCTTTCCACAACCCCACAGGTAATGTGGGGCGGGGAGAGCAGGGAGGGTTGGATGGGGGCCGCAGGGGGGCGGTCAGGGGGTGGGGAACAGGGGAGATTGGATGGGGCAGGGGTCCCGGGGGTGGGGAACAGGGGAGATTGGATGGGGCAGGGGTCCCGGCGGGATGGTCAGGGGAAAGAGAGCAGGGGTGTTTGGATAGGATGCAGGATGCCCGGGTGGGAGCAGGGGGTGTTGGATGGGAGTGGGAGTTCTGGGGGGGTTGGAATGGGGGCGTGGGCCAGGCCACTCCTTGCTGTTTGGGGAGGCATAGCCTTTCCCAGCTTTCACTACCTTGCCTGCCATACAATTTCTGTAGCCGATGTGGCCCTAGGGCCAAAATGTTTGCCCACCCGTGCCCTAAGGCCATGTCTACGATGGCACTTTTGTCGTTAAGACTTTTTGTTGCTTAGGGGTGTGAAAAAACACCCCCTTTAACGACAAAGGTTTTAATGATGAAAAGCACCGGTGTGGACAGTACTCCTGGTGACAAAGATGTGGCCCCATGGCAATAAAGAGCAGTTACACATCACATCTTAAAATGCTGCAGTTGCACAGCCATGCCGTTGTAAGATGCACGGTGTAGACATAGCCTTAGTCACTTAATTTCTCTTTCTCCTTTTCTCCAGCTTTAAAATGGGGACAGTAATGCTTACCTATCATTGTAAAGTGTTCCTGTATCTACAATTGAAAAAGCATCATAATACCCATCTACTCATTCTACAAATTAACTCCTATTTTTTGTAACTACCAGGGTAACAAACTGTTGAACCCCCTTAATCGTTGGTCAGCAGTTCCGCCTTTGAGTAGTTCCACTGACTCCAATGGGACTACTTGGAGTAATAAGATATAAGGTAACGCGTTAAAAATATATCTTTTTCTAGTAAACACGAGGGCAGTAAGGACTGAATAGTGCAGAGATAGTCGTTCCTACAATCCCAGCATTGCTGATGGTGCTGAAAGGATCAGCAGAAAAATAGTTGATGTTGAATTTTATCTTAAGAACATAAGAACGGCCATACGGGTCAGACCAAAGATCCATCTAGCCCAGTATCCTATCTGCCAACAGTGGCCAGCCAGGTGCCCCAGAGGGAATGAACAGAACAGGTAATCATTGAGTGATCCACCCCCTATCTCCCAGCTTCTGACACTGTCCCTGCCCATCATGGCTAATAGCCATTGATGGACCTATCCTCCATGAATTTATCTAGTTCTTTTTTTAACCCTGTTATAGTCTTGGCTTTCACAACATCTTCTGGCAGAGTTGCACAGGTTGACTGTGCATTGTGTGAAAAAATACTTTTTTGTTTGTTTTTAAACCTGTTGCCTATTAATTTCATTTGGTGACCACTACTTCCTCTGTTATGAGAAGGAGTAAATAACACTTCCTTATTTACTTATGCCACATCCGTCATAATTTTATAGACCTCTATCATATCCCCCTTAATTATCTCTCTTCCAACTTGAAAAGTCCCAGTCTTATTAATCTCTCCTCATATGGAAGCCATTCCATACCCCTAATAACTTTTGTTGCCCTTTTTTGAACCTTTTCCAATTCCAATATATCTTTTTTTTTTAGATGAGGTGTCCACATTTGCACGCAGTATTCAAGATGTTGGCATATATAGAGATGGATTTATATAGAGGTGATATGATATTTTCTGTCTTCTGATCTTAGCCTTTCTTAATGATTCCGAACGTTCTGTTAGCTTTTTTGATGGCCACTGCACTTTAAGTGGATGTTTTCAGAGAACTAGCCACAGTGACTCCAAGATCTTTCTTTAGTGGTAACAGCTAATTTAGATCCCATCATTTTATATGTATATTTGGGATTGTATTTTCCAATGTGTATTACTTTGTATTTAACAACATTGAATTTCATCTGCTGTTTTGTTGCCTAGTCACCCGGTTTTTGAGATCCCTTTGTAACTCTTCGCGGTCTTCTTGGGACTTAACTATCCTTGGCAAATTTTGCCACCTAACTGTTTACCTCTTTTTCCAGAGCATTTGTGGATATGTTGAATAGTACTGGTCCCAGTACAGACCTTTGGGGAACACCACTATTTACCTCTTCATTCTGAAAACTGACCATTTATTCCTATCCTTTGTTTCCTATCTTTTAACTAGTTACTGATCCATCCCTCTTATACCATGGCAGCTTACTTTGTTTTAGTGCCCTTGGTGAGGGACCTTATCAACGGCTTTCTGAAAATCTAAGTACACTGTGTTCATAGGTTCCCCCTTGTCCTTATGCTTGTTGACCCCCTCAAAGAATTCTAGTAGATTGGTGAGGCATGATTTCCCTTGACAAAAGCCATGATGACACTTCCCCAACAAATCATGTTCATCTGTGTCTGATAATTCTATTCTTTACTATAATTTCAACAAGTCTGGCTGGCACTGAAGTTAGGCTTACCAGCCTATAATTGCCTGGATCGCCGCTGGAGCCTTTTTAAAAAAATTGGTATCACATTAGCTATCCTCCAGTCATCTGGTACAGAAGCTGATTTAAATGATAGATTACATACCACAGTTAGTCATAATTGTTGGTGTTGAAATGAATGGAAGAAGTTAATCTGTCTTGGAGCTACTTTTTCAGAAAGTTTAAATATATGAGAAGATAGCACTACGTTAGTACAGGTTCTGAAGACTTCTTTGCAACCAGAAGGACTAAAACTTTTAAAAAGAGCTTGTATTCTGCAGTAACTTTTAGGGTCAGCAAATATATGATAAAAGAAAAGGAGTACTTGTGGCACCTTAGAGACTAACCAATTTATTTGAGCATGAGCTTTCGTGAGCTACAGCTCACTTCATCAGATGTATACCGTGGAAACCTGTCAAATATATGATGTCATACCAGCTCAGTCTGACTGTAGCCAGTGCTTTTTGCATATTGCTATACTGATGGTATAACGAGGAATTTTTTTGATGGTGAGTTGGTGTAATAGCTTTTGAATTAAAAGAAAACAAACTTTACCATACATAGTATGTTTGTGACTTTTCCCCACCCGGTTAATTTATAGAATAAATTTCCTCTTCCACTCTTCTTGTTTTGATTCTTCTGTTAAATCACTCCTTTCTCTTTATTCTTTTCTTCCTCTTTACCATTGTGAAGGCCATCCTGCTAATCCTTCACTATGATTAATTGGAGCATCTGATTCTTCTATTCTTGTACCCAGGCTGTTTAACAACTCTGGGGAAAGGCCTGTGATCATGGGACTTTCCTGCATTTACAAATTAGTTCTTTTTCTCCTTTTGTTCTGCCATGTGCCTTGTCAAGCAGCATTATTTTTTCATTCATTGAATTCCACATCCACCTTCAACTTTTGAAGAGAGGAGATTGGTGGATATTGTGCTCTCTGTTCATGCGTTTTTTCAGTGACTGACTGTATCTACCATGATCCATTTTTCTGTCACCAATTTTTTTTGCCTGCTATCCTTTAATCCCTCTACCTGTCATTTGACCACCTTCTGCCTGACTCCTCCATCCCAGTTTTTGTCCTTCTAACTCTGCCACCTGGCTTTCCAGCTACTCTCCATCTGCTTTCTTCTCTTTACATTCAGGCTCATCGAGTTAATGGTATGAAACTTTTGTCCCAAGATCCTCTCCTGCAATTCCATATTGTATCCACTCCAATCTGGATTCTGCCCTCTCCTCCCCACTGAAACTTTCTAGCATATTTAGAAAGGCAGCATGAAACTTAAAGCTATCTGCTGAAGGAAGTATATAATTGGCCTAATCTGTATAATGTGAAATAGCATACAGCTCTTTAGGCATCAAAACCTTATTATCCCTTGGAGAATCTGCATGTGAACCTTAAAAAGGGAGTGAATTTGGAATTTCCTGGAAGAAGCCATGGAAGAATGAGTCCAGATTTTTTAGAAACTGGTGCATCCTTAATGAGTGGGTAAAACTTTTCACTTTGCATACAAGGTGTCATAAATAAACATTTGCAAGCTCAGCAGTGTTGAAAAGTAATATGTATAACTGTATATTGTCAGGCAGTGTTTAGATTTTCTCTAGAATGTTTTGTTGTATACTTGCTTGATTAAAGATTATAGTTTGATGTGTTAGGGGAGGGGAGGCACTGTGTGCTGTGCTGAGCTGAGCAGCCTGCTAAGCTAGGCTGAGAGCTCGCTAATGAGACTCTAGCCTGCTATCCTTTGATCCCTAACCCTTTAGGATCCCTTGATAAGGAGATGGGGCTAATTTAGGGATGAGACTTTAAAAAGCCAGCTCCTAGGCGATCAGAGGAGTTTTGCAAGGGAGTTTAGAGAGGGAATGTGAGAACATACTCTAAACTTAGGCCAATAACCCCATTCTCCTTTCACGCCCCCCCCAAAAAAAAAACAAAAAAACCCCCAAAAAACCCACCACCTTTACAAGAGTAAAAATAATGCAGGTAGAAGTCCAGCAGCAGAGTGGCAGGAGGAGGGGTTTAGGTTTAGGGAACTGGGGAACCTTTTGGGAAAAGAGGAGCCTGTACAGGAAAGATGGGCTCCACCTAAATCAAAACTGAACCAGAGTGCAGTTATGTACAGTTAAAAAGGTTATAGAGGATTTTTTAAACTAAGGACTGGGGAAAGGCTGACAGATGTTGAGGAACACATGGTTTGGGCGAAGACATTCCTTAGGGATGAATTTATTAATGGGGAACTCTATCAGAAAAAAGTTGGTAAAGTACTTGTAGGAACTGGTGAAGTATAGTGAAACATAAGAGTCCCATTTAAATATAATACTTGAAGGCAAGCAACTGAATATTAACAAAATGTACAAGTACTTTTATACAAATGCTAAAGTCTAGATACTAAAAGTGTGAACTAAAGTGCCTGTCATTAGACGAGAATATTGATATAATAGGCATCACAGAAGCTTGAGTAGAGTGAGGATAATCAATGGGATGTGGTAATACCAGGATACGAAATGTGTACGAATTATTGAGTAGGTTGCACTGGTGGGGGAATGCTTCTATATGTTAAGAAAAGCGTAGAGTGAAATCTCAAACAAATCAAACTATACCATAGAATATGGATAGAAATAGCAGCAGGAATACTGACAACCTGACCAGGATGGTGACAGTGATTGTGAAATGCTCAGGGAGATTAGAGAGAAACAAACATAGAAAAATGCAGTAGTAATGGATGATTTCAACTATCCTCCTATTGACTGGGTATAGTCACCTCAGGTGGTGATTGAAGAAAAAAATTTTTTTTAAGACATGTTAAATGACTGCTTCTTGGAGTATCTTGTCCTGGATTCCACAAGGGGAGAGGCAATTCTTGATTTAATCCTAAATGGAACACAGGATCTGGTCCAAGAGGTGAGCATAGTTGAACTGCTCAGTAATAAAGACTATAATGTGATTACATTAACATTCTTATAGGGGGAAAAATGCCAAAGAAACCCACCACAGTAACATTTAACTTCAAAAAGGGGTACTACACAAAAATGAGGAAGCTAGTTAAATAGAAATTAAAAGGAACAGTTACAAGGGTGAAATGCCTGTAAACTGCATGGAGATTATTTAAAAGCACCATAATAGAGGCTCAAACTAAATGTATACCCTAAATTAGAAAAAAACACAACAGTAAGAGGACCAAAAAATGCCACCATGGCTAAACAGCGGAGTAAAAGAAGCAGTTAGAGGCAGAAAGGCATCCTTTAAAAAAACTGACATCCTAGAGAGGAAAACAGAAAGGAGCACAAACTCTGGCAAGTCAAGTGTATAAGTATAATAAGGCAGGCCAAGAAAGAATTTGAAGAACTAGTAAAGGACACAAAAACTAACACAAATATTTTTTTAAGTACCTCAGAAGCAGGAAGCTTGCCAGTAGGCAGTGAGGTGACTTGGTGATCAAAGTGCTGAAGGAGCTCTTAAGGATGACATGGCTTTTGCAGAGAAACTAAATGAATGTTGCATCGGTCTTCACTGCAGAGGATATGGGCAAGGCCCCCTTCCCATCTCCCACCTGAGGCATTCTTTTTACATGAGAAATCGGAGTTAATTATTCCAGATTAAGATGTCAGTAGAGGAGGTTTTGGGATAAATTGAATAGGTGGTGGGTCGAATAGAAGCGGACCGTGGCCAGGGGCTGCCGGCCGTGGTGCAGCAGCTGCTCTGGCCAGGGCTGTGGTGCCAGCTGCTTGGGTGGCCCTGGGGTCAACCACACTGTCCCCTGCAGAAGTCACAGAGGTGGCGGAAAGTCACGGAATCTGTGACTTCCGTGATAGACGTGGAGCCCTATTGATAAATGATCTGGAAAAGGGGGTGAACAGTGAGGTGGTGAAGTTTGCAGACATTACAAAGTTACTCAGGATAATTTTAAGTCCAAAGCTGACTGCAGTGAGTCAGTAATGAATCTCACAAAGCTGGGTAACTGGGTAACAAAATGGTAGATGAAACTCAGTGTTGCCAAGTGGTTAGGAATGCATAATATAAAAAATAATCCTAACTATATATACAAACTAATGGGTTCTAAATTAGTTCTTACCACTCCAAAAAATGATGTGGTCGTTAGTTTTCTAAAACATCTATTCAATATACAGTGGCAGTCATCAATGTTAGGAACCAATAGGAAAGGGATAGATAATAAAATGGAAAATATCATAACGCAACTATATAAATCCATGGTACTCCCACACCTTGAATACTGCATGCAGTTCTGGTTGCTCCATCTCAAAAAACATAGAATTAGAAAAGGTGCAGAGAAGGGCAATAAAAATTAAGATTATGGAATAGCTTCTGTCTGAGGAGATCTTAAGACTGGGACTGTCCAGCTTAGAAAAAAGATGACTAAGGTTGGATATGATAGAGGTCTATTAAATTGTGAATCTTATGAAGAAGGTGAATAAGGAAGTATTATTTATTTCTTCACATAAAGCAAGAACTGGAATTCACCCACTGAAATTAATAGGCAGTAGTTTTAAAAGTAACATAAGGAAATACTTCACAGAAGGCACAATCAACCTGTGGAACTCCTTCTGTTTTCAGCATGCTTCATCCCTGTATTAGCATAATGTTCATAATAGATTTCAAAGGTTTTCCACTAAAATGGGGATCTTAAATTCTTCAGAAATTGCTTTTACATGTTTGATTAGGAGGTAAAACTTCCACCTGCCTCTTGCAATTAAGGTTTTTCAAGCTTTCGCCCTTACCTTTCAAATGCACTGTAAAATTAATTGGTCACAAGTGTGGTGGATTAATGAAACATCCTTTACGTTCTGCTGATAAAATGTTCTGTGCTGTATTAGGGGACTTAATTGTTTGTAAATGGAATATATTTGCTCATTCTGAGAATGTGGTCAATGTTTAAAACAACATGAAATTGAGAGTCCGGGGTTGAGTGTGGAAGAAGACATCTAACATGGAATTGCTATATTTTTCACTATGGTACGCTTATAGCCTCAGTAAGTGTCAGATACTTGGTCAATAAAACAGCCCTTTTCTAGTTTGTGCCCATTTAACTCAGTTTCCAACTTAACTTTTTGCAGATGGATGTCACTGGTTGACCTTTCGTAAGCTAAATAAATGAGACCTCTTTTATATTTTCTTAATTTAGTTTTAAACTCAACTTTTCATAATGGTCACAATACAAAAATTCTTCTGATTGTCTAAACTGAGTTACTTAATACTTTATTATAGTAGTGAAGAACCAAATGACAGGCTGTGTCTATACTACAGAGCTTGATTGACATAAGTTACGATACCATACATCCACCAACTTCTGTATCTCTTGTGTGCGTGCATACTTGGCTACTTGTGTTGGAGTTGCCCGTACACACCACTAGTGGTTACACTGATGGAAAACGTGGAGTGCCATGGGTAGGTATGCTGATGTGCCCTGTACCGTTGTCCGGTGTAGTGCCATGTGGGACATTTTGCAGTAATTTGCCGAAGGATTTTTGGTTCTGGTTCCCACAATGTCCGTCTCCATCCATAATGCTTGTTCCATCCCATTATTTGCGCACCATTTTTTAAAACTGACAGTCCCATATGCCACTTTACAGCCTCTGCCATCTCTCAGGCAGAAGTATGGACCCAACAGAGCTCCATGCAGTTCTCATGACTGTTGCTAATATAAGATGTGCAGTTCTCTTGTATTTGCAGAACTTCATTGAGTACTACTATAATTGGATATGTGAGGAAGCGGAGTTACTCAACCACCATGACAGGTTGCTGATAGGTAGCACATAAATACATCTGGCTGCTGCTGTCATTCAGGTGGTAGCTCCCCATTATTAGTTGCTGCTTTTGGGCTGAAAAACCAGCACTGATTGTGGGATTGCATTGTAATGTAGGTTTGGGATGACAAGCTGTGGTTGCAGAACTTTTGGATGTGAAAAGGCCCCTGTGATAGGCTGTGCCCCTTAGGAAGCCACCTGATGTGCTAAGATACCACTGAGTATACCTGTTCTGCCAGCATGGGCCCTCTTTAACTGGCCTTGCTGTGTTAGGCTCACAAGCCTCTTCCAGCCAAGCGCACAGACAGGGCCACACCCAGCTGCAGCTCAGATCTGGGAAGACTCGGCTTAAGGGACTTGTTCCAGCACTCTGGTGCTTACTCCTTTTAAGGGGTACAAACCCAAAGGTTTTATGAAATTCATCTCCTCCCTCAATGTGGAGGGAGGTATGCACAACTTCTCGCCCCTTACTTAGAAATTACAGACACTAGGTTATATTATAAACCAAATTTTATTAACTACAAAAGGCAAATTAAGTGGTAAAAGCGGTAGCAAACAGAACAAAGCAGATTACTAAGCAAACGAAACCAAACATGCGAACTAAGCTAGTTTCACTAAAGAAATTGGTTACAAATAGTTTTTCTCACCCTAGATATTGTTGCAGGCAGATTACAGAAGGCCTTGAAAGGCAGCTGCACTGGTTTTCCTCTTGAGACCTCTGGTATTATTACTCACAAGCTAGATGCTCTTCCAGCTTGGGCTCAATCCTTCTCTCCGCCTCCCCCACCCCCCATTCAGTTCTTTCTTCCAGGTGTTTTTCAGTGTCTCTTTGGGCCGGCAGGCAGAGGAGAACTGTGATGATGATACTCCCCTGCCTTGTATAGCTCTTGTGTAAGGCAGGAACCCTTTGTCTTCCAGAGGAAAACCACTGGCATTCCAAAAGGGGGAGGAGGAGGGGTATGCAGAACCAGGTGACTCGGACCCACCCCTCTGCATGGCTGTGGCAGTCATTGCTCATAAACTGTCTCCAGCGTCCACAGGAAGACTAAGCTCTTTCACAGTCCATTGTCTCGGCTATTGGCCCATTAGCCCTGTCTGGCTTTTCCATTGTTGTACCTGAAGCGCTGGTTGGGGTGACACGCAAAGTAACACATTTGAAATACAGGTACATAGTTAATATTCCTAACTTTAGATACAGAAATGATACAGGCATACAAACTGGATAATTACATTCAGTAAATCATGACTTTTCCAATGATATTGTACGTGAGCCATCTTGCATAAAGTACATCTCAGTTATGTCACATTCCATATGAAAATATGCTTCTGATAAGATTATGTAATGTCACAGCTACATTCCTAGATCTGCGTGCCAAACTTGCTGCAGCATAGGGATACAAGGATGAGAGCTGCATTGACTGTGGAGAAGTGTGGTGATAACGCTCTGGAAGCTTGCAATGCTGGATTGCTGTTGGTCAGTGGGCAATCAGTTTGGAGTTGGGAAGTCCATGGTGGGGGTCATTGTCATCCAAGTAAGCAAGGCTGTTGTGTGTATCCTGCTGCACAGGACTGACTCTCTTGGCAATGTGCAGGAAGTAGTGGATAGATGTGCAGCAAGGGGTTTCCAAACGGCGGTGGGGCAATAGAAAGCATACCCTGTTCTGGCACTATCCCAGCTTCCCAGTAAGTATGTGAACAGAAGGTGATACTTTTCCATGGTTATGTAAATGCTAATGGATCCACCGGGAACACTTCATTGTTATGGGTGGATTACTGACTCCCATTTTGAATTCTGTAATGTGACAGTTATGCTTGATGTAAACTAATAAATGAACGCTTGAGTTTCCAAAAGTAGAACTTTATTGTGTACAGGAAACAAAGTTCAAGTGCAAATATTGAAGCTAAAAGCATTTTAGCTGCATTGTGATAGGGCAATCCATACTTAAAAAACCCAAGTAAGCAAGAAACATTTCTTTTTATGTATTTAAGAACATATTACAGCCCTTCAGTCATGTTACAAAACATGTAGTGCATTGTGGCTGATCTTGTGGTTTTCACATGTCTGTGGTTCTCCTTGTTTTCCTTGGGTGTTGAGTGGTAGAGGTGACGGTTGAAACCATACTGCTACTTGTTGTGGGGCCATAGGTAGCAGTGACCATGGAATTTTCCCTGGATTGGAAAGGCTATTGTGACTGGGGTTTTTAGGTATGTAGGTCAATGCTTTGCAGCATCTGAGTTTGTGGCGTGAACAAACCCAAGATGATCTGGTGCATTTCCTGCTGCACTCATCCCTGTGCCTCTCCTGAAGCAGCTACTGTCTCCAGTTGTGGTCCTTCTCCATGGTCATAGACACCTGGTCTTCCAAGCCTGTGTTCATGGCCAGTACCTGAAGAGGACTGGAAGATTTTTCAGAACATGTTCATGGTCTACTTATTTCTCCACCTGATCAGAGTCAGATATTTGGCAGATGTAGAGGGGCACCTCAAGGCTGTCACGCTAAAGGCTGCTGATTAAAACAGAGATACGCCATTAGATTTACAGTCACAACAGAAAAGGAAAGATAAGTCTCAAAACTCCTTATATTATTCCTGTAATATCTGTAAAGTGCTAATTGTTGTCATTTAAGCTTTGGAGCACCTCATTATAGCACTCCGCAGAGCTCAAGCCATGGGGACTATGGTCTGGCAGGGGTGGTGGTGGTCTGTGGCATGTAAAGTTTAGATGTTGGGCGGCCTTGGGTATGAGCTTAGGCAAGTGTGGTGAATATTGCCAATATTTTTGCAGTAAGTGGTTATCTGACTGATATCTCACTCCTGATGGTGTCAGGCAGAGAGAACCCAGCTGGTACTCTGTCTTGAAGCTGCCTGGGCCTGTATGCTGCTAGTCTGTTTATGGAAATGGTACCAGCAGAGATCATTGCAGAATGGGATGGGAAAGTCTCCTATTGTGCGGGGAGGGGGAGAAAACAAGGCTGCCGTCGCTAGAAATGTTCAGGAGAGGATTGCGAAGTATCTTAATGAAAATTTCATCAAGATCTCTCGAGGGTAAAAGGGACATTGCTATTAAGACAAAGTACACTGCATGGGCCCCGTGCCTAGCCAAACAAGCCAACAGGAACGGAGAACTAGATGCCACCTCTACCTCTGAGCATAAGACACTGTATAATTTGGATTGCTATACTAACTTCTTTGCTTACTTTACTTGTAAAGTATTAAAATAAATTCAATCAAAAATCAATGCATTTGTTCTCTTAAATGCACAGATTGCATGGGAACCACTATTAAATGGGAAAGAAGGGCAGGGGAAGGAAGGGGAGATGAGGTTTTGGGCAACAAAAAGTTAAAAAATAAGGAATAACACACACTCTTATATGAGCTCCCTTCCTTTTCACCAATGGGCTCATCTGTGCTTGCCTGGAGGAGCTGGCTTGACACCAGCAGAGTTTTAAAGAGCTCTTAGCTTGCCTTGTGGTTTGTGTCCCCCTCTGCATCACGTCCTTCGTTCTTGCTGAGGGCTGCAGCAATATCTGCCTCAGGCTCTAGCAAAGTGTCCACAGTTGTATGTGGGGTGCTGGTGGGGTCCATATCAAGTGTCACTTGAAGTGTGTTGTAGAAGTGGCTGGTCTGATGGGCAGTCCCCAGATTTGTTTGCCTTCCTTGTCTTCTGGTATGTCTGCTGAAGTTCCTTTCATGTAGCACTGCTGCTCATCCCTGTTGTGCCCCAATTCCAGTTATTCATTATTTTGATGAATTTACTTCACTACACTAACCTGTTAAACGTGAATTGACGCCTGGTTCCCATTGTTCATGAGTAAAGTTTTTTGTTAAGCAGTATGAGCATGGGGGTTTGGGAAAGTCTGAGTAAAGCATATATTTATTCAATCAGTGTTCTAAAATTTAATGGTATCTCTGGCTGGCTAGACCTCCAGAATCTCTTTCCTCCCCGCCCCCCCCGGACTCACTGACTTGTGAGCTATTTAAGCTGGCCAGAACTTTCTGTAGCTGTGGGTCTACTAAAGAGTCCCGGAGAACTGGCCTGTTGCTGTACTCCTTAGCAGGCTTGCGGGTGGGTTAAGTGCCTGCCAGTAGTAGGGCTGCTGCAGCTCAGTTGGGCAGGCAAGTTTCTGCCTTCCTTCACTTTTCCTTCACAGCAACTGTCTCACAGGAGCTTTGAGTGTTCCATTCCCCTCAAAGTTCCAGTCAGAAACAGGAAAGCAATGGGACTTGTGCAGGGGTCTGCCCACATGGGACAAGCCACATGATCAGAGTCCTGGTGCAAAAGTCTGCATGCAGGTGCTAAGGAGGAGATAGCCCAACACATTAAGGTATTATTGGAGTTTGATTGAAAGGTATGTAATAGTTTCATAAATGAGGCACGGGTAGCTGAGCTTCCGCCTCCCTCCTTTAGGGCCTTTTAGAAGGACAGATGCAAGCCTTGTATTCTATTGAGCATAATCACTTCCTGGAACTAAAACACAATGGAGCTGTTACATGTATCCCTGAGATAATTGCCATAGAATGAAAATGCTGCTTCTGAGCTGCTGGGGGTGGGAGGCTTTTTTTACTTAAAGATTTTAAGAAAAGGGTTTTAATTTTCAGTGTTTAGGCTTTGTTTTGGAGATCTGTTTTGGAGACTATCAATACCTTTTGTGTCAATATCTGTAATTTAAGTTGACTGTCAGATACCAACAGCAAGCAATATAAGACCTATTAGAAATGAAAAAAATATATCTATCCCACCACGTTCTTAGTTCCAACAGGGTATGTATTGTATTGAAATGCAAAACAAAGTAAATAAACATTAAACTGCCTCAAGCACATCTGATTGCAGGTATCTGCAATTTCTAGCTGTTGTAGTTGGAGACAGCAGCTTTTGTGTTCATGTGGTCTTATAAGCGTAAACTATTATATGCACTCTTTCCAGCCATTACTCCCTAGCTCAGTTCCCGTCTCCTTCCTTGCCACTAACACTGAGGCCAGGTCTGCACTAGGAAAGACTTGCTAGTATAGCTGTACATCTAAACCAGGGGTGGGCAAACTATGGCCCGGGGGACGCATCTGGCCCTCCAGACGTCTTAATCCAACTCTCGAGCTCCTGTCAGGGAGTTGGGGGTTTGCCCCGCTGCTGCACTCTAGCCAGGGAGCAGGGTCGGGGACTTGCCCCACTCTGTGTGGCTCCTAGAAGCAGTGGCATGTCCCCCCTCCAGCTCCTACGTGTAGGGGCAGCTAAGGGGATCCGCATGCTGCTCCCGCAGCTCCCATTGGCTGGGAACCATGGCCAATGGGAGCTGCAGGGGCGGCGTCTGTGGACAGGGCAGCGCACAGAGCTGCCTGGCCACGCCTCCATGTAGGAGCCGGAGGGGGGACATGCCACTGCTTCTGGCAGCCGCTTGAGGTAAGCGCCACTCAGAGCCTGCACCCCTGACTCCCCCCTGCCCCAGCCCTGATCGCCTCCTGCCCTCTGAACCCCTTGGTCCCAGCCCAGAGCACCCTCCTGCACCCACAGCCCCAGCCGGAGCCCTCATCCCCTCCCCGTACCCCAACCTCCTGCCCCAGCCCGGAGCCCCCTCCTGCACCCTGAACTCCACATTTCTGGCCCCAGCCCAGAGCCTGCACCCCCAATTGGAGCTCTCATCCCCTCTTACACCCCAACCCTCAATTTTGTGAGCATTCATGGCCCGTCATATAATTTCCATACCCAGATGTGGCCCTTGGGCCAAAAAGTTTGCCCACCCCTCCTGTAAACCCTTCTAGTGTAGATACTAGTATAACTTCTGTGATTGATTAGTATGTCTATATCAATCTGCAAAGTTCCTCCTGTTTTGTAAATGCCATTTTGATAGTTACCTGTATGGTAACACTTCACTTTTCCACTGTAGCCTCCATCGTGGGCTGGGACATCTAGGAGATGGTGGCATATATCCAGCAGAGAGGTTAATGGGAGTGCCATCAAGGCTGATGGCTTGATAGTCTTCATTCAAGTGAGTCAGTTCCTAGAAGAAAAGTCTGGCTGCAGCCCACAGGAACTAGTTTTCCCAGTCTGGACTGGGAGGAGGTAGAGCAAAGGAACTGATCACTTGATGGGGTGTGTTTTTTTTTTTTTTTAAGCAGCTCCTGCATCCTACTCTTCTTAATCAGTTGTCTTATTGTCAGCCAATGAAAGACCAGTTCAAGAAGATCCAATCCTTAAATAGAATTTGGGCCACTTCTGTCAGGTGACACCCCCCACCTCTCCACAAGCAGCCTCTCGTTGTAATGTAGACCAGGCTACAAATTTAGGTTGACATAAATTGCCTTGCGTCAACTGTACATGTGTACACACTAAAATTTGTCTCTTGCTGTAAAGGCCCCATTAAGGTAAACACAGTAAAACCACCTCCCTGAATGAAGTCGATACAGGGCGAAGCTGCATGACCTATGTCAATTGTAACAATACTCTGGCAGCTTTGTCTCAATGCCTGACAGTGACTGCTCTGGTCACAGTTGTGAACTCTGCTGCTCAGGAGTCAGAGATTGGAAGCGACACCAACTGAAAACACCTGGTGTATTGAGGTGTAATTTTTAAATACCTTTTTCTGATTGCCCTTCTCAGTGAACACACCTAGCAGCTGTCTCTTGTGTGCAACTGCCCAGCTGTCTATCCTGGCTCCACACTTAGATATGCTCCTGCCTGGTGTAGACAGGAGGTATTGAATCTCCTGGGCCTGTGGGGGCACAGACATAGAAATGGACATCTGTGAGAAGATTGTAAGGGGGATACCGGTGAAAGGGGTATGACAAGGATCAGCACCAGTGCCACATAAAAGCAAAGGAACTGAAGCAGGTGTACCACAAATCCAGGGAGGCCAACCAACTATCTGATGGTGAACTGTAGAACTGCCACTTTTACAACGAACTACATGTCATACATATGAGACCCTGCCAGCATCCTACAGACTACCATAAATACCTCGTAGGAGGCTGAGACAGCGACCCCTGCCATAAACAGCAAGCAGGAGGGGGTGACACAGTGGGGGATAGCCCAGCTATGCTGGGACCTGTTAGACTGCAGTAGAGTCTCAAACCAGTCCCACCAGCCGAGCACAGATGAGCCCAATGAAGGGGAAGAAACTTGCGGTGAGTATGTGCATACATTTTCCTTATGTTTAATTATAAAGATGGGATTCACCCATCCCCCAAATTGACAAGACACAGGTATTGGCTTTTCACTGTTTTACTTGTATGAGAAGAGGTGGTGGTACAACAAATGGAAGTAGAGTTGGTATGTGCTTTTCATTTTACTGTTGAGTTAAATGGTAAAGGGCCATATGGAGCATATTGTTTATGTATATGGAGATGTACCTTCTATCTTCCTGAGAGCTCTTGATGAAACTTCCAGGAAGATAGTGTGCAGTCCTCTCCCAAAGGCTTTGAGGGATGGCTGCCTTATTTCTTCCTGTGTGGCAGGACACTTTATCATGTCACTCCATCAGGAGTTTGGCTGGCACCATTGCAGTAAACAGGCTTGTGGCATACAGGCCTGAGCAACTTCCGGAGGCCAGCAGCAGCTGTGCTCTCTGTGCCTTTGTTACCCTCAGGAATTAGATCAGCTAAAGTTGCCACCGCCAGTTGAAAATAGTCCCAATATTCAGTGCTATTGCCTTATACTCGTACTCACGAAAACAGAGACCAAAACTTTGTTTTATGTAAGCGATAATCTTAATGCCTTTCTTCTTCCTGCCTTCCCACCCCCATCAGACCATACTCACTGTAGCTGGGACTGGAAAGTGGTGCTGGGCAGAGGCACTCCAAAGTTGAAGTGTACAATAAGCATGTCTCATTACAAATTTTCATTGGAATAAGGGAAGGAAATTTTGCAACCTATCTTTCCCTTTCCATTGTGACTGTAAATCCAATGATAAATTTGTCTGTTTTATCTGTAGCTGCTGCTGTTGCGGCCTTGAGGGGTGCTCCCTCTTCAATTGCAAAACACCTGACCATGATGAGGAAGAGAGAGAAGAGGTCTAGGGAAGATAGGTTCAGCGACACCATACAAGCCAGTGTTACATTGGACTGTGAAAAAAGGGCCTGGCTGGCCAATGTGGCAGCCAGCATGGAGAGGGACTGAGAGGACAGGAGAAAATGGAGAGAGACCCAGGAATCCCAGCAGGAAAAGGAGAAAGAGATGCACCAGGGCATAATGGGGCTTCTTGGGCAGCAAACACAAATGCTGCAGACTGTAGTTGACTTGCAGGTCCAATAATCATGGACTCTGGCCACCCTTTGCAGTTTCTGGAGAACTCCATAGTGGCAACTCTCTACACCCCTGACATTCTATGTGACATCATGAGTTGCATCCCTACCCCGTCACTCCATAATGCGGGACAGTAAGGACAATGACACATTCACACATGCCAAGTATTCATCTCACAGGTCAATGTATGTGTAGTCAAAATGGACTGCATTTGTGCACTGAGATAGAAAGAAATGTTCGCTGCCTTTCTAATTTTAAAGGTTCTGTTCCGTTAATTTGTTAGTTTGTATTTGCACATTGTGTTTGCACTGTTTTTTCACTCAATAAATTTATTTTTTGAAAATAAACTCATCTTTATTAATTTACCACACATACTGCAGAATGCATAGCAATACTCAAAGCACCAAGTTCTTGTAAGTATACAGCACCATAGAAATCATAGGTTCATCAAAACAACCAGTAATATGTGTAATTGTACGGCAAGCACCATAATATTCATAGATTTAGTGAAAGAGACAGTAATAATTATAAATATACACCAAACACTACACAGTTCCTTATAGCTCCCAAACCTTCAGGGCCAGAGTGCAGTCCAGCACGTTAATGTGTCTGGCCATTAAAGTGCTCTTCCAAAGCATCCTGCAACTGCATGGCTCCATGTTGAGTTTGTGATGGTCCTTTTATCTGGTTGTTCAAACTCAGCCACTCCACTACCTCCCTCCACCTCAGTGACAACTTTCCTCCTTTGCCTCACAGATATTATGCAGGGTGCAACAGGCAGCTATAACCATTGGGGTATTTTTCTCACTGAGATCCCATTTTGTGAGTAAACAGAGTCAACACACCTTCAGTCTACTGAAAGTATGTTCAGTGGTCATTTTGCATCTGCTGAGTCAGCAGTTGAATATTTTCTTGGTGCTGTCAAGGTGGCTGTGTGGCTTTGAGCCATGGGGGTAGGGTTGGGTCCCCCAGGATTACTACTGGCATTTCATTATTGCCAATGGTAATCCACTGGTTGGGAAAGAATGTCCCTGCTTGCAGCTTTCTGAACAGTCCAGTGTTCTTAGAGGTGTGAGCATCATACATCTTCCCAGGCCATCCCATGCTGAAATTGGTGAAATCTCCCTGGTGATCCCCTAACGCTTGTGTAACCATAGAAAATTAGCCATTTCTATTGATGTACTCTGGCAGCGTGGGCTGGTGCCCAACTAGGGATATATGTGCCGTCTATCGGCCCACTGCAGTTCAAGGACCCCACTGCTGCAAATCCATCCACTGTGTCCTGCACATAGCTAAGAATCTCAATCCTGCATAGCCGGAGACGATTAATGGCTCTACACACTTGCATGATAACAGCCCCAACTGTGGATTTTACAACTCCAAAATGATTTCCCACTGACCAGTAGTAATCTGATGTTTCAAGCTTCCATAGTGCAATCTCCACTCACTTCTCCACAGTCAGTGCAGCTCTTGTTCTGATGCTCCTATGCTGGAGGGCTGGGCCAAGCTCAGCACAGAACCCAGGAATGTTGCTTTTTGCATCCATTCTGCAGCCACTGCTTGTCATCCTAAACCTGCGTTATGATCTGATCCCGCCAGTCAGTGCTTATTTCTTGGGCCGAGAAGTGGTGTTGCATGTCTGTGCCTGCTCTGTGAACTCCACCAACAATCTTGGACTGTGTTTTGCTTTGTTTATTAGCAACCTGTCCTCGAAAAAATAATCACATCCCCCGTTGTTTCAGTTCTTCCTCCAGAGGATCATGTGTCCTGTATGTGCAGCATTCATGAGAATAGTGCAGAGCTGTGCAGGTCCCATGCTTGTGTTAAAGATGGGGAACAGTGAAAAGTGCCACATAGATTGGTGGAATTTAAAAAAAGGATGTAAATTATGGGGTATAGATAACATTATGGGATGGAGAAAGTTGCATGCTGGGAACTTAACCCCTAGCTCCCCAGCCCTGCACAACTTCTTTGTACCACATTACACGTCATAAAAATTTCCCAAAAGGCACTGTGCCAGTGATTGGCGTGTGGCACATAGGATACTTCCCTTTGGAGTATTGTGCTTTGCATTGAGACAAGCACTGCTAATGAGTACATGCAGCATCAACACAAACAGCCAGGTATGCACACGCTTGAGTGATATACTAAGTTTAGTGGCTGTATGCGAATATAGTTTGCATTGCCTAAAGTTTTTAGTGTAGACATGGCCTTAGACCACATCAGCCCCCTCTGAGTCTTTCCATTGAATCTACCTTCATGTGTACATCAAATACAAGTTTAATGTCTTTACCTTTATGAGGCCTTTTCATAATTTAGCTAATCTAGTACCTATTACGATGTTGACCCCTGCCTTTGTTGCTCTACCAGCATTTCCAGCCTTTAATGTCCACTATTCAGCTTTGCCCTTAAATGTGGCAATGTTGCCCATTATGCATGAGAAAATCTTCCTAATTAAAATCCAAATAGCCACTGCTTTATCTTTCTTCAGATATTTCCCTAAGGCTAACCTCTATGATGCCTACAAAACCCACCCTGTTAATTATGGCTAGATGTGTGACAACCTATGTTTATTACTTCTGTACTCCCTCCCTTCCTCTAATCCCAACTAAGAAAGTTTAAAACAACAACAACAACAAAAACTCCAAACAAAAATAAAACTAAGTACACATGACTAACAAAGCTGTGCCAATTCTTTTACTATGCTAATTTGTATATTTATGCATGTTCTCTACCCTTCTTCTGTTTGTATCTTTAAACAGTAAGCTTTTCAGGACCGAGATTCTCCTTTTCTGTATTGGTTGAGGGCCCAAGAGAAAGGAGCCCCAATCCAGATTAGTACCACTAGGTGCAATTCTAATTTACAACTAGTACTAGTAAATGAAAGCAAATTCTAGTTAGACAGTTTGCTCTTCAAGACAAAGAATAGGAATATACAAGCTCAGAAATGTATATTAAAGCACACCATGAAAGACATTTCAAGCTATCAACCAAAGCACTAGTTAAAATATCCAGTGGTTTGCCTTTCAAAATACACTACATAGGCATTATCTAAATTTCATTCAAACATGTATGAAAGTTGCTTTTGTAAACCATGTGTGTACTTCAAAGGTCTTGCCATCAAACCAACATTATCTATGGCTTCCATTCCAGCATTCATCATAACACCCAAAGAGTTTAGTCTCCATCTTAATTGGCATTCTGCCTTTTACACAAAAACTTTTGACCATAAGATTGAAGAACATGTCCTCAGTCAATTTTCTTGAAGATAAATTGTTAATCTTTGGAGATTACAGGTAAATCCAAACATTATCAGTTAGGTGGTCTGTTCCCATCCGTTTTACTTATGTATCAGCTATTTTCCAGTTGCTTGGATTATGTCCAGTTTAGCAATTAAGCTGTAGATGGAGCCATCTTTAAAGTTCTCATCTGTTTCTACCTTTTGGCTTTTAGATGACAGATTAAGTAGTTGAGGTTGGTTTTTATGTATGTGAAGCTCTCTGCCTTATTTTGCTGTTTAATACATTCTGCAAGAAAGTGTAGATAACATCATTTGCAAGAGATGTTTTTAACTTAATGGAATTTGTTGTTTCCAACATTAAGGTGCCAACATCAACTTTAATACTTTTTACTTAATATTGGACTAATCTGAAAATGTATGTAACTAAATATATGCAATATGTGCAATTTTATTGAAACAGGACCATTCTGAAGCTAGCTCATAGGGTCTCATTGCAAGATCATGTGTTACTAGTCAATATACTCAAAATGAAAAGGAGTACTTGTGGCACCTTAGAGACTAACCAATTTATTTGAGCATGAGCTTTCGTGAGCTACAGCTCACTTCATCGGATGCATACCGTGGAAAATGCAGCAGACATTATATACACACAGAGATCATGAAACAATACCTCCTCCCACCCCACTGTCCTGCTGGTAATAGCTTATCTAAAGTGATCATTAAGTTGGGCCATTTCCAGCACAAATCCAGGTTTTCTCACCCTCCACCCCCCCACACACAAACTCACTCTCCTGCTGGTAATAGCCCATCCAAAGTGACAACTCTCTTCACAATGTGCATGATAATCAAGGTGGGCCATTTCCTGCACAAATCCAGGTTCTCTCACCCCCCTCCAAAAACCACACACACAAACTCATTCTCCTGCTGGTAATAGCTCATCCAAAGTGACCACTCTCCCTACAATGTGCATGGTAATCAAGGTGGGCCATGTCCAGCACAAATCCAGGCTTTCTCACCCCTCCTCTCCCCCCCCTTTTTTTTCCCCCCGGGGACACACACACACACACACACACACACAAACTCACTCTCCTGCTGGCAATAGCTCATCCAAACTGACCACTCTCCAAGTTTAAATCCAAGTTTAAAAAAAAAAAGGGGGGGTGAGAGAGCCTGGATTTGTGCTGGACATGGCCCACCTTGATTACCATGCACATTGTAGGGAGAGTGGTCACTTTGGATGAGCTATTACCAGCAGGAGAATGAGTTTGTGTGTGTGGTTTTTGGAGGGGGGGTGAGGAGGTGAGAGAACCTGGATTTGTGCAGGAAATGGCCCACCTTGATTATCATGCACATTGTGAAGAGAGTTGTCACTTTGGATGGGCTATTACCAGCAGGAGAGTGAGTTTGTGTGTGGGGGGGTGGAGGGTGAGAAAACCTGGATTTGTGCTGGAAATGGCCCAACTTGATGATCACTTTAGATAAGCTATTACCAGCAGGAGAGTGGGGTGGGAGGAGGTATTGTTTCATGATCTCTGTGTGTATATAATGTCTGCTGCATTTTCCACGGTATGCATCCGATGAAGTGAGCTGTAGCTCACGAAAGCTCATGCTCAAATAAATTGGTTAGTCTCTAAGGTGCCACAAGTACTCCTTTTCTTTTTGCGAATACAGACTAACACGGCTGTTACTCTGAAACTAGTCAATATACTGTCTTTATCAACAGTGGAACCGTATTTCTTTGAATCATGTCAGTGTAGATGTGTATCTGACTGTAGGTGTGCATGCACCTCATGCATGTGAGATTGGATTTTTTGAGTAGCTGTGTCTGTCAGGGCTGAACATGCTCCTGGGTAAGGGCATAAAGTGTGTAGCAGTCACATTCCTCTGTATTTCTTCATGTTGCCTGTGGCAAGAGATGGAACTCAGTGAGTGTCTGATTCAGCACTTTCTTAAAACTGCAAAGTCATTCCTTTTTTTCACTAATTCTTGGAAAAAATTTCATCTTCACCTTGCTACTTTCTTGAATTTGATATGAAAAGAAAAAACCTCCAGTAATTCCCTGTACACCACCTCTGTACAGTGAGGCAAGGTGCTCTGTGCCAACTGCCATGCCTCATGGTGGACTCAAACCCTGCTTGTATTGTGATGGACTCACTGAGGGACACATCTGATGCATCTTCTCTCTGGGGGTGCCATATCAGTTACTTGGCGTGCTGGGCATTGTCCTCAGGGACCCCCAAATCCAGGGATGCTAAACTCAAGTTACTTCTGCTGGAATAATCCATGTAGGTCATTTCAGAACCAGGAGAACTCCCATCATTAATCTCCATTGCACACTCAGCACTCTCATAAAGACAGCAGGTTTGATGAGTGGCAGGCTGTTATGTGACTCCCATCTAAAGCCTGTCATCACCTTAAGGAGCTGCCTTTCTGCCTTGGTCCACTGTCACATCAGACGAAAGGTGTTGGACACCATCATATATTGTTACCTATTCACTTGCTCACCTTATTCCTTTACTGATTTCTTTTCAGATACTTTTCTCAAGGCAGCCTATAAAAATAATTAGTTTTGTTGCTTTGGCAAGGAGATACCTCAGGAGTGCAGGAGAAGAGGCTTCTACTTCAGATATTTCTTCTTTTAGAAGAAGGTCTTCATCTTATCTTAGATCTGAGAAGACTGGGCAAATACATGAATTGCTTTTGTCATTCCATCTCTGCAGGCTCAACATTGGTTCATGGCTCTGAACGTGCAGGATGTGTGTTTCTACATAGTCATCTGCCCAACCAACAAGATGTACTTGAGATTTACGGTGGGGCCGAATCAGTACCAGTAAAAGATACTGCCATTTGGACTTCGTACAGAATCAAGAGCCTTTACAAAATGTCCATCTGTGAAGATGGCGCATCCACATTTACCTTCACCTGGATGATTGGCTGATCGGGGCAGATCCCAGCAAGAGATGGTGATGAGCCTAGGATAGCTCTCTGCTTATCTGGCTGGGTCTCCTAGTTAACTATGGAAAAACTCTTTTATCCCATCAGAGGATAGAATTCATAGGAGCTTTGTTTTCAGGTTGGAGAATGTGTATCTGCCTGAGGAAACCATGTGCCTGCTATCACAACAGCTTGAGAGAAAACTAGCTATGATGGTGTGGACCTGCATTGGAGTGTTGCAAAATACGTTGGTATGCACATACAAGACACCACTTGCCATAGTTCCTTGTGTCCTACAACTCTTACTCAAGTCAGTCTACTGTCCAGCAAGACACCTGATGGACAGGAAGATCTGGGTGTCATTTCATGTCCTTGCAGGACTAAATGGTGGTTTATAAGCCAACAGTGTATAAGGAAGGGTAATGTTCTCAAACCCCTTCCCAACAAGGACATTAATCACGGATGCATCAAATAGAGGTTGGGGATTCCCCCAGGCCACTAATAATTAGAGGGAATAGTAATGAACCCTGCAAGTGTGGGCTTTTGGAGAGGAGGAGCAGTTACCCATCACCGAGTTCAACTGGAGGAATGAATGTAGTATTCCCATGTCGTATTATTGATACCTTGTGTCTGTGGAAAGGAAGGATGGTCCACGCATGAGAATGCATGAGACTTAGGTTCAATTATGTTCTCAACCATGGACTTTTCAGTGGTCTTGAAGTCACTTAGCCTTTCTGTGCTTCGGTTCCTCATCTGTAAAAATGGGGATTATATCTCACAGGGGTGTTGTGAGGATAAATACACTAAAGAGCTTTGAGATCTACTGATGACAAACACCATGTTGTTTTATCGAAAGCTGCATTGAGATCCACTGCTATGACTGTAGAAATGGCTGTAAGGTCACATTTTTGATGCCACTTGAGCTCTTTGTGCTTTGCTCTTGTCTGAATCCTGATTGCAAGGCATTTAGGATGTTGAGTGGTGGTGGGTTTGGTTATTCCTCCTGGGATGGTACTCAGCTTTACTCAATCCTTCGTGAAGATTTCGAAAACTGTTGTATTTTTCAGAGCTCGGTAGGTACGCTTTTCTGAAGGAGGCATTGATTATTTCCATTACTACTGAGCATAATTGGTTTTTTGGCTGGCTTTCACTAACCATCAGGGGTATGGCTTAGCTTCAGAAGTTGTGGATGTATTCTCCTCCTCCCTACCCCTCCAGGGCTTTTGAGCTTTTAAGATGTGTGAGGGAAAAACTCAGAGGTTGTGGGGTTTATAATACAATCTAGTCAGAGGTGGAATTTTCTCTTCAGAGTTTTGTTTTCAGTTGTTAGTATACTTTTGATAAGATCATGTCCTATTCACAGCTGTTGATACTTGCATCTGTTGTTTGGACTATGCAGTCTGAGTGATTAGCTAGTTCACAGTGCCGAATAGCTCTGCTGACTGCTTCTACTGAGAGTTCCAGAGTAGTAGGCTTGTTTTTGCCTCCTTTACTGCAGTAGCATGGCCCCCTAAGAGTTATAGTGCTGCTAGCAATGGGTTCAGTATTTTTCTTCACCACTCACTGGTGTTCTTTTGACCTATGAAGTTAATTTGTGAACTATGATGATGATCTTGTTTTGTGTGGGAGGAATGTGTGGCTTGGGGCCAAGTTGTTGATGGTGGTAGACTGGTGGTTTGTCCTCTTGTGCTAACTCATTGGCACTTTGGCCTTGTATTTGGATATCTTATTCTCCTAGGATTGAAGTAGAGAGTTCAAGGGATCTTGTGGGTAGACCAGCTTTGTAGGCTCTGATCTCTGCCTGTTTTGAGGTAGTGGCAAGACTAGAAGAGTGGTCTATCTCCAGCGTTCACTCCTTGGCTGAAAGTAGGACCAGCATGTATGGATCCAGATACGGCCTAGGAGAATCCTGTGGCTTCAGTGTCAGTCATGAGATCGAGTACTTTTGTATCCTTTGTGTTGTCTGTATGGAGGTGGAGGTCACAGAGGATGAGGAATCAGAAGGATTCCAATACCACACTGGGCAGAAGCTGTTCCATCAGTTTCTCCAGGAAGTTGACTGGGCTTCCCTTTGTGAACCTGTACAATACTAGGCATCCTAGGTTTCTCTTGTCCGTTGCCTCTCGTCTTTGGATAAACTCAAGGTGTTGGTTTCTGGGGTAAAGCATCTTCTGCATTTGAGATTGGAAGGGAGCAGGACTGCTGCTCTACTTATTTTTTTTGAACCATCTCGGCATCTTATCTCATGGGGTGCCAGAACACAACGGTGGCCACAATAAGCAGACATTTCTTCCAGGAACACAAATGGGAAATCTACAACAGTGTCCTCCAATCGATATTTTAGAAGTGGAGCTTTCCATCTGTAGACTTGTTTGTGTCAGCAACAAACTACAAGTGTGCCCTCTTCTCTGCTCCAGGGCGGGACTAGCATCCCAGTGAATAGGGGTGCCTTCCTCATCAAATGGGACTCAGCACTCATGTACGCATTCCCACCGATACCTCTAATACTGTGAGTCATTTGCAAGATACGAACCAACAGGGCCCATGTCATATTGATTGTTCCAACCTGGTCCAGACAGACTTGGTTCCCTTACCTTCTGTGCTTGGCAGTATGCACTCCATGAACTCTTCCTTTGTGGGCGGATCTCCTCTCACAGAACAAAGGCTGGACTCTCCAACCAAATTGGGAGAAACTTCACCTCCGAGCATGGCTCCTGCATGGTTCCAACACGACAAATTAGCCTGCTCAAAAAGAGTGAAACGTTTTATTAAATAGTAGGAGATCCACCACTTCCACTACTTACCTCCAAAAATGGAAGAGATTATGGTGCCAACAAAAACACTTAACTGCAGTCATGGCGTCTCTCCTGATCATACTGGAACTGAAAGAATCGGGCTTATCAATGAGCTCAATCAAAGTACACCTAGCAGCTATCGCAGCCTTTCATTGTCAGTTGGATGGAACTTCAGTCTTTGCACACCTGATCACCGAACGCTTCCTCAGTGGTATACAGATCATTTACCTGGAAGTCCAACAACCTATACCACCATGGGACTTAAACCTTGTACTTGAATGCCTCACCAGAGCCCGTTTTGAAACTTTAGTGACCTGCTCACTTCATCTGTCACACATCTGAAAGTTGTGTTCTTAGTTGTGATCTCTTTAGCCAGACAAGTCAGCGAGGTTGGGGCAGTGATGGCCAAGCCGCCTTACACCGTCTTCGCTAAAGACATGGTCACATTGCAACCACACCCAAAAATGCTGCCTAAAATATGGATGTCCTTTCATAAAAAAACAACCCATACAGCTTGCCATGTTTTACCCAGAACCACATGGGGACTCTCAAGAGGCCATTCTACATATGCTTGACGTCAGGCGAGTTATAGCATTTTACTTAGAACCAAATCCTTCTGGAAATCTCCAAGACTGTTTATTTCCACAACAGAATGCTCCAAAAGATGTGCAGTATCAACCCAGAGACTATCTAAATAGATCTCTATGTGTATCCAACTTTGCTATCGACTGCATAACAAGGAGCCCCCACAAGGGATCCAATCTCACTCCATGCCTTCCTTAGCTATGTCTATAGCCTTCCTGAACAATATCCCTCTGACAGACATATGCAAGACTGCCATCTGGGCCTCTGAGCATACCTTTGCAAAACACTCTGCCATCACTCAGTGTTCTATGTCAGATGCTATATTAGGCCTTACTGTGTTCTCTGCAACAACATATGCAAATCTGAAGCCCCTTCCATCCACAGTGGAGCACTGTTCTACTGTCACGTGAAGTGGAGCACTCACAGGGACGCTACTAGAAGAGGAGGAAGTTACTCACCTTGTGTAGTAATGAGGGTTCTTCAAGATGTATGTCCCTGTGTGTGCTCCACTACCCACCTTTCTCCCCTCTACTTTGGAGCTCACTAATTGAGCTCTGCAGTAGAGAAGGAAGTGTCAGGTCGTGCACAAGCTAGATGAGGCATGAACAGCACCGTGAGACGACTGCTGTGCATAGGCTCCTCGATTGAGCTCTGCTACCAAAAATCTCCCATCTATGGTGCAGGGGTGGAGTGACACGGGTTCCCACATTTTGAAGAACCCTCGTTACTGCACAAGGTGAGTAACTTCCTCTTTCCTGTCCACCTCACAATAACATATAACACCTAAACTCTTTTTTTTAAAAAACCCAAGAATATTAGCCATGAAAATCTTTTTTAGAAAACTGTTAAAAGGTAAAAATACCCCACCCAGCTTATGCAGTTCTGTAACATCTGCTCCTTCAAATGCAACAGAAAAAAGCCTAACTACCAACACAGATTTCATTCATATTTCTTGTTGTTTGCACTGGTATCAACTAGACATTGTAGTCTTCCTTTTTAGGTAATTAGATAAGACCACTGCAAATTCCACACGCACATATGAACTTTAAACAGATTGAGGTTTGCTCCAGGGATTATAAGAATCTCACAAAACCAACCTGTTATAATGACTTATCTATGCCTTTTCCTCTAGACAATCACATATCTTTCAGTTCATAGAATTTATTCCATGCAGTATTATTCCCACAATAGAACAGTTGGTTCTCAGCCAGGAATAAGTACCCCTGGGAGTACACGGAGATCTTCCAGGGGCTACATCAACTCGCAACAGGCTACATAAAAAGCAAAGTCAGTGCAAACTAAAATTTCATAAAGACAATGACTTGTTTATAGTGCTGTATATACTATACGTTGAAATGTAAGTATAATATTTATATTCCAATTGATTTGCTTTATAGCTATATGGTAAAAATTAGAAAGTAAGCAATTTTTCACAAATAGTGTGCTGTGACACTTTTGTATTTTTGTCTGATTTTTGTAAGCAACTAGTTTTTAAGTGAGGTGAAACTTGGGGTATGCAAGACAAGTCAGTCTCTTGAAAGGGGTACAGTAGTCTGGAAAGGTTGAGACACAGTGTAATAGGACACTGGGGTTTTAATTATACCTGCACATCTGCTGTTACATTTGATAAGTAGGTGTGACTGGACCTTCATGCAACATTGGGTATTTATGGCTAGGTAGGAGTGAGATATTGTGTGTACAAATGACATCAGGAATCTATTCTGTTAAGTTTGCTCTGTTTATTTTCAGGTTTTTAGGTAAATGATGAACTATTTTGAGCAACCTTAATTACTCAAAAAAAAAAAAACCTCGATGTTGGGGAGAAATATAAGTAGTATTGGTACAATTTTAGGGTTTTACTCTGTGGCTTCTTTAAAATATTAGTTAACAGCCCTTACTGAGCACTATGCTTGGATAGTTTATCTTAGGGAGTCAGCAAAAATTGCCAGTCAGTTGTTGTGCTGGGGTAACAATGGACTTCCTTTTCCAGTTTATGATGTCCATTTTCAGTAAAAGAATGTTGGGGTTAACTTATGCATGGGAATTCTGATGGCTAAGATAACTCACTCAAGACTTGTTCCTGTGGCCTCTCTGTAGAGCACCGTGATTGAATTGTTGTCTTATAATTGTCACATTTATTCTGTAGATTTTATATTATAATCTAATAGGTTACTCACTGTTCTAATAATTCTGTCTTGCTGTGAATAGCCTGCAATAAACATCTGAAAGCTAGGACAAAACTTAAAAAATGGATGTAGCTTAACCACTAGATGGAGTGCACTGTGCATACTTAAGGACTGAAATACTATACTCTGAAATAAAAGTAACGTTCTCAAGACAATGTTACATTTTTGTGCTTGTCATTTAATATGTGAAAAATATGTTTTAGAGTTAGGCTGGCTATGGACACATACTTCAAGTGCTATCGGATGCCACTGTTATTTTTAAACTCCATTATAGTGTAGAGCCTGCAGTTGACCCTTAGCTGCTGGTGCATGATTTACTGACAGGTAGTTATGCAGAGGGAATTCCTGATATGGTATCAGTGAACGAAAATGCGATAAAACTGTGAATCAGTTTTACTCCTATATTGACTAGGACTTGATATGAAAAGATGGAATTTTCTGAAATTTTAATGGCTAATGACTTTAAGCCATAAGTTCTGATATTTAAGATCACTTGTGTGGTCAGTTGGTATATTTACTTCTTGGAGTATGGCAGCGTGGATCCCATTCTCAATGCAGGTGGGCCTTATGCACATGAGATTGGAATCTTTTGAATAAAAGAGTCAGTTGAGCCATACCTGTATCTTGCAAAGTAGCCTCAACTGTCCCTTGGTTCCCTCTTACTACCTGTGGCAGTCTGACAGAACTAGTCACGGTAAACTGCTACCACTTGGTGTTTCTTAGATTTGACTTATCCAAGTTAGATTTTGACCCTTCTTATCCTTTCAGATATTTCTTTCCAACCTGGTCATTGAACATTAACACCCATTTGTTTATTTTTATTTTTGGTGCTTTGTCCCTCCCCCAGTAATGGCAAACTCCAAGCCTTGGGACTTCAAGTCATGTACATCTTGTGGTGGCTTAATTCTTCCTAAAGATGGCTACAATTGTTGCTTATTCTGCCTCGGCGTGAGTCATGATTTAAAAGATAAATGTGCAGCTCTTTCTCCATGAAGACTCTGAAATCCAGGGATGCCTGTTGCAAACTCTGCCTCCTAGAGCAAACCATCTGGCTAGCTTCTGACTAGGAGAAGAGAAGTTCCACCTCAAAGATGGACCCGATACTTGTTAAATCCTCATCTGGCAGTGCCCCATGCTAGCTGGCATGTCATCCATAAGATTAGTAGTGACAAATAGGTATCAAGAAAAATCTTGTCAGAGTTTACACCACTACTAACACATTCTGGCACTGAAGACCACTACCATAAAATAAGACAGGACCAACCACAGGGACAGACATGAGTCCTGGCATCAGTCCTTGTTCTCCCTCAAAGAGAGTCTTGGTCATCAGCCCTCCAGGGAAAAACCCAGTATATCTCCTCCTGTTACAAAGGCTAGTTATGCAGGTTCAGCCTTCAATTTGGTGCTGAAGAAATACCACCTGACATAGTCATCAATCCTGGTGGCAGCCTATACATCAGCACAGTCCTTAGAATCATTGAGTGTACTGGCTGACTCCTTACTAGAGGAATCTACATTGTCCCCAGGCTACTTCCTTGGCACCAAAAACCTTCAGTCTCCAGTTGAACATATTCCTGACCTCCCACTACTGAGGTGTCATCAGAGGTCAGCATTGCCCTTCAGCTACATTGACTCCCTATCAGTCACCTGGGCAGATACCTTCACCCACATCCAATAGGGAGCCTTCTCCTCTAGGGTCAGGAGAGGTATCCACAGGGTCCACACACATGTTACAGGCATGACAGTGGCCTGGGAAATTTTTGTTGAACCAGCCATACAAGTATAATATGCTGCCATGGCCATCGTGGGCTTATTGGGGAACCTCTGGCCTGTGCTTCAAGGAGTCAAATTTTCTTTCTTTCCTAGAAAGTGGGTAAGATCCTGCTCTTCATCTGCATCTCTGGTCATACCACCATGAGGAGAGAGAACAAATACTCTAGAGAGGATTATCAGCAGATCCCTCAAGAGCATTCACCTTCCCCTCCCAGGGACCTATCATTGTCTACTCCAGACAAAGCTGTGGTTTTGGTCTTAGTAATGGTGCAGGACAGCTGAAATGTTGGTGATAGATAAAAAAGCCCACAAGCTGTCGTTTTATATTTGACTGTATCTGCTGAGATTGCTCTATCCACCAGCTGCATCCTGGACCTAGCTAAGACCTTATGGCATACCCGAGCTTCTTTACTTCTCTGCTTTCAGGCATTGAGGTTTTATCAGGAGCCACAAAAAGGATTCAAAAATGTTTTATGGTGATAACAACCAGACACAATCTCAGACATGCATGAAAAATCCAAGCATGCAAAGAGTAGTTCCAAGAAGAAAGATTCTAAGAAATTGGACTGGTTTTGGTGGGGGGGGATCATATTCACTGATGTCACTACAGCTTCAGATCACCAACTATCAGGTCCTAAATATATTGTGTTCCAGTGTATCCCCTTTATATCTTATTTCCCATAAGAGGTGAGGGAGGATGTCTTGGGGAACCAACTAGTAGTGAAGATGTTCTTCCAAGCAGTCATGGATGCATTGGATGCAGCTACTAGGTCTATGGCCACTGCAGTGTTCATGTACAGGGCTTAGTGGTTGCAAGCCTCAGACCTCCCTAAGGAGGTGCAGTTCACCATTGAGGATTTGCCCTTTGAGGGAACAGAAATCTTTAGTGAGCCCACAGATAACTCTCTACATTTCCTCAAGGATTCCAGTACTACATTATGGCTAATGAGTGTGTGTGTGTGTGTATATACACAAGGTTTGAACCACAAGCCCTTTAGGTACCAAATGCAGACAGACAGGGCATCTTCCTACTCTCCAAGTAGACCTTCTAACTATTCACAGAGGAAGAACCCCAGACACTCCAGGAAGAGGAGATTGTCTTCCTCGACACCTATTTCTAGGCAGCACATTTTGACGTGAGCATCGAGAGCATACCAAAACCTCTCAAGAACCAATCCCTATTTTTGGCTGTTGCCTTGCACCTTTACACTGGGCTTGATCTGCAATAACTGACCCATGTGAGCTAAAAGTTGTTAACCATGTCTACCTCAACTATTTCCTGCCCCTCTTCAGGGACCCTTCTCATGAGAGCCAACTAAAATAAGTGGCTTCAGTGCTCTGCATAGGAGCCATAGAGAAAGCATCTCTAGAGAATAGGGAAAGAAGTTTCAGCTCCCCAATATTTCTTTATCCTGAAGAGAAAAGGATGGGTCTTCATCCTATCCTATAGCTGAAATTAAACAAATATATACACAGTCTCAGGTTCAGGATGATAACACTAGATTTAATTATGCCATTTCTTCAATCTCAAAATTAGTGTGTGGTTCTTGAATTGCAGGATGTGTACTTCCACATTTGCCATCCATTTGGCCCACAGAATGTACCTGTGATTTGCAGTGGGGCCCACTCAGTCAGTACAAGGCCTTACCGTTCCTCTCTCCAGAGCAGTCTTCACAAAATTCCTAGCCATAGTGGCAGCAGGTCTTCTGCAGGAATCTAGGTCTGTCTATACCTAGATAATTGGCTAATCAGAGGCAAATGCCATCAGGATGTCTCTACAGCCCTGAAGTATGTTCTCTAGCTATGAATCTAACTTCATCTTCTAATGAACTACAAGAAATTGTCTAATTTTGTCATAGATGATAGAATTCTCAGGAGCTCTGATCCACTGAAAATCAACCCTGGCATATTTCCCTGAAGATAGATTTCCATCTCTACAGTTAATAATTACCAGTCTCAGATTGACTCCAGCAACCATGGTTTAGAGCTGTTCCTTAGTTTGCTCATCTATAAAATGGGGATGATGCTTGTCTGCCTCTGAAGTGCTTCATGGCTGGAAAATTCTCTGGACATTTTTTTTATATCTGTCAGGTGACATGGCCTCAGCAGAGCCTGAGTCACTTGCTGGAAAACTTGAAAAATAGCTTTACATAGCAATGTTAACTATTTCACTATGGATCAATTTTTAGCAGAAACATCGAACTAATGTGCCAGTAACTTTTGGATATTTGGTTTGGGTGCAGTGGGAACCATTAGTTGCTGAGATGTAGAATAAGAATTTAGTCCCCTTAAACCGCCTCTACAAAGGGCGGGAAAAAGATGAATTTCTTGGTGTACCTCCCTCCCCCCTTCTTAACCCCACCCCACAGGTGTTAACAAAAGCCTCAGCAACCTGTGAGATACTAAAAATGAGAACCAACTACCATGCTTTCCTGATGCTAAAAGCCTCAAACAGTCCCTTATTCACCTGTTCAAACTACAAGATTTCCTCCCGTTTCAGGATAAAATCCATAGCTTTTAATTCAAAATTAAAAACGTTTGCTCTCATTTCACAGACTAACATAAAATAAGCTTGATTCTGACATACAGTAATTTTGAGATTGTCACTCCACATTTCAATGTGTGTTTTGTCTTGATTTCTAATACACGAGTCTGCATTTTCAACTTGTGAAAATTACATAACAGGTGACGTACAAAAGAACAACTTTTCTGATTTTCATAATCATTTAAGGGCATTTTCACATTATCATTCATAAAGACACCAAAACAGGTTGTGGAATGGGAGTGTTGACTGTTACGATGGATTGTGTTAGGACTCTATACGTGGATATAATGCATTATGTAACCAAGGATTTTGTGTACGTATTTAAAATTTCATACTATATTTTTGTTCCAGAAGTGGATGTTAATCTGAACTGGGTAATCATTTGGCCACGTTCTTTTTGTTTTTTTTTTTTTGCATGATTATTGACTGTTAGCCATTGAGAACTAAACAGTCATTTTCTAGTAGACTGGAACTTATCATAGGTGCAGGAGCTAGGGGTGTGGCAACATCCCCTGGCTTGAAGTGGTTTCCATCAGATACAATTTACAGTTTGGTTCAAAGGCTCTCTACACTCCCACTATACAAATTGTTTGAGCAACCTTGGAACTTACTGACAGTTTCTCATACGAAGGAGAAGGGAGGTGAAAAGACTTCTGTATCAATCTTCTGTTCCCTTGTGGATAGCTATCAGCTAGCTATTATCAGTTCAGGCATAGGCTTGTTCGAAATAGGTTTATACAGTAACAAGTAGCGTGTTTCCATAGCAGCTGTAGTCTAATGATTTTCCTCATTTGACTTTTTTTTTCCTCCTCATCAGTTTTGAAGGGCCGTATTAAACAACAAAAAGCATATTTAGGTCAAGTAAAGAAGCGTTTGCTAGTACAAACTCTGTGCTAAGCATTCTGGGAGAGTTCTTTCTTGCAGCAGATAAAGGTTCTTTGTGGCTAGCAGCAGAAACTGCAGCACTATCTTCGCAATTTCTTTTTATCTTGGATATGTTCTGCAGATCTTTGAAAAACAGGAATCAGAAGCTGTTTTTTAACTGTATGGAATACTTTTTCAGCTGTATCCTACAGTAATAGCATATGGTGAAAGCATCCTATTAGAGAGAGTTTTACAGCTGAACTGTCATTTTATTTTTCCATCACCTTCCTATTTTATAAGGCTGGATTTTTGGCAGCCTCCTGTTTAACTAAACAAGATTGCATTATAGAAGCTGGTGGCTTTTATTTTAGTGAGGTACTTGATCCTGGACCTGAAGATGATGCAAAGGATAATTGTTCCTGTGGAGCAAAGGAAGACATTCTGCAAATGGAGCCAGGGTTGCTAGAAATGCAAATTCAACACATTTGGAATGGGTTGCACGACTAGTGTGGTTCTGTTTAAAGGCATTCGTACAGTTTTTGAAAGAAACTGTGCTTATATTTGCAAACATCAAGGAGAAAATAATGTCCTTGAATATACAGCACACAGTTTGACCAACGAGGATTCAGGACTACTGATTCATGCATCCCTGGTAAATACTGACTTGTTTAACATAGTTTTCAATTAGTGAGTGAAATTAAAAATCCACATGATAATGTGTATGTAATATCTGTTGTATAAAATGAATTTAATATTGTAGACAATGCACTTGCTGGAATGTGTCATGCGTTGCACACGTGTGCATACAAGCCTAGATACAAAAGCTTAAATGTTTTATAGATTTGTACTGATATAGCTTTGAAGAAGCTTTGACTCATGATAGAGGGTTTACATGTTCCCATAGTCTGCAATTTGCTGCTGTTAGATCTTATAAGGTACTTATCTTACTTGAAATGACCAAGACAGATTACTATAATATTTGGGAAAAAAAAGAAACCTTAGGACTATTGGTATGTTAAACCCCAATGCAGGTTTAAATTTTTCATTTTCAAATGAACTTACTATGGGTGGGTTTTTTAGGAAGTACACTACTATAGTAAACTAAACTGGTGAAAGGGGTAGGAGAGTATGCTAGAAGAAAAATCTTTATGGGAGAGCTAATTGCTTTCTAAATGTCTTCTGTTTTTTTGAGGCTCTCTAGGTGTTGTCTGATAGTCCCACCTCAAAACCGGTTTCCTGCGTATCTTCTTCATGCTCCCCAGACTGGTGACGCACATATGCGTCAGATGTATTGTGTCTGGGCCCAAGGGGGTGGAAGTGGGCACCGGTTGCTGACCAATTCGCAAAGTGATTTTGGTAGATTTGTAAGGTTATTTTAAATGCTGTATGCACTGCTCATATTAGCTTCTCTGTTGCTGACAAGCTGCATAAAAGAGCTGGAGGGGTGTGTGTGTGTGTGTGTTGAGGGTAGATTTAAAGGGCTATTTATGAATACAAGTTTGTGTTTGAGAATCTATAGTGTCTGTTTAGGTGTTTAGGTTGAGACTAGTTGCAGTTACAGAGAGCTCATAATTTCATCAGGGCATTATAGAAATTAATTCAACGGTATGCTTGATTTTTTTTTTAAAAGTCTTAATTTTTGTAATACTCACCTTGGCCCTTTTTTTTTCTCCCTATGTTCTGACTATAACAAAAGACTTAATCTGATGCAGGGAATAGGGGCTTTCTGAGTATAGGAGTAGATGCTGAAAATTTTGACCATTCTCCTCAAATACGTTTTCTAAATTACTCAAGGTATCCTCTACCTTCAGTAGTTATGTTGTATATTTTGAAAGTGTGTGTGTGTCTGTGTGTCCGTGTAAGTAAGTAAAAGCTGACATAAAAAGAATGGCTTCCTTAAACAACCTCAATCAGATCCTCACTGTCGGCCATTTTTGAACCATTGGTCTCATTCCACAAGTAATTAAACACTATTAAAACATTTTATTTTTTGACTTGGAAAAAATCAGTTTGTCTTGCACTAAAATCAGTATTAACAGTACAAAATAAAATAAGCCATAAAAACAAATCCTTAAGCTGCAGTTAACTCAGATTAGTTATATAAATCCAAATATGTGAGTGTGCAGAGAAATAGGAAAAATTTAAGGCAGGGATGACATTTCATAACTTAAGCTAGAGTGAAAATTTGTTATATTGCATTTACATTGTCACTTATTCCTTTGCTTTATTTAGTAATTTTTTGTTCCAGCTGCTATTGCCCCAGGGTTCAGTTGATATTGGTTTAGTTCAGCCTTACAAAATTGGCATATAAATGGGTCAGATTAGGCACAAAATTTGCCTGCCTGCCTGTTGCAATTATGGTGATATTTATGTGACAGACATGGAGCTGCTCTAATTTTTGAATACTGTATATTGACCTAGTTATTGGGATATTAACTGTATGAATAGATTGGTTTAATTTAACCAGCAGAAAGGAAATAGTGGCACAAGTTAAATGATTCCATGGTAAACACTTCAGGTGTATGAAACAGTGGGAGAGCAATCCTCTTTGAGGTGTCTGGCTTGCAGGGCGATCTTAGGTAAAATGGTGCCCTAGACGAACTTATATTTTGGTGCCTCTGTCTTATGTGGGCATGGGCCCCCCCCCATTGACCCTAACCTTTGCACTGTGCCCCCTGTACCCCCAACCTCTGTACCCCCCTCCTGTGCCCCCATGGGGAAACTGACTTGGATGCATGGAGAAGCTGGCATTGCTGCTTGCTCCCACCCAGAACACTGCTCCTCCGCACACCTGTAGGAAGCTGTGAGGGGAGGAAGCGAGGAGCAACACCAGGGCTCCCTGCAGCCAAGTCACTTTCTCCACCTGAGCTGTGTAAGGGGAGGGCAGGAGAGCAGCAGCTCCTGATGCTCACCTCACTGCACAGCCCAGGTGGGGAAAGTGACTTGGATGCAGGGAGCCCTGGTTTTGCTCCTTGCTCCCCCCTTCACTGGCCACTAGGGGGGCATAAAGGAACGTTTGGGGGAGAGGGGTGGGGAGCAGTATCTGTGCATCACCGCCACCCCCCCCCCCCCCAATGTTCCTGCATTGGAAGGAAGCAGGGAAAAATTTGGGCGGCCTCCAATGTGGTGCTCCCCTGCCAGCCAGGAGCAGTTCCTGACACTACACCAGCAGTGCTCGCCACTGCGCTGCCGCATGGCGCCACCCCCCCGACCACAGCACCCTGGATGGTCGCCCATCCCGAAGGCTGGCCCTGTGCTGATCTCCTGCTGAGCTGTCTTTGTTGATTTGGTGCAGAAGGGTAAAAGCCCAGGAACTGAAAAGAACAAAGGACCTTTGTCTGGCTAAACAGGACACCCCTGAGCAGGGAGGTAGCTGTGAGGAGAGCTGTTCCGGAAAACCAGACTAACACACACCCACCCACCTGGGGGTCTGAAGAAGCTTAGCTAGTTTAGATCATCAGGTGATGCCAAACCTCAGGTATGAGAAATGCGTGTAGAGTCTCTTGTTTTAAAATTCTCATCATTTTATGCTTTCTTCTAATTTTTGGTAAATAAACAAAATAATTGTGGTTTGTGAGTGTTTTTTTTTTTTTTTTTGGGAAGGTTGTCTGGTCACTGTATATACCTCTGGTCACAGAAGGGAAGAACAGCAGGTGCTTAACCTAGTTGGACCTGCTTGTTAAGCAGCATGGTTGATATACAGAATACAATAGCCAAGTGTCTGGTTTAAAAGCAGGGAAAAATGAATAATTCTGCCCTAGGAGAGGTTAAGGCATGAAGCTTGACACCTGAGGAGTGCACTCAGAACAGGAAGGGGACAGAGGTGCAGCTCACTCTGCAACAAAGATAATTTAGTTTAAAAAACTCATGCAAGAAGAAATAGTTAAATTTTAAATTCTAGGATCTCTCAATCACACATTGAATGAAAATTTGTACCATTTTCTCTAAATGCAGATGACTTTTGGGAGAAGAATTTGACTTTCCACCCCTCAAGAATCATGTTTAAAAGCTGTGCTTGGAAGGGAGAGGCTACTGCAGGGGTGGGTAAACTACAGCTTGGGGGCCGCATCCTGCCCTCCAGATGTTTTAATCCAGCCCTTGACCTCCAGCCGGGGAGTGGGGTCGGGGGCTTGCCCCGCTCTTCACGGCTCCCAGAAGCAGTGGTATGTCCCCCCCTCCAGCTCCCAAACATAGGGCTCCTAAACGCTGCTCCTGCCCCCGCAGCTCCCATTGGCCACGCCTGGCTGTGCCTCCGCATTGGAGCCAGAGGGAGGACATGCCGCTGCTTCTGGGAGGTGCTTGAGATAAGTGCCACCTGGAGCCTGCACCCCTGACCCCCTCCTGCCCTCCAAACCCCTTGGTCCCAGCCCGGAGCACCCTCCTGCACCCCCAGCCTCACCCCAGAGCCCACAACCCCAGCCTGAGCATTCACCCCCTCCTGCACCTCAACCCCCAATTATGTGAGCATTCATGGCCCGCCATACAATTTCCAAACCTAAATGTGGCCCTTGGGCCAAAAAGTTTGCCCACCCCTGGGCTACTGGGTTCCTATCACGGAGGAGATAGGCAGGACCACAAGGGATTAGCAAGGCATCACTTTACAGTATCATCTTTTCCCTTTACTCGCCTTGCAGCAGAACGGATGGGTGGATGATGTTTTCTCAAGAGTAAGTTGTCTGCTAGGATTTGTGTTTGAAATGCAAACCATCCCATTTTCTTTGTTTAGGAGACTGGGTAGTCTATAGTATTCTTGAGAGAGCAACCCATTAATTTCTAGAGTAAATAATTGAAATAAAATTTTCTGCAAAGAACCCTGGTCTGGAATTTAAACAGTTTCTTCTTGGCTCTGGCTTAGCTAGCTCTGTCATTTAGCTGTTGATAGACAACTGCCACCAAGCATTGCTCCCTCCTGCAGCAGTTTTTCTTTCCCTTCCTTGTCTCTAGTTATTTCAAGGCAGATCAGGTACTTCTAACTGAGATATAGTTTTGTCACAGTGACAACAGTGGATTCCAGGAGGTCCCTCTCCAGTGCAAGAACAAGCACTAAGGGCTTTGATTCCCTTGAATGAACAGTATTTAAAAACTTCCATTAATGGATAGTCTTTAGGAAGTGGTTCTTGGGAGAAATCTGTTTGCATAGTTGGATATCAGTGAAATGGCGAGGGAGTAACTAAAAGTCTTGGACCAGGTGCACTCTGCAGGAGTCTCTTTTCTACTATCTATGGTGCTGAAGAAGTCAGGAGGTCTCCACCTAGTATTAAATCAGAAATGGCTCTGCTCTTCCATTGCCTAAAAAAAATTAAGGTAATCTGGAGATAGGATGGAAATTTAGTAGATTTAGTGTGTCTCTGCACGTTGCCATCAACTTTCATATCAATATACTTGTTCTTCCATTTGGGCCAAGAGTATTTTCAGCATACCACTTTCCCCTGGGGTCTTGTCTCCAGGCTCAGGATCTGCAGGAAGAACTCAGTAGGGCCTCATGCCCAAATGGATAAAAATAATTTAGCCCGGGGGATTTTAAATTTAACCCCAAAAATATTAAAGATCACAGTGTCGATTTTCATCATATTGGGTCTTCCTGCCTTTTTCCATATGCCGTTCATTCAATGAAAAGGTCATTTACTAAATATTAAGCACTAATTTTAATTTTAATTCATATTAAGCTTTACAGAAACAAACCATTTTTTTATATTTTCAAGAACCCAAAGAGGAAGTATTAAATTTTACTCAATTCTTTGCCTTCAGAGTTCTTCTTATGTATCCATTGCCTGCATATCTTTCATTTCATCTCACCTTTCTCCACTTTTCGGTCTTTGTTTTGCTTAACCCAATTACTCCCTTTGTCTCCCTCCACTCTTTGATTTATTTTTGTTTCCATGCTGTCATCTATACTTGGAAAGTCTTAGACTATATTCCAGAATTCCTCCTTAATAGCCAATTATTTCTTGAAGTTCTTCTGTATTGGTATTGTTACTAACTATGGGCTTGTCTATGCGGTTTTCTTTCCCTCAGATCCCATCCAAGTACAGGAAAAACCTTGAGTCTCAGTGCCTTTCTGTACCTGGGCTGCTGTTCCTTGAAAACAAAATGATCTCTATCTTTTATTTGGCATTTCTGATTTAAATTCCACTGTTTTTATTGTAACAATGCCAGATTCTCTAGGCAAGGAAAATTCTTCAAAAACAGTATTTTATTACGGTAATGCATAGGGCCATCTGATATGGTGTCATTGTGTTAGGGAATAAAACTGTCCCTGCCTAAAGACTTTACTATCTAAATAGATAAAACAGACAAATAGTAGGGGAAAGGGGTAGAATAGAAGCAGAGTGAACAATGCGATGGCAGCAAATCTCATATTCTATTTTTTTTGTTTCATTTAAATTAGAGCCGTCAAGCAATAAAAAAAATCGTGATTAATCACACTGTTAATAATAGAATAACATTTATTTAAATAGTTTTGGATGCTTTCTATATTTTCGAATATATTGATTTCAATTACAACACAGAATACAAAATGCACAATGCTCACTTTATTTTTGATTACAAGTATTTTCAGTGTGTAAAAACCAAAAAAATAGTATTTTTAAATTCACCTAATACAAGTACTGTAGTGCAATCTATTTATCATGAAAGTTGGACTTACAGATGTAGAATTATGTACAAAAAAAGCATTCAAAAATAAGTATAAAATTTTAGAGCCTGCAAGTCCACTCAGTCCTACTTCTTATTCAGCCAATCGCTCAGAAAAACAAGTTTGTTTACATTTGCAAGAGATAATGCTTCCAGCTGCTTGTTTACACGGTCACCTGAAAGTGAGAACAGGCGTTCTCATGGCACTGTTGTAGCCGGCGTCACAAGGTATTTACATGCCAGATGCGCTAAAGATTCACATGTCCCTTCATGCTTCAACTGACATTCCAGGGGACATGCATCCATGCTGATGATGGGTTCTGCTTGATAACAATCCAAAGCACTGTGGACCGATGCATGTTCATTTTCATTATGTGAGTCAGATGCCACCAGAAGAAGGTTGATTTTCTTTTTTGGTGGTTCGGGTTCCATAGTTTCCGCATCAAAGTGTTGCTCTTTTAAGACTTTTGAAAGCATGCTCCACACCTCGTCCCTCTCAGATTTTGGAACGCACTTCAGATTCTTAAACCTTGGGTTAAGTGCTGTAGCTATCGTTAGAAATCTCGACATTGGTACCTTCTTTGCATTTTGTGAAATCTGCAGTGAAAGTGTTCTTAAAATGAACAATATGTGCTGGGTCATCATCCAAGACTGCTATAACATGAAATATATGGCGGAATGCGGGTAAAACAGAGCAGGGGATATACAGTTCTCCCCGAAGGAGTTCAGTCACAAATTTAAACTTTTTTTTTTTTTTTTTTAACGAGTGTCATCAGCATGGAAGCATGTCCTCTGGAATGGTGGCTGAAGGATGAGGGGGCATACGCATGTCTAGCATATCTGGCACTTAAATACCTTGTAGTTCCCACTACAAAAGTGCCATGCGAATGCCTATTCTCACTTTCAGGTGACGTTGTAAATAAGAGGGCAGCATTATCTCCTGTAAATGTAAACAAGCTTGTTTGTCTTAGCAATTGGAAGAACAAGAAGTAGGACTGAGTGGACTCGTGGGCTCTGATGTTTTACCTTGTTTTGTTTTTGAGTGCAGTTATGTAACAAAAATACTATATATTTTTAAATTGCACTTTCACGACAGATTGCACTACAGTACTTTTATGAGGTGAATTGAAAAATACTATTTCTTTTATCATTTTTACAGTGCAAATATTTGTAATAAAAATAATGTACACTGATTTCAATTACAACATAGAATACAATATATATGAAAATGTAGAAAAACATCCAAAATATTTAAATTTCAATTGGTGATTCTACTGTTTAACAGTGCAATTAAAACTGCTATTAATCACAATTAATTTTTTTGAGTTAATCGTGTGAGTTAACTGCGATAATCGACAGCTCTAATTTAAATCCTTTTAGTGGATTTAAGGATTTTAGGAGAGGATTAGGTAAATAGAAAGATAAAGGAGGGTGGGAGGTGGAGAAGAGTGGGCAGGTTATGTTGGAGCAAACAGCCAATCAGCACTGGAAAAAAATATTCAGAATGAAAACTGCAGGAAGCAATGTGACACCTGTAATTTTCAGTGTCCTTGAACTGCTTTCTGTGCTGCTATGCTAGTTTCAGTCTTTTTCAGTTCTGTTCAATACTTAATCTTTAAAATTGCTGCTTAGTAATGAAAGCATTGAGATCAGTTGTCAGATTTTAAAGATCTTTAATGTAGCTTGTATACTATGACTTGGTCCTCTAAAGGACTTGGTTAATCAGTATTCGAGAATCTTTCAATTAGTTCAGTCTGCCGTGGAAAAATATTTTTAATATGAAAATTGTGACTTAATTTTTGAATGCGGGATTTCCTAGATGTGAGAGGGAACATGGGTCATGTCATTGCATGGATTCGGAAAGGCTGCATGCCTAGGCCCTGAATGTGGTGAATTAGATAATCCTAACTTTTCAAAAGCAAGATCAGGTATCTACTAAAAACAATCAAAAAAATTTGCCAACCTAATTCTTACACAAAGTAAAATTCTCAACTAATTCCAAATGCATTAATATAACCTGTTAACTCAACAGTATTATAAGCTTTAGATATTGGTGAATGTCATCTTCTGCATAGTCTAGTGACAGAAATACTTGTGAGTCCCTCGCAAATCTGAATACACTGGGATGTCAGAAGGACTAAGGGCTTGTCTACATGGGAGAAATTGATTGGCTTATTCCACTATAGCTATGCCAATCAGCTGTAGCTATTCTGGAATGACTTCCTGTGTGGACACTTTCTTCTTGAATAATATTACAATTTTTATTTCGAGAATAATGTCTACCTAAGTTCCGTGTAAGCTGTGCGGCTGCGCAGCAGCCTTATTAGCACTGTGCAGGGGCTCAGGGAACCTGCCCGGGGAATGGCCGAGGGAGGGGTACCCCTACCCTGGCCCAAACCTGGCCAGGGCGGCCCGGACCCAGCCGCAGCCAGGGCACCCTTACCCAGGCCCAGCTAGGCCCGAACCTGCCAGGGGAGAGGCGCCTATCCTGCGGCTCCAGCCCTGGAGCTGCCGCAGCGAGGAGGGGCGCCTTTCCAGCACACACCCAGGCAAGACCACACCCAGGTGCAGACACAGACTGCAGTCAGATCTGTGTAAGAGGATTCACCCAGCATTCACATGCGCAGCCACTGTGGAGAGAGAAACCCCAGATAATATTGTCTTGCACTGTATAGAAAGATCTGCACTGTGCCAGCTCATAAACATTTGCCCTCTCCCTCAGTGTGGAGACAGAGAGATGCACAACTTCTTCCCCCCACCCACCATATGAATTGCACAAGCTGGGTTATATTATAGACAAGAAATAAGTTTATTAACTATAAAAGATAGGTTTGAAGTGATTATAAGGGATAGCAAACAGAACAAAGCAGATTACCAAACAAATAAAACAGTACATGCATACTAAGCTTAACATCTTTGAGACTGGTTTCAAGAAGTAATTTCTCACCCTTAATGTTGTTTCAGGCAAGTTGCCGAGTTTCTGTAACTAAGAGTTCCAGTTATTTCTCTTTACATACTAGATTCCTGTCTTAGTCTGGACTCAGCCCTTGCCTTTCCCACCTCTCAGTTTCTTTGTCTCTTCAGGTACTTTCAGCAGTTTCTTTCTTGGGCAGGAAAGCAACAGAGGAGAGTCCTGTTTGCCTTACTCCCCAGCCTTAAAAAAAGATGTACATAAGGCAGGAATCTTTCGTTTTCCCCGTCTTGACCTCCCCTTCGGTTGAGTGGAAAATTACTAGAAGTCCAAGATAGTGTTTAGTACCAGGCGGCAGGACCACCTGACTAAGTAGTGTCACAGCTACGTTCCAGAACGCCTCTCAGGAAGGAGAGAGGTTAGTATCTTTAAAGTCTTATTGCTTCTTCCTAATGGCCCATCAATGCAGCTAGTCTGTTGTCTGGTGGGTGTCTCCCAGATATACACACAGTTGTAATTGTTACATGGTCAGTAATCTTTCCAATGACTACCTTTTGAAGACCCATCTTGCGTAAAATACATCTGTTATGCCATATCCATATCATAAGCATATTTCCATAAAGAATATGGGGTGTAACGTCACAATGTATAATGAGGATTCCAGAGTGCATCATTCTGCACTTATAAGCATTGAATTTTATCTGCTGTTTTATCACCCAGTCACTCACTTTTATGAGATCTCTCTGTAATTCCTTTGGACTTAACTATCTTGAATGATAGTGTATCATCTGCAAACTTTGCCATTTCATTGTTTCATCTCCTTTTCTAAATAATAAATATGTGGAACAGGACAGGTCTCAATATGGATCCTTGGGGAACTCTGTTGTCCACCTCTTCATTGTAAAAACTGACTATTTATCCTACTCTTCATTTCCTATCTTTCAACTGATTACTGATTCACGAAAGGACCTTCCCTCTTATCCTGTGGCTACTTAGATTCCTTTAAGAGCCTTTGGTGAGGGACCGTGTGAAATGCTTTCTGAAAATCCAAGTACACTGTGTCAACTGGATCACCCTTATACATGTGCTTGCTGATTTTCTTAAATAATTCTAATAGGTTGGTGCAGCATGACTTCCCTCTAGAAAAGCTGGTTTGACACGTCTCCAACAAATCGTGTTTATATATGTGTCTGATAACTCTGTTCTTTCTATAGTTTCTTCCAATTTGGTCGGTACTGAAGTTAGGCTCTCTGGCTTGTAACTGCCATGATCTCCTCTGGATACCTTTTTTAAAATTAGCATTATGTTAGCTGCCTTCTAGTCATCTGGTTCAGAGACTGATTTCAGTGATGGGTTACGTGCTGCTGTTAGAGTAGCAGCCGTGTTAGTCTGTATCCGCAAAAAGAAAAGGAGTACTTGTGGCACCTTAGCGACTACCCAATTTATTTGAGCACAAGTTTTTGTGAGCTACAGCTCGCTTCATCGATGAAGTGAGCTGTAGCTCACGAAAATTTACGCTCAAATAAATTCGTTAGTCTCTAAGGTGTCACAAGTACTCCTTTTCTTTATGCTACTGTTAGTAGTTCTGCAGTTACACATTTGAGTTCCTTCATAACTCTTGGGTGAATACCATTGGGACCTTGACATTAATACCATTTAGTTTATCAGTTTGTTCTAAAACTTCTATTGACACATCAGTTTGGGACACTACTTCAGTTTTGTTGCCTAGAAAAAATAGCTGTGATGTGGAGTGTCTCCCCACATCCTCTGCAGTGAAGACTGATGCAAAAGAATTCATTTAGCTCCTCTGCAATGGCCTGGCCTTCCTTGAGTGCTGTTTTAATACTTTTGTCATCTAGTGGCTCCCAGTGCCTGTTTGGCAGACTTCCTGCTTCTGATGTACTTGAAAACTATTTTACTGTTGGTTCTTGCATATTTAGCAAGTTACTTCAGATTCTTCGTTGGCCTGCTTAATTATACTTTTAAATTTTACTTGCCAGAGTTTGTGCTCCTTCCAATTTTTTTATTAGCATTGACATCCAAATTTTATTGATGCAGAATAGAAAGAAAAACAAAGACACTTGATCATCCTCTTTGTCAGGAAGCGAGATGTCTTTACACCTACCAGTGTCCAGCAGTGACATTGAAGACCTCTTAAGTAGGCATGCTGTGACCAGTAATGAATGGTCATTGAAATGGTCTGTCACAGAGCTAATATTGTGTCATTGGGGGACTGCTGTGATAGATTACACCAAATGCATGTTCTGCTTAACAGGAGGTGTGAGTCCGGGCTCATTACCAGATGCTTCTTTCCTTTGGTGTTCTCAGATGTCATTGATCCCCAGAATAGTATGCAAGATCAAACAGGATAGAACTGTGGTCATTCTGATAGCTTCTTACTAGCCATGACAGCTTTGGCTACCAGGCCTGCTAATGAGGTCCATACAGTCTCCTCTACACCTCCCGGTCTGCTGAGTCATCCCATAATATTCTAGAAGCAAAATCCGATGTTATGCCTTATGGCTTGGATGTTAGCTGGTTGAGTGCTATCAATAGACTGCCCTATTAGATTCAGAAAATTGTTATCCACAGCAAGACATCTTCCACCAGGAAGACTTTCTCCTCCAAATGGAATTTTTTTTTTACATAGCAGTAGCAGGGTGGATTTGATTTAAATCACTAGTCAAGAAGACTAGATTTAATCATGGGTTTCTACATAAAAGTGCATTCTTGTTGGTTGTTATAACCTTCATACATATTCTTCACAACTCAGAGATAGATATAGGTTTCATTTTTAGAAGGTACACACTATACATTTTTAAACAGGGATTTATTTTGAAAACTTTTCAGATTATTTTTACAGCTATATCAGAAAATGAATGATTGGTTATTTCATTTACCAAAGATAACTGAAACAGATATTTATGAAGTCATTGGGAGGTGATCTCCAATTCAACAGGTTAATCAGTAATATTTGGAGGCTTTTCTTGCCATGCTGTATTAGGAAGAGAACATCATCAGACAGACATTGAAATTGTTTTATTTAACTAAAACAACAACGTTATGTATTCTGGATTTTTTTTCAACAGCAAACCTATAATTTAACAAAACAAGCATATATCCCTCGTTTCTCACATTTGTCTCTAGACTTCTCCTTGTCCAGATCTATTTCGTCCCCAACAATCTTCTATTCATTGAACTTTTTGAAACTGCACTTTTAGAGAGGTAAGGGATTGACTCTGTGTACACAAATTTGTAGAGGGACAATAGAGTTGAGGTCTGTTATTTTTCACCTCTATTTATTTTATTTTAAAAACATTTTTTGCTGTTAACAGGCATGTTACCTCTGGAAACACAAATCCACAGTTTGAGAACTGCAAAACTAGGCATCTCTGATGGTATCTTCTTGACTGAGCACTGAGTCCCATTGGGTAGATAGAAAGATTAACCTAAATAATCTATACAGAAGTCTGTGGAACCTCATAAGATTGGGTCCCTAATCCATGAACTATTGGAACTCATTTACAAAACTTTTCTTCAACATTATAGGAATCTATTGTCTCATACCATAGAATTAGAATTTATAATCCCTATTCCATGATGAGATATCTTTGAGCTATAATGTATCTTAATTAAAACTATGTTTAGATCGGATTTTTTTGATAAAATGTTTTTTGAGGAAAAAAAAAACTATTCTTTTCCACCCCCAAATCATTGATATTTATCCACCCTGATCAGTAGGCCAAAACAATAGATCCAGTAGAGGCATTGATACTGAAGATTCTTGACAATGTGCTGAACTGGCCTTTACTCTTAAGACCACCTTGCAGCAATATTGGCATGTCATTGCCTGGTATCATCACACTCAATCTTCTCACATCCATTAGTATCAAAATTCCTTACAGGCCTCTTTCATACTTACCCTTTGGTTACAGACCTGACTCCCTTGCGGGATCTCAACTTTGTCCTCTTGCATCTCAGTCTTCTCTGAACCACGGACCAAATGCTAAGTACATCACCTTATCGTCAAGATGGTCTTTTTGGTGGCCATCACTTCAGCTTGGAGTCACTGAGGTCTAAGCTCTCACTGAAGGATGCATGAGGCAGTTCAGCCATAGGGACAAGGTGGTTTTAAGATTACACCCTAAGTTCCACCTGAGGGTCCGTTGAGACTTGCACTTGAGCCAATTGATAACCTTGCCAGTTTTCTTCCTTCAGCTTCACTTTATGTTTGGAATGAGGAAACTGCACACGCTGCATGTCTCCAGTGCTGTGCAACATTACCTTAATAGGGCCAAGGCTTTTTAATTGTCTCCTCGCTTCTTTATGGCTGTTACTGGCACACCTGCTATCATCTGCCTGGCAAGCCTCATCCTCCAAACATTGACATACTCCACCAGGGTAAAGGCTGCATCTACTGCCTGCCACAGGAACATTGCAGTCTCAGATGTGTAAGGCTGTGGAGCGACTCTACTGATTTCCGTTAAACATTCTGACTTTGGCATGGCAGCCAGGAGAGAGTGAGTTTGGGAGGGCAATGCTACAGTTGTTTGGTATGGCTGGAACTCCTGACTCTTACCACCCAGGTAGCATGTTGTTTTGCTGGTGACCTACAGTGGCATAGTCAGAGAATGTTACTTACCCTGATGTGACTGTGGTTCTTGTAGATGTTGTAGTCAGTGTAGACTCTCCCTACATCCCTACTTTTTGGAGTCCTCCGCTAACATGGGCTTTGAATTGCAGGGGAACTGGAGGAGGGTCATGGCCATCCTACTCTTTATGCCATCATATGGGAGCATGAGGAGGCACAAGGGGTGTGTGTGTGTGGGGGGACTCTTCAGAGACTAGTGTGCAAAGAAAGTCCGGTCTTGCACGCATATGCACTTATGACATCTCAAAGTCCAGTCTACTCATGGCAGGACTATTTATTAGCTAGACAATCCCTAAAAGGTATTTGTCTAACCTGCTCTTAAAAATCTCGTGTTGTTCTTTCTGATTCATTGTAACAGGTTTCAGAGTAGCAGCCGTGTTAATCTGTATTCGCAAAAAGAAAAGGAGTACTTGTGGCACCTTAGAGACTAACCGATTTAGTTAATTTGTTAGTCTCTAAAATGCCACGAATGCTTCTTTTCTTTTTAATTCATTGTAGTTTATTCTAATACATCTCAATGAAGAAAAAATAATGGATGTAATTATAGCCATGGAAGTTGGTGATATTAACACTGGCTGTGTAATAATAGTTAATGACCTTCTTCCTAGACCCAGCCCCATGATCTGGGTCAGGGTGAAAAAGTTTAGTTATCAGCATTCCTGTGCCTCATGATGGTCCTTACTCCAATAATACTGTCATTCTTCTGCTCTTCAAAGTTGCCCATCCTTCCTCAAAGTCCCCATATGAGATTCTCATGTTATCTACATCCCTCCTAGTCCCCATCCTCCATGGTGTACTATTATTCATCAAGGAATCAGATGTGGGTGGGCATGCATGGTGAGCAAGTCTTTTGGGAGTGGAAAGGAGACATCTATGTGAAGGGTTGAGAATAGGAGACTACTTGTCTGTTGGGTAGAGAGCCTGGGTGCATGAGGGATTTAGTTTAGTCAGGAGAGCCCAGTGTCTCCTCGCCAAGGTATTGGTGTTTTGTGTACCAGGGGAGCCAGAGTATCTGCTCCAAGTAAGTGGTGTGGAAAGTGCTCCTAGGGCACGAAGTGCATTAAGTGCTCCTTATTGCACTAGGCAGCAGTGCTATGGGGAGCCCTTCAACCGCCAGTGCTTATTGTGATGTGTTTGTAAAGATGAAGAGACTGAGTTTTGGGATATTTTGTTAGGATAGTAGGATATGTGAGCTGAGGTTGGTGTGGGGTGAATCTTTGCTTAACTGGCAATTGCCTGAATTTTTAGCAAGGGTGTTCTAGGAAATACATATGAGTAACCTTAACTTGTAAGGTAAAAGTTATTTTGTTTGGGGATATGTTTTAAGGCTTTCTAAATCAAGTGATTTCATAATTCCTTTCCTGGCTTTGATATAGCATAGTAGTTAATTTTCTGCTGTTTTAATATGCTTAATCAAAGGCTAAATGGAGTAACAATAAACTACCCAGTAAGAGAATATGATAACTCAATTTAGATGGAATTTTTTTTTTTAAGAGTTAAGTGATTTTAGGAGCACAGGCCTCATTGAATATTACTAAATTGCATAGGCATGTTTTGAAATCCCACCCTTCACTTTAAGCTCAGTAAATCAAATGCACTTTGTTGGCATCTCCCTTTTTAAAATTTAACTTTGGATCTACAAAACAACTTGATTGATATAGCTATGTTTGGCAGGTAGTTATTGCACATTTTAGCTGATCTTTTTCTTTTGCTAAAAAAATATCTCCTTGACTAAAGTTTTTGTCCCAACCTGACTAGTCAGAGAAACTGGGAAGAGTGGTGGGAGACCATACAGATTAGAAATATGTTTATCTGCTAAGCTATGATTTATGTTAATTGGTCAAAGGGGGTTTCCTGACATAATCTGTTCATGTCATATTTTTAAAATGTCAATATTTTAATCAAAGGAGAAGCATTCATTTTTATGGAAACTGTATAAACTGAAAATGGAGAAGAGGATAAACTAAAAAACTTGAAAAAAATCATAAAACTAATACTATACAGCTATAGTTCAGTACAATACATTTTTCATAAATACTTCTGTATTTTTAAAACTAACACTGTTTTAAAACTATCATGCTGATATTTTTTCTCCACTCTTTTGGGGAACAGAAGAGAAACTCTTTATTTGAATGCCACTGGGTTAATTTTAATTCAATGTAAAAGAAGCTGCTGAGCAGCCATTTGGGTTTTAAATGAAGGATTTTGGCTATGACTGACCTAAGTAGACACATCAGTAAGAGTAAAAAAAAAATTACACTGTAAATAGTGTTAACATTTTAACTCTGAAGTTTTTATTGTTCATATTAATGTTTACAAATTCATTATGCCTAGTAAACTGGTGACCTTAAAATTCTGATTACATCTTATGTATATAAAAATCGCAGTCAATCTTGATGAAACAGATTCCTGTTTGGCAGCTGCATCCTCAAGTAATGGTATAATTTAGTTTAAACTGCTCTGTATTTCCGTACTGTGAAAACAAAAGGAGGCAGTGTAAAATAGAAGCAAAGGTGCAGCTAAACATTCTTGAACTATTGTCTGCTTTTATTTACACAGGAAAATAATCTGTTTTTGTAAATTTAAATAAAATTGCTATGGTTTCCTTCCTAACTTTTAACACAGCTGTGAAGAAGGTTGTTTACCAGGCACTACTTTTGTTCTTCAATCAGTTCAGTGGTCAAGTTGTAAAGAAATATTTTTAAAATATAAAACATGGAGCTGTAAGCTCATTTGTTGGAGAGAAGGCTAACACATAATAGAAAAATATAATTACATTTTTCAGATTCAGAATGGCCAGTTAATTCATTATGTATCCTTATTGTGTGGAATGCTTGCAAACACTAAACTGTATTTATTGTTGTACACAGAGTACCGTTAGCTAAACTCAGTTTCCAGTTACAGTGATTTGTAAGTTGGAATAGTTTGTGATGAGGATGTTTGCATCTTTTGCAAAGACTGATTAGTGTGTTCGGGAATGCTGGAACAATTTGTATGTGGTGGTGTGTGCTGAGAGCCATTGAACCAAACTGTAAACCCTGTATACGATGGAAACAACTTTAAGCCAGGTGATGTGGTAGCACACCTCCTTCCAGCACCTCTGACTGCTTTATCATAAAAGTTGCTGTCGAATGAGGCAACTTTTTAGTCCCTATCAGAAAAAAATCATAAGGTTGGTGTATAGTTAATTAGGATACATAATACATCGAAGTGAGATCATAATTAGCAGAATATCTGAGGAAAGACAACTGTGTAAATATAGCAATAGGGAGTTGAGAATTTTCTTATGGAATGAAGGTGGAATCCCCAAATCAAACTCTTAATTTGTTAGTGTTCAGTGTGGACTTTAAAAGGATAAGAAAAACGTTTCCTTTCTTCATCGTGACTCTATCTAACTGCAAAATAGTAGGTTGGTAATAACTTCAGTTCCGTTGTGGCTTTGGAATGCCCACATGTGAAACAGATGCTCAAGAACAGTTGCATATAAATATTCTGACAAGGGCAGTCCTGTATGTGCTAAGGTTTTTTAGAGACACGATATCCTATCTTACTGTGATAATGGGCTGCAGTATAACACTGTCAATGCCTTCTACATAAAGTCAGTAGCAAAGTTCTTACTGGACTTCATGGAGTCTCTGGCTTATCTTTCTTTTCAGAGTTAAAAAAAGGTGCTTCATGTATGGGTTTTTTTTTTGCCAGTTGGTTGACTTGTTCATTTTGGGTTTTGAGTCTGTGCGTGTGTTGGGATTGGGAGGGTATTTGGGTAGGTGGAGGTGTCAGTATTGTGGTGATCCTGATTCAAACAGGCAAGGCTGCTGTGCTTTGCATAAATGAGCAAGGAAGTACTCTTTGTGTCTGGAAGCCCTGCTGGTGCAGGCTCTGTCTCACAATGTTCCTATTTGCCACATACCTGGCAGAAGGAGAGTGTTACTGCAGACGCGAAAGTTAAGTAACAATGGATCCTTATGAATAGTTTCTGTAGCAGAGAGTGATGGACCAGGGTTTCCTCCAGTGGAGGACTCTAGAAGCTGATCTTTCAATTATCTGTACCAAAAAGCTTATCAGTCTTCAGCTCATGGCAACAAGAAAAGATTGCATTAGCAAGGAGCTCTTGTATACCTTTCTATCATTCCCTCTGGCGGCAAAGGCCCTGCCTGACAAGCTATGCGGAGACAGTTTAACGATCACTAGGGCCCTACCAAATTAAGTCAAAGGATTCAAAAAATCATACATTTCATGATTTCAGCTATTTAAATCTGAAATCTTATGGTATTTGTAATTGGAGGGATCCTGACCCAGAAAGGGGTTTTTTGGGGTGTGCGTGTCGCCAGGTTATTGTAGGGGGGTTGCGGTACTGCTACCCTTACTTCTGCACTGCTGCTGCTTGCGTCTCTGCCTTCAGAGCTGGGCAGCTGAAGAGTGGCAGCTTCTAGCCAGGAGCCCAGCTCTGAAGGCAGAGCTGCCACCAACAGCAGCGCAGAAGTTAGGCTGGCATGGTAGGGTATTGCAGTCCTTACTTCTGCGCTGCTGCCTGCAGAGCTGGACCCTCAGTCAGCAGCTGCCACTTTGCGGCTGCCCAGCTCTAAAGGCAGCAGCGCAGATGTCAGGGTGGCATGGTATGCATTACTGATGGCGGGGCACCGAGCAATACTGCAATCCTCCTAAAATAACCTTGCTACCCCCTTGCAATTCCCTTTTGGGTCAGTACCGCCAAATTGAGAAACACTGGTTTCCCCGAGGAAATCTGTACAGTATAGGATAAAAGCACACACAAGACAAGATTTCACAGTCTGTGACGTGTTTTTCATGGCCGTGAATTTGGTAGGGCCCTAATGATCACAATAGCCTTTACTGGCTCATGGAGTATAGTTCTCAGCTCTTTTCTAGATATCAAAGGCATTACATTAAGATCAGTCTGGCCTCTGATAATCACTCTAAACCAGGGCACTTAATTTCATTCCAATGTTGCAGGCCCCTCCTTGACAGCCCTTCATGTTGAGTAATTTAAAATCACTTCTAACCTTGGCATTCCACATCCCCTACCAATTGCTTCACCTTCATAAGAGAACATTTACGTGTGGTCTTTGGTATCTCTTAATCAATATTGAATCTTTGACAGGTCTTTACTTCTCACCCTGTGACAAAAAATAGAGTATTTTGGCTTGTTTGTAGTTAATGTGATGCTGTTTAAAATCCAGAGCTTTTATGTACATTAAATAAGGTGTGAATTAGTGTGTATTTTACCCCAAAATCTCAACTATCTTTTAGATAGTGCTGACTTCGGTAACAGAAAATTGATGCTATTGTCCAGATCTTAATCCCTGGAGGCTGGTATGTTTTAAACCAGTGGAAATTTTGACCGTTTGTGCAGATGCTTGTTTATACAAAGAGTTGGGTGGTGCCCAAACATTCAAGCAATCAGTAATGACTGTAATCTAAAAGCCATCTGTACCTTTTTCTAAAAGTTGTAGTTGGTATCCTCTCTACAGTCTTAATTTATAAAATTGGTAATTGCTTTTTTTGTATTCTTTTTTGAAAGATTAAACCCTGAATACTTCTGATTATATTTGGAGATTGAGAATTTAAGAAATCTGGTTTTTGCAGAACCTCATAAACCATGGAAGCAGAAAGTTATCTGTTCCCAGTATTATGTTACTGTCATAGATTCCTTTGCTCCAAACACTGCAGTCCTTTTAGGCTTTAACCATATTGAGTTCTAATGTGACCTGTGATTTATGCTTACCTACCCAACATTTGTGCTCAGGATAGCGCTTTTCTATAGCTAAGTGTAATGTTAACTCTTGAACTACACTTCATATTAACTCATAAATAAAGGCAAGCCATTTGTTTAGATTGTATTTCTGACTCTGTCAATGACTCATTTTGTGATAATTATAAGTCACTTCACATCCCTACCTCAGTTTCCCCAACTCAAAAATACATTGAGGTAGGTATTGCATAATGAATGCTGATTGAGTGCTTTCAGACTTCAGATGGAATTGTTAAATATTTTTGTGACTTTTAAAGAACTAAGTAATTTAGGATTTCTCCATCTCTTTGAGAAGTCATAGCACCAGAATGCTTGCACGCTTTCCAGGTAGATAAAATACAGAGTAAAAATTGTTTCTTCAAAGAGTGTAGCTGAATTTTTTTTCTTGTTTCAGTTGCTTTTTTTTTCTTGAAGTCCTCAAAGCACTTGATTTTTTTTTTTTAAATATGAAAATCAGCTATTTAAAAATACTAAATATCCAGCAGCTCCTATTAGCAATGGAACTTTGACTGGGTGACTGAGCATTCCCAAGGTTGGAGATACATTACGTTTGTCCTTGTAGTGTGAAGCATGTTGTTGTTTATCCACCAGGATAGGAAATCTAATGATAGCAGGTAATAGCTTGCCTTATGTTTGGCTAACATATCTAGAACTTTTGGAAGGAGGTGTATATTATTGTGAAGCAGGCTTGACTGAATAGTTTATAGCTGCCACCAGCTATAATTCCTCAATACTTAACAATTTATATCCTCTCTCTCTGCCCTGTGTCTTTCAGGTAATGTAACAACACCTTTTTAATAATGCTCCGTTTTTCCAATGTTTTTACTAAATACATGTAAATTTTTTTTACCTTAAGATGTTCAAATGCCTCAAAAAGCTTTTCCTTTTCTTCATCAAAGCCCTTACAGACCCATAAAAGATGATCCGTTGTTTCTTCCACCTTACAGGATGTCTATTTATTCCAAAAATTTTTTTGTTTAAGCCCCAATGGCCATAATCCTCAACTCTAGGGGACAGTTGAAAAAAGATGATGGTTTTTTGATCAATCCAATTTTTTTGCTTTTGAATTCCTGTTTACTCAGGGTATTTCTACATTAGTCCTTCCATGTCTTATTGCACTTTTAGCTGCTTTGTCCGCCATTTTGTTTCCTGTTATCCCAATATTACTCCTGAGGGCACTCTACACCAAAAAATGAAAAATTCTGTGCACAATATTTTAAAAGTTTGAAAAATGCTGCCAGTTTTATTTCTCAATAAATAAATGCAGAGGCTGCAGCATGGCAGCGGGGAGCACATCCATTGTCTGCATGAAGGTAGGAGATCACCCTGCAGCCTCCTCACCTTCCCCCCTGGGGACACAGACTCAGTGGTGAGGCTGCACCCAATCCTGACACAGCACAAGGCCTGGGCCTGCCCCAGAAACATTCTGGGGCCCTGCCCCTCTGTGCCAGGTGCACCAGATGTGGGGTGGGCAGGCTCAACCAGGCAGGATCCAAGTGAGGAGGGGCTCAGTGTGGGGGGATCCAGGTGTGGGCTGAGAGGATTCTGTGTGGGACAATCTGGGTACAGGCAGCTCAGTGCGGGGTCTACGTGTGGAGGGATCTGGGTGCACCGAGGCTCATTGGGATGTAGGGTTCCAGGGGCAGGGGCAGTGGGACTCTTCAGTGGCTTCCAGGTGAAAGTGGTTGGGGCTCAGCAGAGGGGTCAGGATGTGAGTCTCAGCAGGGGGCTCTGGGTGCTGGAGCTGGGTGGGGGGGTCAGTGGTGGAGGGTCTGGATGTTGGGGATCCGGGGAATGGGGCTCATCAGGGTGAGGGTTTGAGTGCAGGGAGCTCAGTGGGGCATGGTCTGGATGTAGGGGTTGGGGTCCGGAAGCAGGGGTTGATGTTCAGTGCGGTGGGGTTCAGGTACGGAGGGCTAGGAGGGCTCTGGGTGTATGGGGTGAGGCTTGGCAGGGGTGTCTGGGTATGGGAGGTCTGGATGCATGGGGGTTGGGTGGATGGGGGAGCAGCTCCCCATACAGTGACCCCTCGCCCCTCAGCTGTGGAGTAATGGGGGCAGGAAGCAGGGGAGGATTCTGAGCTTCCTGCAGCTGGGGGAGGTTTCTGGGGGTGGGTCTGATGCAGCCCAAGTCACTCCTTGCAGACTATTGCTACTAGTTCTGTTGTCATGACAGCTACATAGTCAGATATTCCGTTAGGTGTACTAATTTCCAGTTTTGGTATACAATATGCCATCCCGTCTCTTCCTGTTTTTCCTTTTTTGGACCCATCTGTATATATTTGACAAAATTGACTCCATTTTTCATCAATGTGCTGGTACGTTACAATGGGTATTTCAGTCTGTTTGCAGTCTTGCTGGCATCAGGAGAATGCTCCGTTTCCTGATGTTGCCTCTAGTTTTTTCTACCTCCACAGAAGGAGGCATACTCAACCAGACATCTCTGCTGAGCTTTTTCTGAAGAACAATTCCAAGTCTTAGGGGAGGAAGGCTAGCAGTCCTGTGTTAGGTCTGGTCTGCACTAGGAAATTAGATTGGTATAACTGCATTGCTCAGGGGTGTAAAGAATCCACACACAAGAGTGAAGCAGTTAAATCAGCCTAATCCCTCCTGTAGACAATGCTAGAATTCTCCTGTTGACCTAGCTCAGGGATCTCAAACTCAAATCACCATGAGGGCCACATGAGGACTAATACATTGGCCCAAGGGCCACATCACTGAAACCTTTTCATACAATGATGCAAAAGTATAGTAAAAAATGAAGAGTAATATAGTATGCTATTAAGTCAGTGTATTAACCCTTTTAAAACTGTAATACAAAAAGTCAGTGCTAATTTTGATATCATTTAATTTTTGGCCACTTAGCTGGCAGCGTTTTGCAGAGCATCAATATTTGGTTTCATCTCAGGATATCAAACCTCAGTGTTGCTTTCAAATGTTCATCAGTGAGTCGTGACCTTAGCACAAATTTGTTAATCTTCATGGAAGAGAAAAACTGTTCACACATATATGAACTTCCAAACATTGCCATTACCCTTTTGGAAGTAGAGAATAACATGGGAAATCTTTCTTGTGAAAGAAACCGGTAGAATTCTGGAATTCCAACATCTGTATACTTTTGCTTCAAAATGGTATCACACTGAAGCTCCACTAACTCCATCTGCATTTCCTCTGCAACATTGTCAATTTCCACAGAAAATGGTGTGGAAAAAAGTTGAAAATGTGGTTTAAGTGCCTTGGAATCTTTAAACTGCACATCAAACCATTTGTGTAAGTTAGAAATGATAGCTGCATATTCTTTCAAGTATTTGGGTTCAACTTTTCCTAAGGAATTCAGAGTCGAGAAATGGACCAAATTGCCAGCAGTCAGCTGTTTCCCCCGCAAAGTAAGCTTGACTTTGAATGACTTAACACTGTCATACATGTGTGTTATGGCCTGTTTTCTACCCTGAAGCTTCACGTTCAGTGCATTCAGGTGATCAGTTACGTCTGTTAGAAAAGCAAGGTTGCAGATAAAAGTGGAATCATCAAGCTGTGGAACCTCCTTGTTTTTCATTTTCATGGAAGAATCTATCTCCTCTCTAAGTGCAAAAAAAGCTTCAAAACATTTCCACTACTCAGCCTTGAGTGTGATACAGAAGTTCCCTATATTTGCATACTTGCTAGAAAAGATGTGAACTGTCTGTGATTCAGCCCTTGTGCACATATAAAATTAATGGTTTTAACAACATCTATAAGTTCCTTAATGTGTAGTAAAAGTTTACAAAGGGCTTCGTGGTGCAAAATGCAGTGTATACTGGTGAAGCTAATTCCTGGTATATTGGGGCTGTTCAGTTTGGTCTTCAATAATCCGACCACTCCAACGTTTTTAGAGCACATTGATGACGCACGGTCCGTAGCCAAAGATACAAGTTTGTTCCGTGGCATTGCAGCTTTTTCAATGCACTCTTCTAGTCCTTGAAATATGTCACGTCCCGTTGTGGTACCTGTCAGTGGCATTAAGTCTAGCAATTCTTCAGTTATATTCAAATTGTAATCCACGCCTCTAATGAATACTGCACACTGTGTGGTATCTGATACATCTGTACTCTCGTCAAGAGCAATTGAAAATGCTCTGAAGTCTTTTGCCATTTGAATCCATTGTTTTTGCACATTATCTGCTAAATCAGTTATCCTGCAGGCAACTGTACTGGCAGACAAGCTTATGCCTTCAAAAACTTTCTTCCTATCAGCACATAAAATTTCACTGGCCTTCACAAGACATTCTTTTACAAATAGAGGTCGCAATGATTTAGCTATCATTTCACTTATCACAAAACTTGCTCTTACTGAATCTTTGCTTGGACTTGTTAATCTCCGAAAAGAGATTTCTTTGCTTGGCAAAAGCTGCTTTAAGTTGCTGAACTTTTTCCTCTCACATTTTTCCAATGAATACATCATATTTTTCAAGGTGCATCGTGTCGTAGTGCTGACGCACGGTATGCTCCTTGGGAACAGCAATCGTTTGACAAATAAGGCATTGAATTTTATCTTTTTATCTCTGTGGAAAATATATAAATTCTCCCATTTGTCTTGGAAAACTCTTTTCTTCCATAAGTGTTCTTTTTTCGACTAAGTCATTTCCGAGCGGTTTTTATAAAATATAAACACTCAGTAATGAACCTCACTCAAAAGACAAAATACACACTTACTTCTAGAATTACTTCTGTTAAAGCTCCTAGCCCTTCCCCCAGCTCTGCCCCCACTCCATCCCTTCCCCTCCCCCATTCCAACGCCTTCCCCAAAGTCCCCACCGCAACTCTGCCTCCTCCCTGCCCCTATTCCAACCACTTCCCCAAATCCCTGCCTCGACCCCGCCTCTTGTCCGCCTCCTTCCCTGAGTGCGTGGCTCCCTGCTCCTCCCCCCTCCCTCCTGGAAAGCGCTAAGCGCTGCCAAACAGTTGTTTGGCGGTGAGAAGCACCTGGAGGTAGGCAGAGGAGCGGAGACATGGCATGCTGTGGGGGGAGGGGGGAGGGGATGAGGGGAGCTTGGTGAAATAACTCTTGGGGGGTGGGGTGGGAGGAGGAGATTAGCCGGCCGCAGAAATAACTCCGCGGGCCGTGTGTTTGAGACCGCTGACCTAGCTACTGCCTCCTGGGGAGTTGCAGCACCTACTTCGATAGGAGAATTCCTCCTGTCAGTGTAGGCAGTGTCTTCACTGAAGCGCTCTAGTGGTGCAGCTGCACTGCTGTGGCGTTTTAAATTTATCAAATAGAGAACCAAATAGTAAAAGGTATTGAGAAAACCACCCCCCCCCCCCCGAGGATACACTGTTTAGGCAAGAATGCACTGAGTATTGGGAAACAATGCTTAGGAAGCCTGTAGCGGCCTTAGACAAGCTATGGCTATATATTCCCACTCATGCACTTTGGGAAGATATCATAGCAGGATGGGAATTTCTTGTTACATCTAAAAGATTGGGAGAGTATTGAGTTGTAGTTCTTAGATGCTGCTGTGGTTCAGTATGTGCTAATGTGCATGTTACTGTTCCCAGCTGCTGTTGCAGATGGCCACGCATCACCACCATTTCTATGCCCCAGTCTGTCCCCCAGCAGATGGCAATGGAATGGTGAGAGGGACAGCAGCCAGATGTGGAAAAACCAGTAGACCGTAAAGAGCCTCTTGGCCCTTCTATGTATATTTCTCTGCCTTGGCCTCCATTTTTTAAGGCTAGACACTTCCTCAGTGTGCACCAGTCAAAATATATCTTGGTATCCAGTGATGAGCTGCCAAAATCTTAATAACGGGTTTCCTCCTTTCCCCATGTGGGGGTCGTTGCCCACCCCTGCCCCTGGGACTCCTGCCCCATCCAACCCCCCCCTCGTTCCTTGATGCCCCCCCCCGGACCCCTGCCCCAGTCACCTCCCTCCCCTGTCCCCTGACTGCCCCCAGAACCGGGCAGGAGGGTCTCATGGGCCACCGTAGTGGGTGCCCACCCCTAAGAGCCAGAGGCATCTGCCGGCAGGGCGAGGTAGGGAGTCCCGGAGATGCTTACCTGGGGCAACTCCCAGGAAGCATCCAGCAGGTCCCTCTGGCTCCTTAGGGTGGGGGAGTGCAGCTATGGGGGGAGCGACTGCTCATGACCGTTCATACTTTAGGAACTCCTCAGTTTCTCTGATAGTCTGAAGCATCTGTACTTGCCCTTACGATACAAGAATCTTTTTTTTTCTCTTTTCTTTTCAGTATAGCCACCACTTTTCTTTCCTGCCTGAAGCCAGAAGGGACTTCCTGTGTATGAATCATAGACTCATAGAATATCAGGGTAGGAAGGGACCTCAGGAGGTCATCTAGTCCAACCCCCTGCTCAAAGCAGGACCAATCCCCAGCTAAATCATCCCAGCCAGGGCTTTGTCAAGCCTGACCTTAAAAACTTCTAAGGAAGGAGATTCCACCACCTCCCTAGGTAACGCATTCCAGTGTTTCACCACCCTCCTAGGGAAAAAGTTTTTCCTAATATCCAACCTAAACCTTCCCCACTGCAACTTGAGACCATTACTCCTCGTTCTGTCATCAGCTACCACTGAGAACAGTCTAGATCCATCCTCTTTGGAACCCCCTTTCAGGTAGTTGAAAGCAGCTATCAAATCCCCCCTCATTTTTCTCTTCCGCAGACTAAACAGCCTCTCCTCATAAGTCATGTGTTCCAGACCCCTAATCATTTTTGTTGCCCTCTGCTGGACATTTTCCAATTTTTCCATGTCCTTCTTGTAGCGTGGGGCCCAAAACTGTACACAGTACTCCAGATGAGGCCTCACCAATGTCGAATAGAGGGGAACGATCAGGTCCCTCGATCTGCTGGCAGTGCCCCTACTTATACATCCCAAAATGCCATTGGCCTTCTTGGCAACAAGGGCACACTGTTGACTCATCCAGCTTCTCGTCCACTAACCCCTAGGTCCTTTTCTGCAGAACTGCTGCCGAGCCATTCAGTCCCTAGTCTGTAGCGGTGCATTGGATTCGTCCGTCCTAAGTGCAGGACTCTGCACTTGTCCTTGTTGAACCTCATCAGATTTCTTTTGGCCCAATCCTCCAATTTGTCTAGGGCCCTCTGTCTATCCTATCCCTACCCTCCAGCATATCTACCTCTCCTCCCAGTTTAGTGTCATCTGCAAACTTGCTGAGGGTGCAATCCACACCATCCTCCAGATCATTTATGAAGATATTGAACAAAGCTGGCCCCAGGACCGACCCTTGGGGCACTCCGCTAGATACCGGCTGCCAACTAGACATGGAGCCATTGATCACTACCCGTTGAGCCCGACAATCTAGCCAACTTTCTATCCACCTTATAGTCCATTCATCCAGCCCATACTTCTTTAACTTGCTGGCAAGAATACTGTGGGAGACAGTGTCAAAAGCTTTGCTAAAGTCAAGGAACAATACGTCCATTGCTTTCCCTTCATCCACAGAACCAGTTATCTCGTCGTAGAAGGCAGTTAGATTAGTCAGGTATGACTTCCCCTTGGCGAATCCATGCTGACTGTTCCTGATCACTTTCCTCTCCTCTAAGTGCTTTAGAATTGATTCCTTGAGGACCTGCTCCATAATGCATGGAAAAAAAGCATCACTCGCTCCCTGTCCAATACTTCCTCTGAAACTCTCCTATTAACTGCTCCCATTCACTGCTTTTGACTAAAAAACCATGGTGAATATTTCTATTAAAATTTTCCCATATAGAAGGAATCAGTGAGGGAATCAGTGTACCCATAACCCACCTTGTAATTTTGAAGTATTTCCCCATTTTGTTCTACCAGAGTGGCTCTCAACATCAGTCTTGACTTAGAGTATTTCATCCAAACCTGTATGGTTCCTTTGCATTGAGTGCTCCCATGTTCAAACCAGGCTCACATTTCCAGTTACAGAAGGTTTGTTTCTGAGTGACTTAAGTCTTACACCATTCTACATTCTAATTTTAGGGGTTGTGGCTTGATAGTGATGGTGGAATAATACAGTATATGCTCCTAGAATTCCAGTCTTTGTGTGTGGAATTTTGAGTTTTTAAATGAGTTAAAAACAAAATGAGTCCTTTAAGAAATGTTGCACCCTGTCAGACATTTTTGTCCCTAATGGTTTTAATAACGGAATAATGCAGATTCTTCCAACTTCCCACTGTGTATCAATAGCTACACTCTATGTAAGGTTGTGTTAGAGATCTGTTTAACAAGAGCTTTAAATTCTTTATTTTGTAAAAATCTCATTGAATGGGAAAAAAAACCCTACACTGTTTGAATTTTTCATGGCTGTTTGATGAAAAATTAACTGATACAGAAAATCTTTAATTAAAAAAAATAATAAAAAAATCAACCCCTCTGACAGTTTTTCCACTGGATTGTCTCCTTCCTTTGTACTCCTTTTGTGATGAATCTAAAATACTCTGGGATCTGTCCTTTGTCCACATGCTCGCTGCTCATGCAATATATACTAGAATATCAGTTATACATAGGGAGTGTTTGTCTGTATAGCATATTATAACTTGTTAGTTATAACTAAGGCTACGTTTTAGTCAATGGTATTTTTAGTAAGTCATGGACGGTAAACAAAAATTCACAGCCCGTGAGTTGTCCATGACTTTTACTATATACCCCTGTCTAAAACTTGAGGGGTAGGGGGCGCCGCAGGTGTTGGGGGGGCAGGAGAGGAGAGACGGGTCGTGGCCCGGAATTTCCGCTGGTGTGTGTGGGGGGGGAATCAACTTGAGGGTGGTCCTGAAGGAGTGCCAATCGAGAGCCCTTGACCCTTGGTATCTCTAATATTGGATGTCTCTGACCTCGGCTGGGGAGTGTATGTCCGCGAGCTGCAGACCCAAGGACCGTGGTCTCCAGAGGAGCTAATATCATAAACATCAGGGAACTCAGAGCAATCTGCCTAGCCTGCAAAGTCTTCCTGACACATCTTTCTGGTTGAGTGATATGGATAGTCATGGACAACATGGCCCCGATATTCTACATCAACAGGGGAATCTGCTTGTCTGCTCTCTGTCAGGAAGTGTTCCAGTTGTGGGACTTTTGCATCCAGGATGACATCTACGTCGATGCATTGTATCTCCCTGGCATCTGGAATGTGCTGGCAGTTTGCCTCAGCAGGTCTTTCTTCTCTCACTGGGAATGGTCCCTCCACCCGGAGGGCGTCCAGGTACTCTTCCAAAGGTGGGGAATTCCCTGAGTATGCCACCGGGCCGAAGAGGAAGTGCCAGGAGTTCTGCTCCCTCCAGAGCCTAGGTAGGGATTCCCTTCCTTCTTTGCTTTATAAGAACCAGTAACGAGTCCTCTGCCTCCAGTAGCCGTAATTCTGTGTTCTGGACTCAGATGTTTTTCCTTTGCCCATATTCCCTGAGGGTCAGGAGAGCTTTTGACTGTGGCTGTGTCTACACCAGTGGTGGGCAACCTGTGCCCACGTGCTGCAGGTTGCCCACCACTGGTCTACATTATAGTTTATGCTGGCATAATTGATGACGCTCGGGGGTATGAATAAGCGACCCTGAGTGACATAAATTACACCGGCATAAGCGCTCATGTGCACAGTGCTATGTCAGCGGGGGAGCTTTTCCCACTGGCATTGTTTCTGCCGCTTGCAGAGGTGGTTTTTTATGTTGATGGGAGAGCTCTCTTCCGTCGGCATAAGGTGTCTTCACTACATGAGTTGCAGCAGCGCAGCTGTTGCGCTGTGCTTGTAGACATGACCTACGTGGCACTGAGTGGCTTAATTATGTGGACGTTAAAACACAGGGAGAATTTCTGGCCCCTTTAGGCCTCTCAAATCTGTAATGGAAGATTTGAGATTATGAAGTCCCTCAGATTCTTCCCTCATTGATTTGCATCTGAGAGAGAACCTGTCTCCTTTGAGTCAGCATTTTGTTTGAATGGTGAGCAAATGGGAAAAAGAACAAATGTGTGTTCACTGGAAATGTGTCCTAGCTCTCTTTCCCTTGGCAATCTCTTAAATTTGTAGGAAGTGTGTGAGTACTTGAATGAGAGATTTGGATAACAGGATAGGAAAGAACACATCATCTGTTGATCTTCATTGAAATGTTATCCTGAAAGGAAGAAAAATATTTCAGTGATTAACAATACTTGGGAAAGTCCCTTTTTAATGTGACCTGATACAAAATGACCATTTTCACTTAAGTGCAAATAAATCCATTACCTCAAAAGCTGGGCTTGTGGAAATGCTGCATAGCTTGGAGCCAGTAATAAAAATTAGTGTGAAAGACTTCATAAACTTTTAAAGAAATTTCAAGGACTGTTTTATTGATAGATCACTTGGCCACTTTGGATCCCAAGAGATTTTATAAACAGAATATTACCATTATCCCTTGAAATCATTATTGTTTAACATTGCATAATAACCAATTATACACCATCTTGAAAAATCAAGGTGAATGGTAAGCTCTTCCATGTCAATATGGGAAGTTAAGCATCTATTCTGCAGAATTTAAACTTGTGCCTTTTAAAATATATATTTTTTTAGCTTTTTATGGTTGTGGAGATACTCTTCCAAATGTGAACTGAATGTAAATTGATGCAATGTTGTCCCTGACTGAGACTATAGATAACCAATGCATGTCTCCTTGGTAAATCTATAAGCAGGTTTACTGGTAGGCACTGGATTTATTCTCTAGGTAGAATATGAGAATGGGGAAATGGTAGAGTAACAGAGACTTCTCAATATCTGCTCACAACAGTAAGGAGTCTGGCCAAGGGAAGATGGTCGTTGGTGTGGATGTTCGGGGTGGTGGTGGGAGGAACAGGACAAACCCTCTCCATGCTTGAAATATTCAGTAGTCTCTGGAGGGAGAAAAAAGACACAGCTCCTCACAGATTTTAATGAACATGAAGTATTGTCACTCTGCTTAGTGCTGTACTAGTATAGGATACAAAGAAATACTGTCCCTATCCCAAGGAACTTTCATTATACAAGTCCTTTTGGGGAAAAAAAATTAGTTTGTTTAAAAGTTGGGAAGGGTAAATTGAGATGAATGCCCAGGGAAAAACAAGGTCCACAGGTTGGGGGCCACTGTAACAAAAATACAGTTGTCTGCTCAGCCAAAGAACAAAGTTCACAGCAACTTTCAGTGTAACCATTGCCTGTACTATCGAGGGCTTTAAGAATTAGCATGATCAGATTAAACTCTGACACTTCATATGTAGTCAAAGAGGAGAACATGGAGCATCCATAATTAATTGCTGTTACTTATCTCAATGGGCAGATGTAGTGCTGAGTGACTGAGACAGGTTTCTTTTTGCACTAATCCTGTCATACAACTGTCTCATGATCCATGGATTTCTAATCCCATCACCTGACAAGGCACATCCAGCTCCCTTAAAGGGCCAGTCTCACATGCTCCTCGTCCTCCCTCTTCCCCCTCCTCCCCCACCCCCCCCCCCCAAAAAAAAAAAAAAAAAAAAGACTTAGGCATCCCCAGGCAGGCTCTGTCTGGTTCACTGCTTCTTGCTCCAGAAAGTCTACTTTTCTGGCACCATTCCTCCAGCTCTTCTTTTAGCTGGCTGGTCTCAAAGTAGCTGGTCACTTTCCTGATGTATGTCCTGAAGTTAGTGTATCTGGACGTGAAGTCCTTCCAGCATAGATATGTGAATTCTAATCCTTGTTTTACTTCAACTAATTCATCACTTTCTTGCAGGGCCTTCTGCCTAGCTTGCTTTGAAGCATCAATTTCCTCTTAATGCTTATTGGCCAAGGAGTTTAGGCCCTCATAGCCATCCCTTTCAGTGCTGTATTGGTAAGTCTGGAAGCAGTAAGAAGCACTCTCTTGACTACAGCGTCTGGTGCTTTGTTTGTGCTGATCTCAAATGCTTCTGTGTCCAATCTTACAGTACATTTCAATAGTTTTCACTGGGCAGGTTCCTTTGCTACATGGTATTCTCTGCCCATGCTTACAACTGTGCTTCTTCCTTGATGCTTGTGGTTAATCTCAACCAGTGTAGAGCCTCTCCACATCCACCTTCTGTTTCAATTCCCCCTTCATGTCCCTTGTCAGGGGAAGGATCTGTATCTTATGCTCTCATGCTTTTGCTTCAGCATGGTCCCACTCTTCTGCATACTAGGCAGAGAGATTCTTCTCTGCTCTTTTCTGCTCCAGTTCCTTTGTCTTACTTATAGATAGGTCCCTACTAAATTTATGGTTCACTTCGGTAAATTTCATGGTTTCGGATATTTAAATCTGAAATTTCACGTGTTGTAACCATGGAGGTCCTGACCCGAAAGGGAGTTGTGAAGGAATCACAAGGCTACTGTTAGGGGGTGGTACTGCTACCCTTACTTCTGCGCTGCTGGTGGTGGTGGTGCTGCCTTCAGAGCTGGGCAGCCGGAGAATAGCGGCTGCTGGCCGGGAGCCCAGCTCTGAAGGCAGTGCTGCTGCCATCAACAACACAGAAGTGAGTATGGTATGGTATTGCCACCGTTACTTCTGTGCCTTTGGCAGAGGTGGGTCTCACCCGGCCCCGGGAGCAGCTCGTGCAGGAGAAGAGGAAGTCCCATCCCTCCACAGGCTGGCTGGGACTAGTAGCTGGAACCTGGTGCATGGTAGGAGCCCACAGCCGGGGCACCTCCCTAGCTTTTGGGGTTTAAATCGGCCGTGGTCTGCCTGTGGGGGTGACCACAGTATCCCATGACCATAGAGCCTTGGCCTGTCGCCAATGTCACCCACTCATAAGGCCAGCCCTGCTCCCCACCAAAAAGCGACAACCCTTCTCCCCATATCATGCCACCCTCACTTCTGTGCTGTTCCTCGCAATGGTGCTGTCTTCAGAGCTGGGTGCCCTGCCAGCAGCCACCACTATCTCACTCACCCAGCTCTGAAGGCAGCGCAGAAGTAAGGGTGGCAATACCGCAACCTCCCTACAACAGTCAGATTTCACGGTGGAGACTAGATTTCAGTGTGTGAAGCATTTTTCACGGCCATGAATTTGGTAGGACCCTACTTATAGGTCGATGACTTTGTCATTTTCAAAGTTCAGTCATCAAGCTAATGGCTCTGGCTTCAGCTGTGTCTGTACCTGTAGCTCACTCTTTCACTGGGCCTCTTTTCTCAAATCAAGCTTCTGTGCCTGCATTTCAGTTTCAGCACAGAGTTTAGCTGGCTCCTTCTCCAGCAACAAGCACTGCTACTTCTCATTTTTCCACTCTTAAAAGTATCATCTCATGTTATCTTGCACCACTGTCATAACCTGTGATCTCGTAACTTTCTTTCAAATCTGGGCATGCAGATTATAGAGCTGGATGATGACTCTATCCTAGCTCTTGTTAGCTATGCTGATATGGCTCATTAGCTCCTTTAAGACTATCACAGCCAGGGAGTGCTACTTTATTTCCAAGTCTAGCTTACTGCCAGTGGGCTAGTTTTGTTTTCAGCTCCAGCAGTCTATTAGGTTCATGAACAGTTAACAGGATAATCCAGTACTGAAGACTGCTTGTGAGCATGTCTGCACTAGCCTATGTATATGGACCTGCTGTAGTCTCCTTACTTCCTGGGGAATTATTTTCCTTTTGTCTTCAGGGTTTTCCTACAGCTACGAACATCAGCTGTCCTAGGGTGACTCATTTCCTCAAAGTTGTAGTTCTGAAAAAAGTAGACCCTTAAGTTCCCCACCGGAAACACTCTGTTCATTCTGCTGCCTGCCTTTCAGCATTTGTACTTCCTAAGAGCAAGCTTCCAGGTCTGCAGTTGCCTGGCAAACCTCCTAAGTGTGTCCCCTTTCTGGTCCCACTTGAGTTCCCCTGCCTCACTACCAGACCACCCTAGTACTAACACCTCTGTCATTCTAACTTTCTTTGTCCAGGTTTCTCACAAGTAGACTATCAGTATATCCTTCCTGTGCCTAGGGGAATCATTGCTTGGTCATGAACAGGATGTGCTCTAGGAACTACTGATTCCTCTCTGGTTCCTGTTGCTGACAGGGGTGGGCTTCCTGCTAGTGCTGTTTAGCAGTGAGTTGTACTGTCTGTTCCTGCTGCACTGCCACTAGCTGATGGCTCTGCAGCAGACAAATGAGGGCAGCCTGGGTCTGTTCTGGGTCTGTCCTGGTCTACTGTTGCAGAGCCACAAACTGTAGCTGCTGCTGCTCTTCTGCTCTGACTTGCTGCTGCTGCTGCTGTTTCAACAGGAGATGTAATACTTCTGCCGTAGTCCCTCTTGCACGGGGAGAGACTCTGAGCTCCACCATTCAGAGTGGATAAAAATCCATGATTTAAAAAAAAAAAAATAAAAAACTTGGATTTTTTTAATTTTAAAAAGGGTTATTTAAAAATATGTATTTAAAATTGAAATTGACAACCTATGTTAAGGCCTAAACTAATTATGTCTATTAAAATGATTTAAATTAAAGAAGTATATGTATTGCTTAATATTTTGCTTCCAAGTTTTAAAGAGAATCAAACCACTGAACAGGTGGATGTCATTAGCTGGGCACCTGGAACCAAAGTTAGTTCAAGTGCTGAACCAGCTTTTGACAGTAGTAGCCTCTTCTGCAGATGCACAGAGACTATTTTCTTCATTTCAGTTGATTTTACTAGTTCAGCTCAGTTACTAGCTCATTCAAAGTTAAGAAGCCAACTGGAAGTTGCAGAAGTAGGAAACCTTGTTATCCTTTTCCAGTTTATATTTATAAACTAGGTCTGAGAGGATGTGATCTATTATTTCTAAAATCTTGACTATCATGGTGACCAGAAAACATGAGTTCAGTTCACTAACTACAGATACTTCCTTTGTTCAAGATAGCAACATAAGAATGGCTATGCGGGGCCCAGTATCTTGTCTTCCGTTAGTGGCCAGTGCCAGATGCTTCAGAGGAAGTAAACGGAACAGGGCAATTTCTTGAGTGTTCCATCACGTCATCCAGTCTGAGATTCTGGCAGTCAGAGGTTTAGGGACAACCAGAGCTTGGGGTTGTGTCCCTGACCATCTTGGCTAATAGCCATTAATGGACATCTCCTCCATGAATTTACCTAATTTTTTTTTTAAATCTAATTATTCTTTTGGCTTCATAACATTCCCTGGCAATGAGTTCCACAGGTTGACTGTGTTGTATGAGAACGTACTTCCTTATGTTGTTTTAAATCTGCTGCCTGTTCATTTCATTGGGTGACCCCGGTTTATGTGTTATGTGAAGGGGTAAATAACAATTAATTCATGATTTTTATAGACCTCTGTGGTATCTCCTCTCAGTCTGATCTTTTCCAAGATGAACAGCCCCAGTCTCTTTAATCTCTCCTGAGATGACATAGTCCATACTTTTAATCATTTTTGTTGCCCTTCTCTGTATTGTTTCCAATTATAATATATCTTTTTAGAAATGGGGCAACCAGAACTGCATGCAATATTCAAGCTGTGGGAGTACAATGGATTTATACAGTGGTATTATTTTCTGTTTTATCTATCCCTTTCCTACAGATTCGTAACATTGTTAGCATTTTTGACTGCCTCCTGCACTATTCACGATGATTTCCAGATCCCTTTCTTGAGTGGTAACAGCTCCTTTAGATGCCATAATTTTGTATGTATAGTTGGGATTATGTTTCTTAAGGTGCATTACTTGGCATTTATCAACATTGCATTTCATCTGCCATTTTCTTGCTCAGTCACCCTGTTTTGGGAGATCCCTTTGTAATTCTTCAGTCAGCTTTGGAATTAACTTTCTGGAGTAATTATGGATCATCTGCAGACTTTGCCACCTCACTGTAAACCCCCTTTTCCAGATCATTTATGAATGTTACAGTGCTGTTTCCAGTACAGAGCCTTAGGAGACCCTGCTGTTTACTTCTCTTCATGTGAACGGGGACTATATATTCCGATCCTTCATTTCCTATATTTTAACCAGTTACTGATCCATGAGAGTACATATTCAAATTGGAAATAAGGCACATTTTTAATAGTGAGGGGTATTAACCACTGGAACCCTCCTAATCTGTGACAAGGTAAGTACTGGATTCTTCGTCTCTTGAAGTCTGGATGTAAAACACAAGTTATAGGGTTCAATACAGGGGTAACGGTGTAATTCTGTGGTCTGTGTTGTACCTGAGGTCAGACTCTAGTTAATGGTCCTTTCTGGCCTTAACATCATCAAAGAGAGTGACTCAAAATCCTGCCAATTTATGCCCATTGTAGCAATGGTTTCTTCTTCGAGTAATGGTCCCTATGTGTACTCCATTATGGCTATGCATGCATTCCATGTGCCCGAGATGCTAAATGTTTGGATTTGTTGGATGGGAAGTTGTTGATTTTAACCAGCCTGAAGTTCCGGATAGCCAAGTGCTAATGTCTAAATACAGTTTCATTAACAATTCCAAGCTTGTGGAATTCACAAACTCCTACAGTAGCACAGTTCCAGGCTTTGATTTGAAGAAGGTAAACTGAAAGCTAGGTCATTCTTACAAGCCCTGGTTGTTACAGCAGACACAGCCTCCCATTTGATAGTGACAGCTGTTGTTGTGCATCCAGTGTCATGGTTTCATTCCTCAGGATTCCTCAGGGAGGTTCAATCCACAGTGGAGCATTTGCCATTTGAAGGGTCTTATCTGTTCAATGAGAGGATAGATGAATCAGTGCATTCATTAAAGGACCCAAGGGCAATACTTTGCTCATCGGGGATCTGCACCCTAGCACTGAGGAGAAGATAACACAGATCTCAGTCATACAGGCCTCAACCAGCACCTCATCCCTTCTACCCAAAGGGGTATGAACTGCCACAGAAGAGGTAGAAACAGTAGTGGAGCAAACATAATGTTCCTCCTTCCTGGGACCTTTTTGCATCGCATGAGAACAGAAAATGCTAAATCTACTGCTCCAGGGGGGTGCAAGGAGAAGACTCCAGAGGAGTTGACCGTAAGCTACCATTGTGATGCATCTGTGAAAAAGACAATTGTGATCCTAGGATGTATCAGTTGAGGCATTTCTAGTAGAGATAGAGAAGTATTAATGCCATTGTACAAGACATTGGCAAGATCTCATTTGGAATACTGTGTACAGCTCTGATAACCCTTATTCAGGAAAGATGAATTCAAACTGGAACTGGTGCAGAGAAGAGCTACTAGGATGATCCGGGGAATGAAGGGCCTATCTGATGAGGACTGGTAGAGTTTGGCTTGTTTAGTCCAGCAAAAAGAAGACTGAGAGAGGATATTATTGCTACCTATAAACACATTGGGGAGAGGTGTTAAATACCAAGGAGGGTGAGCTGTTTAAGCTCAAGGACAATATTGGCACAAGAACAAATGGGTGTAAACTGGCCATAAACAAATTCAAGCTGGAAATTAAAGGTTTCTCACTATCAAAGGGTGAGGTTCTGGAACAGCTCCCAGTAGGAGTTGTGGGAGTAAACAACTAAATTAGTTTTGAGAGAGAGCTGCATAAATTTATCTGTTTGATTATATAATGGGGTTGCTTGTGATAAGGGACAGGACTCAGCAGCCTTGGGGCTCAACTTTCTTATGTTCCTAAACGCTCGTGCTTCAGGGTTACAGCCAGCCACCTGGAGGCATCCGGAAAGAAATTTTAGCCCCCTAGTGTGTAGCCTGATTTAGGGTGTGCTAATCATATTAATTTAATTTATTTAATTTCTGTAATTTCTAATTTAATTTTATTTAATAATATTAATTAGTATGGGTTTAGGCTCCCCAATCTGTTTGATCAGAAGATAAAAGTTCTTGTCCCGAATCAGGCTCCACAGAATTTACAAAGGACCCTCGGGGGTATGACAGGAAGCTCACACTTAGATGTAGCCTTAAAGACTTTTTTTTAAATCAATAATAGTAAATAAATGGTAAAATACCCAGAGTTACAAAGTTACAGTTGCATTACTGCTATTCAAAAGATACATATGATGATGTAGTATTATATACAACAAAGCTTTAATATACTCACACCCTTCCTGATAACCTGGTGGTAAGAGACACAGGACCAGCCTTGCCATTCAGGTTTCTCAATTCTTGAGTGAGGGATGCAGTGCCTAGAAGAAACTAATGCTAAGACTATTAAAGCGAACTTAGAGTTTACGTGACAAACTTAAAATCAAAACCTAATAAACTAGGAATAAAATTTAGGGAAACGAAGCTTAGTCTAGTTCCCGTGAAACTTAGTTTAAGAACACAAGTATAGCCTACCAATAGTAGTAGTCATAGTAGATAGATAGAATAGATAAAATAAAATAGAAAGAGTGAGTGAAAGTAAGAAAGATAGAGTAAATGAGAATGGAGTAGTCTAGCGAGGTGGCTCACCTCTTTCATAGGGCACAAGTGCCGGAAATCCTTCCTCCTATGCCCAAATTTCATTCCTCACCCACAGAATGTTAGAGTATGCTTACTCCACAGGCTAGTACAAGGGTCTCAAACACACAGCCGGCGGGGTTCTTTCATGCAGCCCACCAAGCTCCCCGCACGCCCGCCCCTCCCCCGCCCCTTTGCCTACCGCGAGCCCTGTGCCACTCCCTGAAGGGTCCAGAACCATGTCCCTGCGACCCCAGGGGGCAGAGGTCTCCATGTGTTGCTCTCGCTTCCAGGCATCACCCCCCACAGCTCCATTGGCTGGGAACAGGAAACCGCAGCCAATGGGTGCTTCGGGGGAGGTACCTGGAGGAGCAGCAAGAGCAGAAGACGGAGCCCTGTGCCCCCCTCCCCCAGGGACATGATTCCGGCCGCTTCCTGGAGCGGCGCGGAGCCAGGGCAGGCAGGCAGCGAGCGCGTACCCTGAACTCCTCCTGCACCCCAACTCCCTGCCGGTCCCTTGCCACATCCCACACCCCTCCTGCACCCCAACTCCCTGCCCAGAGCCCCCTGCCACACCCTTCACCCCTCCTACACCCCCTGGGAGCGGGGAAGGGGTGGGAAGAGGCGGAGCAGGGGCAGGGCCTCGTGGAAGGGGTGGAGTAGGGGCAGGGGTGGGGCCAGCAAGAGGGGGGTGTCAGTGATGTGGCCCTCAGGCCAATGCAGTAGTCCTCATGTGGCCCTCGTGGATCTAGACTGTTCTCAGTGGTAGCTGATGACAGAACAAGGAGTAATGGTCTCAAGTTGCAGTGGGGGAGGTTTAGGTTGGATATTAGGAAAAACTTTTTCCCTAGGAGGGTGGTGAAACACTGGAATGTGTTACCTAGGGAGGTGGTGGAATCTCCTTCCTTTGTGGTTTTTAAGGTCAGGCTTGACAAAGCCCAGGCTGGGATGATTTAGTTGGGGATTGGTCCTGCTTTGAGCAGGGGGTTGGACTAGATGACCTCCTGAGGTCCCTTCCAACCCTGATATTCTATGATTCTGTGATTTGAGTTTGAGACCCCTGGGCTAGTATGTTTGTGCGTATTGATAACTTATATATGCACATAAGTTTCCTTGTGGTGTGCCTGTTAAGTCTGTGGGTACGAAATTGAAAAACTCCCTATGCTATTCTTCATGGTCTTTTGATCTAGATGAAAGGTCTTAGACATATGTGTGGGTGCTTATCTATTTAGGTAACAAGATATAGGTCAACTTTACTTTCTGGGTAAAAGATCTTAATATAGATATGCTGACTTTGTCTTAGCTTAACATAAGGGTTTTTGGCCTGTACATCCCTTGCATTACAACCAAACTTAGGTATATAGATTTATATTAAAAATTATTACAATACATCAAATACTTAAACTATATATAAATAATATACATGCAAGCAAGCAAGTTAGTCCTATAGGCTACAAGTGTATTCTGATTTTTATTTATTTATTTTAAATCTCCTTCTTCTGAAGATTCAGGGATGACTATGGGTGGAGGTGGGACTTTGGACAGAGAGGGCTAGTGCTCTGAAGTGGCACCGAGCATTCTCTTTCAGGTGTTGTGCTGGCTGGTTATTGTTTATATGCTCAGCATCTAACTGATCACCATATGTGAGATTGGGAAACCATTTTCCTTCAGGTCAGATTGGCTGTGACCTTGGGTTTTTTTCATCTTCCTCTACAGTGTGTGGGTATAGGACACTTGCCAGGATTATGTGGGTATACAACTTCCTTGCAATTGAAGAGCCTTGCGCTTTATTGTACCATGGTCCTGCCTAATCTCTGCTAGTGATACATAATGGTCTAGTCTCCTGTGGACTGTAATATTTTGGTCTAGTTTCAGTTGTTGGGTTTAGTGTAGAGGTGCTGGGTGGTGTTAGTGGCCTGTGATATACAGGAGGTCTGACTTAGATGATCTAGTGGTCCCGGCTGGCCTTAAACTATAACTTCAAGAGATGCCCTTCTGGTTCACTGGTCAGGTCAAATGATATATGCCTTTCTCCCCATTGCCCTCTTATTTTGGGTTCTGAGAAAGATCAAGCAGGATGGCGTAGTGGTCATTCTGATTGCTTCCAGATGGCCCAGACATTTCTGGTTCCCAAGCCTCCTCCAGTTGTCAACACACTGATACTTCAGCTTACAGACCATCCATCCGAGACTGACTGATGAAGGAGAGATGCCGCGTCAAGCATCCCAGTCCAACTTCTCTCCATCTGAAAGCATGATTTTTGGATGGGCATTGAACCTAGAGGCCGCATATTCAGAAATGGTTCAGACTGTCCTTAACAATAGTAGAAAGGAGTCCATGAGGAAGTGTTTCACAGCTCAGTGGAAAAGTTTTCAGTCTGGTTGTACAATCACTAGATCATCTCAGTTCTAGTGTCTGGTGCCACAGTGGCTTGCCGCAGGCAGGAAGAGCAATTGATGAAAAGTTCATCTGCCCTGGGCTGGAGAATGCCCACTACAGTTGGAATCTTCTAAGAATTTAGCTGACATTTTCAAAGGCTTATAATTTGGCTGACTGGCTGGTTTTTCACAAGAAGCGGGGAGAAGGGGGTGGGGAATGCCCGACACAAAATCAACCCCCTTGCTGAATTTCAAGACACTGCTCCAAACCCTGGAGATGTTAAAGCTTTTCAACTTAATGGTTGACTTTGCTTTTAATATGGGAAAACCACATTTTTCCTTAATCGTTTTTGGAAATGGCCAAACCATTTTTGCAGAAAATGTCCTAAAAAATTGCAGCCTGAGGCAGAAACTATGCTTGGAAAACTTCAGCCAGAATGGCTAAAGTTTGGGAAAGTTTAATAAGCAACTGAAAATTGGAACTTACAATGAAAAGTGTTTAGTATTACAGGTGGAGCTAGTAACCTAAGTTTTCAGTTTTGGTGGTAAAGATGAGAGGAAGAGTGGAGTGCTAAGATGACGATCCTTATGGAACTGCTTAGAGGAGGGATCTTGGTGTAGAAGAAGACCTAGAGAGAGAAATTTGTATGGACCTGGAATGTGGTGCAGAAGAATGAAGTGAACTTCAGTGTTGAAAGCACAACTGAAATAAAAGGAATTAACTACTCTTCAGCAGAAAGAACATTCACTACATAAAACTGCCATTTCTGTGCTATAGGCAAAATGAGAGTGAGTGAATAATATTGTGTAAAACATGGTTGGAGAGATGAGACTGCCTTTTTCCAGATGCTTCACTGAGAGAGTTGAAAGATGGGATAGGAGTGCCAGAGTTGAGAAGAAGGTGCTTTATTAAGAGGCTTGACAATGATAGATCTCAGAGATTTGGGAAGGTTTCAAAGGAGAAAAGGAGTTGACAGTGGCAGGGAATCAAGGGAAGCAATATTTTTTTGTAGGGTTGGATGTCTGAAAGGTGATGAAGGAAGAGGAAGAAAACTATCTCTTTCATTCCCAATTATGATGATGAATTTTGGTAATTAGGCCTGAATTGTGGGATGAGAGTAATGGTATAGAAGGAAGAGAGAGGACTACCAGCACACTTGGAATTTAAAGCAAAAATAGAAAGCAGGCTTTGCAACCTGATTATCATTTTTGAAAAGTATTTTAGGTTTTATAGAGAGGACATCGTGAAATTAGGAAAACCATCTTAAATCTTGGTTTAAGAAACATTAGAATGAAAAAATGGTATCCGTATTATGTAGAAATGCCCCTGCTGACTGGAATAGCATTGCCTCTAATACTCAATTAGCTGCTGGGCGTTAATGAAAATCTCAAAAGATGGAGCAGAAGAATAATCTGGGAAGAATAATACTTTGAATTCTGCCTTTCTGAAGAGTTCCAAACTACAGTGAAAGTATGCATTGTAGAACAAACACGTATAATCTTAAATATTTTTCTTAAATACTGTAGGTGTTTATTATTTTGTGAGTATTATGCACAGTTATCATAGTAAGGAACATTCTGTATTGCACCATTTTTGGTGTGTGTTCCAGTGGCATTGAAATGGATCCACCTTTTTTTTCCTGTGGAAGGGTACACCCTTTAGAGGCTGGGCTTCGTTTGTCATGCATTCCCTCATGACAGACTTAGCAAACTGCAGCATAGAAGTTAAACTAGTTGGTACTTTCTGCAGCTTCTGCTTGGAAGAAGTTTTTGTTTTCTCTGAATTGCTGGCATGCTGTTTATTTTGATGCTAAAAACCAGAATTTCTCAGATTTTTTGAGTTCTTTTCTGGCTAAGAATGCAGGCAAGAGCAAACACTAGAAGTGTTAAAAAAGAGCTTGTTATCGAGTCTCCCCAACAATACAAGGATGCAGCTCCATGTGAAGTAGAAGTGGACAGTCCAGTAGAAGTGCTGGTAAGAATTGTGTAGATAAGAGATATGTTCCCCAACTGTTCTTAGTTCTCATTCTTTCTGGGAAGCTTCTAGGTTGCATCCGATGAAGTGAGCTGTAGCTCGCGAAAGCTTATGCTCAAATAAATTTGTCAGCCTTTAAGGTGTCACAAGTACTCCTTTTCTTTTTGCGGATACAGACTAACACGGCTGCTACTCTGAAACTAGGTTCCACTAGTGAGTCAGATTTCAACATTCACTTTTTGCTGCTGCTGATATATGCATTTTCAGATCGGTTCTCTTTGATTCTTTTTAATGAGCACATGAGTATTTGTTTTATATATGCAGCTTTGGTTTCCATGATACTCCTTTGGCAAAATATTCATTATTTTTGTTTTTGTTTTCTGGCTTATTACTTCCTAACTGTCTTGTATTTAGTTGGTCTAAAGTTGTCATACACCTCTTTAAAAAGAGGTGCGAACTTAATTTGTGAAATATATAAGCAGTACACTACAGTAAATGTATTTTTAGTTGGCAGTGTGTTCTTAAATTTTAGAGATTTTTCTGAATTGTTCCTTAAATATTGTGTGTGTGTGTGTGTATATATATATATATAAACAGACATCAGGATTTGTCTTAATTAAATTATTTTTGAGATTAGTCTAGTATATTCAGGTATCCTTAGTTTAAGGTTACTTTTCAACCTGTGTAGAATAGAGGATTTTTAAAATCTTACTTGCTAAATGATCCTCAGTGAGGAAAAGTGAATAGTTGGTGTATTTTCTGAGGGAGGAATTTCAGAAAGGAGTTTATTCTGTATTGTTGTGTGGGTTGTGTGCTTCTGCTGGAATTTTTATAATACATAAGAAAGCATAGTATTTTTGCAATTGAGCTGCAAGAAATCTTCCAACACACTTCAGCTAAAACAATTAACCTTTTCAGATATTATTCAAGGGGATTGTTAAGCTAGTAAACAATACATTTATACTTGGTTATTAAAAATGAGTGCTCAACTGAGGTCTTCCATGGGGTACATGAACTCATCTAGATATTCGCCTAGTTTTACAACAGGTTACGTAAAAAGCACCAACAAAGTCAGTATATATTGCTCTATACACTATACACTGAAATGTAAGTACAATATTTATATTCCAATTGATTTTTTTAATAATATGGTAAAAATGAGAAAGCAAGCAATTTTTCAGTAAGTGTGCTTTGACACTTCTGTATTTTTATGTCTGATTTTGTAAGCAAGTAGTTTTTAAGTCAGGTGAAATTTGGGGTATGGAAGACAAATCAGACTCCTGAAAGGGGTAGAGTAGTCTGGAAAGGTTGAGAGCCACTGCTCAATTGGTACTGGCAAATTAGATCCATGAGGTGTTAATTGTGTGGCTTATTAGCAAATAATTTTTAAAATGCCTGGCCAAAGTTTTCAAATTTGGGTGACAAAATCCACAATTGGAGAACCTAAATAAGTGGTCTTAATTTCATTTGCTTTCACATCTGTAGGAACTGTGGGTATCAGGGCTGGCTCTAGGCAGCAGCAAGCCAAGCACGTGCTTGGGGAAGCACATTTTCAGGGGTAGCAATCGGGCAATCCTTTTTTTTTTTTTTTTTTGGCAAAAGGACTGGGATACTTGATCTGGGGGCCGCCCCGCAGGGTGCAAGGAGCTGCCTGCTGGTGCTGGACGGCAGCTGCCCCCCAGCGCCGCAGCTGGGGCTGGGCGAAGCAGCCCGAGCTGCCCAGGGGCTGCGGCAGGGCGGCCAGGAGCAGCAGCAGGCCCATAGAGGGGACCTGTGCCCAGGGCACTGCCGTGTGAGGCCCACATTCAGCTCTCCGGGGCTCCGCTCCCTCTGGGGCTGCCCTGCCCTGGCTCCTCAGCCCCCTGCCGGGGTAGTCCCCCCGGCTCTGACCTCCCAGGTCCCGGCCGGTCCTGGAGGTGGAAGCCCCAGCTGGAGGGACCCTGAGCTGAGGCGCTGCCCGGGAGCCCCACTGCTTACCCCGACCCTGCCAGTGCCAGACCGGCTGGAGGCGAGGGGGGAGCGGGCGGAGTCAGCACTGGTGTGGAGGAGCCCAGGGTTGGGGCAACAGGGGGTGCGGGAGGGAGCTCAGGACTGGGGTGGGGGGCAGCCAAACATTTTTTGCTTGGGGCGGCAAAATACCTAGAGCCGGCCCTGGTGAGTATTCAACCCCTCTGAAAACGAAGTCACCTAAAAAAAGCAACCTAACTGGTTTAAACACCAAGTTGAAAAACTTTTTTTTTTTTTTGCCCATGTCTAAGAACCTTTCTTGTAATGTCTCTTCATTAGGAGAATTCCATTTTATATATCCTTGGAAGTCTAATCTGTGCCTATAGGTAGTGTCTGCTAGTAAGAAAATATAATGCAAGAGAAGCCCACTTCTCTAAATCATTTTTTTATTCAGGGAAGCCATTATTTAAACTTATTTATGCGGGGTATATTCTAATTTTGGTCCAGATCTTCTATCTTAGCAATGTGAGCTAATGTTTTTGTGTGGCTTTCTTGCCCCCCTTTGGAATGTTTAGCTTCCTTATTTAGAACTGGGTTTTTTGTTCTATTTAGCAAGCGCTCTCTCTCTCTCTCTCTCTCTATATATATATAGTTAACAAAACAAAAGTGTGCTTCTATCTGTCAGGATAGCACTCAGCTGGTGCAAGCTGTGTTGATACAGCTATAGTTCACAGGGGATATTATGGTTTTTTTTTCTTTTCCCATGAATGTTTTGGGAGGGTATTAAAACAATGTTTGTGCAGAATAGAACAAAAGACTCAGTTCTAAATAAGGAAGCTAAGACTCGTTTCTCTGAACCTACTCCTGTTTTTCAAGATCCATCTTGAATTGTGAACACCAGAACTGGACATAGTATTTCAACCATGGTCACACCAATGCCTAATATAGAGGTCAAATAATCTCTGTACTACGACTTGATTCCCCTATTTATTCATCCAAGAATCACATGAGCCACAGGTGGGAGCTCATGTTCAGCTGATCATCCACCAGGACCCCCAGATCTTTTTTAGAGTCACTGCTTTCCCCAATAGTGTCCCCCATCCTGTATGTAATGACCTACATTCTTTGTTCCTAGATATATGCATTTACTTGTATCAGTGGCATGTCCTCCTCATTATTTACCACTCCCCCATTTTTTGTGTCATTTGTAAACTTCATCAGTGATTATTTTGTTTTCTTCTAGGTCGCTATAAAAATGTTAATTAGAGTAGGGCCAACAATTGAGCCCTATTGGACTCCACTGGAAACACATCCACCTGATGATGATTCCCTGTTTACAGTTACATTTTGAAGCCTATCAGGCAGCCAGCATTTAATCCAAGTAATGTGTGCCATCTTGATTTCAGCATCCTAGAGTTTAATCTAAATGTAATGTGGCACCAAGTCAAATGCCTTACAGAAGTCTGTTACATCAACAATATTACCTTTTTATCAACCAAACTTGTAATCTCATTTAAAAAAACCCAACAACAAATTAGACAGGTTCTATTTTCCATAAATAGATGTTGATTGTTCCATGTTGATTGGCATTAAGTAGGTCCTATATTAGCTGTTCCATTATCTTGCTCAGGATTGGCATCAGACTGACAGGCCTGTAATAACCCAGGTCATCTCGTTTACCCTTTTAAAATACTGGCACAACATTAGCTTTCTTCCAGTCTTCTGGAACTTCCTCAGTATTCCAGGACTTAATGAAAATCAACATTAATGGTTCAGCAAGCTTCTCAGCCAGCTCTCTTAAAACTCTTGGATGCAAGTTATCTGGATCTGCTGATTTTAAATATGACTTTCTTTAGTAGCTGCTGTTTAATCTCTTCCTGAGATACTAGTGGGATGGAAAGAGTGTTATCATCCTGATGAGACTACAGCATCTGTTTTTGCTAAATACAGAACAGAAATATTTATTGCACACTGCTGCCTTTTTATAATTTATTAATAATAATTCTACCATTTCCATTTAGTAGTGGACCAATGCCATTGACAGGAATCTTTTTGTTCCTAATATATTTTAAAAATTCATTACTGTTTTTAACTCTGCTGACCCTACACTTTTCCTTCTGTCTCTTTGCTTCTCTTACCAGTTTTCTACAAATCCCAGCTTCTGACTTTTATATTCATTACTATCAATTTCCCCTTTCTTTCATTTGTTAAAATTTTAAATATAATATAGATTATAACTGCTTTCACTTCCCTCTAATCCAGGTTAGTTTTTTTTAATTAAACCTCCTTCTTTGATTGTGGCTTATTGGGCATCTAGTAAAATGTTCTTAAATTCCTGGTTATTCACTTTTTTTCTGATGAAATTCTTCCTCCCACCTGATTTAGCTCATAATTGTTTTCAGTTTTGTGAAATTGGTCCTTTTAAAGCACCAAGTGTGTGTGTGTACATCTATCTATCTATATGGCTGGTTTGGTCATCATTCTGTTTGCACATTATAAATGTGATCAAGGCATGATGACTTGTACCTAAGTTACAATTAATTTCGAGTTCTGTGATCGGTTTCTTTGTCTGTCAAGACCGGGTCTAATGTAGAATTCCCCTCTGGTTGTGACACTTTCAGTTAGGGAATTGTTATTTATAATATTTAAAAATGCCAAGGATGTTTTAGTACAAGCAGCAAGAGACCTCCAGCATGTGTTACTCAAATTGAACTCCTCCATGATCATGCAGCTTTTTCCTACACATTATGGAGCTGGTCATCCTGTTCACCAGTGAGATTTGGTGTTCTGTAGCAGACACCAACTAATACCCCATGTTGTGCTTTATCTGTTAGGACATTGATCCATAAGCATTCAAGATCATTTTCTTCTGAGTTCAATTACTCAGAAACACGTAATGGCATTTTTAGCATAGAATGCTACTCTCCTTCTGCTTTTTTCCACTAGACCTGTCCTAAATAGGTTGTAACAATTGATTTTTAACATTCCAATCTTGTGAATCATCTCACCAGGTTTCAGTAATACCAGCTACATTTTGAATTGGTGCTGATAAATGAACAATTCCAGTTCCTCTTGTTTGTTACCCAGGCTGCTACCACTGGTGTATAGGCAATTAAAGAATTTGTCCTCTTCATGTTGTTTGGTTCCTTTATTAATTTTCTTCTCAACCTACTGATTTTGTGCTGGAGTGCTCATGTCTTTTTAATTCTCCCCTTTTGTTATTAGTTTAACGCCCCTCACACACCTATCCCTTCTCTTACCTTCTCCCTAAAGCTGTCCCCAACAGCCATTTTCCTTTCTAAATCCTACCTGGATTCAGGTTGGGTGGTTCCCTATATGGTCTTCAGCAGTGGTACTGATTGCACCATTCTATTCTGGATGCAGAATTTATTCACATACTCATCTCTCCCCCTCACACACAACTCACGTACACGCAGTCCAATGTCACTGCCCATCCCATGCACACCAAGCAAATATCTGAGGAGGCGCAAATGTGTTTTTTATGTTAAATGGCAACAATTGCTGCTGTTTGGATAAGTTGCAATAGCCTGTGAAAGTGCTGGATTTTTCTAAAGAGATGTTGTCTTAGAGTGGCAGAGCTTTTTCTTAGAACAAGGAAAAAGGGAAACAGCAAAATCTAAAACTATAGTAGAAAAATATATATTTAAAATGATAGATTTCTTATTCTATAACTCACTCTGACTTCACTCTTACTTTTTGTACTAAGATCAGTACAGTACCCAGCCAGACTTTTCGGTACAGTTCAGAAGTCTTATGGCCTCTAGTAGAGGAGCTCTGCCCCTTTTAATTCCTCCAGAAATTCTTTTTCCGTGGTCAGTTTTAATTCCCCCAAAGTCCTGAGATCTTTCACTTTCTCAGGGAAAAGACCTCTTATAAGTAGGGCCCTACCAATTCACAGCCATGAAAAATGCATCACAGACTGTGAAAACTGGTCTCCCCTGTGAAATGTGGTCTTTTGTGTGCTTTTGCCCTGTGCTACAGATTTCACAGGGGAGACCAGTGTTTCTCAAAGTGGAGTCCTGACCCAAAAGGGAGTTGCAGGGGCGGGGTTGCAAGATTATTTTAGCGGGATTGTGGTATTGCCACCCTTACTTCCGAACTGCCTTCAGATCTAGGCAGCTGGAGAGTGGCAGCTGTTGGCCAGGTGCCCAGTTCAGAAGGCAGTGCCCCGCCAACAGCAGCACAGAAGTAAGGGTGGCAGTACCATAACATGCCACACTTACTTCTGCACTGCTGCTTTCAGAGCTGGGTGGCCAGAGAGTGGCAGCTGCTGACTGAGGGACCAGCTCTGCAGGCAGCAGCACAGAAGTAAGGGTGGCAGTACCCTACCATGCCATCCTTGCTTCTGCGTTGATGCTGGCGGCGGCTCTGCCTTCAGAGCTGGGCTCATGGCCAGCAGCCTCTAGCTGCCCAGCCCTGAAGGCAGTGCTGCCGCCAGCAGCTGTGCAGAAGTAAGGGTAGCAGTACTACAGCCCCTCCTACAATAACCTTGTAACCCCCCACAACTCCTTTTATGGTTTAGGACCCCGCAAATTTACAACACTGTGAGATTTCAGATTTAAATAGCTGAAATCATGAAATTTATGATTTTTTTAAATCCTATGACTGTAAAATTGACCAAAATGGACTGATTTTTGACAAGGCCTTACTTATAAGGCCTGGATGAGTTTACAAAAGAATGCTCTGATATGGTGACTCCAATTTTGAAGTGGCATTAGTGTGGGCATTGTTCTTGTGTCCACTAAAAATATCATATCATGTCATACCTTTTGGCTTTTATGCTTAAAAACTAAAGGCATGATACAGCCCATGGGAAAGTATTGGTATGTTTTGGGTATTAATAGTAAATATTGATAGTATCCAAAATCCCCAATCAGGATTGAAAACCCACAGTGCTGGGTGCTGTACAAACACAGGAAAAATTCCCTGCCCTCATAGGCTTACAAATTTAAAAACACAAACAGAAGAAAGGTGTAGGGGATGTGGATAATACATACAATCAGTACAGTGAATATGGTGGAGAATTTGCATATCGTTAGTTACATGTAGACAATTCAAGTGACTCTTGATTTTGTTTTACATGTTTTGCTTCTTTTAATTATGATCGCTTATTTCCCTAAAAATCTGACCAAAAAACATAGCTCAGATCAAGATACCCAATGTAATGACTGTTCTTTAACATAAAAAAAGAATCAGACTGTGGTATTTCTGGGAGATTGTACGCAGTGCTGTAGCTGTGACAGTCTCAGGATATTAGAGAGAGAGAAAGTGGGTGAGGAAATGTATTTTATTGGGCCAACTTCTGTTAGTGAGAGAGACAAGCTCTCACCTTGTCTTTCTGAGAGATTGTAATTCATAGAGGCTGTCTCTCTGCCTTCTGTCTCAAAATGCACCTGAGGGATGTAGTAATATCCTTACAATACCTTCTCTTTTAGTATTGATCTGTTAAAGGGATATTGCCCAAGTCCAATCCCCCTGCTTTTAACAGCCTTTACACTGACAAGAGAATTTGGGATTTAACAGGATATTGTTTTTGTATTTGAAGGGAAGAAGATAAGACGTATTGGAAGCAGAAGTTTATCCACATTCAGATACGTGTGACAGTAGTGCAGGATATCTTAAATCTATTTTATCAAAATGTTTGAGATCTGAGAGGTCACCATTCCCTTGTTAACTGAGCACTGGCAATCTACTAAACATCCATTTGTATTTAATAAAAGCATAATGTTTTGTAATCTGACTGTTCATTCAGAACTGAGTCTAAAAATTCAAACGCTGCTTTAGTGCTTTCAGTGTGGACTAGCTCTTAGATAAACAGTATACCTAGGGATTCTGGTTTTTAGTTTAAATTGAAATAAATTGACAAAATAACTCTAACTGGTATTTTTTTTCAAAAGTATAATGAAATACTCTTGTATTGCTTCCTGTCCATTCTGTTGATGGTTTACATCTGGATTGCATAAAGCAGTAGTATAGTAAGCACTTCTTTTAGGTATGGTTATGGGAGAATACAGGATGTGATCAATAAATCAAATTATTTTAAAAAGATTTACATTTAAAACTTGTTTGGGGTATTGCTAAGGGAAACCTATTTTTGCTCAAATATACGCAGTATCAAATCAAATCTACAGAAGTTAATGTACAGGAAGTGACAAGGCGTTAAATTAGCCAAAACTAAAAAAAGTGAATAGCAATAGTAATCAAAATCGTACTTAAGTGTAACCAATTTCTTTTACAACAACATATGCAACTTTTCTTCAGGATTCTTTCTAAAGTTAACTTTTTTTTTTTAAACAGAAAACTTATTTCAGGAGCTGTGCACACTCTCCAGGCTTTTATCTTGACAGTGGTACCTTTTGGTCTTACAGCTTCCGTTTTTGGGAGGGAGTGGAGGGTTTGCAACTTGTTGCAGGTTAAATTGAAAACTTTGTTACATTTCTATTTAATTCATTACAAACTAGGAATACAATAATTTCTCAATTTGGAAATTTTATATCTGATTCTGATAATTTAGCCTATTTATATGTGTACATATTTAAAGAGGAAAATTTTTCTGAATAATTCTAATAACCAGCCTTCAGTGATAGTTATTTTTAAGTATGGCTGCCTCTTACCTTCCTAACTCCTTCTCCCAATCTCAGATCAACTTTCACACTGAAAATACAGTAGTAAAAGTGAATAAGTGGGTATCGAAAAACTTAGATACCTAACAAGCCACATAAGTATTTCACAATAAATAAACTTTCTTACCACTCTTGAATGCTATTCAGTGGCTCTCTTCTCCTCTAAAAATAAATGAAGCTAATTAAAATTGGTTTACCATAAAATGGTGGACCGTGGCTCACCACCTTTCATCTGAACGTTTTTCCTTTTATGGAGGCACATTCTCCCCATAAGAGGAACCAAGGGGTAAGGAAGGTGGCATCTCTGAATCTAGCAAATAGCTTTTAAAAGAGGGATGAATGACAGTTCAGTAAAAGTCAGATAAAGAAAAACACTGTAGTTTTATGATTTATGTGCATTACTGACAAATGTGAAGACAAGAGGTGGTTTTCCTGGTTCCATTATGTCAGTGCCAAAACTCCCGTTGACTTCAGTTGGGTCAGGATTTCACCCAAGATCTCTGCCCTGAAGAGCTTAAATTGGTCGAAGATTCTCAAGTGCAAGCCATGCAGGAAAACTCTTCTTGCTTTTAAGATTTTTATAATTGTATATTTTTATTTTATTTTATTTTTATTTTTGTTTTGCCTATAGGCTGGTTCAAGGGCACTGTCCATCTTAGCATATTGTAACCTCAGACGCCTAAGGAGACTAGAATGTTTTGTTAGCCCCAAACATATTACATACTAAATTAAAGTCTCATTTCCTTCTCCTTTTTTGTTAATGCAGACAACAACAACAAAAAGTAAATTCCAGAACAACTGCAGTAGAGAAATGGCTCTTTGTAGTGTCTGCACAGAACACCTCACGTCATCAGTTAGTCCTCTAGTCTCAGAGAAGAGATTGGGGTGGGTGATGTAAATCTTTTGTATCTTCAGGAAATCTGAATTACAGGGCAAGAGATTCCCTCATCTATAAAGATACAATCAATACAAGATTTTCATTTTTGTAGTGCAAGTAGCTCCAGGGATATCCTGAACTAAAAAGTATAATAGTGAAGAACACTGTAATAATTGTGAACAATGCTAATGTTCACAAAGAAGGAGACCCTATAGCTGCCTGAGAGTGCAAAATGTCTTAAGAGCTAGAAGTTTTTCCTTCATATTTCATGCTGGAGGCACAAGACCAAAAAGGGAGAAACATGAGCAATTCTTCTGGGCAGAAGTACATGGTTAGTAATTATCTCAACTAAGTAAATACCACACCCTATCTGTAGTCCATAACAGAAAGGCACAGCAAGCAAAAGATTTCATCACATAGCTTATTAGAGACATTTTTTTGGTCTAACATTTTTTACCTTAAATATACTAAAACTTTTTTTCATATTTTGATTGGGGGACTAGTGTTTATAGGCCTTCTGCAAAAAGTGAAGGAGAAGATTAAATGTAGGGCAGACAGGGTCAAGAAGGGGGCGATGGAAAGAAAAGCAGGCCTCATTGAAGAAAATAGGTGTGTGGGAAACTACCCTTTTTCTGTGCTTATAAAACACAGTGCTACCCATACTGTGTGTTAGCATAATAGCTAAATTATCTCCCATAAAACAGTGCATATGCAAACAGATTCAAAGATTCTGGATATAGTTTCCCTCTTTTGGTTTTTAATGTAACCTTTTTAAATTGTGTTGCTTTGGAAAGCATTGAACACTGTTTTTAGAAAACAGTCACTTTCATATTTTCTATTTTACTGTGGGTGTAGGTTAGTTTATTTGAAGTCTGAACATTCAAACTTGGTTTAAATTGTCAGTGATAGTGTAGCTCAAGAAGGTGAAGTATGACCGTTTCAACCACAAATCATGATTTTGTGGCTTTCTTAGTTTGATGCATTTGTTTTAATTAACGTTTTGGTATCTCATCTTGTTTTTTTGGTACAAGGTTCTAAACCTCCCCTGCTCGTGCAAAGTATTTAAAAGACTTAGACTATGTCTATATTTGGATCTGGGGCTGTGATTCCCAGCTTGAGTAGGCATACTTGCAGTAGTTGTCACTGAGCTAGCATTCTAAAAACAGTAGTGTAGTCACAGCAGCATGGGCAAGCAGCAAGAATGTACTCCCAGGCTCTAGGCAGGTTTGTGTTTAGTATGGCTAGCTCAGTGTGAACTAGCGCAAGTGTTTCTGAGTGTAGATATACCCTTACAGTAGAAGTTATTATGGAAGCCTGTAAGTTAGCACACATCACCTTGGTTGTTTGGTCCATCAGCCCTCACAGAGAGAGCGCCATTCACAACACATCATTCGTGTTGTTCTAGCCAGTCCTTCAGCCACCCTCTGACCAGGCTGTCAGTGGCACTGGACACCCGATCGGCATAGCGCACCATCGCCCAGAACCCCTGAGCCATCCGCCAGCCTCAGCCTCCCAAGTAGCTGGGATTATAGGCGTGCACCACTGTGCCCAAATAGCATACATGCTTTAACCAAAAAAAAAGTTTGTCTTCATTAATGTCAATACATATTCAAAATATGTATATTTCTGAGAATGGTAAAAACTTTGTGAAGTAAATATGTGCAATAAATATTTCATGGTTTTCTTTCAATCCTGGTGCCCACTTTTCCTTGGAGAAGGAAATAATCCTTCTATTTCTCTTTCTTCAAGCGTACCCAGAGTGGGATGGAAGTGAGGCTGAAAGTTTTCCTTCTAGAGATGTCTATGCAAGCCACCTCAGACATTGGTTCAGTGTCTCCCAGTCACTGTCCCAGAGAGCTGGGATTCTTCTCTGAACTCCTGGCCCACATCCACTCAGAGGTCCCAGTTTTCTGCTACTGTGTGGGCATTGATATCTGAAGGGCTGAAAAGAGCACCACTCCAAAGATGTGCCCAGGTGCAAGTCACCTTTTTCTGCATCTGGCAAGACACTGAAGGGTCATCAGCTATATGACTCATCTTGGGCTAATACCTGTAAGGCTCATAAGCCTGAAGGCCAATTCTGGTATCCCGGTACTGACATCTAAGGCAGCACATATGGTATCCTCTAAATCAGCCCTTGGTACAGATCTCTCTGTATCAGCCCTGGCACCAAGTGCCTTGGTACCTGGAACTACAGAGCTCAGTGTTCTGTTATTGTAGTGTTGGTACTTTCCACTTCTGTATGGACTACCTCCATCATACCCACTGCTTTGGCACTTGGTTTCTTGTCACTAAAACCTTTTATATGGTGCCCAAGTGACTTATTGGAGGGCTCAGCCCTGAGTCACCTCTACTACAAAAATGAAGAGAGATGACGCGCTGACCCAAAAGAGCTATTGAAAGATGCATCATAAGAGGAAGCTGTTTAGATTTTAAACTAGTGTCTTCATCCCGTTTGCTAGCCTCTTCCTCCTGAATTCAAACTCCCCACTCCCTCCTGGGCCATGGGACGCTATTCTTTCCAATCTGTAAAATCTTCGACATGCTGTTTGTTTCCAACCTGGCAGCCTAGTTTGCTAGCTAGGGCTCTTCTGAAAAAAGGAAATGACTTTTGATTCTAATGGTTCTGATCAACACACTAAATGGTTGGTATTTCAGACTACCAAGCAGAAGAAAAAACTTTTTCACTAGGAGGGTGGTGAAACACTGGAATGCGTTACCTAGGGAGGTGGTGGAATCTCCTTCCTTAGAAGTTTTTAAGGTCAGGCTTGACAAAGCCCTGGCTGGGATGATTTAGTTGGGGATCGGTCCTGCTTTGAGCAGGGGGTTGGACTAGATGACCTGCTGAGGTCCCTTCCAATCCTGATATCCTATGATTGCCAAACCACCAGCATTGGAGTCACTGGTACGCAAGGTTATTTACTCTGTATTTACCTCCTTTATACAAAGGGTACATGTGATAGGACTGCACCTCCGTTAGAGGATGTATATTTCTGCTCTGTCCAGCAAGAGGAGAAAACTCTCTCTCACTTGTGATCCGTCCTTTTTCTGGTTAGCTCACTAGGAATCATGGAGGGGTTTTAAGGGAAGAGTCTGAGGCATAGTAGAAAGAGGTTTGAGCTTCAATGGGACCACCCTACCTGGTACTGCCCATGTGCCCTCTACCGCATTACTCCTACCCCATACCAGCCACAGCCTTATTGATCCCCTGGGGTGTACTCCAGGAAACCTGCTTAATTGACTGTCACAAGGGCTAGATCACCCTTCCCAAAGAGACAAATCAAGCCACCTCCATTGAGCCAGTTGGTTCAGCCACATCTACTTGAGAGGCAGGAGGAAAAAAATGAAGAGGAACATCAGCTGCCAGGGAAACAGCATCCAGTCCCAATTGCAATGTTCTCATCCTTTCCTAACAAGGCTGTGTATTTAGAATAAAAAAATAGCAATAAATTGTTTTTTCCTCTAACATTTTTATGTGGAAGTATTAATGAAATAATTGGAACATGAAGGGGAAAAGCTGACTAATATAGTCAAGCCGCTTAGTTATGACAGTTAATTTTATTACCTCTAAGTAATCTGTAAGAGATGAATGTATAGTCCATTCTCGAATATCTCTAGTGGAAGTAATTGTACTGTTCTGTTAACTTCTCCCATTGCTAAAATATTCTTGTTATAGGGGACCTGGTTATGACCCCTATATTTAGTTTCCCCAACACTTTCCATTATAAAAGAGTCTTGCGTCCTTTTCTTTGGGACGTTCTTGCACCTTTATTGTTTTGCAGCAAGTTTTGATATAAGCAGGAGAAATCCAGTGGCTAGAGAAGTGATTTGTTTTTCTTCATACCTTGAAATTTCATTCAGTTTTTGCTGATAGCAAAATTTTTTAAAATGGTTTGTTCCATTCTCTTGCTTGTGCAAGGAAGAAGCCAAAACTGGGCACCTCATCTAATCTAGCGCTTACCCCCACCCCATGGGGGCACAATACAGGGCAGGAAAGCTCCCCCAGTTTTGGGTAGGAAGTAGGAGAGTGAGCCAAGTGGATGCAGCATCAGGATCCAGCAGTCTGTCCCCATTTATACTGTATAAGAACATAACGGTCATACTAGGTCAGACCAGTGGTCCACCTAGCCCAGTATCCTGACTTCCAACTGTCGCCAATGTGAGCTGCTTCAGAGGGAGTGAACCAAACAGGTAATTATCAAGTAATCCATCACCTGATGCCTATTCCCATCTTCTGGCAAACAGAGGCTGGGAACACTTAAGAGCATAGTTCTGCATTCTGGAATAACAGCTCTCTTGCTGCTAACTAGCATAGTTAGTCTTGTAGCTCAGTGGTAGCAATCAAATGTGTTGTGGTGGTGAAGATCAGACAGGTTTGAACCCTGAACCATGCATGATGGGGTATGTATGTTGTTTTTACTTGTTTTCCTTAACAACAAATAAAACACACCTAGGAAATTGCATTACATTTAACAAACATTATTTTAGTTGCAAAGTCAAATACTGAAAGTTTAGAAATGTGAAACTTAAGGTTGGTCATGCAACCTTAATTCTGTCTCTCTTGTGCATTTGCAAATGAAACTGTCTTCAGTTACGCACTCATAGTCCCCTTACTTCCCTGGTGACCCCTGTCTTATTTAGTGTCTGCACAAGGTGTCAAAATTAGATTCCACAGGTCACTGTAAATTTCCTATTTCCTAACTTTAAATATTTGACTTTAAATAACATCTATATATATGTCGCTTTATCGTATGTTAAAATGTTTACCGTAATTTTTAAACTAAACTCTCCCTTGTACATTGCATGTGCATTTCTTTATTATTGTTCTGGTCTTGTTGAACTAAGCATACTGTGCTGTACAAATAGAAAGGAAAAGTTAATTCTCATTTGTTATATCATTGTTCCAACATATTTGTAAACAATTGCTTTTTCTTTTTCTGTTGACTAAGCATACCCAATTCATGTAATCTCTCCTGACGAGTCTTATTTTCCAAATTTATCATTTTGTTGCCTTTTGAACTCCCTCCAATATTCTAATATTTACTTACTGGGAATGTTACCATGTGGTAGATATTAGACTATCTGAAGTAACTTCTGAGTAATTTATAATCTAAGCATGTGAACGCTAGTAACCTTTCCTGGATATAGCCTTCCAAGTACAGAGATTTATTATCAAAATTTGACTAATCTGCTTCATTCTTGAAAGAAAAAACAACGTACTACCTTTACGCACCTTGATGATCAGCAATAATCACTTCATAGGTTTAGTATTGTAAATAGTAGGATATAGGATTTTAAATGGTTATTAGATGAAGAAAAAAAATTAGAGAAATAGGCGATTCCCATTTTATGCAGCTAATTTTTCAGCAAGGGCCAGATTCTGCCATCTGTACTGATGTTGAATAGAAATTTACTTCCAGATTAGTTCTATTGACTTAAGTTGGTCTAATCAAGGAGTAAATTACTGAGCACATGTAGTAAGTATTAGCAAATTAAAGTGCTGTCCACAGAAAAAACTTTTGTAATTGTCACTGTCTCCATTATTTGTATGTTATATTACTGTGGTATTTCAGTTTAACTGATGCAAGGAAATCTTAAATCTCAATCCAAATTTAACATTGTTCTGCAGAATTTGAGGTTACATTCAACATTTTCTAGGTTATCTGATTGCACACAAGACTTTTCAAAATGTAAACAACAGTGTGCTTCACATTTCAGCATGACAAACTGGAATAACTTAGCATCAACAGAGATGCTAATTTACAGATTTCATATTAATCCTAGAATATCAGGGTTGGAAGGGACCTCAGGAGGTCATCTAATCCGGCCCCCTGCTCAAAGCAGGACCAGTCCCCAATTTTTGCCCCAGATCCCTAAATGGCGCTCTCAAGGATTGAACTCACAATCCTGGGTTTGGCAGGCCAGTGCTTAAGCCATTGAGCTATTCCTCCCCCCGAGTAATTAATCAAGTATTAATTATCATGTGTTTTAATACTACTCAGACTTTTCCAAGTAGGAATCAGATGTGGAAGTGCTCTGACTGGAGCCTAATCTTCATGATTATTCTAAAACCCTACATTTGACCCAAAGCACCAAGTTAAACTTATTAAAAATTAGGGTGTCTACACTGGGAAATTGACTGGAATTGCTATAGCTAGCTATATTGGTGTAACTTCCTTGTGTGAATGCTCCATTCTGGAATAAAAATTAGTTTATTCCAGTATAGTGTCTAATTGGGGTGGGGATATGTGTTACGTGAACATATCTAGAGCAGAGTAAATATTTTGCTATAGCTGTGCTGTTCAATCTCTCCATGTGGACAAGCCTTTAATTATAAACACTTAATGGTCACATTGAATACTAACTTTCTTTAAAAACCAAACCAAATCCTCAAGATAGATTCTCTGTAACAGGCGTACTATAATATTACTAGGCAGAGTGGCTGTAGCTGTAATCAAACCTGTGGATTTGGCAAAAACTGCGTGTGTCCCCTTGAAGTTGCATGTGATTCTAAGGCAATGTCTTCACTGCAGAGTTAACCTGGGTGATTGGTGCCTGGGTTAACCTAGTCTGGGTTGCACATCCCTGCTGCAAACCCCTATTTGTGCCAGATGTGTGGCTGTGTCCATACTGGTGCTGTACTTACCCATGTGAGATGCTAGGACTTCTGGAGGGATATCCCAGGTCTCTTTGCAATGTCCTGAACTGGGTTACTCTATGAATTTTATGCAATGTATTGTTGGAGAACTTTGTTGTTGTTTCTGGGACTTATGTGGAAGTGTTCTTAGTTAGCAAACTCATTAAGTAATCCACCCAAGGTTTGGCTGATTGTCTGATTTCAGATAAATGTGTTCAAATTTTAGGTCTTAGCTTACCTCATCCAGAGGCACACCAGAACCCTGGTGTCTGCATCTGGCTAGCTAACATTGCACTGAGAGGATGACTTCTCGGATTGCATCACTGTTCAAGTACTCTGAAATTTCAGTAGAAATGTAGCAGGTCACATGCAGTGTAGGGTTTAAATGCCAAACTGCTGTATATAAACTGGAAGAAGTCTTCCAGTGCAGAAGAGGGGAGTAGGTAGAGTGAAAGAAAATATGGTCCGGCGAAATTGTGGGATGGCATTGAAGGAGTATCAGCACCCATGTTGATTAGCCTGCATCTGCATTGCAAAGCAGGTGGTTTACCAGCCCAGGTTAAAGCACAACCCGGTTTCAAGTCTATACTAACCAGGGGTGCCACCTAGAACAGGTTTAAAGCACCACTAAACCCAGGTCAGAGGTTTTTGTGTGTGATTGGTAGCCAGGTTAAGGGCAACATCTGGGTAAGAGTCCAGGCTAACTCTTCAGTGAAAACATACCCTAAATGAGTATTGCCACAATGTGTATTGCCATAGTCTTCACTCTGTCCTCCCTTTTCCAGACACTTTTTGTGTCTTACCTCTTACACAAATCAGCTTATTTATGTATAATTGTTAGTCATTATAGTTCAACTGTATTGTGTAGTGTGATTTTTTTTTAAATTCCTATTTTTGAATGCTGCAAATTTGTGATATCTGAAGTCAGTTGTGTCAAGTAGCTTTTTATACAGCAATTTTATACAGATAAATGAGTACAGAATTGTAATTTTTTCACAGTGTATTTAAGAGTATCTTTTCTATTCATTTTCTAGGCAAAACCAAAGCTAATTGAGCCAATAGACTACGAAAATGTCATTGTTCAGAAGAAAACACAAATTTTAAATGATGCGTTACGTGAGATGCTACTTTTCCCCTATGATGACTTTCAGGTAATTATTTAACTTCAATTTCACTAAATTTTGTTAGTAACGTTACAGACATGACACTGTAGTAGATGAATGGAAAACCATTAAGTACAGTATTACATTTCTAAAACTAAGGATCTTTCTATCAGCTGGATATTCATGCGTCTTTTTTTTTCGGTCTTTATTTTGCCTGATTTTTCTAGTGCAGACTGATGAAGTACTGACACAACTCCACCATTCTTTCAGATACAGGAGGTTCCACTCCCTCAACACAGCCAGCTTGCTTTCCACTTGAGAGGCAGCTGGTCAGACAGTGGCAGCCCTTATTGCTTTTTAAAACTTCCTAGATACCTTTAGTTTTTTTATGTACCTGCTAGATTAGGTGCTGTCTATTGGACCCAAAATATCATGACTAGTTTAAAAAACATAACTTAAATAAAATTTGTGATTGTTATTTGCTGTCTGGTTTTTTACTCCTTAGGTACAGTTGGGTCACATTTTCAAGCTTTTCTCCATAACAATGAAAGATACAAATTTTCTTTTTTAATGAAAGTTGAGATTCTCATCTAATCACAAGGCTCCAGAGGCTCAGGCTTTTAAGAAAAAACACCAAATGTTGTGGCTTTTGTGATGTAGTCAGGAAAATTGGCAACACTGTATACAATACATGGAGATTCTCTTTTGCAAAAGGAGTAAGTTACCATTGAGCAGAGAGAGGCACTACAGAGACCTATATATGAATGTTTTATCTCTATAATTTTTTTTCTTTAGATGTCATAAGTTTTGTGTAGAGAGCATAGTAGCCAATAAATGTTTTTTAAAAGTAAAACCATATACATAACTAGAGAAAAAGAGTACAATCATAGGACTGGAAGGGACCTCAAGAGGTCATCAAGTCCAGTCCCCTGCACTCATGGCAGGACTAAATATTATCTAGACCATTCCCGATAGGTGTTTGTCTAACCTGGTCTTAAAAACCTCCAATGACAGAGATTCCACAGCCTCCCTGGTAAGTTCTAGTGCTTAACCAACCTGGCAGGAAATTTTTCCTAATGTCCAACCTAAACTGCCCTTGCTGCAATTTAAGTCCATTGTTTCTTGTCCTTTCCTCAGAGGTTAAAGAGAAATTTTTTTCTCCCTCCTCCTTGTAACAACCTTTTATGTACTTAAAATCTGTTTTTGTCCCCTCTGGCTTCTCTTTTCCAGACTAAACAAACCCCATTTTTTCAGTCTTCCCTCATAGGTCAAGTTTTCTAGCCCTTTAATCATTTTTATCGCTCTTCTCTGGACTTTTTCCAATTTGTCCACACCTTTCCTGAAATGTGACACACAGAATTGGACACAATACTCTAGGTGAGGCCTAATCAGCGTGAAGTAGAGCAGAAGAATTACTTCTTGTGTCTTGCTTACAACACTCCTGCTCATACATCCCAGAATGATGTTTGCTTTTTTTGCAACAGTTACACTCTTGATGGAGATTTACCTGGTGATCCACTATGACATCCAGATCCCTTTCTGCAGTATTCCTTCCTAGGCCGTCATTTTCCATTTTGTATGTGCGCAACTGATTGTTCCTTCCTAAGTAGTGTACTTTGCATTTGTCCTTACTGAATTTCATCCTATTTTCTTCAGACCATTTCTCCAGTTTGTCCAGATCATTTTGAATTTGAATCCTATCTTCCAAAGCACTTGCAACCCCTCCCAGCTTGATATTGTCCACAAACTTTGTGTACTCTCTATGCCATTATTTAAATCTGATGAAGATATTGAACCCAACTGGACCCAGAACTGATCCCTGTGGGACCCTACTTGATATGCTCTTCCAGCTTAACAGTGAACCACTGATAACTATTCTCAGAGAATGGTTTTCATACCAGTTATGCATCCACCTGATAGTAGCTCTGTCATAAATATAAAGGGAAGGGTAAACACCTTTAAAATCCCTCCTGGCCAGAGGAAAAACCCTTTCACCTGTAAAGGGTTAAGAAGCTAGGATAACCTCGCTGGCACCTGACCAAAATGACCAATGAGGAGACAAGATACTTTCAAAACTGGAGGGGGGAGAAACAAAGAGTCTGGGTCTGTCTGTGTGATGCTTTTGCCAGGGACAGAACAGGAATGGAGTCTTAGAATTTAGTAAGTAATCTAGCTAGATATGCATTAGATTATGATTTCTTTAAATGGCTGAGAAAATAAACTGTGCTGAATGGAATGTATATTCCTGTTTTTGTGTCTTTTTGTAACTTAAGGTTTTGCCTAGGGGGATTCTCTGTTTTAAATCTAATTACCCTGTAAGGTATTTACCATCCTGACTTGACAGAGGTGATTCTTTTTACTGTTTCTTCTATTAAAATTCTTCTTGTAAGAAACTGAATGCTTTTTTCATTGTTCTTAAGATCCAAGGGTTTGCGTCTGTGTTCACCTATGCAAATTGGTGAGGATTTTTATCAAACCTTTCCCAGGAAGGGGGGTGCAAAGTTTTGGTGAGGATTTTGGGGGGAAAGACGTTTCCAAACAACGCTTTCTCAAAAATAAACCTGGTTAGATGTTTGGTGGTGGCAGCGGAAGTCCCCAAGGGCAAAAGGTAAAATAGTTTGTACCTTGGGGAAGTTTTAACCTAAGCTGGTAAAAGTAAGCTTAGGAGGTTTTCATGCAGGTCCCCACATCTGTATCCTAGAGTTCAGAGTGGGGAAGGAACCTTGACAAGCTCCATCTAGGTTGCATTTCCCTAGTTTGTTTATGAGATGGTCATGTGTGACAAGGCATCTCTTCACTGGCAATGTTCAAGTGCTGCCATGGCAGCGCTTTAACATGGCTTGTGTAGTTGCGGCATAGGGCTGAGAGAGAGTTCTCCCAGCACTCTAAAAAAAAACCACCTCAGCTAGGGGAATGGCTACCAGCACTAGGAGCGCGTCTACCAGTGGTGGTGCACTGTCTACAGTGGCACTTTACAGCTCTGAAACTTGCAGCGCTCAGGGGTGTGTTTTTTAACACCCCTGTTGGAGAAAGTTGCAGTGCTGTAAAGTGCCAGTGTAGACAATCCCACAGTATCAAAAGCCTTACTAACGTCAAGATATACAGTACCACATTTACTGCTGCCGCCTATCCACAAGGCTTGTTATCCTGCCAAATAAAGCTATTAGGTTGGTTTGACACGATTTGTTCTTGACAAATCCATGCTGACTGTTACTTATCACCTTGTCTTCTAGGTGTTAGCAAATTGATTGCTTAATTATTTGCTCCAATATCTTTTTCTGTGTACTGAAGTTAAACTGACTGGTCTGTAATGGTGACTTCCAAAGGTCCTCCACCAGTATTACCCTCCTGCAGTCTAAGGTTTTTTGTCCTATGTGTGGATTTATGGTGGTTCTATTGAGAGGAATTTGGGTTTTTTTATAAGAAGCTTTTACAGTGTATATCGTCACCAGCTGTGGGATACTGTTCTCTCTCCATATGAAACTATTGTATTACATTTAGGGAACAGAACTGCCAACCAAGTAGGTGAAAATAAACCTATTTTCTACAGTCAAATTTGGCAATCATTACTATTTATCTGAGAGCGCCAATAGTCCTATATTCTACTAACTTTTGACATTTTTTCCCCATTTATTGTGTAGCCTATTTAATAGCTTATCTGGAGGTTCACTGAAAATTATTGGACCCATGTGTGCTTTTCTAGTATCTTCTGTCATATGCCCCTTTATTCCCAAGAGCAATACGGGAACAAATCCATGCTTCTCCACTAAGAGTTCTCTACAGATCCCCATTCTGGGAAGCATGTCCCTCTGGTTCAGTGAGCTGCAGGCTATTTTGAAAGCCATGATTGTTGGGGGGCCTCATGCATGTTCAGACAGCTAAGTGTTTGGTGCAAGTTATGTAAGGGACAGTAGTCCCAAACACCCATACTTCTACCTCTACTTTTGTAAGTAGTTGGCTTCAGAACCGTTGCTCTGTTCATTTGCAGTATGCAGCTGCTCTACCTTTTTTTCTGTTTCATTAGCTCTAGTATTCTATATAATATCACACAAAACATTAAAGTTTGCTCAGCTATATCTCTTCACAAGACCAAAAACGCTAAATCAGGAAAATCCTAAAAAAGATCACTTTGGCTGTGAATGATACACTTCTTTCCAAATTCTAGACTGCTGCCATCATGACACTTAACCATACTAATACCATGTGCTAAAGCAGGAATTCAAATTTTTCATCTGGCCTGCACTGGTGCCTGCACACTCTTCTACATTAAAAAAGACCAAAATTAGCAGTTCTTCCTATGTGACAGCTTCAGAAGGACCAAAAAGATTGGGTTTCCTTCATTGCAAGGCATATTTTTATGCTGTTCTAACCATTCAGATTGCTAACCGTGAGGAGGCAAATGTTCAAGTAAATTCTATTCCTGGAGTAGGAATGTCCTTCTTGGACCACCTCCCTAAGGAGCAATATAGAGAAGCCAAACCAATTTTAAGAGCATTTCTCCAAGCATTCTTTGAGAGTTGTGGTTAGGTCAGTTAGAACAGTTTTGTCTTTCTTACACTCTTGATTTCAGACCTCTTGGCCCATCCTAAGAAATTTAGGCCAGAGTATCCAATCTGCTGTTTGAGAAACATGACCTCTTTAGTCTTCCTTTTGAGAACAAAGTGACAGTAAGGTCTTAGGGTCTCTCCTTTCCTTAGGATTCCAGGGTCAAATCCCATCAGAAAACTGCTAAAGGGTGTGTCTACACTGCATCTGGGAGCAAACCTCCAAGCCCGGAAAGACAGATTTGTGCTAGCTTGGCTTTAGCTAGCATGCTAAAAATAGCTGTATGCACATTGTGGCACATGCAGTAGCTTGGGCTAGCCACCCCAACTTGAACCCACTCGATCTCCTGTGTCTGAACTCGGGTCGTTAGCCTGAGCTGCAAGCAGTGCCACAATATCCATACTAAGAAAAGGAGGACTTGTGGCACCTTAGAGACTAACAAATTTATTTGAGCGTAAGCTTTCGTGAGCTAGAGCTCACTTCATTGGATCTGATGAAGTGAGCTGTAGCTCACGAAAGCTTATGCTCAAATAAATGTGTTAGTCTCTAAGGTGCCACAAGTATTCCTTTTCTTTTTGCGGATACAGACTAACACGGCTGCTACTCTGAAATATCCATACTGCTATTTTGAGTGCTCAACTTGAGCTGAGCTAGTGCAAGTCTGTCTATCTGACCTAGGAGGCTGACTCCCAGCTGTGGTGTAGACACCCTCAGGTGTCAGTTACATCAGACCACCATATGAAGAAAATCTTAGACCATCTGTGTCTTCTTACACAGCACCTGTCAATTAGTGTAGTAGCTGAGCACTTCTTTGACTCCCCCTACAATATCCAGTAGTACTTCATGCTCGATCTGGCAGTGCTGTGTGTTAGCAAAAGAGCCTTTTAAACTGAGAAATGGAATAGGGAAGATGGGAACAGAAGATCTGCCACACTGGATCAGACACATGATTCATCTAGACCAGTGGTTCTCAAACTTTTTTTTCCGTGGACTACTTGAAAATTGCTGAGGGTCTTTGTAGTCCACTTAATGATCTTTCCAAATGTTGTCTGTACCATTAGCTAACTATTGTAAAATGCTTTGGATAAAAGTGCTATATAAAAAAAACTTAATTAACGTTTTTTTGTTCTACAGATAAAAGCACACAACACTTTAATATCAGTAGTCTTACCTTTCTAATGCAATGGCTGTGCTCTCTCTCCCCTGCTGCAGCAGCCACAGCCCTGGAGCTGGGGAAAGTCGCCTCTTTCTCTGGCTGCCACAGCCCTGCATGTCCCAAATTCCCCCCACCCCCTCTTCTCACCCCACTGCCCCTTCCCATCTACACCCTATTCTCCCCAAAGCCACCACCTCAGCTTACATGTGAGTATTTTCCAGGGTCCAGGCACCACAGTTGGAGAACCTCTGATCTAGACCACTGTTCTGTGTCTGACAGTGGCCAGTATCAGGTTCTTCAAAGGAAGGTGTAAGAAATCTCCCAGTGCCTTGTTGTGGAGATTGGCCTGTACTTGGAAGCATGAGATTTCATCTCTTCCAAAATGTATTAGCATTAACAACGGTAACTCTCTAAATATTCTTATCTGCATAAATGTCCAATCCCTTCTTGAATCTAGTTAAATTCTTGGCCTCAACAACATACCAAGCAGTGAATTCAGTAGCTTATGTATTGTGTAAAAGTAAATTAAAATAATTTCCTTCGATCGGTTTTGTATTTGCCACATTTCAATGTCATTGAAAGTCCCTTTGCTGTTGTGTTATGAGACGGAGAACAGAAGCTCCTGATCTGTCTTCTCTATACCATTCATTATTTTATGTATTTTTATCATGTCCTCTCTTATTTGTCTGCTTTCTAAATTAAACCTATTCTTTTCAGTTGCTTCACTGATTTATTCCCCCAGTCCTTAATCATTTCTCCCCTTCTTTGAACCCTCCTTCTTGAGATGCAGTGCCTGGTACCACACACTGTATTCTAGATGAGGCCACATTGATTTAACTAATGGTGGTATATTTTTCCATATTCTCCATCCTGTTTCTAATGTATTTTACCATCTTGTTTGTGTTATTTGGTGGCAGCTACACAATGAGCTGTCAAAAGATGCTCAGGTCCCGTTCCTGAGGCAATGCAGTTAAGAGAGCCGTGTTAGTCTGTATCCACAAAAACGAGGAGTCCGGTGGCACCTTAAAGACAAACGGATTTATTTGGGCATAAGCTTTCGTGGGTAAAACTCACTTCAGATGTATGGAGTGAAAATTACAGATGCAGGCATTATTATACTGACACATGAAGAGAAGGGAGTTACCTCACAAGTGAAGAACCAGTGTTGACAGGGCCAATACAGTCAGGGTGGATGTAGTTCACGCCCAATAACTGGTGAGGAGGTGTCAATTCCATGAGAGGCAAAGTTGCTTTTCATAGAATTGTAGAATCATAGAATAACAGAGTTGGAAGGGACCTCTGGAGGCCATCTAGTCCAAGCCCCTGCCCAGAGCAGGACCAATCCCAACTAAATCATCCCAGCCTGGGCTTTGTCAAGCCTGACCTTAAAAACTTCTAAGGAAGGGGATTCCACCACCTCCCTAGGTAACGCATTCCAGTGTTTCACCACCCTCCTAGTGAAAAAGTTTTTCCTAATATCCAACCTAAACCTCCCCCACTACAACTTGAGACCATTACTCCTTGTCCTGTCATCTGCTATCACTGAGAATAGTCTAGATCCATCCTCTTTGGATCCACCTTTCAGGTAGTTGAAAGCAGCTATCAAATCCCCCCTCATTCTTCTGTTCCGTAGACTAAACAATCCCAGTTCCCTCAGCCTCTCCTCATAAGTCATGTGTTCCAGTCCCCTAATAATTTTTGTTGCCCTTTGCTGGACTGTCTCCAATTTATCCACATCCTTCTTGTAGTGTGGGGCCCAAAACTGGACACAGTACTCCAGATGAGGCCTCACCAACGTCGAATAGAGGTGAATGATCACGTCCCTCGATCTGCTGGCAATGCCCCTACTTATACACCCCAAAATGCCATTGGCCTTGTTGGCAACAAGGGCACACTGTTGACTCATATCCAGCTTCTCGTCCACTGTCACCCCTAGGTCCTTCTCTGCAGAACTGCTGCCGAGCCATTGGGTCCCTAGTCTGCAGCGGTTCATTGGATTCTTCCGTCCTAAGTGCAGGACTCTGCACTTGTCCTTGTTGAACCTCATCAGATTTCTTTTGGCCCAATCCTCCAATTTGTCTAGGTCCCTCTGTATCCTCTCCCTACCCTCCAGCATATCTGCCACTCCTCCCAGTTTAGTGTCATCCGCAAAGTTGCTGAGGGTGCAATCCACACCATCCTCCAGATCATTAATGAAGATATTGAACAAAACCGGCCACAAGACCGACCCTTGGGGCACTCCGCTAGATACCGGCTGCCAACTAGACATGGAGCCATTTATCACTACCCATTGAGCCCGACAATCTAGCCAGCTTTCTACCCACCTTGTAGTGCATCCATCCAGCCCATACTTCTTTAACTTGCTGACAAGAATACTGTGGGAGACCGTGTCAAAAGCTTTGCTAAAGTCGAGGAATAACACGTCCACTGCTTTCCCTTCATCCACAGAACCAGTTATCGCATCATAGAAGGCAGTTAGATTAGTCAGGCATGACTTTCCCTTGGTGAAACCATGCTGACTGTTCCTGATCACTGTCTGTAAGCGAGGACTGGCCTGCCTCCCAAGGTCTGTGAGAGTGAGGGATCATTTTCCAGAATAGGTTGTAGATCGTTGATGATGTGCTGGAGAGGTTTTAGCTGGGGGCTGTATGTGATGGCCAGTGTTGTTTTGCTATTTTCCTTGTTGGGCCTGCCCTGTAGTAAGTGATTTCTGGGTACCTGTCTTGCTCTGTCACTCTGTTTTCTCACTTCTCCAGGTGGGTATTGTTGTTTTAAGAATGCTTGATAAAGATCTTGTAGGTGTCAGTCTCTGAGGGATTGGAGCAAATTCAGTTGTGTCTTAGGGCTTGGCTGCAGACAATGGATCGTGTGACGTGTCCTGGATGGAAGTTGGAGGCATGTAAGTAAGTATAGCAGTCAGTAGGTTTCTGGTATAGAGTGGTGGTTATATGACCATCACTTATTTGCACTGTAGTGTCCGGAAAGTGGATCTCTTGTGTGGACTGGTCCAGGCTGAGGTTGATGTTGGGGTGGAAATTGTTGAAATCCAGGTGGAATTCTTCAAGGGCCTCTTTCCCATGGATCCATATGATGAAGATGTCCTCAATGTAGCGCAAGTAGAGGAGGGGCGCTAGGGGACGAGAGATGAGGAAGCTTTGTTCTAAGTCAGCCATAAAAATGTTGGCATACTGTGGGGCAATGCGGGTACCCATAGCAGTGCCGCTGACTTGAAGGTATAAGTTGTCCCCAAATCTGAAATGGTTGTGGGTGAGGACAAAGTCACACAGCTCAGCCAACAGGTGTGCTGTGGCATCATCAGGCATACTGTTCTTGAGCGCTTGTAGTCCATCCTCAGGTGGAATATTGGTGTAAAGAGCTTCTACATCCATGGTGGCCAGGATGGTGTTTTCTGGAAGATCATCAGTGTATTGTAGTTTCCTCAGAAAGTCAGTAGTGTCTCAAAGATAGTTAGGAGTACATTGGTGATGTTCCAGAAATACCTCTATATGCATTTTGTAACAGTCTCTTTAGAGATGGAAATTCTGACCCTTGTATAAGACTGTTCAAACCATTTCCTCTCATATAGTATTCAGTTTTTATTTTTAGTCAAGTGTTTTCCTTTTACAGAGTACAATCTAAAAGTTACTGAATTGAAAAGGAAGCCAAGCCATGCTAATCATAAAGAATTTGGAAGAAAGTTTATATGTGATTTTAATAAAGTTGTGGCCCTTTGGCCACTTGAAACAACGTCTGGACTCTCTTCTAATTAGTGTATGCCCTTAGCAGTTTGGCATTGTGAAGACCTCAGAACCTTTAAACAAAACAGAACAGTACAGTACAATGTTATGCTGCTGGTTTCGTTAGTCGCAAACTTAACAATTGTATTTTGTGCAAGTGGAGCTTGTCTCCCCTTCCCTTCCCCCTCCCCCCGATATAGACATGCTTAAATGGGATGATAGCACAAATGTTTTGAGGTAATGCTGTTAATTAATTTGAAACATTGGTTAATAGACACACCTGTTTCATTTAATTGGTAAGAATATCTACAGTATTTACAGGTGGAAATTGGTCTGTGCTAAGACATTTACTGTTGTAAAGTTATTCTTTCGGGCTGCTTATCTGCTCTGTTATGTCTGCTAACTGATTCTCTTCGCTAAATAGAGTTTAAAAGCTATTTTAGTGATTTGTACAATATTCTATTTCTAATAATTTATAAGATCAGTATGAATTTAATTCACTTTAATATATTCCAGTCTGACCCCCATCATTAGAAGGTTTGCTTAATTGGCTCATTCTTATTTCCATTAGAGTAATTAATAGGATATTTGTGTGTTATAGCTTTCTAATTCTCGATTTAGCAATTGGGAACTTTTAAAGAAATACAAAGCTGTTCACTTCCAGTCAGCATTTTGAATTTTCTTCATCTTAGTAGCGTCTGAAAGTCTTTCTTACCATATTTCTGTATAATGGCCTGTGTGAAATGTGCCTAATCTATGTTTAGTGTCCACACCTCAACCATTCCTGTAATTCTATTACAATTTCAGTAGAAAAGCCAAGTTTTTAAGGCAAATGAAGCTGAACTACTAATCTGTTGGGCTGCCATTGGAAAGTTTGCACAGCCCTTCCCCACCCATTGTGGACTAAATAATGCTTGGCCCTGCTCTCTCTTAGTTCCCCTGAGAACTAACTGTCTGCAAGGAGGTAAGCACAAGCCACAACACTTCAGTCCCTACTCTTCTTGATGCCAGTCAGCATAACTGGCTGGATACACAGCAAAGAGCATCCATATGCTTTTGAAAAATGGTGTGTTTGTATGTGTTACCTGGGAGCCCCTATGGTGAATTCTGCATCACTCAGTCAAAAGTCCTCCTGGGAACTCTGGCTGCAGCACAGCCCCTCCACATCATCTTCTGCACATGTGAATATGCCAAGGGCACAAACTAGTACTATGTAAAAGCATTCAGAATCTGGAACTGTCAGTGTATCATCCTTCATAAGCATTAGATTCATGGGGAAAAAAACCCCACAGCTTCCTGCTTTTGGAGTAGAAAATATAAGGCAACATTTTATATTTTCTTCCATTGCTTTAACAGATGGGTAATATTAAAATAGCAGAGATGAAGCATTGCTAAATTTCTTTTTATAAGCTGACCCTTGCTTTTTCTAAAAATAAGGCACTATGTGTAAATGTCCAGTCTTTGTCAGTTTATAAGCACAGTGGTAATATAGCTAGTTTCCTCCCCATCACTAATAAATTTTCTGTTTTTCTGGAGTTGGAACACACAACTCCTGCCTAGATATTTCAAGTAGCAATAGTTCAAAGAATTTTGGCCACGTGAAAGTGGAGTAGAGACCCTGTGTGGCAACAGGCAGTTGAAGAGGGCAAGGGAAAAATATCCTGACACACACACACTCCCTCAAATAAATGCAGTGCAGTGCTGGACGGATGGAGAAACTCACTGATGGAGGCTGACTTCTGACAAGAAGATACTTAGCCTGCTGAGCTGCCACCATCTTGTCTCCCTGAAAAGACTTCAGTTACTGCTATGGAGGTTGCCTCTGCTCTACACCTGACATCAGCCTACTGCCCGAAGGGAACCCTTTTAGCTCTTCTATCTTTCTGAAAGCATACTGGCTATCTTCCCCCAAGTAGAACAAATCAGAGAGAGGATTTCATCCTATCTGTTGACCAAAGAGTTATCAGAAAGAGAGCAGAAGAAACCCAGAAGCTGTTAAATCTTTCTATGGGAAAAGTGGGAAGCAGCTCAGTGTGGTGGATGGCTTCACTGTCTTCCAGCCAGTTGTTCTTAAACCTCCTCCGTATTTCCATTTATTCAGAAGTCCTTTGGTGCTTTTGCTCTGCTCCCAATGGCCTAGGGGGGTAGGTTACAGGTCATCTTCTCTCCCCCTCCTTTTGTTGCTGCTCTTTGAAGTTGCAGCTTATTCAGCTTATTAGCTGAAGCTTATTCAGCTTCAGTATATGCATGCTAATATACAAGACTACCTGGGCAGGTGGTAGCTTCTGCTGTTTTCACCCCCTCCCTTTTCCTCCTTCTTAACCTCTTGCTTTCCTCTGGTTCTTCCAGGGACTCTACTCCACTTTTAAGGTATAAACATGGTCTGTGTTTCTCCAGCCTCAAAGAAAATCTTCATCGCGATCTGACCTACCAAGCCATCTCTTCTCTCCCCTTCACTTTGTCGTTTCCTGCCTCTTTTTTCTCTCTCTACATTCCAGCATGGCTGGCCTTTTCTAGTCATATGGTTTCAGTTATTATCGTTATGTTGTGGGGCTGTCAGTAATTAAAAAATCAATCACAATCACACAATTAAAAAAACTAATTGCTATTAATCGTGCCGTTAAACAATAATAGAATACCATTTATATAAATATTTTTAGATGTTTTCTACATTTTCAAATATATTGATTTCAATTACAACACAGATTAAGTGTAAAGTGTTCACTTTGTATTTATTTTTTACTATAAATATTTACACAGTAAAAATAAAAAATAGTATTTTTCAATTCACTTGGTACAAGTACTGTAGTACAATCTCTTCATCATGAAAGGTGAACTTAGAAATGTAGAGTTATATACAAAAAAAACTGCATTCAAAAATAAAACTTTAGAGCCTACAAGTCCCCTCAGTCCTATTTCTTGTTCAGCCAATGGCTCAGACAGACAAGTTTGTTTACATTTGCAGGAGATAATGCTGCCTGCTTCATGTTTACAATGTCACCTGAAAGTGATAACAGGCATTCTCATGGCACTGTTGGAGCCAGTGTTGCAAGATATTTACGTGCCAGATGTACTAAAGACTCATATGTCCCTTCATGCTTCAACCACAATTCCAGAAGACATGCATCTATGCTGATGATGGAATCTGCTCAATAACGATCCAAAGCAATGCAGACCAACGCATGTTTATTTTCATCATCTGAGTCAGATGTCACCAGCAGAAGGTTGATTTTCTTTTTTGGTTGTTTGGGTTCTGTATTTTCCGCATAGTAGTGTTGCTCCTTTAAGACCTCTGAAAGTATGCTCCACACCCCGTCCCGCTCAGATTTTGGAAGGCACTTCAGATTCTTAAATCTTGGATCAAGTGCTGTAGCTATCTTTAGAAATCTCATATTGGTACCTTCTTTGCATTTTGTGAAATCTGCAGTGAAAATGTTCTTAAAACGAACAACATGCTGGGTCATTATCCGAGACTGCTATAACATGAAATATATGGCAGAATGTGGGTAAAACAGAGCAGGAGACATACAGTTCTCCCCCAAGGAGTTCAGTCACAAATTTAATTAACACGTTATTTTTTTCCATCATCATGGAAGCATGTCCTCTGGAATGATGGCCAAAGCATGAAGGGCATGCACATTTTTAGCATATCTGGCACGTAAATACCTTGCAATGCTGGCTACAAAAGTGCCATGTGAACATCTGTTCTCACTTTCAGATGACATTGTAAATAAGAAGCGGGCAGCATTATCTCCCATAAATGTAAACATACGTGTTTGTCTTAGCAATTGGCTGCACAAGAAGTAGACTGAGTGGACTTGTAGGCTCTAAAGTTTTACATTGTTTTGTTTTTGAGTGGAGTTGTAACAAAAAAGAAAAATCTACATTTGTAAGTTGCGCTTTCATGATAAAGAGATTGTACTACGGTACTTGTAAGAAGTGAACTGGAATATATTGTATCTTTTATCATTTTTACAGTGCAAATATTTGTATTAAAAGTAATATAAAGTGAGTACTCTACACTTTGTATTCTGTATTGTAACTGAAAACAGTATATTTGAAAATGTAGAAAAACATCCAAAATATTTAATAAATTTCAGTTGGGTATTCTATCATTTAACAGTGCTGGTAGTGATCAATGGCTCCATGTCTAGTTGGCAGCCAGTGTCAAGTGGAGTACCCCAAGGGTCGGTCCTGGGGCCGGTTTTGTTCAATATCTTCATAAATGATCTGGAGGATGGTGTGGATTGCACTCTCAGCAAATTTGCGGATGATACTAAACTGGGAGGAGTGGTTGATACGCTGGAGGGCAGGGATAGGATACAGAGGGACCTAGACAAATTGGAGGATTGGGCCAAAAGAAATCTGATGAGGTTCAATAAGGATAAGTGCAGGGTCCTGCACTTAGGACGGAAGAACCCAATGCACAGCTACAGACTAGGGACCGAATGGCTAGGCAGCAGTTCTGCGGAAAAGGACCTAGGGGTGACAGTGGACGAGAAGCTGGATATGAGTCAGCAATGTGCCCTTGTTGCCAACAAGGCCAATGGCATTTTGGGATGTATAAGTAGGGGCATTGCGAGCAGATCGAGGGACGTGATCGTCCCCCTCTATTCAGCATTGGTGAGGCCTCATCTGGAGTACTGTGTCCAGTTTTGGGCCCCACACTACAAGAAGGATGTGGATAAATTGGAGAGAGTCCAGCGAAGGGCAACAAAAATGATTAGGGGTCTGGAACACATGACTTATAAGGAGAGGCTGAGGGAACTGGGATTGTTTAGTCTGCAGAAGAGAAGAATGAGGGGGGATTTGATAGCTGCTTTCAACTACCTGAGAGGTAGTTCCAGAGAGGATGGTTCTAGACTATTCTCAGTGGTGGAAGAGGACAGGACAAGGAGTAATGGTCTCAAGTTGTAATGGGGGAGGTTTAGGTTGGATATTAGGAAAAACTTTTTCACTCGGAGGGTGGTGAAACACTGGAATGCGTTGCCTAGGGAGGTGGTGGAATCTCCTTCCTTAGAAGTTTTTAAGGTCAGGCTTGACAAAGCCCTGGCTGGGATGATTTAATTGGGGATGTGTCCTGCTTTTGAGCAGGGGGTTGGACTAGATGACCTCCAGAGGTCCCTTCCAACCCTGAGATTCTATGATTCTATGATTAAAATTGTGATTAAACGCAATTAATTTTTTGAGTTAATCGCATGAGTTAACTGATTAATCCACAGCCTTATTATGTTGATGACTAATTATCTCTTCATTCCTGATTGATCCCATCCACCTAATTCCACATCTCTGCCTGTCTCTCTAACATCTCTTAAAATTTCAGATAAACGTCGGGGGGAAAAAATCAAGCTCGATTTTTCATCAAAACCCTCTCTTCTTACTGCTTTTGGCATTATTGATGATAATGCTGTCACGGAATCATAGAATATCAGGGCTGTAAGGGACCTCAGGAGGTCATCCAGTCCAACCCCCTGCTCAAAGCAGGACCAACACCAGTTAAATCATCCCAGTCAGGGCTTTGTCAAGCCTGACCTTCAAAACCTCTAAGGAAGGAGATTCCATCACTTCCCTAGGTAACCCATTCTAGTGCTTCATCACCCTCCTAGTGAAAAAGTTTTTCCTAATATCCAACCTAAACATCCCCCACTGCAACTTGAGACCATTACTCCTTGTTCTGTCACCTGCTACCACTGAGAACAGTTTAGAGCCATCCTCTTTGGAACCCCCTTTCAGGTAGTTGAAAGCAGCTATCAAATTCCCCCTCATTCTTCTCTTCTGCAGACTAAATAATCCCAGTTACCTCAGCCTCTCCTCATAAATCATGTGCTCCAGCCCCCTAATAATTTTTGTTGCCCTCTGCTGGACGCTTTCCAATTTTTCCACATCCTTCTTGTAGTGTGGGACCCAAAACTGGACACAGTACTCCAGATGAGGCCTCACCAATGCTGAATAGAGGGGAATGATCACGTCCCTTTGATCTGCTGGCAGTGCTCCTACATATACAGCCCAAAAAGCTGTTAGCCTTCTTGGCAACAAGGGCATACTGTTGACTCGTATCAAGCTTCTTGTTCACTGTAACCCCTAGGTCCTTTTCAGCAGAACTGCTGCCTAGCCATTTCGGTCCCTAGTCTGTAGCGGTGCATGGGATTCTTCCGTCCTAAGTTCAGGACTCTGCACTTGTCTTTGTTGAACCTCATCAGATTTCTTTTGGCCCAATCCTCTAATCTGTGTAGGTCCCTTTGTATCCTATCCCGACCCTCCAGCGTATCTACCGCTCCTCCTAGTTTAATGTCATCTGCAAACTTGCTGAGGGTGCAATCCACACCATCCTCCAGATCATTTATGAAGATATTGAACAAAACCGGCCCAAGGACCGACCCTTGGAGCACTCCGCTTGATACCGGCTGCCAACTAGACATGGAGCCATTGATCACTACCCGTTGAGCCCGACAATCTAGTCAACTTTCTATCCACTTTATAGTCCATTCATCTAGCCCATACTACTGTAACTAGCTGGCAAGAATACTGTGGGAGACCATATCAAAAGCTTTACTAAAGTCAAGGAATAACACGTCCATTGCTTTCCCCTCATCCACAGAGTCAGTTGTTTAGTCTTAGAAGGGAATTAGTTTAGTCAGGCATGACTTTCCCTTGGTGAATCCATGCTGACTGTTCCTGATCACTTTCCTCTCCTCTAAGTGCTTCAGAATTGATTCCCTGAGGACCTGCTCCATGATTTTTCCAGGGGCTGGGGTGAGGCTGACTGGTCTGTAGTTCCCAGGATCCTCCTCCTTCCCTTTTTTAAAGATGGGCACTACGTTAGCCTTTGTGACGCACACTTGTGACTTGGGAAGGTCATTTTTGACTCTTCCTCTCATTCTACCCTTGTGTACAGGCCAAATCCAGATCTTTCTGTTTCTTCCTCCACAACATTTCCAAGATAGGGTGGTGGTGATAAACAGAAGTAATATGGCATTGGTGAGACCTCTATGGAATATTGTGTCTGGTTGCATTATCCACACTTTAAAAAGTATGTTGAAGAACTGGAACTACAAAAATGGTTAGAGGTCTGGAAAAAAGTCTTATGGTGAAACTTAATGAGCTCAATCGCCTTAGTTTATCAAAGAGAAGGCTAACAAATGATGTGATAATGGTCTGTAAGTTAGTTAAATTGGAAGGAAGATCGTACTTTTAACAATTAATTTGATCAACTATTGGAACTACTTACCAAGAGAAGTGGTAAATTAATAATCACTGGACTTTTTGTATTGAGTTTTGGATATCTTTCTAAAAGAGATGCACTAGTGGAGCTACAAGTTACTGTGTTTGATATTCATTTATGCAGTAGGGAAGAATGATTCCCTTTGCAAGAATTACTAGGTGAAATTGTAAAGGCTGTGCCATGCAGGAGGTCAAAATAGATTATCATATTGGTCCCTTTTAGCCTTAAGGTATATGCAGGACATTAAACTTTTCTGTATCCTGATTATCTTGTGGTGTTCACTGCAGCTTCCTCTTTGGTCTCCCTGGAAACCACATCTCTCTGGTGCAGAAAGTCACAGCTAAAATTTCCATGCGTCTGGCTGCGTGTGGCCTTCCACAATCCATTTTTTAAAATCCTTTCATGAGTTTGACCCTTTCCCATGCCATGACACTTAAACTTGCCCTAGTCTTCGGTGCCATAGACAATTCCTTCTGTCCTTACTTATCCCACCTAGTTAGCCTAGTGAGCTACAGCTCACTTCATCGGATGCATACTGTGGAAAGTGTAGAAGATCTTTTTATACACACAAAGCATGAAAAAATACCTCCTCCCACCCCACTCTCCTGCTGGTAATAGCTTATCTAAAGTGATCGCTCTCCTTACAATGTATGATAATCAAGTTGGGCCATTTCCAGCACAAATCCAGGGTTTAACAAGAACATCTGGGGGAGGGGGGTAGGAAAAAACAAGGGGAAATAGGTTACCTTACATAATGACTTAGCCACTCCCAGTCTCTATTCAAGCCTAAGTTAATTGTATCCAATTTGCAAATGAATTCCAATTCAACAGTTTCTCGCTGGAGTCTGGATTTGAAGTTTTTTTGTTTTAATATAGCAACTTTCATGTCTGTAATCGCGTGACCAGAGAGATTGAAGTGTTCTCCGACTGGTTTATGAATGTTATAATTCTTGACATCTGATTTGTGTCCATTTATTCTTTTACGTAGAGACTGTCCAGTTTGACCAATGTACATGGCAGAGGGGCATTGCTGGCACATGACGGCATATAATGCAGGAGAGTGGGGTGGGAGGAGGTATTTTTTCATGCTTTGTGTGTATAAAAAGATCTTCCACACTTTCCACAGTATGCATCCGATGAAGTGAGCTGTAGCTCACGAAAGCTTATGCTCAAATAAATTGGTTAGTCTCTAAGGTGCCACAAGTACTCCTTTTCTTTTTGTATACTTTTAATTTCCTTGATAGTATTTACTGTTTGAAGGCAGTGAATTAATTCTTTGTGTCGTCTTCACTGCAGAGGATGTGAGGGAGATTCCCACACCTGAGACATTCTTTTTAAGGTGACAGATCTGAGGATTAAGGTGACAGATAGAGGTATTAGTAGAGGAGGTTTTGGAACAAATTGATAAATTGAAGAGTAAGAAGTCACTAATACCATATATTGAGAATATTCCGAAGAACTCTACTAACTGTGGTATGTAAACTATTGCTTAAATCAGCCTCTGTACCAAATGGCTGGAGGATAGCTAATGTAAAGCCAATTTTTAAAAGAGGTTCCAGAGACAATGCTGGCAATTTTAGGCTGGTTAATTGAACTTCAGTATCAGGCAAATTGGTTGAAACTATAGTAAAGAACAGAATGATCAGATAAAGATGAACACGATATGTTGGGCAAGACTCCTCATGGTTTTTGTAAAGGGAAATCATACCTCACCAATCTGTTAGACTTCTTTGAGGGTGTCAACAAACGTGGACAAGGGTGATCTAAAGCATATAATATACTCGGACTTCCAGGAAGCCTTGGACAAGGTCCCTCACCAAAGACTCCTAAACAAAGAAAAGAGTCATGGGATAAAAGGGAAGGTCCTCTGATGCATCAGTAACTGGTTAAAAGATGGGAAACAAAGGGTAGGAATAAATGGTCAGTTTTTACAGTGGAAAGAGATGAATAGTGGGGTCCCCCGAAGATCTGTAGTGGGACCAATGTTGTTCAACATATAAATGATTTGGAAAAAGAGGCTAACAGCAAGATGGCAGTTTTCAGATGATACAATATTACTCAGGATAGTTAAGTCCAAAACTGACTGTAAAGAATTACAAAAGGATTTTCCAAAACTGGGTGACTGGACAAGAAAATAGCAGATGAAGTTCAGTGTTGGTCAGTGCAAAATGATACACCCTGAGAAATATAATTCCAACGATACCGACAAAATGATGGGATCTAAATTTGCTGTTACTACTCAAGAAAGATCTTGGAGTCATCGTAGATAGTTCTCTGAAAACATCTCAATGTGCAGTGGCAGACAAAAAAACTAGTAATGTTAGGAACCATTAGGAAAGGGATAAGACAGAAAATATCATAATGGCACTATGTAAATCCATGGTATTCCCACAGCTTGAATACTGCATGCAGTTCTGGTCACCTGTTGAGGGGTTCAGTGTCTGTGCCCAGCAGCGCCACCCAGTGATGAGAGTCTGTGGGGCTGGTGGTAGGGGAACCCAGATCCACCATGCTCTACTGGTTTCTGACCCAGGATCCTGTGCCTGGCAGTTAGATATTCAGCCTGAGGTGGACACCTGCCAAACCTGCTCCCTGGGTCATTTCCTATCACAGCCTCTTCCCCTCCAAAGTTACAACAGAGTCGTCTTATGGATTCACCAAGTGTGGGGGTTCTCTTTGGTAGATATCTGGAGGCTCTTCCCCATCAGTTTCAGCCTACTCTTCCGGTCTCTATGGGGGCCTTTGGCATCTGTCTGCCAAAGTGGGGTCAGCTCCAGGCAGAGTGGAGCTCCTGCAGCCTGTCTGCAGGAGCTAACAGCGTAGGACTGCTCCCTTGCTCTGTCTGTGATGACTGATCTGGGCCGCTGCCTTTTGAGCTTTGCTTCCATTGTGCACATATCCAGCAGGTGCGGCTTGGTGGGGCCTTTTGGGCCCAGAGTTTCCTGTTTAACCCTTTGTTCCCCAGTGTGGAGCTTATACATCATATCATATCCCCGAAACACCTCTACCCTGGTATAATGCGATCCGATATAACAGGAATTCGGATACAACGCGGTAAAGCAAAAATGGTTTTCTGTCTCGTCTACAACATACAGTACTTTTATTCTGTTTAATCCTGTTTTATACATTTAATGATTACCGTGTACATATTCAGTATGTATGTTTTTACAAGCCTGCCTTGGATCGAAAGTCAAAACACAAAGCTGACCGCATTTACAACATTTTTAAACTTTCACTCCGATCTTCATTGCATAAAAAACAGTCTTGTCTGCAAGTCTTAATTAAAGTTATAATATTGACAGTTTAAATCCGTTGATAGTTTAAAACCATTGAAAGTTTAAGTTTGTTTTGTGGACAACAAAACCGTGTGCGAGGTGGTAGCTAATTTTCAATGGCCGTTATAATTAAACGGCCTTTGTATTTATAACCATGACTAATTGATCAAAAAGGAGAGTTCAGTCTAACTTTGTCGTTGACTAACCTGCTGCCGCCTTGCCAGTTTAAAGTTGTTACAAAACCATCCGTGGTCGGCGCCTCAGCTCTTAAAATGTGGCTTGCAGCAAATTACATACATGCAGTACATTGTCTGTACAAATGTGCATATATCAAAGTGGTGGAACGAATGTGCAACAATGAGAAGGCGGGGTAAACGTATGTTGCCTGCCCATGGTCCCATTAGGCGTTCTCCTCTCTCTCGCCTATTTTAATCTTGTTTCTAAATTGTGTGCAGTGTAGACTAAGCTTAAGTTGTCTCACTGGTTGTATTTTGGAAACATTGTAATTCTGCATTGACATTTTCTAAACAATTAAAAAAAATTGTTAGCATTAATATTAAAATACCATTGACGTGATGGCAAGTAGTTCACAGCCACGGAAACAAAAGGCATGGACAGTCAAAGAAAAACTGGAAGCTTCGGACAGACTGAAATGAGGAATGAGCCAAGCAAAGGTCTCAAAAGAACTAGGAGTAGGGGAATCAACATTAAGAGGGTGGATCAAAGATGAGGAAAAATTACGATCCATGCTCATTGAACTGGATGAAAGTGAGAAGACCTGGAAAGGAAGCGCCTAAAAACTGCCCAGAATAACCAACTAGATAGAGCAGCATTTACGTGGTTTACCCAAGAACACTCTGATGGCACACCAATTTCCGGTGACTTTATAAGGAAGCAAGAGGAGAAATTGAAGAAAGATCTCGATTTTTAGACACTCGGGCGAGGATGCTTCTGCACATCAAGGTAACGCATTTAAAGCTAACAGTGGATGGCTTAATCCTTTTAAAAAGCATCATGGCATTTGGCAAGTCACAATTTCAGGAGAGACGTGCTCCGCAGATATAAAAGCTTGCGATGAATACCCGCTAGAGTTACAAGGGATCATCATCGAGGGTGGCTATGCTCCGGAGCAAATCTGTAACACTGATGAAACTGGCTTACTTTACCGTATGCTGCCGGATAGAACACTTGCTTCTAGGACCGAAGAACAAAAGGCTGAAGGTTTTAAGGTGGTAAAAGAGAGAGTAACAATACTTTTCTGCGTGAATAAAACTGGTTCACATAAAGTTAAACCTCTGTGCATAGGCAAATCCAGGTCACCTAGGGCTTTCCACCATAAGAACATGGATTTGCTTTCATTCATCTCCATTCAAAAAATGCCTGGATGACCTCGGATATTTTCGAGGAATGGTTTAATAAATATTTTGTACCAGCTGTCCGGAGCCACCTGTGCAGACAAAACCTGGAGCCAAAGGCATTGCTCCCACTTGACAACTGTACCGTCCGCCAACCCCTCAGTTGAGTCCTTAACGAGCAAAGACGGGAAGATAAAGGTGAGCTACCTTCCTAAGAACACAATGTCCAAAGTACAGCCCCTTGGTTAAGGCATTATAGCCACATTTAAAATGAACTATCGTAAAGCCTTAGTAAAGAAAATTGTTGAGGACAACAGTAGCATAACAGATGTAATCAAGAAATTGAATTTGTTGGATGTATTTGACTTAGGCAAGACAGCCTGGCTAGGAATCACTCCATCAGTGACAGAGAAATGTTGGTATCGTGGTCTCAAAAGTGCTTTTGTCACTGAAAGCAACGACAACCAAGATGAGGAAGAAGACAAAGATGAGAACAACTTTGAAGCTTTTACGGAAGAAGAGGCCATAGGGGCAGAATGAGTTTACAGGGAACTTATGGCTCAAAGTGGGATAGCTGATGTTCAAGAGTGGATGGAGGTGGATGCTATGTGTCCAACCTATGAACGACTTAGAGATATAGATATAATTCATAATGTTGTCCCTCAACCACTTGGTGCCTCAGAAAATGTGTCTAACCCTGAGGATAGTGATGAAGAACCCTTGGAGCCACCGCCCAAAGCTTCTGATGCGGTTGTAGGGTTAGAGATTGGTCTTAAGTGGCTAAAAAGCCAGGATGTGGATAGTCTGCAAATACTGCAGTTAAAATCCATAATTGACCTGGCAAAGAAGAAGGCTCGCATTAGCATGAAGTAACAAAGGATAACAAGTTTTTGTTTTTTTTTTAAATTAGAAAAATTTTAAGGGGTGCATCTTAAATAAGAAAGCATCTTGTACACCAAAAAAAGGTATTTACCATTTTATCAATGTCTCTAAAACCTGATTACTTTACCTTTTTTAGCTTCATTTTAACCTTCTCTATAAGTAAAAACTCCCATCTCCAAAATGTTTTCAAACTATTTAATAGTTAACAGTTCATATTACTTAACAATCTACGTATAACATAGTTGGCTAAGTGACAAAGTGGCCCATGCTCCTATTTGCTAAAATACCAAAATCCTTTTTTACAACAATTTGTAAGGATGTGTATTTAAAAGCGTTTTGATATTTTATGTGAATTTTGCATTTTCCGAAGCATTACATACAGACCAAACGATTTATGTATGATGAAACCCAGCCCACATGGTTGCATTTAGCAGTGTTTAGTACCTGTGTTGTTAATATGCTGCATCTTTTAAGTAAGCTTATAAAAGCTTATTGTTGTAATTAAAGGAGATACAATTTAACTATTGTAGAACAGATTTATTTACTGCATACACCGTGTTAGTTCTAACAAAAATGATTTGCTGACTATTAATGGAAATGCTCGAGGCCAAAGCAAGTTCAATATAACGTGGTTTCACCTATAACGCGGTAAGATTTTTTTGGCTCCCAAGGACCGCGTTATATCGGGGTAGAGGTGTATCTAAAACAATATACAATTTATTAGAATTTGAAAAAGTACATAGGCAACAAAAATCATTTAGGGTATGGAACAGCTTTCATATGAGGAGAAATTAAGACTCGGACTGGTCAGCTTAGAAACAAAATGACAAAGGAGGGCGTTACAGTGGAGGTCTATAAAATCATGAATGGTGTGGAGGTCAAAAAGGAAGTGTTTACCCCTTCACATAACACATGAACCAGGGGTCACCCAATGAAATTAATAGGCAGCAGATTTTAAACAACATAAGGAATACTTCATCATACCAGTCAACCCCGGGAACTCATTGCCAGGGGATGTTGTGAAGCCAAAAGTATAACAGGCTTAAAAAAATTAGGTAAGTTCATAGGGAATACGTCCATCAGTGGCTATTATCCAAGATGGTCAGGGATGCAACCGCATACTCTGGGTGTCGCTAAGTCTCTGAGTACCAGAAGCTGGGATTTGGATGCCAGGGAATGGATCACTTGATAATTGCCATGTTCTGTTAATGCCCTCTGAAACATCTGACATCAGCTACTGTCAGAAGACAGAATACTGGACTAGGTAGACCATTGGTCTGACCCAGTGTGGCCATTGTTATGTGAGTCCAGTAGTTTCATGTGAGTATAAAATACATATATTCCCCCCCCACCCATCCCCAAAATAGAAAGTGTTTTAGGTAGTTTTGTAAACCCTTCTCTTTTTTTTGGTAAAGGCCAAATTTTGGTTGTAATAGTTGTTGTATCAGTCCATTTGTACCATTAACACAGTAGATTTAACCTCTCTTTAAAATCACTCAAATCTGTCTCATACTCTACTATTCTTTGGGAACTGTGGGACTGATCCAAAGCCCACAGAAATAAATGGGACAGTTTCAATGGGCTTTGCATTTGCTTATATTATTCTTTTAAAACCAAAACAAACATATCTAGTAAAACCACAAACACAAAAAGAAGTGCAGTCCATGTTCAGGGTGCAAATTATATTGTACATTAAACAATTACAGTATCAGTCACTTCCTAGCCACACTTATTTACAGATCCAGACTAACACGGCTACTCTTCTGATTCTTTACACTTATTTAGTTAGTTAATGTTAATGTTTAAAAAAAATCAAATATTTCTCTTCATTATAGGTTTTAAGACAGTTCTCTCTGTCATATTATTCCTCTACGGATTCTTTGCTCTTCTTTTTTTGGTAAGAGGTGCTGTGGTTGGTTGGATTCAACTTCAGGATTAAAATCAGGATTTGAGACCAGAGGTCAGCTTGAGATACATGCTGCTTTTTTGTTCTCCAGAATCTAAGCTTTCATTTAAAAAAAAAAAACAAAAAAATACTGTCTGGTTATGGTTACTGAGAGATCCTCAAAAAAAAATTGTGTAAATGTGTATCTACATTTGCAGAACCCCCAAAAATGACTAAGGCATTAAGTGCCTCGTTCATCTTAATGGGTACTAAGTCAGATTCCCAGAGATAATACTTTAAATATCAACATTATTAGCAATTTCAGTGCTTCAGCACATTTTAGGTATGTTGGTATAAAAGGTGCTTTATTGTTCAGGGAATTTTATCTTTTGTGCTTCAATTCGTTTTGTCAATATAATTCAGAGCGACAGGGACTGGATTTCATTACATTTTACTTGTCTTTTATTTGATTGAAGTTCTCAGTCTATTTTTTGTCATTAACAGACAGCATTATTGAAACGTCAGGGTCGATATATATGCTCTACTGTTCCTGAAAACGCAGAAAAGGAAGCTCAAACCTTGTTTGTAACTGAGGTACCATTTATATTTTTGTGTGTGTGTGCGCGCGCATGTAACTAGTTAAGTTGTCTACTTGCTTCCACAGATTAAATTTCAATAGGGCTGAAAAAATTTACCCAATGCTTATTGGCATCTAGTTCTTAAAAAAGACAGGGGTCCCCAGATAGGTTTAAAGGCAGAAACTCTGTGATCCCTCTCTTAGCTGCTGGAAATGAGGGGTGATGTCTTAGCATCTTACATGGGAGCAATCTTTCGTATCAGGTATGGCTAATAGGAGTCTGAAACTTCTCACCCTGTCTCCTCTCTTGGCTCTTTTGGGTTGTTGGGGGCTTTTCCCTTCCTCCCTTCTGTTTCACCGCTGTGTAGCTCCTCACAGTTTTCCCATCCACAGCAAAGTGAAATTGGCAGGATTCCGGTCAGTGTCGCTGCTTCAGAATAACATTGGGAAGGAACTATGGAGCTGACCAGAGACTGGTTAATTTCACTTTGTTGCTGACGACTTCCACCTATTGACCAGAAGAAACTTTATTCGCCGCTGGCAAGACCAGTTTTCAAGTATTTATATCGTAGTAAAATTGGTGGTAATTATACTGTTTTAGGAACAAGTTCAGGGCACAGACAAGCCCTCTCAAACCTTTGTGTTTTGTCCCTACGGTCTGAATATTTTGGTTCTGTCAGTTATTTATATCTTCTGTTCTTTGCAAATGAGGCTTATGTATGGAGTATGTCACAGTAGAGTATATTTGGTGGCGGGGGCTGGTATGCATGAGTTAAATCATGAATTTTAATGAAACATCTAATTAAACACACTTTAAAGAGTTATTGCCTAGTAAATGTTGACTTTGTATTTTACAAACAATGTATACAACTGCATTGGAAATATGGAGTACATTTGCGTGTGTGTGTGTGTGTTCATATGATGTCTAAAAACTTCAAGTATTATATAATACTGTCTCTTGCAAGATACTTGAATGTTTTTTATGCTACTTCTGCTAAAACCAAGATAAATTTGTCTGTTAGTTACAGCAACATGGGTGGAGTAAAATGATACTTCCTGTGATCTGGTCCAGAACAGAATGACATAATTGCTTTTCAACAGCTGCAAGCATGCAGTTTAGATTCAAAACATTCTTTTAGTTTGGGTTAAAAATATAAAATTGAGTACTTACAATCATAACATAGATTTTAGTTCTTCCAGGATAGAAAGTACTGAGTTGATCCTGCTATTTTGATAGTACATCTGTATTTTTAGGCTAAATATACTAAAGATGTTTTATCATGTTGTTTCCACCTACATTTAGCTTCTTTGCTTCTCAGGAACTTGGAGGTGATGTTTTTATTTCAGATGACTAGTCTATTATTTTCTGAATTTATAAGTTCCTTATGCTTTTAGCATTTGTTTCCAGCAACTAGTTCATTTGACATAAACACACTTTTGTTTGTTCAGCTTCTGAATCTGAACATTCACCATACTGGTAAGATAAATTTAATGTTTAACAAAAGAAACAAAATGTGACATTCACAGAATAAACATTTATAATGCATTTGAACTTGCAGTGCTTTCCAGGTAACTATAATAGTTCACAAACAACTGTAATGTAAGAGAGCCGTTACATGTATTTAAGGAATGCTTTGAGCTAAACTTACTTAATTTGATGTATTATGGCATTTGTTTCCATTGAAATAGTGCATCAAAACCTACAACTCAGACTGGCATGTTGTTAATTATAAATATGAAGACTACTCAGGAGAGTTTCGACAGCTTCCAAAGTGAGTAAATTATCTGATACTGTTACAGATTTTGTAGTTGCAGAAAAACTTTATACATATTTTTATGACAGAATGGGTCATAAAAAGGTCATTTCATGTAATATAGAACCTCAGATCTAGCCTACCAGTGTTAATACTCTGTACTGTACCCTGAGGTTTTCAGGGTGGAATTCATATTGGTTAATTTTTTTTAGCCTTTTGAAGATATAAAAAGCTGTTGAAATGTTATCTGGAAAATGATCATAATAAAGCTGCCTTGGCAATTGTGGGACAAGAAGAAGAAGAACTTGGATTACTGATAATGTAAACATAAAACTGATCATTAAAATATGGTGTGAGTTGTTTTACGATACTGTGCCAATATACATTCTTTTCAGCATTGATGGCAGCTTCAACAACTTTTCACACGCTTGGCACAGAACCTTTATATTTCTCTCTCTCTCTCTCTCTCTCTCTCTCTCTCTCTCTCTCTCACACACACACTCTTAACAGAGAATGAATGCAATTTTTTTATGTTTGTAGAGCATTGTAAGAATACATAGCATTTAAAAACACAGACAAAAGATGTTTGGAGTCTGCATGGAAAGGAGTATTAATGAAAGACAGGCATTGCTTTTCTGAAACTAGGATTTTGTCTCTTTCCATCTTTGTGGTGGGGACACACATTTTCTAGGATGGAGGTTTAAAGTAAAGAGATCAGTCCTCTTCCTGAAATTGCCTGTGGAGAGGCTCACAGATGTTGCATGCCTCACGGGTCCTGAACCATTTAAAAGTAGGTAACTGATGAGGTCATATGCCTATGTCAGCTATAGCTCAGTGGTTTGAGCATTGGCCTGCTAAACCCAGGGTTGTGAGTTCAATCCTTGAGGGGGCCATTTAGGGATCTGGGGCAAAAACTGGGGATAGGTCCTGCTTTGAGCAGGGGGTTGTACTAGATGACCTTCTGAGGTCCCTTCAAACCCTGATATTCTATGAAAGGAATAAAAAGCCAGAAAAAGAAATGCAGTGTAAGGAAAGTAAAGAGGAGAAGAAGAATTATGACAAGGCCATTAGTGAGATATATATTTCAACTACTGGACCTAAATTCTGCAGCAAGTATCTCCTTTTCTGAAGTGATCCGGTGCTGAATTATTTGAGAAACATGTCTCCAAGTAGATGAAAATGGAGGTTTTTTTATTGAATTAACTATGAAAATGAATAATACAACTTGTACAGTATTTCTTTTGTTACATACTTTTTTTGCTGACCCAATATTTTCAGCATGTCACACAATTTTTTTGTATTGACAACACCACAACTAAGCTGCAGAAGTTTTCAGAGGGAAGCTTTTAACAAATGAGAAGATACAGGAGGTGATTCAGGTTTTTGTCACCCAAGGGTTACTGTTGGCATTGGTGAAAGGATCTTCCTTCTTTTCATATTTGGGCACCGGTGGATGTGGCTTGAAAGTTTTATTTTTATTTATTTTTATATTTTGTGTGCCTTGAACTGCTAGTTCTTCTACCTCTGCAACCCTTGACATCAACCAACTGCCACCTTTTCCCTATCCCAATTCTGTCCTACTATTTATTGCTGCAGATGAAAACAGGGCAAAAGCATGTAAGCTGAATGTTCCCTCTAAAATTATCAGTGAAATTGCTGAATATTTTTACAGTTAAAATTTTGCTCTTAGACCTTAGAGTTAACATGTTGTGGTGAATAAAGGGATTCAGTTTGCTAGCAGATGCTTTTTGATTTGTTAGTAAGAAGGGTCTACTAAGTGTTTCACTAAGTACTACATTGGCTTGAATGTTTTCTTTGCAAATGCGAGGGTTAACCTTTTTTTTATGTAATTTTTTTAAGAAGAAAAGAGCTTAATTCAGAATTGAGCTAGAAATTCTGTGTCCTTTTTTTAATTTAGGAAATAATTTGAAAATTAATGCCTTTGGACAAATGATATTGTATCTGAATTATCCTTCTCCTCCCCAACTCTAGGTCCCGTTTGTCCTGCAAATTCACTTTATTCATCATGTTTTTTTTCCTACTCGTATGGCTTCAGCCACTCCTTCATGTACCTAGGTAGCTTTTCTGCTGCCTTTTATTAGTTCTCGTCCCGTAACTTTTCCTTCTAGCATTGTCTTTTTTGAGATGTTGTTTTAATTACATTTCCAAATACTTGATCTCAGGTTAATTAAATGTGATCAGTATAATCACCTTCACAATATTTGGTCTTTTTAATCTCTAATGTTGATTAATAATTTCTGTTTGAAGGCCTCCAACCTTTTAAATCTGTGTTCAGGACTTTTATTTTTACTGTAACAAACTGAATTGTCAAATGACAGATAATTTAAAAAGGATGAATAAATTAAATGCTTCTGTATGAAAATTGGTGAATGTTTCTTGCCTGGTTCCCTTGGGGATTCCCAAAAGGCAACTCAAACCCAGGATAATTTATGGTGCAATGGCTACAACATTATATTCTTTTTTTATTAAATAAATAAATGAAAAATGAGAATGAATTGAATCTTGGCAGCAAAGGGTGACTGTAGCTGCTTGGCCTGGCCATCCTTCTGTTCTCCTGATTGGCAGATCCCCAGGTCAAAACTTCTGCCCAGCTAGACAAACCATGCGACCCACGAAACCTTGGACATGTGGTTTGGACCAAACTGTTCTACAGCCTCAGAGAGGGTTCGAGCTGTCACTGAAACAGACTTAGGCAGTCTCCAGCAGTCTTAGTCCCAGTTACACATGGAATCTCACTATTCTGGAAAATATGTGCCAGTTTGGGGGTAACTGCACCTTTGACACCCCCCCCCCCCATTGTTCTAGGAATGCTGTTCAGGTTTCAAGCCTTTAGTCTTCACCCCTCTCTGGGCAAGGACCTGTGTCCTTTCTCTCCAGACTGGAGTTTTTGGCAGCAGTTACTCCCGGACCCTTCATTGTGATGCACCCAAAAGCCAGTCTGCCTAAATCTGAGTCTGTTTAAACTCAGTCTTTATAACTGAAGTTCACTCTGTCTCTTGCCTCTCCTCTGGCATTGCTTTAAACCAGTATATGCAAATCACCCTGGGGACTGGTACTTCCCTAGCGCTCTTCACAATCTTGGGGACTGTAGTAATCACCCCCCACTGATTTTACCTGAGGAGCTGTAGTAACCCTCCCCTTATTGAGTTGTATACAGTCCCTGGCCCACAATGGTACATAAACATTCATAAACTTAATACAATATGGTCCCTAAAAGTACTGCGTGATATCTGTCACAATATGCTCCTCCCCACCTGCAGTCCTGACCCTAACAAATGACTAAATATACTCTACCTCCACCCACTAAAGACTATGACTGCCCTCAAAGTTGCAACACAACATAGTGGAACTTGTGGAGACTCAAATGTGGTTCTTGATTGACCCAAACTAAAAACCCAATGATTAATCAGTATAACATACGTTCAGAAATTAAATGCAAATACAGTATCTCAAAGTTAAGGATTTGACTGCTTGTCCTAAATCCTGTTCCCAGTCCAGAGGGGAATAGAAGGGAAAATTATGGTGCAGCAGCAGGAGAGCACTTACTCAGTCTAAGGCAGCTCTCCTCAAGCCAATAAGAAGCCTGGGCAGAAGATGCAACTGTGGAAAATGGCTTAGGTGAATTCTGTTCCACCAAGGAACACATATTAATGCCTATTAATAGTGAGATTTATATTTTCCTTTCAGAATAATTGTAAAAGGTTGGCTACTGAATGATCATATAAGTGATCAGAAAATATCTGAGTATTAAGTTTTCTTTCTTTAGCAAAGGGACCAAATCAGAGAAACTTCCAGTTCATGTATATGAAGTTGATGAAGAAGCAGATAAAGATGAGGTGAGCAGATAATAATCTATTTCTTTCTATTCTGTAAGATTATTTCATTAGAAATAGTCTTTTAAATGTTTATATCAAGTAAAAATAGAGGTTTAATTGGATAGTCATTTTAGACTTTAAAAAAGGTTTGAAAGTGGGAAATCTATAAGTGCACTGGATGCTGGTTTTTAACCAGTCTTGTGTTCCCAATGTCTGTCATATGCATGGAGGAGAAATTCTGATTGAGAGAATGGGTTTGTGTTGGAGGTGAGGGGATTATAATTGGTGAGGACTGGTTTACACGCAAACTTGCACCAAAATAACAAAATTTGCTTTCATGCAAGTCTGTGTGGACACTTGTTTTGAAATAAATGTTCCCTTTCAGTGTAACTTACAACTGAAGCAAAGTGGGATTAGAACAGTTTTATTCCAAAATAAGAAAGTCCGTGTACATACGTGTACACACACACACACACTTGCACCTGAATAACCAAAAAAGAAAAGATTAAAAATATTTAGTTACTTTGGTGTAAGTCTGTATGTAGACCGGTTCTGAGAATGTTAGAGAAAGCAGGAACTAATCAAAAATGGCTGAAACCTTTTTAATTATTTTCCTTCCAATCCTCTGCTTCCTGAGAACAGTGATTTCAGTAGTGCCAACTGGTTTAAAGAAGGTTTTGAACTTCAAAATATGTTTTTCAGCAAAAAACCTCTTTCTGTTGACAGTATACATTACATAGTTTTTATCGTGCTATATTTTAGAACAAAGGGAGTGAATGTTGAGGCTGGTGCCTTCTTATCTCATAAATATTTCAACTCCCTTCTAGCACTGCGAAAGCCTTCAAGTAAGCTAACTCAATTTTGTATTTCTTATCAGATAAGTACTGCTGATAGTAATGCTCATGACTTACATAGTGCTTTTTAATCTTCAAAATACTCATAATCATTAATTAATTGTGTGTAAAATAGAACTAGTCCTTGATTGACTCAGTGGTGCAATAATCCAAGCCTAGTGGTTCGGTCGATAGGACACGGAATGAGAAGTCAGAAGATTTGAGTTCCATTCCTGCTTTGGCACTGATGTGCTTGGTGACCTAGAGCAAGTCACTTCACTTGTCTGTGCCCAAGTTTCCCCATCTGTAAAATGGGAATAATATTTCTAGAGTTCTTTGAGGTGAGATAAGACCTAAATATTATTATTTCTGAAGTCTAGCATTTCTGATATCACAGTTCATCACCACAAAAGCTGTTTAGATACCATTAAATGAATCAGGTGGCAAAGGAGCCTGAGTGTGAATAAGAAAAAATCAACTTTGCTACAATAGTTATAGTATTTCCGAATAAAGTTAAACAGGTGTAGGAAAAATACCACAACTCAAATACTGCAGTGTAATAAAATTTTGAATGGCAATCGCTCTAGAAGATGTCTGTTTATACATAAATGCCTCTGCAAACAATAATAATAGGAAAAGATATCCAGAAAAAATGACTTCATTGGACACTTAAAAAAAGTGCCAAACAATACACAACTTCATGGATAAAACTGACCAAATAGAGCAAAAGGTTTTTCTTCTTTTGGACTGTAAGATAGGTTTTTTGTGGGTAAAAAAAGTTCCTTTGTAAAATGATTTTTAGACACAAAGCATGTAGAAAACAAAGTTATTAAGTTTGCAGATAATGGAAAAAATTAATGAAGAGCAAATAAGGAACAGTGATATCAAATTGAAAAGAAATGCACATGTACCAATAAAAGGATTTGGATAATTCAAGCTATTGGGTCAGCAGATAGCAAATGCTGTTTGATGTAGGTGAATTTTAAAATCAGCCTGAGAGTGAGGAATGAAGCTAGGGTGTAGGTGATTGTTTGAACAATAATCTGTTCAGAAGTAGGGTTTGGATCTTATTGTGGAAAAATCATTGAAAACATAAACCTAGCATGCAACAACAATGCGAACGGGGAAATGAGCCTATAATCTGTAGGAAACAGGAAGCGAATTTTCAATGCAAAAGCATTGTGCTGTTGGCCAGGGACTGTGCCTTCCTTTGAATTAACAGATGGAGCAGTATAAAAGTGCATTAGCTTTTCACCTCGGGAGACTGAGTTCAAACTTTCTTATTTTCAAATGGTGGAATAGGTGAACACACACTAATTCAGTTTCTACCACAAAAACATTACACAGTTCAGCAGAATTGGCAAACTCAGGTCAACAGAGGCCTGGAACTAGAAAAACAAAGTTGTGTTAAGTCAGAATTTAGGCCTGGTCTGTACTGAAAAGTTAGGTCAACCCAGCTATGTTGCTGAGGGTGTGAAAAATCCACACCCCTGAGTGCCATAGTTAAACTGACCTAACCCCTGGTGTAGACAGTGCTAGGTTGATGGAAAAATTCTGAATCTCGGGGAGGTTGATTACCTCTGCTAATGGGAGAATCCCTCCGGCTGGCATAGGTAGTATCTACCCTGAAGTGCTACAGCAGGGGTTCTCAAACTGGGAGTCAGGACCCCTCCGGGGGTCATGAGGTTATTACATGGGGGGTCGTGAGCTGTCAGCCTCCACTCCAAACCCTGCTTTGCCTCCAGCATTTATAATGGTGTTAAATATTTTAAAGTGTTTTTAATTTAGAAGGGGGAGTCACACTCAGAGGCTTGCTACATGAAAGGGGTGAACAGTACAAAAGTTTGAGAACCACTGTGCTACAGTGATGCAGCTACACTGCTGTATCCTTTCAAATGTAGGCAAGCCCTTAGATACCCCTTCTCTTTTAATTTGTGCCAGAGAAAAGAGGGAGCTTGTAGTTGGAAACAGTGTTCCTCAGATGACTTACTGAGGTATTTATAACATACTAGTGCTGAGATACCAGAGTACTTTTCAAAGCAGTGGGCAGGGATTTGCGAGATTTTGAGTCGGGCTAGTGAATGTTAACATTTGATGGTAGGTCTCCTATGGCCCAACAGGCTAGGGGTGACTGGGACTAGGGGCCTGACCAGGAGCAAGCAAGCTCCTTAGTGAGACAAGGAAAGAATTGAGGCCTACTCAGAAATAATAGTAGTCCTGTGGGGGACTGCTGGACTGCCACCACCCTAAAACCATGTTGACTGGCATTTATGAATATATAGATTTAAGATTTAATTGTGCAGCCCTCTGCACATTTTTCTGGCTCCTAGCACACATGTATAGGGTGCTGTTAGCCAGAATGAATATGCACATTAATGGAGCTTTTAAAAGAATTGTTGTTCTGTTTTAGTCTGTGGTACTAAACAATGTTAATTTGAAACAGTCCCCTGTAGATATGCAAACTTCCATCCCATGCCCACTTGATAACTGGTTTGTTACTTCTTGATATCCACATGTGTTAGAGACTATTTCCCTCCTCTCTGTGCTTCTCTAGAGGGCTGAAACTACCCCTTCTAGTCCTCATTCATTCATTCTTTTGTCCTAACAGAATGGTTACCTCAGCTTGACATGTGGTGCTACACTTGAAGACCACTCAAGCTTCAGCTAGTAGTGACTTATTTAACAGTGCTTCTTGTATGGGGCTTGTTACATTTGTGCTCCTTAGAATGTTCTGTTTTAAAATTAATTTTTGGGTGCAATTAAAGGTTTGGTTTTAAACCCAAAAGCCCTTGATAGCTTGGGTTCTGTTTATCTGAGGTACCTCATCTCTCATGTTACACCGGGACAACTGACATAATCTGGGACACTCAAGTTTGCAGTCCCTAAAGCTTTGTATATCTGAAGAATTTGCCAGGCATTCTCACATACATCCTCCCTGGTTTGGGCTACTGTGAAAACAAATCAGGCTCATGCTCCTGTGGCTCCACAGGCTTCAAGTCTTCTTCTGGTATTCGTTTAAGTCCTGGGCATAATCTTCCAAGCAATTAATGGATCAAGACCTATTTACATTTACAACTGTATTTTCATCAATGAATCCTTAAATCCTATGCTCCTCTGTCCTGGACTTTGATATGCATTGTTCCAAAGTGTGTGAAACCTGGGGACAAATCGTTCTTGGTGGAGGGGATCCACCTATGGCATGAATTTCCAGAGGAAGTAAATGAGTCCGTGGTTTGACCATCTTTAGGAAATGCTGCAAAACCTTCTTCCTCTTTGACAAAACCTTTCCACCATAACAAGAATGACATTCACAACACTGACATACACTCCCTCCTCCCAAAACAACAACAAAATTGGACCTGAAACTAAAATTAAAAAAAAATCCCTACCCAAGCAGACTTTCTATTCAGGGGTGGGCAAACTTGTTGTCCCAAGGGCCACATCTGGGTGGGGAAATTGCATGCAGGGCTGGGGCAGGGGGTTGGGGTGCAGGAGGGGGCTCAGAGCAAGGAGTTGGGGCAGAGGAGGGGTGTGAGGTACATGAGGGGGCTCAGGGAAGGGGGTTGGGGTGCAGGAGGGGGCTCAGGCCAGGGGTGTGGAGTGCGGGAGGGGGTGCAGAGTGCAGCAGGGGGTTGGGGTGAGGGGTGCAGGAGGGGTTTGGGCTTCGGCCCAGTGCCGCTTACCTGGACTGGCCCCCGGGGTGGCAGCAGCACACACCGGGGCCAGGCTGCACCACTGCTGAAAGTGGCTGGCACCAGTTCCAGGGAGGGGGGGGGTAGAGGGCTCCATGAACTGCCCTTGCCTATGGGTACCTCCCCTGAATCTCTCATTGGCTGCGGTTCCCCATTCCTGGCCAATGGGAGGTGTGGGGGGCAGTGCCTGGAGGCGAGGGCAGCGGACGGAGCTGCAGGGATGTGGTGCCAGCCACTTCTGGGAGCAGCGTCAGGCCGCAGCGCCACAGGGTGGCAATCCCACAGACCGGATCCAAAGCCTGAGAGGCCAGATCTGGCCCACAGGCTGTAGTTTATCCACCCTTGTTCTATACCCTGAAAATGGAAAACAGAGGATTCATGAAATGCAGTGAGGACTTAACTATTGCTAACGGATTTTATGTGAAAGGTGCTCAGATACAATGGTAATGAGCAACAGTATAAAATCCTAAAATAGAGTTTTGAAGATTGTTATGATAATTTGACTACCTAATTGTAAGTTCAATTGTAAGAAGTATATGAAAGTTCATAAAATGTTACAATAATCTATCACATCAATTGTTGATGGAAAGCAGTTTCAGTTTGTGCAATTTTGTTTTAGGATGCAGCATCTCTAGGATCTCAGAAGGGTGGGATAACCAAACAAGGATGGCTGTACAAAGGCAATATGAATAGTGCAATCAGTGTAACTATGAGGGTAAGTTTACTGTGCCACACTAAAAGATGACTGTTTATAGATATTTAATATTTCAGTGTGATTCTTCTCTGAAGAGTAGATATGTATACTTTGCTTTTGTTAAAAAGAACATAGGGTTAAGAAGGAGAAGCTTCTGCTTACCTTATAGTAGCAAAATATAAAATTAAACAGAGAAGACTCCTGAAGACACACACTCTCAGACCAGGTCTCTTAAGAAAGCAGGTGTTGTTTTTACAGTCACTTTCAGATTAGAACTGTACTGAAAAGTGTAATTGTGATCAGAAAAGTGACCACGTAATATGGAACCTTCTTATTCTGATCACCTCCCTTTTGTATGTTGAGTCTGTTTTGCTTGCTTTATTTTTAACATTAGATAATTTCTAATTGCTTTTATTAGGACCACAGTACCGCCTTACAGATATATGGAGAGTTAACTAAGATCTGGTTATAAAATCTTACTGGCGTAATTGAGAGAAATGGATAATCAACTTGACTTTCTGATCCCATGCAGGACTGGCAGCTAACATAATTTGTGAAACATTTCATTTATACAAAATTTGTGCATTTTACAGATCCATTGAGAGAAACATGGAACTCTATGATGCACTTTCTATAGTAACTTCAGAGTATAACCTTAAAATCCATTACCATTCATATTATTATTTGTATAATGTATGTTTTATACATGTTTAGTTTTTAAGTGGTGGGGCTGACTTTAAACTTACAGCCAATATCATGATATGATTCATAAATTGCTCACTCCCATCCCTGTTTTATCAGTATAATGAAACTTTCCCCGTTGGAAAATTAAATGGATGTAATTTTATTTGTGTGTGTGTGTGTGTGTGTATATTAGGTTAAACAGAAAAAAGTTCTGTTTTTAAGCTGTGTGCACTGATGGCGTATTACATTATTAAAGCAAGTACAATAACTCCCCACTTATGTCCTCCCAGTTAACATTGTTTCGCTATTAGGACGCTGACCTATTAGAGAACATACTCCTTTAAAGTCCTGCAATGTTCCCATATAACAGCGGTCAGCAACCTTCGGCATGCAGCCCATCAGGGTAATCCCCTGGGGGCTGCAAGACTTTTTGTTTACGTTGACTGTCAGCTCCCAGTGGCCGCAGTTCACTGTTCCCAGCCAATGGGAGCTGTGGGCAGCAGCGGCCAGCATGTCCCTGCGGGGCCCCCCCTCCCACTTCCCGCAGCTTCCATTGGCGGGGAATGGTGAACTACGGCCAGTGGGAGCTGGGGGGGGGGGCTGTGCCTGCGGACAATCAACATAAACAAAATGTCTTGCGGCCCGCCAGCGGATTATCCTGATGGGCTGTGTGCCAAAGGTTGCTGACCCCTGCCTTACAATGTTCTTTAGCTCCAGCTCCTCCGCCCGCCTGGTGCTCCTGGCAGGGACTGGGTCAGGACGTGGGGGCTTGTCCCGCTCTGCCCATGAAGTGTTCCAGCCGAGGAGTGGATTGGGGGCTCAAGGGCTTGCCCTATTCTGCCCGGTGCTCCTGTCAGGGAGCGGGATAGGGGTGTGGGGCTTGCCCCATTCCGCCCGTCCAGGGCTTCTGCGTTGGGGCGCAGGAGCTTTCCCCATTCTACCTGTCCGGGGCTCCTGTCAGGGAGGGTGGTGGTGGTGTGGGGGCGTGCCCTGTTCCGCCTGCCTGGGGCTCCTGCTGGGGAGCAGGCAGTGACCCTGCTTCCCAGTTGGCATTCCGGGTGGGTGGAATGGAGCAAGCCCCCACCCTGCTCCCCCACTATACCCCTGCCTCAACCAAGCTTCATAATCATTATTGGTGAGTACAGTATTACATTGTTTGTTTAAAATTATTTAAAACTTAAACTGTATATGTATATATAATGTCTTTTGTCTGGTGAAAAAAATTTCCCTGGAACCTAGCCACCCCACCTATTTACATTAATTCTTATGGGGAAATTGGATTTGCTTAACATCATTTTGCTTAAAGTTGTATTTTTCTAGAACATAGCTAGGATGTTAAGTGAGGGAGTTACTGTATGGATTTTGAAATATGGAATTAATAGTACTGCTGTTAACAATGCTTTTTTTTTTTAAACTAGTCATTTAAGAGAAGATTTTTCCACTTAATCCAACTTGGTGATGGATCATATAATCTCAATTTCTACAAAGATGAGAAAATATCTAAAGAGCCAAAAGGATCAATATTTTTGGATTCTTGTATGGGGGTGGTTCAGGTAAATATAATTGTACTGGCTGTTTTTTATATATTGTGCGTGTAGATGATGAATTTATTAGACCAGAATTTTTCAAAATCTACATAATTATCCTGGGATATAATTAAACACATACTGCATGCTTTTTAAATAGTCACATAAACAGGCAGGTGCGCTACATGTTAGGAAGAAAAGTAGTTGGATTTTGTAGGTTGTGTTTTAAATTTCAAAGTGGTTGTTTCTGAAAATGGACAAAGTCACTGATTTATGTTGTGTGTTTATAAGAAACACATGGAGGCAAGTAGCAAGACAAATAAATGAAGAAAGCATGATGAATTAATGAAAGCATAAAATTAAGTTCTGTTACATTTTGTGTAGTTACATGGGCTGTAAAATATTTTGCATAGCTTCTTGTGTGGGATTTTAGTAGTGGGAGTGGTATCATATTCACAGCCACCCTTCCAGATGTTTTCACTTGACCTTTTTACTTTTTAAAAATAAATGTTTGAAGCAAAAGATACAACTCTTTGGCCCAAAAGTTTTGCTCGTAGCAAGAGCCAGAGGATTGGTTTTATGGAGTTGTGTTATATGTTTATAGTACAGTATGTATCTGTTTTGTTAGACAGAGCAGACCTGGAGACAACTGGGTTTTTCGGCTCTTAGCATTAATTCCTGAATCTGGACATAGTAACCTTTGTGGAAAGAATACATCTATAAATTATTTTGTATATGTATTTCCTTTCTTCCTTGCATAAACTTGTATAGAGGCTTAAAAAGTTCCACCCAAAATTATTTTCTAAATAGCACAAAAATATTTGAATAAATCGATAATGTAAACTTGGCTATAAAAGCCTTGTATTTGTAACACAATTACTTATGCATCAAGTTGATAAGATGATGTGATTTTACCGATATTATCTTGGTTTAGAAAGTTAGTCCTGGCTAAACCCACTAAAACTGTAGTTTGGTTCAAATTTAAATAGAACACAGAAAAGAGCAATAAAAGGGCATCGTGACCAGAAGTCTATCTGCCATGTACCTCTTATTCACTCTTTCCCTGCCCTTCCCTATATCTTTGTCACCCCTGACTGAGATGATGTTAAATGCTAGCTCAGTTGTGCCAGTGCTGGGCCTGAAGCACATACTGTCCCCATAAACAAGAAGTCCCTTTCGCTGATTCTCCTTATGGTACTGTGATATAGATGACGGGGTGCAGTCTAGAATATTCCATCATTCATAGCATGGTGGAGCACTAAGACTCGGTAGGAAGCAGCTGGCGGGGACGAGGCACATGGGCCCACTAGGAACAGATGGGCTTGAATTTTTCACTATGAATGTATATTGTGCAGAGGGAAGTGGCAAAGAGCAGACACAATATAGGGAAGGAAAGGTTGCCCACCAAGTGACAGTATGTCAGTCAGTCCTCCCTCTCAACCAAACTCTGTTGTTCCTCACTCTTTGGCTCCAGTGACTTAAACTGAAATCTGAGTGCATTGTCCTGCCCCCCAGTTAGTTTTTTTTTTTTTTTTTTTTAAATCTCAGCATCCTAATCTTCAAATTCCAAAGGACAGAAATAGCTCATAAATATGAGAGCAGAGTTTTTCTTCCTGCTTTAGTCAAGTTTGTTAGTATTTACCATTATAAAGTTTTTGACCATTAGGAACAAACATAAAATCAAACTAAGCTGAAATTTGACCTGCAGCAAATTATTCTCCTCTGCCTCTTCTCCCGCCTGAACTTTTCCAACAAAAGTCCTCACTGTGTGTTTTGTGAATGACTGAGGAGCCTCTACTTTTGCCCATTCTAAAGTATCTTCCCTTGAAATCCTGTCCCAGGGTCTCATCTCTGTAGTTCAGGAGCCTTGTGGATAGGAGTTCCTTGTGGAGTGCTTACGCACTTTTGTCCAGAGGGTACTCTCATATTCTTACTGCCTTTATTTCCCCATTTCCCTGTTGCACCTAAGGTTGTGAGCCTGTACTCTTTTTATAAGTTATACTAGCATAAGGGGGGAAAAAACTTTTATAGACACTAAAAATCATAAACTCAGTAAAGACACTGGATTTTATGGCTCATTGTAACGGTCTGCAACCCATTAGTCCACCTTTAATCTATGACTGCAGAGATGTTAACAGCCCACTTCACTTTGAGTGGTCTCTTGCAACATGTGTTAACCCCGTATATTTAACAGTGTGTTCCACCTTGTATTTAGCTGTGACACTCTGAATACTTTTCCCGGACCTGAAGAAGAGCCCTGTGTAAGCTTGAAAGCTTGTCTCTTTCACGAACAGAAGTTGGTCCAATAAAAGATATTACCTCATCCACCTTGTCTCACAAACAAAAGACTTAGTTAAGGTTGCTCTCAGCAATAAACTAAATAATAAATTAGGAAATACAAAGTTAAGGATTAAAAATATGCAAAGATGAGCACTCTGAAGTTAGGAAATGCCAGAATGAACGTTGCCCATGCAACCTTAATTTTCCACCTTGTGTGTATGCATTCTGATATAGTTTTTAATTACACGCAGAAGTGATTATCTATGAAAAGTTTGGTGTAAGTGATTTGCCCAGCATCACATAAGAACTCGATAGCAGAAGCCGGGATAAAATCCAAGTCTCCAGAGCAGCATTTAACTGCCCTAACCATGAGGCTGTCCATTCTCTTTCTGCAGTCTCCTGCCTCATTCACTACAAACCTTCCAGCTTCTGCAGCAAAAAAGGCCAGGGGTCCTACAGACAACATACTCCTTCACTCCAAAGTTCCAATTGATCCTCAGAGTAGATCCATCCTGTATGCTGAATGAACCAGGGGTCTTGTGTGTATTTAAAAAAAGATAATGTATTTAAAAATTACCATAATGCATACTCACAAGGCGGCTGAATTAAAGTTGCATGGCAACATTCATTCTGGCATTTCTTAACAAGTGTTTCTTGTAACCTTTTAATTTCCTGATTTTTATGGTTTAGTTTATTAATAAAAGCAAATTTAATTAATGTTAAACAACATTTATTTGTGAATGTTCTTAGTTTTTAAATTGAAAATATTTTCTATATGTACTGTTTAATAAGGCACTTGCAAATTTTTTGTCTTCAGTGTATGTTTTATCGTCACGGTCTTTGTGATGCTCCTTATTTTACCACTGTGTCATGCTGACCAATGTTTTGAAAGTAAACTATATTCATAAACAAAATATGATTTTTTACTGCAAATTCTAAATAATACTTATTTTAAATTATGTAACAAGACTGAATAGGGACTCACTTTTATAATTTCCTGGTTTTTTAATGTAAATATTAAAGATATAGCCCCCAGTTTGTAAGAAGCATATAAATAATATATATGAAAAGGAGCTGTAATTTTATCTTATTTTCATGTAACCCTTTTTGAGGAAAGTAGCAAACAATTACCCTTTTAAAAGAAATCATGTAATTTACTACAGTACAAACTAAAGGAGTACAGTGGGAGGTTCTGAAAACACAATGTGCTTTTATGTCAGTTCTACTGTGACCTTTCTTTGTAATAATGTTAGTGTCGTCTGATGTAAATCAGTTATCACAGTCAGCTGTTGCCATGACAACCTGGGCCCTAGTGACACTTCCCAGAATGCCAGTGAACTGGAGTGAGTGCGTGACTGATAATCTGTGACGTCTCAGTATTGCCGCTCAGGAAGCAGCAGAAGACATAATTGTGCATAGTGTGTGTGTGGGAGGGAGGCAAAATCAGGCTTTTCTGGTTTTCCAGTTTCCCCAAATTTCCTGAAAACAGCCTTCAGACAAAACACACATGGAGACAATGACATAAATAATAATTAGTGGCTGAAATTTGGAAATTCCCCATGGCATGTTTACAAAAAAGGGTCCTGTAAGAAGGTGAAACAGAGGTACAGACTCTGTAAAATAGAAAATTCTGACACAACTTTAACTATTGTCTTGCTACTGGGAGACTAAAATATATATTCATCAGTTTAAGATTTGCACTTTTGACTCATACAACTTCATAATCAATTAAATTGCACAAGCCATTCATCCATGTTAATTTGTCTTGGCACTTTGGATTTAAAGACCACTAATTTCTGCTCCAAACGATCAGTAAAATATCAAAAACATGAAATCTCTCATCAAAACTCACTTTTGCTGAGAAGCCAGGAAGAAATCAACCAATTAATAATAGCTCAGTTAAAAAGCAGTTTTGGCAGCTGGAGGAAAAAAACCTTTCGTATTATTTTGGACCATGAGGTTGTGCACAGTGACCCTGTGTAGATGCACGGTTTTATTACCATTAATCTTGTCCTATCTCCCTTGTTGCCCACAATAATTTGCTGTATGCACTTCTTGTATTTTAGTATTTGTATTGCAGTATTGTCTAGAGGCCCAATTGGGGAACATGGCCTCAGTTCAAAAGAAACTGTATGCTCATATACTGAAAAGACAGTCCATAACTCAAAGAACATATCTATTAAGGCCCCAAATCCTGCAAAGATGCCTTTGTATGTTTAACTTAATGCACTGTGAGTAGTCCCATTGAAATTAATTGGAATACTTAGCGTGTAAAGTTAAGCACATGCCCGAGTCTTTGTAGTATAGGGGCACAAAGTACTTGTTTCAAATCAGATATTCTTTGTAGCAAGGACTGGATCCTTCTGTGTGTTTGTACAGTGCTTTCCACAGTGGACCCCCAATCCTGAATATGGCCTTTGGGGTGCAACCAAAACACAAATTTTAAAAATGTTGAGTTGCACACCCAACAAACTTAAAATAATCAAAACCAAGTTTGCTTTATTTATGAAGTTTGTAAGGAGCACATTTCAACTGCTTTAACCTTATATTGAATTAATGAGAAAAACCTTGGTGAGCCCATGCTGCAATGTTTTTTCAATTTACTGTATAAAAATGTTGCGAATAGAGATGAAATATTCCTTTAGTACATATATAACGTTGATCGGTGAATTGTGCAGTAAATGGACTGTAGGCCCATATAATATATGCAGTTTAACCACTTAAATAAACATACAAATAATCTAACCCAAATGAGTCAGTTGTTTTTAGTCTCTTAGGTTAAAGCCCTGCAAACTAAGGCCCAGGTCATTCCCTCTGATTAAAAACCACTGAGAGGAGTCTGAAATCATTACAAAGATCCCCTCAGAGTGCCTCCCAAATTGTTTCACTCTGTCTCTTCCCCTCCTCTCCCAGTGCTTGGCACAAAACAGACCAAAAGAACACATCCAGAAATGTGGCATATTCTAGGGCATCTTGCAGGAGGGAAGGGGTCATCTGTAGGGAGGCGCTGTGTATTTGTACTGGCTCTGAACCCCAGCATCCTTCCCCCATCCTTGGTAAAGAGGGAAGAAAAAGCTACTTATATATTTTTATTCTCCTTCACTCATATCCTGGTGATCTGCAAAGCTCAGGATAGGATAGGATTTGGCCATAAACTGTGGTCATTGTCGAGAAAGTGACTTTTTAAAAAATGGTAGCATGTTAGTCAACAAGAGCTGCTGCCTCTGTTTATCTGGGGTTGTATCTATTTACTTTCATAACAGAAATGAAGTTTTTACTGTTAACTTTTTAGAGCTAGCACAGCTATGAGAAAGTTAAGTGAATTTTGTTCTGGCTGATATATTAACATAACTGTTAATTAAGCAGATTCTGCCATCAGTCACACTTGTGCTGCATCTCTGAAGACCGTACAATTGGGTAGATGTAACTGAAGGCACTTGAGATTTTGGATTGCAAAATCTTAATTACTGACAGTAATGTACGACAAGAAAAGACCAGAACTTAACTTCTAGGTACCACACTGATTTGAGCTTATAAAATAGAAGTAATAAAGGTCTGGATCTTGAAGTTCTGAAGGTACAATTACATTTGGGGTCACTATGCCTCAGTAGGTCACTGCTAAGACTACCAAATTCAGGACAGACACCTGAGAAATCGGTCAGACTCATCACAAACTGGTGGTTACTCTTTTATTAGATTATAACCAAGCCAGTAATAAAAAGGGAACTTGTCTCACCACACTGGTTAACAAGAAGCCAAAAATGTAGTCTCCTTAGGCATTCTAACTCTTGGCTCACCACTCAGACACTAGACTTTATGATGAGTGGTTACTGAAAACCAATTTTGTCCAATACAGGGTCCTTATAATCCCAATAAACCAATTCCAACAAATATAGGGTCCTTCTAATCCCACTTAGCCCAGTCAATATATAACTTAGATCTTCTTTTTTATGTGGATTCCAAATGTGGGTGTGTATGCGTGCCATGTGCCAGAGCTGGAACTGCTTGTAGTAGTGTCTGTTGACTGGCACGTGTTACATGCATCAGCCGTGTGATGTGTCCTTTGAGTCTGTGGGGGTCAACACTTCTCCAGTTCCCTCTTTCTCCTGCATGGCTATAATCAGAACCCCTGTTCCTCGGTGCTCGTAGCTTGCTAAGAGAGCTCTTGTCCGTTCCTTCTGTAAATAGTTTTTCTAGTTGTATATAGTTGTCTAACAGTTTTTAGTCATTTAGATCTCCCCTGCTGGATTTTTTTCCCCTTGCGGGACACTCCCCCGTCCTGGGGACTATGCTCTGGCAAGCCGGCTTCAAAAGGTATGCTAGTGCTCGTGCTCCTTCTCTGTGAGTGACAAGCACCAATGCTTTCTCTGTTGTCTTGGTGAAGCCCACGCTGGTGCCAGTTCTCCATCTGCTGCTCATTCCTACCTCAAACTCGGGAAGCTAGGGAACTTCGCCTCCGCAAAGGCCTGGTGGAGGAGACTTAATCGGATCTGGCACTGACAGATCTGCCAGAGTGATGTCTGTCACTGATGGTGAGTGCCTCCGTGGGCCCTTCCAGCGGTATTGACACAACTGCCAAAACCCCGCCATGCACATAAGAAACACACAGGCATAAGGGCGGCTCCCTGACGGGGATCATCTCTAAACACAGTGTTGCCATCCCAAGCGGTGCCAGGTCAGGTGAGAAGTTGCGTGTTGACTCAGCTGCTCCTTCTCCTAAGAAATCTCATATAGAGAAAAGTCCAAGGACTGCTGTGACCCGCCAGCACTGTCTCCAGTATTGATACCGAGTTTGCCGCCTTCATCTCTGGCACTGTCAACACCTTCATGACCATCCAGACTTTCATGCCCAGTCCCGCCCATGCTGGGACGCTTGTTCCCTGTGATACTTATGGCCAATCTCATGCTGCTATGCATGGGCTCCCCTCAGCGCTCTGAGTCTCCAGTCGCCTTGAGGCTTCCATCTCCTTTGGATGAGTCTTTCCTTCTCTGGCAGCATCTTGCTCTGCATCACCTCTCACCACTGGTATTGCCGGTGGCTGAACCTCTCCTGCTCCAGGACTGCCCTGTTCTGCTTTGTCTTGTGCTGGCAGCACCGACGGCCTGGCCTCTGCCGGACCCGTCCTCCAGTTCTGAGTGGTCTCCTGAGCCAGACTCCCCATTCTCTCCTGCACGCTCCTGTAGCCTGGACCCCCAGAACCAGCCCTGCCTGCCAGCGTATGGCCCGTCCCCCAAGGCATGGTTCCATTAACCCTGAGGGGCTGTTGATGCCCAGTGACCCATATGCCTGGCCCTACTGGCGCACTTGGTATCCTTACCAAGACTGCAGTGTACTGCCGCTGCCAAATCACCAGCCAGCCCCTACTCGCACTACTCCTCCTCCCGTCTACAACAAACCCCAGGACATTGCTGCACCTACCAGAGCCGCCTCGTCCCGAGACCAGCCCTACCCTCAATGCCTGCAAGAGCTGTCTCTCCACCATCTGCACACACAGTGACCTCACTATTCTGCCTCTGCCACCTCCCCCTTCCAACAGCATCCATCCACACAGTCTTTTGGACTCTTTCCCCGAGATCTGCGAACCCCTCTCAGCCCCTTCCCTGGCTCCTCAGATCGTTTTTGGGGACTGTCTTGCCCTGTTTTCCCACCACTGAGGAAAGATCGCCACCGAACGCTGTGTGCTGGACATTTTTCACCAGGGGTACCTGATAGGGTTCTCCTTTCCTCCTTGTCACCCGCCCCATGGAACCCCGGGGATCCTTCCCAGTGCAGTCTCCTCTGAGAGGAAGTGGATACCCTTCTCCAGAAGAGTGCCATAGAACACATCCCGTGCTGGTACCATGGCCGTGGTTTCTACTTTTCTTATTTCCTTGCCCAATAGAAGGGGTGTGTGTGTGTGTGTACGCGCAGAGGAGTGGGGAGGGTAGGGAGTGGCCACCGCCCCATTCAGGATCTCCAGTCATTGAACAAATTCATGTGCAAGTTCTGCTTCTGGATGGTCACACTCCCCCTTGTTATCCCATCCCTTCCCCATGGAGCGTGGCTTGCAGCTCTCGTTATGGAAGATGTGTATTTTCATATAGACATCCACCCCACTCATTGTAAGTTCCTCCGCTTCACATTAGGTTGCTTCCACTATCAGTTTTGGGTCCTCCCTTTTGGGATTGCCATCCCTTTCCATGTCTTCATGAAGGTCTTTGCAGTCATTGTGGCCTAAATGTGCCGTCTAGGCCATTCCATATTCACTTAGCTGGACAACTGGCACCTTGTTGCACCGTCTCTCAACTGCCTCCTTGCCGCTTATCCAGACCCTCTGCGTCCTTCTCACTAACCTGGGGATCTGCATCAATGAGGACAAGTTGGTTCTCGACCCTGCCTGTACACTCACCTTCATAGGGGCTCAGTAACGGCTTGCGCCTTTCTCCCATTGGGCCAATTCACTTCCCTCACTCTGCTCATTATGCTACTACATCACCGTTCATGTACACGCATCTGGCAGTTCCTCTCCCTTCTTGGCCATGTGGCGGTCTTCACCTCAGTCATACCATGTACCCACCCTCGTATGTGCTGCCTCCAGCTGTGGCTCTGGTAAGGCTGCAACCTACAGTTGGACCGCTTGTGCAAGCCAATCCTGATCCCCGCCTCCATCCTGGCTTCCCTCACCTGGTGGTGCCAAGTATCAGAGCGGTAGCCGTGTTTGTCTGTATCCACAAAAACAGCGAGGAGTCCGGTGGAACATTAAAGACTAGCAGATTTATTTGAGCATAAACTTTTGTGGGTAAAAAACCTACTTCTTCAGCTGCATAGAGTGAAAATTACAGATACAGGCATAAATGTACTGGCACATGAAGAGAAGGGAGTTACCTTACAAGTGGAGAACCAGCGTTGACAAGGCCAATTCAGTCAGGGTGGATGTGGTCCACTCCCAATAACTGATGAGGTGTCAATACCAAGAGAGGGAAAAATTGCTTCAGTAGTGAGCCAACCACTCCCAGTCCCTATTCAAGCCCTGACCAGGGGTATTCTATAAACCTGGAAATCCTGGATGTCCCATCATCTCAGGCATTGGCACTCTTACAGCAGGATTATCTGGCTATTTGGACTCTCTTCTGAGACCCTACGCTACGAGCACTCCTAGCTATCTTCGAGACACCACCGACTTCCTGAGGAAATTACAATGCATTGGTGATCTTCCTGAAAACACCAACCTCGCCACCATGGATGTAAAAGCTCTTTACACCAATATTCCACACAAGGATGGACTACAAGCTGTCAGGAACAGTATCCCTGAGGAGACCACGGCACACCTGGTGGCTGAGCTTTGTGACTTTGTCCTCACCCACAACCATTTCAGATTTGGGGACAACTTATACCTTCCCGCCCATTCCCCTTCTCCTGCAAGTCCTACGCAAGGTGTGGTGAAATCACATGGCAGTAATTCTCATAGCTCCCTCCTGGCCTCACCAATATTGGTTCACCAATCTCCTCCATCTCTTCGCTTCCTCCTCATCCCCCTTCCCTGCCTCACGAATCTCTTTACACAGGTGCACGGCCACCTGCAGCACCCCACTCCACAGCCTGGTATTTGGATGGGGCTTGCTTGTAGACAGGGTGTGCTTCGCCGCCGTGCACAGCATCCTCATTCACAGCAGATGGCCGTCAACTAGAGCCTGCTACCAAGCTAAATGGTGACGCTTCAGCACCTGGGCACATCGCCACCTTTACTCTCTGGACTCCGTCTCCATTCCCATCCTTCTGGACTACCTCTTTCACCTTTGACAGTCTGGCCTCTCCCACTCCTCTGTCTGCATCCACCTGGTGGCACTCAGTGCCTGCCTTCCCTCTGTGGATGAGCTTTCTGTCTTCGCTCATCTGACTCTATTGCCTGATTCCTTTGCAGCCTTCTCAACACTCTCCCATACAAATGGAAGCCTTCCCCCCTTTGGGACCTTAATCTCATCCTCTCCGCCCTCACTGAGCCACCATTTGGAGCCCTCATGACCTGTTTTCTCACCCATTTCTCCATGAAAGTAATGCTTTTGGTGGCGATCGTCTCAGCACGATGGGTTAGCGAGCTGGCGGTCATGATGGCTGACCCACCCTTTACTGTCTTCTGCAAGGACAAGGTCTCCCTGTGCCTTCACCCCAAATTTCTACCCAGGTTGGCCTCCCTGTTCCACCTCAACCAGTATATACACCTACTGGTCTTCTACGCTAAACCGCACACCTTTCCCAGGGCACGCACATTACACTTTCTTAATGTCTGTCGGGCACCGACCTTTTATCTCCAAAGCACCCACGCCTTCCATGCTGCATCCCAGCTCTTCCTCACCATCTCAGAGCGCTGCCAGGGCCACGTCCCCAGCTCGCAACACCTCCAAAAGGATCTCCCATTGTATTGAGAAATACTGTATTCTCTCTCACGTTTTTCCCCCCTCTCCTCTGGGAGTCACGGCCCAGTCCAGGCGGGCACATGCTTCCACTTCAGCCTTCCTTGTGAGCGTTCCGTGGCAGGACATTTGTAGGGCGGCCATGTGGTCCTCCGTCCATGCCTTTTCTACTCACTATACCATCGCCCCTGTGGCAGTTGGACATACTATCCTACAGACTGTGACTTCTTGTGAGCTACTCTCCCACGTCTGGAATCCATATAGAGACTATCTCTTGAAGAAGAAGAGGCGGTTACTTACTGTAACTGAAGGTTCTTTAAGATGTGTGGACCCTATTTGGCTTCCCATACTCACCCTCCATCGCTTGCTGACAGGAGGGACCTGGAGCTGTGTTGACTCGGTCCACGCCGCTTCCAGCAGCTCCCATTGGCCTGGAGCAGCAAACCGCGGCCACTGGGAGCCGCGATCGGACGAACCTGCAGATGCGGCAGGTAAACAAACCACCCCGGCCCAGCGGGGACTTTCCCTGAACAAGTGGCGGAACAAGTTTGGGAACCGCTGGCTTGGAGATACCAAGAGATACTGCCCTGGTATCAACTTACCTCTGGACCTATAATGTACAACAGTGACTCCCTTCCTTGAGGTGCATCCTGAGGAAGAAACCCCCTGCTGGAGATACACCCAGCAAACCTGGGAAGAGTAACCCTGGATTCCAGCCCTGTTCCCTTATGCCCCACCTGATTGGGCTTATTGGAACTCATGGTTCACATATTGTAACCAGCTCTACAGGTTTCGTAAGAGGACATGCCAAAAGCAACACCTGCCTCCTCGGACCCTGCTTCACAGGAGGAACTTACAGAAGAGCAAGAGCCAGCTGGGGAAAAAGAAACCCTACATTCCCACAATTCTCTTCCTCGCCAGATGAGCCTCTTATGTTTTCCCTACTATCTTACGCTGATGATTTCAAGGCCTTTTAAGCCTTATACTATGAATAGCAGAAACTTTACAAATTCCATTAGAGGAGCTATAAGAACCCCAACATTCCCTGTTGGACATTCTCCATACATCTCCTATGGGCAAAATTTGCCATACTCATCAGTGATGCTCTAATGGTCTTATCTCATAGAGTATGGCAAACTCCAGCTACCATGTCGCCTACATGTGGCTGGGCTGACAAAAAATACTATATTCCACCCAGTGGCTAAGAGCATTTTTTTCTCCTAACCTAACTCCTTGGTTATAGAGGTCATCAGCAAATGAAACATGCAACATTGGTCCCAATTGACACCATCTGAAAAGGAACTGAAATAGCTGGCGCTTCTTGGGCACAAAAGCTACTCCTCTGCCTCTTTACAGTTCAGAGTAGACTATTACCAAGTCCTGGTTGCAAAATATGATTTTACAAATTATCTAAAGTTTTAACCTTTTATTGAACACCTAGCACAGGACGAGATGGAACAATTTCAAGCTCTCATAATGGAAGGCCAGACAATTGCCAAAGCATCTCTCCAGTTCTCACTTGATGCTGCCAGTACAGTTGTATGTCCTATGGCTATGGCAGTAGTAATGCATCAAGCTTCTTGGCTGCAGTCCTCTGGCCTCCCCCAAAAGGCACAAAACACCAAAAGGATCTCCCTTTTAAGGAATCGTAGTCAGTGATGCCACAGACAGGCTCCATCATACACTTGAAGACTACTGAGCAACACTACAATCTCTGAGGAGCTATACATCTGTGACAAAGAGAATGTACAGTAGATGGCAGATGGCTCAGTGGTCTTGCCCAGTCCACTACCAGCCAGCGAGACCAGCTGAACATCCAAGAAAAGTCCATATTCGCTAGGAAAGGACCTTCTTCTACAATCACTTTCAAGTTGGCAATGTCTTCAAAACGACCATTTTGACCTGTTGGTCAAGGGTCCTAACTGTCTCCCTCTCCAGATTCTACACTGCGCTATTCCTCCCTCCACCGTTATAGGGATTGCCTCTCACGTTTTCTGCCTTCTGTGTAGCTAATCACCTCAGACAGATAGATCCTGTAGCTGATTTCATCCAGTTTAGCTCCTTCCTTCCCCCAACCCTGTTCACCATCCCTCTTCAGGGACCCTTCTAATGAGGGTTTCTAGTGGCAGGAGGTACAATCTCTTCTAATAGTAGGGGTAATCAAAGCTCTTCCACTAGACTTCTTCAAGAGAGGGTTCTATTCTTCTTTTACTTTCTGATCCCCAAGAAAAGCTGAGGCTGGAGACCAATTTTGGACCTCAGCACTTAAAACACCTTGTTCCACTCTCAGTGGTTCAAAATGGTAACTGTAGCAGTGATAATTCCATTGCTGGATCCAGGAGATTAGTTTGTCTCCCTTCACTTTCAGGATGCTTGTTTTCATATATCCATGCGCCCCTCACTCAGGTATTTCTTGTTTTTCCTAGTGGGTAGGTGTCAGGATTCCCTCCCCACTCTGAATTCTAGGGTACAGATGTGGGGACCCGCATGAAAGACGCCCTAAGCTTATTTCTACCAGCGTAGGCTAAAAACTTCCCTAAGGCACAAATCTCTATTTGTACTTGGACTGAGGTATGCTGCCACCACCAAATGATTTAGACAGAGAATCAGGGAAAGGACCACTTGGAGTTCCTATTCCCACAAAATATCCCCCCAAGCCAACACCCCCTTTCCTGGGAGGCTTGAAAATAAACAAGGTGAGCACAAACCAGACCCTTGGGTTCGTAGGACACTAAAAACCCAATCAGTTTCTTAAAAAACAGAACTTTATTATAAAGAAGAAAAAAAAAGTAAAAGAAGCACCTCCTGTAAAATTATCTTCCATCCTGATTTTACAGACAATCAGATTCAAAACACAGAGGATTTCCCTCTAGGCAAAACTTAAGTTACAAAAAACCAGGGATAAACTTTCCTCTAGCACAGGGAAAATTCACAAGCTAAAACTAAAGATAAATTAATGCATTTCCTTGCTTTACTTACAATTTTTGTAATCTAGATGCTTAGTTCAAGTAGGGCTTTGGGAGATATATTTTCCCTGTCCTGATTCCTCGCTGACCTGGAGAGAACCAACAAAAAGAACAAAGCAAAAACTTTCCCCCACAGATTTGAAAGTATCTTCTCCCCTTATTGGTCCTTTTGGTCAGGTGCCAACCAGGTTACCTGAGCTTCTTAACCCTTTACAGGTAAGGAGGGATTTTATGATACCCTTAGCTGTATGTTTATGACAGCAGGGAACACTACCATTATTGCATATTACCCTTCGGCCTTTCCACCCTCCCACCCCCCCTCCGAAGGGTCTTCACTGAAGTTGTCTTGGCTGTCACAGCCCATCTTCTCCAGTTAGGAATAATCAAATTTCCATACCTGGTCAATTGGCTCCTGAAAGGTGGCTAATTTCTCAAGGTACAGATAGCAACTACCAAGGCCCCGTCCTTGTTTGACTCCTTGGGCCTCTGGCTCAATGCAAAAAAGTCTGTACTCACACCCACTCAACAGCTAGACGTCATCGGAACCACTCTGGACTTCTCCACTGCTGGAGAATACTTACACATGGTAGGTTGCCAAATGTCCAGCCTCATTCAACAATGCACCACAGCCTGCAAACCACAACACAGGCTTGTTTGCAACTCATGGGCCATATGGCAGATCCTACATTTGTGATACCCTTAGCGAAACTACACATCTGATGTCTTCAAGCCTGACCTAGGAACTGTCTATACCCTCAACAAGCACATTCTATCCAAGCAGTGTCGATATCTCACTGGGGCCTCAATACTCTAAATCAAGAGTGCATGGGCGTGCACACATCCTGAAGTGGAGCACTTACAGGGACACTGCTGAAAGAAGGAGGAGAGGCACCTAATTAAAATTAAGCAGCCACAGAATTTCCAATTGGCTGCATCAGAGAATCCAAAGCTGTTTTTCAGAATGCAGGTGAAGCTGGCCACAGAGTATATGAAGTCTTGGCTATAATTACAGAACAGGCTGTATTGAGTGGGGAAGTGAGGAAGCAGGACTAATTCCCCAACACGTTGCTTGTGGAACGTTACAGCCAAAAGAGAGCACTCAAAAAGTAGACTTATGACTGTAACAGATCACTCCTGTTCGTCTTAACTTGCTAGTGTGTCAAGGGCTCTGATACCTAAAATGTTAGCGAGGTGGTTTCACGCTTCTGAGCTTTGATCTAAGGACACTCGTACAGGTGGGAACTTTTACATAAGAATTTTATTACTTAGACATTCACACAATTTAAATAAATACCTATAGACTGAGATTTTTAGTGCTACCTATTTGCACATTGCATTTGCTTTTAGTATGTAATCGCCAATAGGGTGATGGTAGGGAACAAAAGCATAGGTAAATTAAGTTGCTTTCAGTGTTTAGATGAGTGGTGGGCAACCGGCAGCCCATGGGCCGCATGCCACCATCAGGGTAATCCGCTGGCGGGCCACCAGACAGTTTTACATTTGCATTTAGTTATGCAGCTCCCAGTGGCCATGGTTCGCCGTTTCTGGCCAATGGGAGCTGTGGAAAGCAGCAGCCAGCACGTTCCTGCGGCCCACTCTGCTTCCCCAGTTCCTATTGGCCAGGAACGACAAACCGCAGCCACTGTGAGCTGCAGGCGGCTGTGCCAATGTAAACAAACTGTCTGGCGGCCCACCATTGGATTACCTTTGTGGGCTGCAGGTTGTCCACCACTGGTTTAGACCATCACTACACTATAAAAATCTTTCCAAAGATGAAGCAGCAGAAAAAAGGAAGCATTGTAACTTAAAAAAAAATTACACTTGTGTTGCAGTGTGTGTATATATGTGTGTATATATATTTTTAATCATAGGTGAACCGCAGAAAACATCATGCAAGACAGTTTCCTCCCCTGGTTTATAGGAAGAGGGGAGGTGGAAAAACTTGGCTAATATGGAAAGGTCTTTTTATTTTATTGTAGAACAACAAAGTGAAACGTTTTGCTTTTGAACTCAAGATGCAAGACAAGAGTAGTTACCTTCTCGCTGCAGACTGTGAACTGGAAATGGAGGAATGGATAACTACTTTAAACAAAATTCTCCAACTAAACTTTGAAGCTGCAATGCAAGAAAAAAGAAATGGAGAATCGCATGAAGGTAAGTAATATTGTTATTATATAATAAATAAATTTATTTGGGCAACATTGATGTAGGTAAAATCCTAAAGTAAGGATTTGTCATGCTTAGCAGCCAGTGCTGTCATCATTTCCACTTCCTGTAATACTGGAGATCACGGGCCTGATCCTGCCCTCTTGAAATTAATGAGAGTTTTGCCATTTTAGCCTTGTTTACATGAGAAAGTTGCACCAGTATAGTTTATATTGATTTAATTAAAATGGTATAACTAAATCAATAATGCACTGCTGTGCATGAACTTGTTTAAGCTACTGCATTTGTAACATATTGTATCCTCACAGCACAGCCCTGTATTTAAGTGCATTACACTCTGTGTGGGTAACGCAGGGTGCCAAGGGCTATTGCTAGGCTCTATGCATTCTTGGTAATTTTCAGAGGATTTTGGTACTTAAGGTTAAACTCCCATGATCCCTTCTGCTATATCATATAATTCAGTTGGTTCCCAGTAGACCATGCCATTTATGCATGGAGGCCTGAGTGTAGTTGTGATGATACATTTGCAAGGAATGTGAGTCGCAAATAGAAATTTTTGGCCTCTTCAAGCAGCATTTAAGCTCATGGGAGGGGGCCTATCCAGTCCAGTTGACCCAGGAACAGTGGAGTGTGCGCAAGTAACTAGACAGGTTGCTTCAGGTGTGAACTGGTGCAGTGTGGGATAGCAGTGGGAGGAGTAACTGAATTGGTGTAGTTATATCAGGATGACAGTGCCTCCACATGGACCTTACATTGATATATCTCCCTCCAAAATAGTTAAGTCAATTGGAAAGGAGTCTTACTTTTATGATTTAGGTAGCAAGATGAACATATAAGACAACTTATCTATGGACACAAACAGTTTCTGCTGGGAAAAAAAAAGAAAAAAAGAAAGTTATACTGGTGCAACTTTCCCATGTATGCAAGCCCTTCCTTTAATCAGGCTTGAACCCCGTGTGTATTGTTAGGTAAAGGATTTGGTGTCCGTGTGGGAAAAGAAAGTACAAACTACTCACTTATGGAATTGCAACAATTACTTTACACCCTCCAACAAACAGGAAAGTACACAAAAGTCACTGGATCAAAATGAGAAAGTGAGCAATGGCACACAGTTGTCTGCTCTTTATTTTTATTGATATCAACGTTTATTATTGTAGATGAAGTAGTAATTACAGTCATAAGCTAGTTGTTGGAAATAAAGCATTTTCCTGAAGTTATTAATGGCTGTTTAATTTTAAAATTTTCTATTTTGTAATTGCAGATGATGAACAAAGCAAAATGGAAAGCTCATTAACCAGTTTAGATAGCTACTTTCCTGAAATTGCCAAGGTAGTGTATTCCTTTAAAGCTTGTATCAGTGATTGCAATGAAATAAGTGAAACCTCATTTTAGTAATTTTGGAGGCACAAGGTTGGGCTTTTGGTCCAGAAATAATTGGTCAGTTGAATGGTCAGATATTGTCAAATAATGTGAAAAATGGTCAAATATTTTAAAGCACTTATTTATTAGAATAATAAAAAAAGTGAGCTTTTATTGTCTCCAGTAGCCTAAGCTTTAGATAGATACTATTGTGTTAATTTAGATGAAGTATATGGACCCAATGAATTAAAGGTGTTAATGTGACCAGTCACTGTCCAATATTAAACACCATTAAACAAAGTTCAAGTTTGGTATACAGAGATCTCAACCTGTTTAATACCAGGGCAAACCCACTATAAAATTAATGCCAGAGGTTAGAAATTTATTGATTGAAACACACAAAAGGAAAAGAATCAAAATCACGCAAAGAGCTTTGAAACTGAAATTGATTGACTATTGGAGAAAGGTCTGGTAGGTGAAGTAATATCTTTTATTGGACCAACTTCTGTTGGTGAAGGAGACACAACTAAAATACAAGGTTACAGCTAAGATACAATACAGATTGTTTAGCATAAAGAGCTAACATGTTGTAAGAGACTGTTTAAGGTGAAACGGGCAGTTAGTACCTCTGAAATTGCAGGACAAAGGAGCGTTAGTGGATTATGGATTGTTATAATAAACCATCAATCTAGTGTCTTTGAGTCCATGATTTTTAGTGCCTACGAAGTTATGAATTTAAGCTCCCAGGCTCATCTTTTGAAGGGGTTGTGGAGATTTCCTTTGAGGATGAGGACTGAGAGGTCAGATATGGGTGATGGTTTTGTAGAAATGTTCACCCATGGGTGATATGGAGTTTGTCTTTTATCATTTTTATGTGTGAGTTCATTTGAGAGAGTCATGATTCATAGAATATCAGGGTTGGAAGGGACCTCAGAGGTCATTTAGTCCAACCCCCTGCTCAAGACAGGACCAATCCCCAACTAAATCATCCCAGCCAGGGCTTTGTCAAGCCTGACCTTACTGATTGTCTGGTTTCACCCACATTGTTGCTATTGGGGCATTTGATGCACTGGAAGAGGTACACCACATGTGAGTCATATGTAGGATGCATGGATCTTGAAAGGACTGCTGTGGGAGGTACTGATCATCATAACAGTGGAGATATGTTGGCAAGTTTTGCATTTGTTCATGGCAGGATCTGGTGCCTCTTTGAGTTGGTGGGTCCTGGACTATGGGGAGCTTGCTTCTGATGATGAGCTTGGAGAGGTTGAGAGGTTATTTGAAGGCCAGAAGAGGGGGTTCAGGAAATATTTTCTTTAGGATGTGATCCCCATCAAGTATGGATTGTAATTGTTTAATGAAACCCTGTATGGGTGTCATTGTGTGGTGGAAGATGAGAACCAGGGATGTGTGGTTGGACGTCCTCCTCCCAGGTATTGAGGCAGGTTCTCTCGGGGTATTTGTGTGGCCCCTTCCATGATGCAATCCACTTCTCTGGGGGAGTGTCCTTGTTTGGTGAAGATGATTTTAAATATATTAAGATGTATAACCTGGACCTTCTCCTCGGAGCATATTTTATATCATCTGAGTGCCTGGTTGTGGACAAGAAATTGCTTGGTAAGTTTGGGGTGGTTACTGGATCTGTGAAATTGGGTGCAGTGATCTGGGGGTTTCTTGTATATAGTTGTCTGTAGAGTTCCATTGTTGAAGCTGATCATGGTGTCCCGGAAGTTGATGCTAGCGTGGGAGTGTTCTAGAGAGAGTTTGATGGATGCATGGTGATGGTTAAAATTGTGGTGGAAATCTGTGAGGGAGTTTAGGTTATCTGTACAGAGGACAAAAGTTATATCACTGTATCTCAGGTATATAATTGGTTTTGTAGTGCATTTGTCCAGAAATTCTTCCTTGAGGTCACCCGTCAAGAGGCTGGCATATTGGGGAGCCATACTAGTACCCACTTTTGTTCCCATGGTTTGGACAAAGTGTTTTTGTGGAAGGTAAAGTTGTTACGGGTGAGGAGAAATGGATGAATTTGGCAACATGTTTGGGGTGGCTAACTGTGTTTTTCCATTGTATTGTGGATATTTGAGGTGGGCTGCAATGCTGTCATGAGGGATGTTAGTGTGTAGGGAGGTCATTGACATCCATGGTGGCAAGCATGGTATTCTGAGGGAAGTTATTAATGCTGTGGAGTTTCTGGAGGAAGTCGGGTGTGTTCTGGAGGAAACTGGTCCTTTGTGTAGTGAGTGGTTTGAGGATGATTTCTAACAGTCCCGACATTCCATCAGTTAGCGTGCCATGGTCAGATCTGATGGATCTGCCTGAGTTCCCTTGTCTATGTATATTGGGAAGCATGTAGAAGGTCATTGGGGTGGTTTCATGGGGGATGAAGTTGTAGAGTTTCTCTTGGGGTTGTTTCAGGAAGGATTTGATGATATACTTAAATTCTTGGGTGTGGGGTCGTCTTTGAGTTCTTTATAGTCGGTGGTGTTGGAGAGTTGTCAGTTGGCCTTGTTGATGTAGTCATCACGGCCAAGGACCACCATGGCACCCACTTTGTCTGCTGATGTAATCGTTATTGGGTGGTTGGATTTCAGTGACTGTATGGCAGTCCTCTCAATGTTAGAGAGATTGTGATGGATGTTATGTTTGTTAAGGATTTCAGGCAATTTTTTTTCCTGAAGCAATCAATGTAATGATCAAGTATGTGGCTTTGTTCACTGTGGCATGTGCAGTCAGATGATTCTTTTTTTCTTCTGATTGTCACTGAGGATGTGGCAGTTGTGGTATCTTTGTTATGAGAAAGTTCTTTGAGGCAGAGTTGGTGAAAGAATTCTTCTAGATCCCCACGTTAGTACTGTGTCAGGTTCTTTGTTAAGCAGTAAAAATCATGGACTCAGTAAAGACACTGGATTTATGGCTCATTATGACAATCTGTAACCACTAACCCACCTTTAACCTATGACCGAAGAGGTGTTAACTTCCCAGTTCACCTTGAATGGTCACTTGAAATATGTGTTCACCCTTTATGTTTAACAATCTGTTCCACCTTGTATTTAGCTGTGACACGCTGATTACCTTTCCCAGGCCCAAGTTGGGAATGATAATCACTTTCCTGCTTTAGACAAAACAGACACAGTAGGGAGAGAAAAGATAGGATAGTAAATATGAGGGAAATACACCTTTCGTTGGTCTTCTCAGAATATAGGATGGTTGGTCAGTCATGGACAGATGCTTTGGGCTGGCAGGTTGGCCATGACAGCTGTTTCTCTAGACCCCAGCTCATGTCCTTGGTCAGTGACATCATGTGATTAGTCAGGTCGCTCTTGTTTACTGGTCCTTTACAGGCTGAGCAGAGCAGGATAGGCAGTCTCATCTCATTGTGCTGGTGCCACGCAGTACAGTTCAAGATCAAGTGAAAAGCCAAGAGAGGGAAGACAGGAGTAAGATGAGGGGGGCAGAGGCAGGGCAGAAAGGAGCACATGTGGGACGGGAAAAGAGAGCTGGATCTCACGTGTATCGGGCTGGTTTCCTCACTTGTGTAGTAATGAAAGTCAAGCTTCCCCACTGGAGTATCAAGGTCTGGTGTCACGCCAACAGTTTTTTTTCCCATAGCCGCGGAGATAGTAAAAAAAAATTTTCTCCTCCACAGTCTTTTTTTCCTAAGGGCCCCCAAAAGGTGATAGGTGGAATAGTTCCATCCTCTCTCATTTTTTGTCCACAGTTAGGTCTAATTTCCAACACACGAATTTTGGTTCATTGATTTCTGCTCCTCTTGTTTACCAGTCATAATGTTGATACAGTCCTTGCGTGGTATCAGTTGACCCTTACTGTTTAAATTAGGTCAGGCTTTCTGTCTTCTCATATCTTTTCTTAAACTGTTTTATGTAACAGATCATTTTAACAATTCATGAATCTTTATCCACTTTTCACCAGTTAGGCCTATTTTAATTGTTAGCCTATTAGGCCTCAATCTTTACAACAATACTTATGCCTAAATACAAAAAACAACTGAGTTATTTTAACTTAGAAAGATGTAAAACATAGTGAAATGAAGTTATAAAACATGAAAGAATACTTATTACAATTTTTAACAATGTTAGGTTAGCATTTAAATGTGAATGTTATTCAAGATTGAACAAAAGACAAGAAAAAATTAATTAAATAAAACACACAAATAGCGCTGTAAAAAAAGTAATTTTTAAGTGCATTTACGCTAGTTAGGCAGCAGGCCAACACTTCAAGAAGGTTAATGTCTCTTTCCCTTTTCTTTTTAATGCGGGCGGAGGTTTAATGACTGAACCGCATTCCCTTCCGAGTTAATTTCTGTATGTTTGTTTAGTCAGTTTAGACTGTAAGCTGTCTGGGGCAGAGACCCTGTCTTTTAACTTGTTTAATGTGCTTTGTAAACTCCCAGGTATATTGATGGCATGATATGCAAATAAAGATACACATACATAAATACATATGTTTGTTCTAGAAGATTCCAGTCAGTTAAGATATTCATCTTTCCCAACAGATGGCATTACCATGTAGTAAAGTGAGCGATAAAGACATTTAATAGGTTTGCTAACAAATGGCACCATGATTCAGTCAAAAAGGTAGGCCGCCACCTGTATCAGGGCATTCTTTCTGGAATATATGACAGGATTTGACTTTAATCCAATAATAGGTGGTTAGTTGACCAGTTATTGACATTATTTGACCAGCCAATTGACTGGCCAAGCCTACAGAGGCACAGTTCCAAGTCTGTAATTGAGTTAGAAACTCACTTGAAAATTTCTTCATTTGTAAATGTTGGCATCTCTAGTATAAGCTGATTTTGAAAAATTAAAAAATATTCATTAGCTATTGCTGTTTTTCATAACTCTTTCTATCTGTCATGGAGGCTGCCTCCCTTAGCGCTTATCGTCTTGTGAAGTTCCTAATTCCACAAGTCTCTTGTCTCTGAAGAGTTAAAAACTCTGCTGGGTAGTGAAATAAGCGTGTGGGGGGATCTTCTAAAGTATATTGTGGTGATAGAAGTTAATTTGCTAATAGCCTAACCAAGCAAGTACTTTTTTATGTAAAGTTTTATGCAGTTAAGTGTATAAATAGTGCATGCTGGTGTGCTTAAATAGCTGAACTATAAAGTTGTTTTTTAAAAAAAAAATGTTTTAGACATCAGTAAAGGTAAATGATGGCTTTCTAACTCCCAGTTCCACAGAGCTGATGGAAGCAGCCAGATAGCTCGGGGCTCTCAAAACTTAGCCGCTCTCAGGGTAGTAGGCACTGTTGAGTTCCTTCATTTTCTGCTTGTGGAAGCAAAATAGCTCCTGGCTTAAGATTTATATGCAGGCACATTTATCTCTTTAACATTTTAATACGTTCAAATAAGTTCTGAAGCATGTGTATGCTAAAGCCAGTTAACCCAGTGCTGTGCATGTAGTTTATATAAGGCTGGTGGTAGTTCTCGTGCTATCTGTTGGATAGTGTAGCGGCCACTGAATGCATTATGTTCCTCCATGATGGTCTGGACAGACCCAAATTTGGTGCGTTACAGGGTAGGATGCCTGTGAGGGACAGGTGACTGACTGGGGGTGGGAGGCATGTCTTTTCATCTTGCTTTCATTGGATCAGAGTTGAAGATGATTCATACAGGGAAGTTGGTAGGCATTTGAAGCAGATGACCATACCATGTTAGAGATACCAACAATTGACATCCTTAACCTGGACATTGCTCTGATGAGCCTCAACTTTGAGCCTTCCCTATTCACGTTCCATGTTTTAATATGTAAGGCAATAGTGTTAATTAATGAAGGAATTCATTATAAATCAATAGCATTTTTGTGTGGGTATTAGGTAGTAAATTCATCAGTGTTAGCTTTATTAGTATTCACTTTAAAAAAAATTCTTACGTTACTAAAACACTCTAGTGATATTGGACTACATTTCTGAATTCAGTCAGAATAAATTAGCAGGATAGTACTCAAAACCAGTCTTGCTGCCTTCATTTGTCTGCCTCACTTTTGTAGAGTTAAGTTGAGAATCATTTTACAGAAAGTTACCTTATACATGCAAAGTCTGAGGTAAAACTATTGTAAAGCACGGCCAATAATAGGAGAAAATAAATTTATAATTGTTCTAGTAAATAAATCTAATAAATCTATAATTAGTTCAGTTGCGTTTTTTTAAGATACTGAAAATGAAATTGTATTCTCATTTGCAATCAACTTTCAAATACAGAATTTTCCTTTACGTAGTTCTATAGAATCAAAGGAAATAAGTAGTTAGTCTATGGAAGACAATTTAGAAAATGAATATAAAACTTGACATTTTGATGGTACAATAAATATTTTTTCTTTCTTTAGAATATAAAATCTTAAAGAGGAATGTTTAGCTCTCTAGATGACTTTGGGATTTTGATTTTATTCATGTTTGTTTTGCACCTGCTCACTAAACCTAATTTTAGTGCTGAAAATGCTACTTCCTATTTCCATGAACTTTTGATGGGAGTTGTTTTGACTTCTTAGTCTATATATTTGTGTTAGGTTTTTTTCTGGAATGTTGTCTTTACTGTTTTTTTGGGCAGTGATGGTTTGTTGTTCCATGCATCCAGTCTACTTTGTGTTGTTTCTCTCAAAATATTTTTTCCAGAAAATATCTCACTCATTCTGTCCTAGTTTAGTTCTTTCTTGCTACTTAAATGATACCCTGTAAAATTTGCTCTATTTTCTTTCTAGCATCTAGATTTTTCCTACTGAGAAATAAAACAGTACAAAATTCTTGTGAGTTTGTTAGGGCACTCGCTGTGTTTTGTCTGGATTACTTCTGTGCAGTCAGCTCCTCTGGGGGTCTTTGTCTTCTGTTCTCCATCTGTATCAAGTTATCTAGTGGTGTCCCTCTGCTGCCAATGTATCTGATATATTGATCTCGCTATCATCCCTCTAAAGGAAGACATCAAGGGGCATCATGTAAAACATTTGGGCTTTCTTTAGCTGCTTTTTGGATCCTAATAAGACTAGTATAGCACCAAGTCTCCTGCTTCCTGTCATTGTCTTTTTCTTTGTAATTGAAATATTGCTAAACAGGATGTGATGGACAGGAAGATTGAGTTTTGATACAAAAATAATGATAATGTACAATATTCTGAAATGCAAATATGCGTCTCTTGGAGTTGTGTGCCAAGCTGCATAAACTTTAAAATGTTAGGTTTACCATATTTTTGTAACAAAGGTTGTGTGCCTCAACACTTGCACATTAGAACACCTGGACTGTACCTATCTAGACGTTAGCATACCTCTTAGAGTTAATTCCTCCTGGTCAAGATGAATAGAATTTAAAAGCTTAAATCACTATTAAATACTAATTTAAGTACTCTTCCCATTTTACTATGGGAAAACTGAGACACAGAGGCTAAATAATTTGCTGAAAGCCACACTGGAAGGTTTATGACAGAGCAGGAAATAGCACTCGGGTCTCCCAAGTCCCAAACTAGTGCCCTAACCATTGGACTTCCTCCCAAAATATATACTTTTGTGGCTTATTCCTAATTTTTGGTGTTATATGTTATTTCTCCCAGTAGGCAAAATATGTGGAATGCCAATGATAACCACCATTCTAATTTCTGCTCAGTATGTTTCTCTTCCCCCTTTTCATTTTTTTCTCCATCTGATACTCTTTCCTTGTTCTCTGCATTTCTTTTTAAAATGTTTCTCTGATCCTTTATTTTTTCTTTTCTATAGAAAAAAACCCCAGCAATGTTATTTTATATGTGGAAGGGTTCTGCCTAACAATTTAAGTTTGTTTGTACAGCCTTTCCCTGAGTATTAAGAGCATGAAGTAGAGAAAGATAAATAGGATTGGTCGCTTTTCTTCTGATTATTTTTCTCAAGATTTTTACCACAAGAGCCTATTATAGTGGGAATAGAAAAGAGGTTCCGAGGCTACAGTCTACAGAATATTTGGTGCTGGTCTGCAGATAGGTGGCTGTTCTCATGGAACTGTCTGTTCACTGCATTCCAACTGAGAAAAACAGAACAAAGAGGGATAAAATGGGGAGCCAAAGTAGACACTGTCACCTTTTTTTTTTGGTTTGTTTCCTTTCGTCTCCAGAAAGGAATTAAGAAGGTTTTGTCAAGGTTTGTAATGAACACTTTCTGGCCAAATTTCAATACTGTTAACTCCATCTTCATTGGCCTCAGGGTGGATAAAATTGATGATTTTTTAAATTAAATTTAAATTAAATGCAAATTTATTAAAAAAAACTATTTAAAACTAAATTTGAAATTAAGAGTTTAAGGTCTATTAATCTTTTAAATATAAAAATATTAAACAGTATATGTTTGCCAATGTTTAAAGAAAGTCAAACTGTTAAACCAGCTTTTGACAGCAGTAGCCTCTTCTGCAGATGCAAAGAGACTGTTTTCTTTATTTCAGGGTATTCAAGTAGTTCACTTCAATGACTAGTTCATTCAAAGTTAATAAACCAATTTGGAGTTGAAATAGTAGGTAAGCTTGCTTTCCTTTTACAATCTATCAATACAAGCTAGGTGTGAAAGGTTGAGATCTACCAGATCTAGAATTCTGAAGGACATGGTGACCACAAACAACCAGTTTCTTTAATTAACTACAGATAATGCTTCCTCTGTTTAATAAATCAGTTAGTTTATCAAAACATGTTTTGCATTGAAAACTTTCCTATAAACTTTTTTCTCATGTAGCCAGCACAATTAAGGTAGCTTTTATTTAATTAAAAAAATAGAAATGCTGTGTTTGTGCATTTTTAATTGAATTAGCATTTCCATCCAAATAAAGCTTGGCAGAAATCACAAGTAAAAAATTAATAATAATATAGTAAATAAGAAATGCATCATTCATCATTTTCTAAAATAATAAAATTAATAATATGAGTAAATGTAAATGTATATAGTTGCTCAAATAAATGGGTAAAGATATACTGTATCCCCCTGGTTCGTGGGAAATAAAAGCAACAAATGTAAGGCTATATTTTAGCTGTAAACCAGCTTGTTTTAATCATTACCAATCATTGATAGCCAAGAAAATAACTAAAGTACAAATGCAAAGCATGATTAAAATTGATTATTTAAATCAAGGTTTCTGCTTGCTTATTTAAATCATGATTAAAGTCTGTGATTTAAATTGGTTTGATTTAAATCAATCCACCCTTCTTGGCCTATTTGGCTGCTTTTGACACAGTTGACCATACTTCTCCACTTGAAATTTTCATGCCTGGGGTTTGTTCTGGTTTCCCTCCTACCTCTTGGATCACTCCTTCAGAATCTGATTTTTTGGGTCATTGAAGGACATAAATCCACACTGTGTAGCAGTCAAGCATAGGAGTTTATTACGTACAGTACTGATGGAGTGTCACCTTGCTTATTAGACTCAGAGACACTGTCAATCAATTGATTACAATGGAATATATATGGATTTTCCATGGGTGGGGAAAGTGAGGGGGTAGGCAGTCCCACACCCCCGGATAGGTTTAGTTGCAAGGCATGATACCACAGTAGCCAATGGTCAAAAGGTTACATAATGTCTCCGCCCATGGTCTCAGTGTTAACAAATTAACATTTAGCATTTAATTAGTACTTTAATAAATATATTAGTATAGAATACATGTTGAATTCAATTTGGGGTCCATAGGAATGAAGTAGCTCCTTTGATTTTCCAACAGATACATATCTAGGGGTAAAAGCAAAGAAACAGTGAAAGTATATGGCAATAAAGATTGTCTTTCAAGTTGCTTATTTGTGTTTTAAGGCAGGCATTGGTTCCTGGGAAAGGGAGGTGGGAAGAGGCCATATCTTATACTGACATGTTCCAACCTTTCATAAACTCAAGGTTGGATGTGTGGGAAGAACATCTCCCTATGGAAGAAACTAACACAACAGAAACAGGGCTTCTTTGTTCTATTTGCAACTTTGAATAAGATACAATTATTGCCCCCAACATCTGGCGTTTTGCTGACCAGACATATCTTAACAAAAACAAGGTTATCTTTGGTTATTCTGCTTTCTCTTAGCTAATCACTATTTGCTAGGCCTCTGACCTCATGACCAAACTCTGGACTTTGGGCCTGTACACAAATCCATATACCAGGTTATTACATCAGCAATGGATTTTAACCCTTCAGTCATCATTTCCTCTTCCTCTTTTGGTGTGGATTCCTTGGGTTCCATCCTCAGCTCCTTTTCCTCTTCTCCCTCTAAACCCTTTTTTTGTGTGGGTAATCTGATTTGCAAACATGGTTTTGACCACCATCTTTATGATGGACTCTCAAATCTACTTGTCTATTCTGGACCTGTCTCCCTTCATCAAATATAACATTGTGGACTGTCTTTGATATCTCCGTTGTATGCCAAACTATCTACTGAAACTTAATCTCAGAACTGAGTTCTTGATCTTTCCCTCAGAGCTCTTCCTTAGTTCTCCTTTGCCTATCAGTAGGGAAAGCATCAGAATCCTCCATTTCATGTAAACCTATAACAGCGCTGTTATTTGTATTGTAGTGCCTCGGAGCCTCAGTCATGGACCAGGACCCCATTGTGCTAGGCTCTGTACAAACACATAATGAAAAAACAGTCCTTACCCCAAAGAACTTACAATCTAAGTATAAGGCAAGAGACAACAAATGGATACATACAAACAGGAGAATACAAGAAAACAGTGAGACAATATTTGTCAGCATGATACGCTGTGGTCTCAGAACACCAGCATTTTAGCTGTTACCAAGTTTTTTTGTAGGCATCCTGACAAAGAAAAGTTCTTCTCATGTCCATTCCATGTTTGGTGTGTGTGCTCACCACATGCACTGGTGCCAGAAGTTTTTCCTGCATTGGTATCCATAGGGCCAGCCATAGCGCCCTCTAGAGTGGCACACATATGTGTCAGTATAAGAATCTCACCTGTCTGCATCTGATAGCATGAATGCTACATGGCTAAGCCTCGAGGAACCAGCTTTCTCCAGACAAGTCCAACAGGTTATTTTGGAAAGCAGAACACCTTGCACTAGAGCTACTTACCTGGCTAAGTGGAAGGACTTCACTTGCTGGATGTCTGAATCTCTCAACGCAGTCATCTTTGCAATCCATCCTGGAATACCTGCTTCTTCTGACAATCAGATTCCTCAAGGGACTGGAAAGACTCTTTCCACAGATCCGGGACCCAGCCCCCCAATGGGATCTCAATCTAGTCCTGTCTAGGCTCAGCAGCCCTCCTTTTGAGCCCTTGGTATCCTGCTCACTTCTACTCCTATCGTGGAAGGTCACCTTCCTTGTGGCAATCACCTTGGCAAGACAGGTCTCAGAGATCAGGGCTATACCCTCAGAATTCCCTTACATGGTTTTCTACAAGGACAAGGTCCAGCTGCGCCACTGGCCTTCAGACCAAAGGTGGTGTTGCACTTCCACGTCAACCAGGATATCTTCCTGACAGTGTTCTTTCCAGAACAGCAAAACTCAAACAAGGAGAGGTGCCTGCATACTCTCAATGTCAGACGGGCCTTAGCCTTCTACCTTGAGCGAACCAAGCCCCTGCGTCGATCGTCTAGGCTTTTAATGGTGGTGGCTGACAGGATGAAAGTGATCCCGGTGTCATCCCAGAGAATTTCTTCCTGGATCACTGCCAGCCTCCGTGGCTGCTACGAACAGGTGAAGGTTTCATCTCCGCCGATAGTAACAACTAATGCCACAAGAGCGCAGGCATTCTCGGCGGCAAGAAGGAAGTTGGGGGAGGGGGTGGCACATCAGCAGTGGTGCTCCTTATACCGGTGCATACATGCGCCATTCCAGAGGCCGCAATGGCCAGCCCTACGGATACATTGGGGGAAAAACTTCCAGCACCGGTATATGTGGCAAGCACACACACCTAGAATGGAATGAACATGAGCAACATGTTACGAGAGGTAGGCAACCATTTTTTTAAAGGAATGTTATGTTATGAAGGAGGATAATGGGTTACTTTTGGAGATGTTTATGGGGAGCTTTTTTCAGGTGTCGGGGGCAGCACAGAAGAATGCATGAAGGTGCTTGTTTGAAAATGCAACAAATGGGTGTTGGAGGCAGGAATTGATCTTTCAATATAGTGTAAGAAATGATACGTAGGTAGGGGTTAGGTCATGACGGGCCTTGAAAATGTTGGAAACAATAGAGAGGAGGGAGCCATGGCTTCATTTTTGACTCCTTGATCCCATATCCAGGTTGTATCTAAGTTGTACCTTTTGTTCTTGTGCAATGATTCAATGATTTGACTTTTCCTCTCTGCTTTCTCTGCCAAAAGTTTTGTCCAAGCCATGATCATATCAAGCCTTAACTACTGCAGTATCTTTCTTTGGCCTCAGTGGCTTCGGTTTTGACTCCTTAAGCCCATTCAAAATGTTTGTTCTACAGACATTTCTCTGACTAGATCACCCTCGTCTTTAGTTCTCTGCATTGGCTCCTGCTCTTCCAGTGCATTGGACACATCAGTTTTATTATAACTTTTAAAACCCTTCACAGTTTAGCTCTGTGCTTCCTATCCTCCCTGTCTTAATGAAAGGTTGGCACCTGCCTTTACTTTGCTAGTTATCTGAGCCTTGATTGTCTGCTTCTCTCTTAAGTACCTTCTCACTTTCTCCTGTGGCACCTGTAATACAGAGAGAAAAAAGCTCATAGTTACAAGCCACAAAGATATCAACTTATCGTCCATGTCCTTCCTCAGATCTCACCTCTTCTGTAATGCGTACAGGAAATTCATCTGACAAGGGCTAGGCAGGTATTGAGTTATGATTACAGCTACTGATTGGCTAAGAATTGTGCACATTGAATTTTTGTTACCCTATCTCTCCCATTCCCCGTTGAGACACTCTTGATTCTCACCATCTGTTAACATAGAATATCAGGGTTGGAAGGGACCTCAGGAGGTCATCTGGTCCAACCCCCTGCTCAAAGTAGGACCAGTCCCCAACTAAATCATCCCAGACAGGGCTTTGTCAAGCCTGAGCTTAAAAACCTCAAAGGAAAGAGATTCCACCACTTTAATAGGTAACGCATTCCAGTGTTTCACCACCCTCCTAGGGAAAAAGTTTTTCCTAATATCCAACCTAAACCCTCCCCACTGCAGCTTGAGACCATTATTCCTTGTTCTGTCATCTGGTACCACTGAGAACAGTCTAGATCCATCCTCTTTGGAACCCCTTTTCAGGTAGTTGAAAGCAGCTATCAAATCATTCGCTCCAGCCCCCTAATCATTTGTGTTGCCCTCCGCTGGACACTTTCCAATTTTTCCACATCCTTCTTATAGTGTGGGGCCCAAAACAGGACACAGTAGTCCAGATGAGGCCTCAGCAATGCCAAATAGAGGGGAACGATCACGTCCCTCGATCTGCTGGCAATGCCCCTACTTATACAGCCCAAAATGCCTTAGCCTTCTTGGCAACAAGGGCACACTGTTGACTCATATCCAGCTTCTCGTCCACTGTAACCCCAAGGCCCTTTTCAGCAGAATTGCTGCCTAGCTATTTGGTCCCTAGTCTGTAGCGGTGCATGGGATTCTTCTGTCCTAAGTGCAGGACTCTGCACTTGTCCTTGTTGAACCTCATCAGATTTCTTTTGGCCCAATCCTCTAATTTGTCTAGGTCTCTCTGTATCCTCTCCCTACCCTCCAGCGTATCTACCACTCCTCCCAGTTTAGTGTCATCTGCAAACTTGCTGAGGGTGCAGTCCATGCTATCCTCCAGATCATTAATGAAGATATTGAACAAAAGCGGCCCCAGGACTGACCCTTGGGGCACTCCGCTTGATACTGGCTGCCAACAAACATGGAGCCATTGATCGCTACCCATTGAGCCTGACGATCTAGCCAGCTTTCTGTCCACCTTATAGTCCATTCATTCAGCCCCTACTTCTTTAACTTGCTGGCAAGAATACTGTGGGAGACCGTGTCAAAAGCTTTGATAAAGTCAAGGAATAACACGTCCATTGCTTTCCCCTCATCCACAGAGCCAGTTATCTCGTCATAGAAGGCAGTTAGATTAGTCAGGCATGACTTGCCCTTGGTGAATCCAGGCTGACTGTTTCTGAACACTTTCCTCTCCTCTAAGTGCTTCAGAATTGATTCTTTGAGGACCTGCTCCATGATTTTTTCCAGAGATTGGGGTGAGGCTGACTGGCCTGTAATTCCCCACATCATCCTCCTTCCCTTTTTTAAAGATGGGCACTACATTAGCCTGTTTCCAGTCGTCCGGGACCTCCCCCGATAGCCATGAGTTTTCAAAGATAATGGCCAATGGCTCTGCAATCGCATCCGCCAACTCCTTTAGCACTCTCGGATACAGCGCATCCGGGCCCATGGACTTGTGCACGTCCAGCTTTTCTAAATAGTCCCGAACCACTTCTTTCTCCACAGAGGGCTGGTCACCTCCTCCCCATACTGTTCTGCCCAGGGCGGTAGTCTGGGAGCTGACCTTGTTCGTGAAGACAGAGGCAAAAAAAGCATTGAGTACACTAGCTTTTTCCACATCCTCTGTCACTAGGTTATGATTAAGGCTAAGATTTTGTCATGGTTATTTTTTAGTAAAAGTCATGGACAGGTCACAAGCAATAACCGAAAATGCATGGGAGACCGTGACCTGCCCCTGACTTTTATTAAAACATAACTGTGAGAAAATGGGGAGGGAGGAGGGTCCAGGGTACCCTCTGCTGCGGGCTCCAGGGTCCCCCCCACCCACAATGGCTGAGAGCGAGGAGTCCTCCCTGCAGCTGGCAGCAGCTTGGAGCTGTGGCGGCTGGGAGCTGTAAGGTCCCTGTGCCATCCACGGTGGCAGTTGGGAGCAGTGGGTTCCTCTCAACATCTGAGGCTGTGGGCTGTGTGTGTGTGTGGGGGGGGAGGTCTGCCTTCCACAGCGATGGCTGGGACTGCGAGGGGAGGGGAGAGGGGTCCGCCTCCCACAGTAGCAGCTGCGAGCTATGCGGTCTCCTTGGTGTGGGGCGTCAGCTTGGGGCTGATGGGGAGAGGGTTCCCGCCACCTGAGGCAATTGGGAGTTGTAGGGGGACCCCACCAGCTGACAGCTCTTGCCCCGCCATCCTGGGGCTGAAGCGAAAATGTCAGAGGTCTCTGGAAGTCACAGATTCGTGACTTAGTGATGACATCTCTCTCTTTTTAAGATTATAAGCTCTTTGGGGTAGGGAGTGTCATTTTTCCGTATTTGTATAGTGCTTAGTAATGGGGCCCCAGTCTCATGGAGGCTACCACAATATAAAATTGTATGCATAATTAATTTAAGCAATAGTTACAGTTGTCAGAGGGATATAATGGGATTGCAGGTGGGAGTGGAGGTAGTCTGTGTAGTCATGAATAGGAGGTTGAGATGTGGTGCCCAAAACAATCTCTCTTAAAATGTAGTCTGTACTAAAAAAAAAAAAAAAAAATTCGACCTCGGTTAAGATTACATGTCCCTTTTCAGATGGCTACAATTGTAAAGTACTAGCTGTACTGCAAAGGTAATTTGGCTGCTATTTGCAGCCACTTGCCCACTACCTGAGGTGCCTGTTTGCCAACTGACTTTAAAAAATGGTAGAATATCTATTTAAATGAACTGTCTTACAAGGAAGGTAAACTAAATGTATCACAGTTCGTCCCACGCTATTTTATTCTGACTTGTTCTAGTTTTGGGACTGATGAGTAGGAACCTGTAAATCCCATACAAGTGTTGAGACACTGAAAGGAGTGATGTCAGTACTCAGCTATACACAGTCATCTATAGGTGTTCTTGTTTTTCCTGCCACCCACAGGAAAACCACTTCTTTGGCAGTTGGAGGTTTACGAATTTGCTGTGATTGTGATTCCTAACATAGCTAACCTGTGGCTTCCTGAGTGATCTAGTGGCCTCAGTATAGTTCTGAACTTTAACCTACATACAAAGATAATTTGTTGTTTGTGTAAAGCACCTTTGCTAAAGTGATTTAAGAATGAAAAGTACTATATGAGAGCTACATAGCACCAATAATATTTGTCAAAACTTATACAAGGCATCAAATTTACGAAGCGTCTTCCTTTGTGACATATGTACTGTGCTGTATTAGGAGGGCTGGAGGATCATAAGTGACCACAAGTTCACACTTTAACATATCTGCTTTAAACATTCTACAGTAAACTTTAAAGCTCAGTTTAATGGGGAAAACACCACATGGATTAAAACTAAATGGGTTACAACAAAAATTGTAGAATATTAATAAAGTTTAATTACTTTCATTTGATCATAATGTTTAAATAATAAATATAAAACTGTGACTTTCTTATTTTTCGCAGAGTACCAGAGATGCAGAAATGAAATTCAAAAGTGAAAGCAGAGTTAAACTTTTTGTCTTGGATCCAGATGCACAGGTTTGACATTTTAAAATAAAATAATAAATGTGTTTATGTTGTACCTTGTAAAACGAGAAACAGTTTTCATTTTTGTTTCCTTTTAAAGAAACTTGACTTTTCGGGTATTGAACCAGAAGTGAAGCCATTTGAAGAGAAATTTGGGAAAAAGATTCTAGTGAAGTGTAATGACTTATCTTTCAATCTGCAAAGCTGTGTTGCTGAAAATGAAGAAGGACCAACAACAAATGTAAATTCTTTATGTAAATACTTTGCCTTTATGTATCAGATATATAGTAGTTAACCTCTTAATATTGGCATTAGTTGGCAATGCACTTCAGACCAATAAATCTGATACCGTTAGGAAGAAGTAACTTTTTTTTTTCGCTGCTGCTGCTCATTAATCCATTAAAATGAAGGAAAGCATGAATTCTTTGTAAAACTTTTGTAGCTGCTTCTTTCATGCTGTTAATGAAAGTGTTTTATTTCTTCACTGTATTTTACATAATGGATATAATAGTCAAAGAATGCTAGCTCTTCTTTGTAACTAATGTACAGCAGTACAGTAGACCTATTTCCTTTGCATTTGCATGTCAATACACATCTGTATTTGCAGATAATCTTTTGGGGATGCTGGTGATAACCTTTTTCACACTTTTTAATGTCTAGGTAGAACCTTTTTTTGTCACATTGTCATTGTTTGATATTAAAAACAATCGGAAGATTTCAGCAGATTTCCATGTCGATTTGAACCATGTCTCGGTGAGGCACATGATATCTAATGCGACACAGCAACTGATGAATGCCAGTGGTGATTACTTACACAGGGCTCAAGATATTATCCATGAGTCTATCTTGCAATATCCTAAACAGGTAAGGAGAAACAATATAAAGTTCTGATTCAGAACAAGAGGAATGGGTTATCTGACAGATTTCAAATAGCTTTTCCACTGGATGTAGATTTAAAAAAAGGAAACTGTAAATATATAATGTGTGTGTGTGTGTGTGTGTATATATATATATATATATATTTTTTTTTTAGGTAATATTCTCCGTTACGTGTCCACATCCTGATATATTTCTTGTGGCAAGAATAGAAAAAGTACTACAGGGAAGTGTTACACATTGTGCTGAGCCATATATGAAAAGTTCAGATTCTTCTAAGGTACCGTATCTCTTAAAAATGATGTTGATAAAATGCTTAGACAAAATTACTCTGTATTTGTGGTGTTATAACTAAAAAACTCAAAGTTAGTTTCCACTCTTTGGATGCCCAAACGTTTTAGATGAATTTTGTATGGCACAGTTTCTTATTTAGCTGTCTGATGGCTTTAATTAAAGTGTCATAGATAAAATTTTTCATATTGCTTTTAAAATGTGGAGATTAGCTTGTATACTGTAAAAATTTGGTTGTATACAGTGCTTTTTGTAGTCTTTTTTCCATGGTCTTTAAAGTGATTTTACACAATAATAGTCCTACAACTTCAAAAATAAAAGTTTGATTTTTTTGAGCATTTGGAATATGTAGGATGGGACAGACTTTCGGAAGTATAGGCAAAACTCCAGGGTTTCACAAGCCTAAATGTGTTTTTACATACACATGAACAAATCTGTTCCCTTATGTTTAACTTTTTGTGTACCTAGTCAAATTCTTTGCTGCAGTGTGACTTATTTACATTTTTTGGTTATTCCATTTTAGAATCACTATACTGGCTTAAATCCTCTATATATTTAAATGTTAAACATGTTTTGTCCAATTAGATTCCATCTTGCAGACAATAGTATGCATTCACACGTTTGTCTTCTGAAATGCACCATTTAAGAAGCTATTTTTGCTATTTGTCTTTTCAGTTGCTATTGCTTGTCAGAAATTCAATCATAAAACAAGAGTTTCAACTGAAATACTGAAAAAATAAATGTCTGGTACTTTGTCACAGGCCCGAAGGCTGTAAGACACAAACATAATCTGTTACAGCTCCAGTCAGCTACTGTTGAATTATTTTTCCTATTTTCCACAGTGCAAAATATAAGATGGAAGCTGCAGAGTATAGTGTTCAACAGACAAATAATGAACCCTGTTACCAGTTAATATAAAGGTTCTTGCATTCACCTTAATGAGCGTTATATGTTTCAGTCCATCTTAGCATATATAAAACTAAATTATCTGTGTTTTGTAAGCAGCATTTAATCTTTGTCATTAGTAACAGGCAGCTTTACAATCTAAGAAGCCGTTGATTCACAGATTCCAAGTCCAGAAAAGGGACCATTGCAGTTATCTAGTCTGACCTTCAGTATAACACAGACCATACATCTTCCCCAAAATAAAAAAAAAAAAAATCAATCTTCAAAATAATTTCTAAAGCATATTCTGACTAATAGTTAAAGAAGGACTTAAAAAAAAATCAGACTTATTTTTGGTGGCCTTTATTTATAAGGCCCTCTTCCATAAAGTAGACTTAATTTGGCCTGCAGTATTCTTTCTCTTGATTTGGTACCCAGCACTAGAGCAAGAATCATGTTGTCCTTTATTATAGATGGAATTGGTAGCAACACTTGATAGGGTTGCCTACTATGTGTTTTTATATTATAACCCCGTTTTCAATTGCTTATGTAACACTATCCAAGTTTAACTGTTTGGGCTGAAATTTTTCTATTCTTGCTCTCTGCCTCAGGTTAAATTTTTTTAGCAGAGTGAAACAAAATCAATTATTCCATCTCCCACGGACCTTCCTACACATCAGCTTCATTGACCATGCTTCCACGCCCCACAGAGTTAATGCTCCTGACAGGGAAAACAGAACCTGGACACTCTTTGGTCTAGGAGAAGGTGTGTTGGGCTGGAGCAAAATCATTAGTTCTTGTCTCAGTTCTTCCCAACTAGTGTTAAGGGTTATAAAGTGCATAGAATTATTATTGATGAAGGCCTCATGGTTGCCAGTCTCCTAAGATACAATTGTAATTGCCCGTACTTTACGGATGGGGTAACTGAGAAGTTGCATAAGGTCACAGTGGCAGAGCTGGGAAAAGAGCTGTCTCTAATATGAGGTATGCAAGGCTCATCCAAGGCACACTGCCTGTCACAATGAATGTTGCCAATCTATTTGCTTGACTGATCTGTGTTTAACCACTAGAACTCAGAATGCCTCAGTCAACATTCCTTTGCTGTCTAGCAAATAGCTTTATAATCCACTGGCAGAGTGTATGTTGTAACCCTCTCTAGTTGCTGATTCACAGAAGATAGCAGCCTACTACTTCTACCAGCCACTACTTTAGTTCAAGTAGTAGTGCTACACATCTAAAGATACTGGGTTCCAGCCTTGCTGATGATCCATGTGAGGGCCATGTGGTAGGATTTGTTGTCTTCATTAAACAAACAAACAATCTAGGAAATTGCACTCTCAAAACTCAGTTAAAAGAAAGCTATGGTTCCAAGTCAAACACTCAGGAATTAGGAAATTCCATAATTAAAGTTAACTGTGCAACTTTAATTTTACCTTGCTCCTTGTGTGTGTTCATAATAATATAAGCTTGAATTATGTGGTCTCATGCTATTTATTTTACAGGATCCCTGCCTCATTTATTCGCCCACTCCATCTCTAAAAACAATCTAATCATCCCAGACATCTTCATATATTTCTTCCTCCAACTCCTGGCTGTCACAGAGACCTGGTTCTTGTTGTCTGATGCTGCCTCTCTAGCAAGCCTCCCTTATGAAGGCCTCTCCTTCTCTCTCACTCCCTGCCTTGGATCCAGACTGCTGTGGGAATGTTGGGCTTTTCCTCTCCTGTTCCTGCTGCTTCCCACCCTCCATCTCCCCTTTCTGCTGTTTCTCCTCTTTTGAAAAGCCCTACATCTGACTCTTGTGTCCTCTTTGATGTCATCTACCATCCATTCAACTCCTTCCCATCAGCCTTCCTTTCTGATTTCAGCTCCTGGCTCACTTTCTCTCCACTCATCAGAATTACCCACATCCCTCTTCAGTAACTTTTCAGCTTCCATGAAGATGACCCATCTGACTCCTTAGCTGCACGTTTGTTTGTAGTGACTTCGCTAGTGCTTTATATGTAGCCTTTTGTGTAGAAAAACAAACAAACAAAAAAACACCTAAGCAAATATCTAAGTTGATAAACCCTGTGGAAGACTTTTGCGTACCCCCAGTTGAGAACCATTGTGCCCCAGGACCTTAGTAGGTTCTAAGATAGCCTTGTTTATTGGCAGAGCTATTCTAGATGGAGCCTGAGATATTAGAATGCCCACCAGTTTGAGATTTTTTCTGAAGCTCCCCCTGTTGCTGGAACTCTTCCCTTCTGCAGGTAAGGACTTTGGCAGAAGCGGAAGGCTCTGGCACCTCCCCCTGCCACATGGAAAGACTCCAGCAGTGGGGAAAGTCAGAGGAGATTCAGAGGAGAAAGGCTCTGGCAGCTCTCCACTGCTGGCACCCTTCCCTACTGTGGGGAAAAGGCACAGGTGGTAGGGAGGCAGCAGGGAAAGGCTCCAGCAGCTTTCCACTGCTGGAGCCTTCCTCTGTTGTGGGGAAAGGCTTGGCAGCTTCCTGCCTCTGGAGTCCTACCCTCCTTCCAAACCCTCATTAAAATTCTCCTTTGCCTTGAGGCTTTCAAAAAACTTGTCTGCTGGTGTGGTGAGAACACTGCCTGTCATGCTGCCCAATATTTTCTTATTGTTTCCTTGTACTTCCCCATTGATCTGTCTCTTTCCATATGTTGCATCTTGTCTTATACGCTCTCTGGGGCAGGGTCTGTCTTTGTTTTTATAATGTTTAGCACAGTGTGGTTCTGGTCCATGCCTGAGATTCCTAGGGACTACTATAATATAAATTATAATATTTTTCAACACATAGAATGGAAAATAAATATAGGAGCGAGGGTTTCTAAAAGAAACTGGACTGGGATGCAGTAGAGTTAGGTTCTGTTCCTGGTTCTGACACAGCCTTCGTATGTAATCATGGGTGAGACTTCTATTTGTGGGGGGGAAAGGCCAAATTAAATTGCACAGGCAGTGTTAATTCTGCTGTCATCATCTAACTTTTGAGAGCTTGACTTTGCAAATCTAACATTCTGTCAACTTTTTATGTGTAGGGACATACACCACATGAAACCAATGCATATCCATCTAGTCAATATGTCCACATTTAGTATGTTAGGCTCAAGGCGTTATAGAATTTGGTGGGATCTTAAGACCCATTTCTGCTTTGCATAAAATGCTATTTCATTCTGTTTCACTTGTCATTTTCTTGCAGTCTAGTGATGATTATAAACATTTGGACACTTACAAATTAACAAACAATAACAAAAAAACTCCTTTCTCTGTATGGCAGATGCTGCAGAGATGTCAACAGTATAGCTCTAAAAGAAAAAAGGTATTGAAATCACAAAATAAGTTGCCTTGCTACAGAATCAGACAAAACATACTGCTGAGTATTTTGACAGTGAGAGAGCAGAAGAAATATTTGTTCTCTGTAAGTAAGAGGTGGAAGGAGAGAGGCATAGCCCGAAGACCTCTTCTCCAGTCTGAAGTGAACTACAGGCCCACTTGTACTCTGCCTTCCTCATCTAGACCTTTGACTTCATCTCTGTAGCGTATCCATTAGAAGGTACTATTAAAGGTACTACAGAGATGCAGTCAGTACAAGGGATGGAGAGTGAAGGCAAAGATCAAGTGGGCCTGAAGTGGTACTGTTTTTTTACAGAATGAAACGTGCCTTCAAAGAGGCAGTAGATTAGGTGATCCTTTTCACCTGTGGAATCACAGAGAATGGCAAGTCCTGCTAATACAGTACCTTGAGGATCTATTAAAGAATTTGTTTTAATTTTTTTTTTGTTACCACTTCTCATGAATTTACTAATACTGATAAAAGTTAAAATCTTTTAAGAATTGTTTTCTACTTGGTCTGAGCATAGACTGTATTTATTTATTTATTTATTATGAACCTTCAACTCCTCATCTTATGGAGTACATTGCATTTTAGGAACTTTAAACTTCATATATGTTATCATTTGCAGGTTGCACAGAAAGTGTTGAAGAATGCTAAGCAGGCATGTCAGAGACTGGGACAATATAGAATGCCATTTGCCTGGGCAGCTAGGTAAGGGATGCAATTCTCGTCATTCCATTACATTTTTCTAGCTGATTGTTTAACATGGTTTCCTACAAAATAGCAGTGTAAGTCTCATTTGTCAAAATTCAACTTCCTATTTGTGGGATCCGTTTTTTCTTGCTTATTTTAGAATGGCCCTTTCTAAGCTCTAGTCATTTTATCCCAGTCATAGATTTTTGGCAAACAAGACTTAGGTTTCTGTTTTATGGTGGGATGGGTATTGTAGATGATTGTAACTCCTAACCATACAAATAATTTAATTTTACCAACTTTTTTCACTCCAAGATTTTTTTTCTTGCTTTTGTAAAGAGTAAATTGTCCTTGTTCTGCTTATTAAAATATTAGCTGTGAATATGGTAAAACTCACCTGGGTACAATTTTAAGAATATTAAATCCTTCACGTAGAATGTGACACAGTGTAAATAGTTGCTTTACTTTATCCTCTTGCTACCAAAATTTAAAGAGAGAATTTGACTTTCAGAACATTGTTTAAAGATGCATCGGGAACCCTGGACAAAAATGCAAGATTTTCTGCTCTCTACAGACAAGACAGTAATAAACTCTCAAATGAAGACATGCTTAAGTTGCTAGCAGATTTCAGGAAGTGAGTATATAACTTCTTAATATTACAAAAGTTTAATATATTTCATTATTAACATAAACTAAAGAACTATTCCTTTCTTATGATACATTTAAATTAGAGTTGTCAAGCGATTAAAAAAATTAATCGCAATTAATCATGCGGTTAAATAATAATAGAATACCATTTATTTAAATATTTTTGGATGTTTTCTACATTTTCAAATATGTTGATTTCCGTTACAACACAGAATACAAAGTGTACAGTGCTCAGCTTATATTTATTTTTTGATTACAAGTATTTGCACTGTAAAAAAACAAAAAGTGTTTTTCAATTCACCTAATACAAGTACTGTAGTGCAGTCTCTTTACCATGAAAATTGAATTTACAAATGTAGAATTATGTAGAAGTCCACTCAGTCCTACTTCTTGTTCAGCCAATCACTCAGACAAACAACTTTGTTTACACTTGCAGGAGATAATGCTGCCTGCTTCTTGTTTACAATGTAACCTGAAAGTGAGAACAGGCGTTCTCGTGGCAATGTTGTAGTTGGCGTCGCAAGATATTTACTTGCCAGATGTGCTAAAGATTCATATGTCCCTTCATGCTTCAGCCATCATTTGAGGGGATATGCATCCAAGCTGCTGATGGGTTCAGCCCCTCACCTATAAAGGGTGAATCACCACTGGCCAGTGAGACTGGCGCGGCTGTGGCTTGGAAGCAGGGGTAGTGGTCCTCTCAGTGACCGTACTGGAACCTGTTGGGTGTACCTGTTATACTCCCACCATTCCTCCCAGGCCACATCCGACAAACTGCCCTGAGCATCAGAGTTGGAGCACAGTGCCGAATACAACGCGGGAGCAGCGCAGAGGGCCCCAACACCCAAGGAGCTGTCCCCAGACAAGCAAGGGGAAGCCGACCTTCCCCCTGTGGTGCAGTAGTCTTCATCGTCCCCAGTGGTGGGCACCTCGCAAACAAGCAGCTGCCTCAATGACTTCCAGGAGCACCAGGCCCTGCTAAAAAGGGTGGCTGCTGACATGGACTTGGAGGTCAAGGAGCAAGCGGAGGAGTCCGATGACCTCTTTAACGTTGTACCCTCCTCCACCCCAGCCCAGGTCGCATTGCCCGTCCACCCAGGGATCCTAAAAATTGATGATGTCCTTTGTGGCAGACCCCTCTTCCATTCTGCCTGCCTCAAGAAGGCAGAAAAGAAATACTATGTTCCAGCAAAGGGATTTGAATACCTGCATACCCATCTGCCAGTGGGGTCCCTGGTTATGTCTGTCATCTACGAAAGGGACAGGAAGAGACAGGTGAGTGGCACACCAAAAAATAAATACGCCAAGAGGCTGCACTTATTTGGCAGGAAAATTTATTCGACAGCCAGCCTGCAGAAAATTCAGGTTTCTAACCATCAGGCCCTGCTAGGCAGGTACAACTTCAACCTGTGGGACTCCATCAGCAAGTTCAAGGAGGGCCTCCCACTGGACCGAGCCCAGGAGTTTGACACTTTATTGGAAGAGGGCAAAGCAGTGGCGAGAGGTGCCCTCCAGATGGCCTGGGACACTGTGGACTCTGTGGCCAGGGTAGTCGCCTCTGTGGTGGTGGTCATGAGGTGCAGCTCCTGATTACAGTCCTGTGGGCTGTCCCAGAAGATGCAAACTACCCTTCAAGACCTCCCATTTGAGGGAGCAGGGCTCTTCTCAGAGCTGACTGATGTGCGGTTCCATGGCGTTAAAGACTACCATGCCACCCTCCGGTCCTTGGGCCTACCCACCCCTCAGCAGGCTAGAAAGCCATTCCATCCTCCGCCTCCATTGAGGTCCTGGGGTGTCCCCCGATCCAGCTGCTACAGGAAGAAGGACAGAGACAAAGGGTTTAAGCGGCAACACCCTTCATATTCCCATTCCTCTGCCCAGCTTGGTTCTTCCAGAGGCCAAGGAAGCCAGAAACAGGCATTTTGCTGATGTGCCTGAGGATGGCGCCCCAGTCACTTCCCAGGATCCACCCCACCTGCTCTTTTCTCAATCACCTGCACTCCTTCCAGTCAGCCTGGTCACGGCTGACATCGGACCGTTGAGTGTTCGACATAATATCTTTGGGCTACATCCTGCCAGGTGGAGCCAGGTTGCCGGGCATTTACTAAGAAGCCCTCAGGCTATGGGACTTGTGTGCAACACAACATCCATCTCATGGCCACATACCTCCCCTGGGGCCAGGAACACCTTGGCAGATCGCCTCACCAGGACAGTCTCATCTCGTCACGAGTGGTCTCTCCACCCAGAGGTGGTCAGCATCATCTTCCAGAGATGCGGTACTGCCCGTGTGGATCTGTTCACATCCAGATAGAACAGGAAATGCCATGTTTTCTGCTCCTTTCGGGGGTTCAACAGAGGCTCCCTGTTGGACGCTTTCCTGTTCCCGTGGTCGGAGGCTCTGATGTACCTCCCTCTCTCCCCCGGACGGCTTGGTTGCTGTGTGGTTAAATGCAGAGGTGCAGGAGTGCTTGGTGGGTATCCAACAGGTCCTGTTGGGCAGCAGAAAGCCCTCCATCAGAGTGACCTTCCTGGCCACATGGAAGCAGTTCGCTTGTTGGACCTCGGATAAAGGCATTCAGCCCGAGTGGGCCTTGCTGCAGTTAATCCTGGACTACCTTTTGCATATCAAGCTCCAAGGCCTGGCCCTTTCAACTATCAAAGTCCAGATGTCTGCCATCTCGGCCTTCCATCTGCTGCTCAAGGGTAGGTCGGTTTTCGCCCAGGACATGACTGCCAGGTTCCTCAAAGACCTTGAGTGTCTTTACCCGTATGTCATAGAATCATAGACTATCAGGGTTGGAAGGGACCTCAGGAGGTCATCTAGTCCAACCCCCTGCTCAAATCAGGACCAATCCCCAACTAAATCATCCCAGACAGGGCTTTGTCGAGCCTGACCTTAAAAACTTCTAAGGAAGGAGATTCTACCACCTCCCTAGGTAACGCATTCCAGTGTTTCACCACCCTCCGAGTGAAAAAGTTTTTCCTAATATCCAACCTAAATCTCCCCCACTGCAACATGAGACCATTACTCCTTGTTCTGCCATCTGCTACCACTGAGAACAGTCTAAATTCATCCTCTTTGGAACCCCCTTTCAGGTAGTTGAAAGCAGCTATCAAATCCCCCCTCATTCTTCTCTTCCACAGACTAAACAATCCCAGTTCCCTCAGCCTCTCCTCATAAGTCATGTGCTCCAGCCCCTTAATCATTTGTATTGCCCTTCGCTGGACTCTTTCCAATTTTTCCACATCCTTCTTGTAGTGTGGGGCCCAAAACTGGACACCGTACTCCAGATGAGACCTCACCAATGCCGAATAGAGGGGAATGATCATGTCCCTCGATCTGCTGGCAATGCTCCTACTTATACAGCCTTCTTGGCAACAAGGGCACACTGTTGACTCATATCCATCTTCTCATCCACTGTAACCCCTAGGTCCTTTTCTGCAGAACTGCTGCCTAGACATTTGGTCCCTAGTCTGTAGCAGTGCATGGGATTCTTCCATCCTAAGTGCAGGACTCTGCACTTGTCCATGTTGAACCTCATCAGATTTCTTTTGGCCCAATCCTCTAATTTGTCTAGGTCCCTCTGTATCCTCTCCCTACCCTCCAGCATATCTACCACTCCTCCCAGTTTAGTGTCATCTGCAAACTTGCTGAGGGTGCAATCCACACCAATGTCAGGGACCCCGTCCCTCCACGGGACCTGAATCTTGTGCTGTCACGGCTCACGGGCCCTCCCGCTTCAAGCCTCTGGCTTCCTGTTCTCCTTCTCCTTTCCTGGAAGGTTGCGTTTTTGGTTGCAATAACATATGCCCGCAGGGGTCTCTGAGATTAGGGTGCTTACCTTGGAACCACCCTACACGGTCTTTTATAAAGACACGGTCCAGCTGCAGCCACACATCGGCCCAGGGTGGTCTCACAGTTTCATACAGGCCAGCACATTACCTGTTTTTTGTTTTAAAGCCACATAAATCGGAGGAGGAGCATAGGTTGCATTCCCCAGACATCAGGAGGGCGCCAGCCTTCTACATTGAAAGGACCAAGTCATCCGCAAGTCGATGCAATTGTTTGTCGCGGTGACCAACAGGATGAAGGGTCGTCTAGTGTCAGCTCAAATAATTTCTTATTGGATCACTACCAGCATTCACTGCTGCTACAATCAGGCAAGGGTGCCACCTTCAGTGATCATGACCACCCGTTCAACCTTTTACACAGCTTTCCTATCCCAAGTGCCTATCCAGGACATCTGTAAGGCAGCCACCTGGTTGTCCATCCACATGTTCACATCCCATTACGTGCTTATCAAGCAGGCCTGGGATGATGCTGGTTTTAGTAGAGCAGTGTTGCAAGCCGCAAGACCGTGAACTCCGATCCCATCTTCAAGGATACTGCTTGTGAGCCGCCTAGAATGGAATCAATATGAGAAGCACTTGAAGAGAAAAAAGTTACTTGTCTTTCGTAACTGTTCTTCGAGATGTGTTGCTCCTGTCCATTTCATTACCCTCCCTCCTGCCCCTCTGCTGGAGTTGCCAGCAAGAAGGAACTGAGAGGGCGTAGGGTCGGCAGCACCTAATATCCTGACGCATGAGTGCGGGACTCAAGGTGGCACCACAGCAGACCCTAAGGATACCACTAAGGCAAAAGTCTCAGACGACTGTGCATGTGGGCGCGCGCGCACCTACAATGGAATCGACACAAGCAACACATCTTGAACAAAAATTATGGATGCACAACAGCAGAACACCTTCTGTCTGATAAGGCAAAACTTGTGTTTAGGTCAAATGTAACAAGGTATTCAGCTCTGTTGTGCAGTACTCGTATACTCTGTTGTCAAAGTGTTCTGTAGCATCTCAAAGGATAGAATGTAGGTATGTATACGTGTTGGAATGTTGGGGCATTGCTCAAAGAAGGCAGAGTTGAAGTTGCATTGGGGGAAGTAGCATGGACCTTAACTTTGTATTTCTGCTTTTCCAGTGGTTTAAATGTAGTCACCACATTCTGGAGGGGCTTGATCCACCACCAGGCAACCTTAATTCTGCGTTAATGACTTTTTTTTAATTTAATATAAATAAAACCAAATTACACTCCTCAAATAAGAGCTCTCAAGTAAATTCTGCTCCACATATTTTTTTGTTCACTTATTTCACAAAATTCAGAACCTAGAAAGCATTGAGATTCTGCTTAATTGTGATTTGGGGAACAGAAGTATTATTCCAGGCAAGAAAAAGAAGCAAACCATACTGATACTTTTAAAAAAGCAACTATTTTTCTATAGGTATGTCTGTTATGTGTTAATTGGAGTTGGCCTAAACTGAATGTTGAATATTTCCATGATGTGTCAGCATTTTTATTTTTGTTTGGTTTGGTTAAGTCAGATTCTTCAAGCTCTTTTTAACATTGCATTTTCTGTTGTTGTTTTTTTGTTTTTGTTTTCCTCTCTACTGCCTCTTTTTCCTTCTGTATTTCTGATAGATTTTGGCAACTGACCTGACTTTTTTGTTGTTTCTCTTTACAGACCTGAAAAGTTGGCCAAGCTGCCAGTTATTCTAGGAAATCTAGACATAACAATTGATAATGTTTCTCCAGATTTTTCTAGTAAGTATTGATAAGCATTATTAAATAGTTGAATAAGCTTTTTTACTTCACATTTTTTTATTGTTTTTAATATATTTTCAGATTATGTTAACTCATCATACATTCCCATGAAACAGTTTGAAAACAGTACCAAGACAGTAGTAACGTTTGAAGTAGAAGAATTTGTTCCCTGTATTCCAAAACATTCTCAGCCTTTCACCATCTACAACAATCATCTTTATGTTTATCCAAAGCACTTGAAATATGACAGTCAAAAGTCATTTGCAAAGGTGAGTGTAAGGAAAATACTGAACTCTTGTTGTGCGCTGCAGCTCTATTCAGATATTAATGACCAAATATATATTCTGTTTCTATGATGATGGTTCTGAATAATTTTTTTTTATATATATTGTTTTAGGCTAGAAATATTGCAGTGTGCATTGAGTTCAAAGATTCGGATGAAGAAGATTCTCTGCCTTTAAAGGTTTGTCTGAGATTTTGATATCTAATTGAAGAAAAACATTAAGGTTTACTGGTTTAGAGGTAACCCATTATGGGCCTACACAAGGATTAGAGTTGGGATCTTTGTTCTTCCTTCTCTGTGGCAGTTGGATTATCCTGGAGATGACTTGCTCATCTCTGAAAGATAATGAGCAGAGCCACTAACCCCTGCTATTGGCCAGTCTTGGTGAAAATATTCCCACTGGTCTTTTTATTTCTATCCTCACCCGAATGAAGCTTCCACAGAAGAAGCCTGTTGTGGTGTGGGGTGATTTGCTTCTACTCGAGGGAAAGCTTTAGAACACTGACTGACTCAAGTGCATTTGGCTTCCTGACTGACTGACTGCCACAGTGGAATGGGGAGAAAGTTGCCTGAGAGAGCCTAATACTGGTTTTGTGGTGTTAGGCAGGGCTAAAAGTGAATGATTGCTACAGTTCCATAAAGAGGAAAAAATTATATCGTGCCTTAATTGCTTCTCACTAACAATAGGCTTTCTCGATGGAGATTTCACTCTATATTTTAAATAATTTAGCAGTACATATTTTGATGTACAATAAACTGTAATAATAAAACATCGTTTCTGTTGTTAAATAAAATGGGAGAGCAGCTATGTACAATTCCAGAAATTCTTTAGACCTAAATTTTCAAAACTGACTAATGAATTTGGGTGTCTGTTTTTGAGGGCCCAACTTAAGATGCTCTTAGGAGACCTGATTTTCAGAAAGTGTAGAGCACCTGTCATCTGAAAATCAAGGTGACTAAAAGTTGAGCATCAAGAAATTGAGGCACCCAAAACCATTAGTTCCTTTTTAAAATTTAGGCCTTAAAATGTGGTTCTTAAAATGTCTCCAACACAGACCCTCTCTTCAGGGCCCAACACAAATACTACCTCCAGAGAATCCTACTTGAAAAGTAAGGAAAAGAAGCATCATTCTGGCACTGAAGAGATGTGAGGGAAGAGAAAAAGAAGCACATTCTTTCCTCCTGATCAGCTCCCCAGGGCAGGTCCTTTCTATGGTGATTGTGCTGGAGCAGCAGCATCAATAGCTCTTGGTACCAGAGCTGCCAGTGCAGATGTAGTCACTGTGGATCTCAGAAGGGTTCACTTCACTGGAAATCCCTAGGACCTTTTCCCTGTCTACATGCTTCAGCAGTAGGCTGCAGTCCAAATAATAACTACATAACTGCATATTTCTTCTCATCTTGTCTGGTACCACCTCCCCATAGGGTCACCTCACTACAGGATTGGTACAGGGACACCCTTAGTGCCATTTGGGGTGGATTTGAGAGGCATGCTGATCTCAGCACCTGGGAGACTCCAAGGGGTTTGGCCCCTGCAGCCTTCCCACAGATACCAGGTCTTTGGAGGGAACTTTATACAAGGTCCTCTCCAGTTAATAATATGAGATTATATTCAAGAGTGTAGTCAGGTCCTTACTGAATCTGAAATACCCAAGCTATCTGAACCTCGTGCTGTGGGAGATGCCCCATCAGTCCTGCCATTCGTGTTCACAACATTGTCACAGCCTTCTGCACCAATCTCAGAACTGAGGAAGCTGATCTCGCACCAACACACTCTCCTGCCTCCACCTGACATGCCCCTCACCAGTGGCTGATGTGCAGGTTGATTTGGACCCACTTGATGAGGTCCCCTAGATGGTGGAATATCCCTTATTGGGGACACAAACATGCTACAACTCTCCTTGTGATTGTATTGACTCCTCTGCTATAGCTCCACCTGATGGACTACAAACAGTTCCAGGAGTATCTCAGGAGGAAGGGAAATAGTGTCCAGCTACATACAGAGACAACAGTGGCAGAGTCTCCTCATCCCCTTTTTTATATCATCCAAGTCTGAATGCAAGTTAATGTCTCTTACCCAGGGCTTATACCTCCAGTCTTCTCTGGCAGTCTACAGGAAAATACACAAGATGTATCCTGTTGCATCTGATGTTTCCATTTCTGAAAAGTCACCCAACCCCAAACTCCCTAGTTGTTTTAGTTTTGAACCTCCCATTCCATTTCTACCAACAGAGAGGGTAGCAGGCTGGGATGCCTTTGGATGTAAGACCTACTAGTCAGGTTCTCTTTGAATGAAAGTTTCCAAGTGTGGTGGCCAAGTACCATTATGCCCTCCAGGTTGCCATTAACTGCATGTTGGAAGCTCTACAAGAGAAGTAAAAGCAAGCAGCGAGATCTGGTCACAGAGGGTCGCATAGTGTTGATGCACTGATAGGACAGCCTATGACAACTCAATGCCTGTTTCAGAGCCATGGGGCAGGAACTTCCCTACATAGGTATTCCTGGATACATTCATTGGGGATCACTTTGGAGGCACAGAGTAAGATCAAGGACCTTCTGGTTGAAGGGCAAGGCCTTTTTCGCAAAAAAGTAGATTAATTATTCAAAAGGATGAAAGTTGCCAGGGCTAGAGCTTGGTCCCTTGGCCTCATTCAACCCTTGTTCCTCTTAGGAAACCACCAGCATATCCCTCCTTCAGATATCAAAGTCAGGGAGTGGCCACATCCCAGAGCTTCCCCTCCCTGAGCCTCAAACTTGACCCCCCTTTTAAAGGAAACAGAAACAAAAAAAGCAATGGTCTCTTTACAGTCCACCTTCTCTGTCACCAAAAAGCAGATTTAATGTTGCAGGTGAGAGCAGAGTTAGGCCTGGGCTACACTGGAGGGGGGGGTGGGGATTCAAACTAAGATATGCAACTTCAGCTGTGCTATTCGCGAAGCTGAAGTATCTTAGTTTGATTTACCTGGCCATCCTCACAGCGGCGAGTCGACAGTGGCAGCTCCCTCGTCGACTTCGCTTACTCCTCCTGCCGAGGTGGAGTACAGGCATTGATTTGGGGATCGATTTATCGTGTCTAGATGAGATGCGATAAATCGATCCCCGAGAGATTGATCACTGTCCGCCGATCCGGCAGGTAGTGAAGACGTACCTTTAGTCTTCGAGTCCTCTTCCTTCCATCCCCTCCTTTTGAGTTCTGTCTGTCCTATTTTAACAGTGCCTTGTGCATGACTACTTGCAATTACTGGGTTTTAGAGAACATTCACGACAGATACACCATCCAGTTTTCTTCCAGCTTACCTTCCCTGAACCTCTTCAGAGACACTTCTCAAAAGGAAGTCCTGTGGGATGAAGTAGACTCCCTCTTCTCAAAAGGAGCCATAGAGGAAGTCCTTCTGTGAACATCAGGGGAAGGGCTTCTATTCTGGGTATTTCCTGGTTCCAGAGTCCTTGTGTACACTACAGAGTTTTGTCAACGCAAGTTACGCTGGCATACAGCCACCTCTGTAATTAAACCGCTGTTGCATGTCCACACTATACTCTTTGTGTTGGTGGAGAACACCCACAATAGCAGCTCTTGCATTGACACACAGAGCAGTGCGCTGAGTAGCAATCCCACTGTGCAAATGGCTGCAGGGTGCTTTGAGAAGTGTCTACAATGCCTCATGGGGCAGGTACAGCATCACATGATGATGGTTTCTTAATCCCATCGTTCCATGGGCATCCTAATGGATTGCCAGCTGCTTTTCAACTGCCCTGGTAACCTGCAACCCAGTCATCTCTGTTAGAAAGCATGGATCCTGCACTGCTGTTCAGTATTGTGCTGTGTGTTGTGAACACAAGTCTATAAGAGGAGCTCTGGGGCTATTTGGCTGAGGGATGCCTTGAAGGAACATACTAACACTGAGCCACAGTAATGTGTGTTGCTGTAGCGTGCTGTAGCCTGTCATTGTTTGCACTGTGCTGTGACCCTTGTGATGATTGCTCCGTGTGTCTAAAAAGTAACACATTTTAAATCACGTTTTAAAGTTAGCGCTTGGTAAGATGACCAAACTGACATTGCTGAGCACTAACACGAGAAGCCCACAGAAGTGTGGGGAGACGGCAGCGTGTGTGTGTGTGTGTGTGTGAGAGAGAGAGAGAGTGATTGTTGGGTAAGTGTGTGTGTTGGGGAAGAGTGAGTGTGTCTGCATGCTGTCTCTAAGTTCAGACAGTAGCTGGAAGCAACCAATCCCAAGGCAGAAGCTGGTGCACAGGCAGCTGTTGTCCCAGTCCACCCCATCCCAGCTCAGCAAAGACCAGTACAGTGGCGGGGGAGGGGGACACATTGACATCAACCTCCATCTCCCTCCCAGGCTCTGTACGGTACAGCATGAGTCTCCCACCTCCCGCCCCCCAGCAGCAGCATGCCCTGTCTGCCACTGCAGTCCTAGTGCCTGGAAGAGCAGGATCCTGTGTTAATGTTCTGATTCCATGATTCACTCTGAGTTTTCCCACTCCCTCCCCCGTAGTCCAGGCAGGAGTGTGCTTGCTGCCCAGAGCTGCATGCTCAGCTGGGCAGTAGCTGTGTGAGCTCTGCATGCTGAGGAATTTCAACACTTCCTGGAGCTTTGAAAGGGGAAGGGTGCATGCCTGTGTAGCTGGATGCAGGGCAGCAGAGTTCAAAACAGATCTGGTCATGGTGGGCGTTGTGTAGGATACCTCCTGGAGGCCAGTTTCGAGGAACAGTGTTTACACTGACACTTTGTCAATCTAACTTTTCTGCAAAAAGCTCTATGCCTCTAGTTGAGGTCATTTTATTTTGTTGGCAAAACAGGAGAGTTTTTGTGGCAGGAGGAGCATGGTAGTGTGTACAATTCCACTGTTTTGTCGGCAAAAGCTGCCTTTTGATAACAAAACTATATAGTGTAGACAAAGCCTAAGACAGTAAATGGTCTCAGACTGTGTCTGAATCTCAGAAACCTGAACGGATACATCAAGACCTCTCAGTTTAAAATGCTTTCCCTGGGATCCAACCATTCCCTCCTCTCAAGGAAACTGGGTATCTGAGTCTCACTTGATGGATGCTTATTTACACATGACCATCAGAAAAAAGCACTTCAGATACCTGAGTTTCAGCATTGGAAACAAACATTTCAATACACGATACTCCTTTTTCAGCTTGTACATAGCTCTAAAGGTCTTCACAATGTGCCTGGCTGTGGTAGCTGCCCACTTAAGATGCCAGGGGACACATGTCTTTATCTATATGACTAGGTACATTGTGGCCTCCATTACTGTACTATTTAGGCACCTCACAATCTTATAATTATTTATCCTCAGAATGTCCCCCTGAGGTAGGGAAAGAGTATTATCCCCATTTTAAAGATACGGAACTGAGGCAGAGACTAAGTGACTTGCCCAAGGTCACACAAGAAGTCTGTGGTGAAAATGATAATTGAATCCAGGTCTCCAAGTCTCAGGCTAGGATACTTACTACTGGGCCAGCCATTCTCCCTCTCTAATAAGAGACAAATCACAATAGGAAATGCCAGAATCATATTTAAAACGTGCAGTCCGTTCAGCACCAAAGGCCTGCAGTTAAACTGGGAAAAGTCTACTCTATCTCCTTTTCAAGGAATCATGTTTATTGGACAGTGGTGGATTTAGTCCAAGCAAAGGAGAGGAGAGATTCCTCGGCATCCAGAAAGCACCAGCCTAAAGAGCCTACCTGAATCAACGTGCAAAGTTATTCCTTAAGCTAATGGGTGTCATGGCAATTATGACATGTGACACTATATATATGCCTGCCTACATATGACACCGCTGCAAAATTGGCTGGTTCAATAATTAATTAGCCACCTCCATACTCAGGAACTGGGGACATTCAGTCTCTTGAGGGAAAACACAAAATGCTAGCTATACTACACAAGAGCAGTATACATCTCAAGTTCAGGAACTCTCATTAGTCTCTCTAAAAAGTGCACCTGGCTGCTATCTCAGCACATTACCAGTCAGAACAGGGAAAAAACAATACTTTCTTTCTCTGGCCTTTCATCTGCCCATCAACAAGGGACACCAAATCCCATAAGTGTGAATGCACAGAGTTACTCTTGAAGAACAGCAGTTACTGGTAAAGTGGTCTCTTTTTAGCTGAGCCTAATCTTTGAGCAAATGAACATTTCTTTACTTTCCATTCTTCATGTTTTAAATTTCTCCAATTTGTTTTTAAAATATTCAATTTTAATATAGTTGTTCAAGCTTATTTTAATACAGTGCACTTGTCCACAACCCACAATCCAAAGAATATTAATGCAAGATTAATTTTTTAACGCTTTGAGTTTTAGCTCAGTATCCATTGTATTTCCCAATAGTAAAAAGAGGCTAAAACTTGATTAAAATGTGTCATGAGCAATAAAAAATTGCATTGCAAAATATTATTTTTAAAGGAGATATGTAAGAAAAAATAAAATACTTTATACTCTTGACAGCAAGGAGGAATATAAGCTAAGAATGACAAAGGACCGTTTTTTCCCCTCTCCTGATTCTTAGTGTGTCTATGGTAGACCAGGTGGACCAGTGTTTACAAGAAATGCATTTGCCAATGTTTTACATCACCATCAAAACCCAGAGTTTTATGATGAGGTAAGCAATTCGAATTGAGACTTCACTTTTACTGGCTTTCAGTATGTATTTTTACAAGTTTCACAGATCGCAAAACAGACTAATGTGGAGACAGTGTGCCCACTTGGGGGGAGGGGTAAAGTGTATTATGTATTTAATTTCTCAACTTCAGAAGTTTCTTTATAACTTTTTATTTAATTTAAATTGAACTGAAGCTCTAATTGTAATTGAAAATACAGTGTTGTCTGTAGTATTATTAATTATGCTTATTGCTTCATTCACTTTTACATTATGAAAATTAAACTAAACTTTTTTGGTCCTTGATTTATTTATTTTCATGCTGGCTTTGCAAAAACATTAAAATCAGACCCTATAATTATCTTTCAAACTATTACTTCTACATAATTAATGTAAATCCTACACATTGTATGACTGCATTCTTAAATCTTTCTTCAAATCTAATTGAAACCAAGTGTTGTTCTCAGGTCAGAGTGAACAAATGCATGCTTGTTGTTGATTAACTAGTATGATGTGCCTCTGCATGTCTGAATACTTTTTCTTCACAAAAATCACTGAAGCTGATGTTTATCTGCCTTTCAGATTAAAATAGAATTGCCCACACAGCTACATGGAAAACATCATTTGTTTTTCACATTCTACCATGTCAGCTGTGATAATTCAAGCAAAGGCAGTACCAAGAAGAAAGATGTAATTGAAACACAAGGTTTGGCTTGTTGACCCTTTTTACTTTTAAGAATGGTTTAGCAGATTTCAAAAAGTAGATTTAGCTGGTATACTGGATACTTGTTGCATTGATGGAGGTAATTCTGAAATATTAATTATAGTGGAAAAATAGATTTGCCACGTGAAATATTTATCTTTAATTTCAATTTGTTTTAAGAATTATGAATTTCAGTGTCAAGCAAATTAAAATGTTACAATTTTTTACCTGAAGGTAACAATATATTGTTTCTTTTTTAACATTTTTAGCTTTGTTTATAGTCTGTTCAACAAGTTGGGTCTTTGTAAACCAGAAATCATGTAACCATGTATATGTTATACATAGAGAGGAGGCCACTGAAGCTCTCATATAGGCCTTTAATTAAAAAATACGTAATATATGTAAAATATTAATTCCATTTTATTTCTTGTAGTTGGCTATTCTTGGCTTCCACTATTAAAAGATGGGAGAGTAGTGACAAATGAGCAGCACATTCCTGTGTCAGCTAATCTTCCATCAGGCTATCTTAGCTATCAGGAACTTGGGATTGGCAAGGTACAGTACCTAGATAGGTGTATAGGTATATTTGTTTCTTTGTGTTTCACAAAAGAGAATACAAGAAATAAAATGGGCTTATGCTCAGTTCTAAGCTTTGTAAGAATTTTAAGTAGCCATTTTCCAGTTAAAACATTTGTTTTATGACTCTTCCAAGATACAGATTGTGTGACATAGAATGTATTGCAGAGGAGATGTAACTGATATGGAGTCCTAAAATAAATAAATTAGAGAAATCATATGAGCAAATCCTGTCATTTTGCTTCACAAGGATTTGAGTCAACCTGCACCCATATAGATTTTTATGTAATCAAGTGTTTTTTTCTATTATCCCTTGTGTGTTATGTCTGAGAAGCTTTTAAATATTGTGATAGCGGTTTTTTTTGTAATAGTGAAAAACTGGATGTTGTCTGTGCAGAGAAAAATAGACTAATAACAAAAATTTAAAAAACAACATTTGTGCAAGCAGTTATTCTGTACTGATTCCTGCTCCTGGTATAAGGAATATTCCCTATATACCAAATCTGTTCTTTCTCTCTTGATACACTGAAAGGTCCTCCATTTGTTTCAAAATCCAGTGGTAAAATTGTTGCCATTTGCTTAGTTATCTGTAGTATATGTAACTTAAAAATAAACTATCATAATTTTTATTATGACCATAGTTTGAGGCTTTTTATTTAGAGCCTCTTTAGTGGCTGCGTGTTTGCTAGGAATATGCATTTGTGTAGCAGAATAATATTAGGGAAGGTAGTAAGCATTTCAAGAGTATTTCAGTTGCACCCAAGATATTCTCTTGGAATTTTATAATCTAGAATAGACAGACCAAGACACTCTTTAATATTGGTGTTTGTTCAGCAAGTGATGCAAATGTTCAGTTGCCGTTGCTCCACACACATATGAACTGGGAATATATGTGCGTCCTTAAGTTGATGATATGTTGGCCAAGATTTTATTCAGGGAAGAGTGTGCCTAACTGATGGTCCATGCATACTAATTCCAAGGTATGGCCACTTCATCTCATCCAATGAAAAACTTCCCAATTATAGCGTGACATACTTTAAATTAAATTTAAATACACAAGAAGGCTTTGCAAATTCATCTGAAGTTCTTTTCTTAACTTTTATTAGAATGTCACCTTATCCATGCACTTCTCTTTCAATAAACCTCTCACCCAAGAAAAGCCCTTGTTCCACAAACTGAATCTTGGAGCTGCTAAAATCCTACCTGCCAGCATTGGCAAAACAAAATCTGTAGATTATAACTTTACATAAAGTCATAAAAAGATGCCAATGTAGAAGGGTCGGGGGAGATATGCAGAAAGTAAAAGGGAAATTAATTGAAGGGGGAATGAGGCAAGCGGGGGGAGGCCAGAACTCAACTTAGAAGAGGGAATTAATTGGGAGAGTTGCTTCTCTACCTTCTCTGTGTCCAGTCCTCCGCACCACCACCTTTTCACTCTCTAACTTCCCCCCCATCTCTTTGCTTTTCATAATCCAGCCATGTCTATCCCACCCTCCCCTTAATTTTAGGGAAGCACTTAGCTCTTCACCCTCTCCTCCCAAGTCTTAGCATCCGGAGGACTAGAACGTCTAGATGCAGGTCAGGGATACTAGAACAGTTTGTATAGTGGGGGTGCTGAGAGCCATTGAACCAAACTGTAAATCCTTTATATGATGGAAACCATTTCAAGCCAGGGGATGTGGCAGCATTCCTAGCATGCCTAGTTCTAGCACCTATGCGCAGGGCAAGCAGGAATCAACAGATCCCCAACAGGATCTCACTTTAGAGAGCTGAGTACTGCTCTGATATTCCCAAATGAGAGGGAAAGGGAACACTGACTGCCACACATTCGAAGACACCAGTTTATATTAGTGCAAGCAGCAGTTCTGATTGACTGTCCTTCTGAAGAACAGCCAGTCAAATGAGGATTTCCTGTAGTCCAGAAGATTTCCCCTACACTTAAAGGAGAGTCAGAAAACCCATATCTTACAAGAAAAATCCACTGTTAGTTAGCCTATTTAACCCATAAAGTTCATCCACCTGCAAGTTTTTCATGTGATGCCAATACAATGGGACAGTTTGTCTTTAAAAAGAACCATTTCTAATTGAGTAACTACATACATACTTCATAATGATTTTAGTGGCATTGCCTTTCAATTATTTATTATTAATGAGATTTATTCATTGCACAATTTTACTTTATATGTACAAGTTTACAGTTTAGAGGACAGTCTGAAATGTGCACCTATATGGTATGCAAACCACTATCCTATTGTTTTGGGTTAGTATGCTGACATAATATATTATTTTTCCTCTTTGTGCGCAAACAGCATTCTGGTCCTGAAATTAAATGGGTAGATGGAGGCAAACCATTGTTAAAAATTTCTACGCATCTAGTTTCTACTGTATACACACAGGTAAGTTTAAAACCAGGACAAATATTTTATGATTAAGGTGTCTTTGTAGCATGAATACAATATATAAAGGAGATTTTCAAACACACAAAAGATACAAAAGAAACACACAGAAGGCTGCCAACTCCCTTTTTGTGCCTCTGAAAATCTCCCCCATAGTTAATATATAAAATGTACTGTATGCTGCAGCGAATTTTAAAATGATTATCAAATACAAAGCCTTTTGTCTAAGTCATCGGTTCACATTTGAGTCCAGCCCCATTTTTAACCAAAGTGAAAAGCGCCAGTCTCAATCCAATTCCAGTTGTTCACATTAAAACCATTACAGTGTTAACTGACATGCTTGTTGTCAGTGTAAGTAGAGAGCTAAAGGATTGAATGGTCATGAAGAGTGATCTACCCTCTGACAGCTAAAAGTGGTTTTTAGGTCAGCTCGAGATTTAAAGCATGTCAGTGTGAGAAAGCTGCATGGACAATACCTTTACTGTATTGATCTGAAGATAAATATGATTTTAGTCTCAGCTACTCACTTGGCATCTTTGACAAGTACTAAAAACATATACTTAAAATTTAAAAACAAAACCGTAGTTAGTTTTGCACTGCTGGATGTGGCTGTCTTCACATATAGTTGTATCTGCAGATTACTATATTTTGGATTAGTATTTTGGGTTCTGTACTGATAGAATCAAATACAGGACTTAGACAATACATGCTTATTACTGTTAATCAGGGTAATTGTAGTAACATTTTTCTCCATGTCAATTATTTTTAAGGAAATATACATGCTATTTTTGTGAAATGATTGTTCAGTAATGGATCCATTTAATGTGGTTGAAGTTTTTGGATGTTTGTTATACACCTATTTTATATTGGCATTTGGAAGTGCATTGCTTTGTTCCTCTTTTGATTATGGAATTAAACTTCAGTTATTGCTGATTAACTTTGGTTCTCTTGTTTTTGGTAGGACCAGCACTTACACAATTTTTTTGAGTACTGTCAGAAAACGGAGTCTGGAGCCCAGGCCTTAGGAACTGATCTTGTAAAGTATCTTAAGGTACAAAACAGCAGTGATGTAACAGATTTAATAAAATTGGGAAGTGGGGGAGAGGGGGAAAGGACTGTGGTCATATCAATTGAGGGTAGGGCTGCAAATCAGGATGCAATAATGATGGAGTTTGGCTAGGTTTAGCCCCCAGTCACCTCAACTACCTTCTCTCAAGATTGATATAGCTTGAACAAAAAAGTAAGGTTCCCACAGGAATGTTAATTTAGCCAAATTGGCCAGAATTTTAAAATAGCTGCTGAAGGCCAGGCACCTAAATCTATTTATTTTCATAAGTACATGCAGCTCTTGTTGACTTAATTATGGGTAGTTAGCCCCTCAGAAAATCAAGCCACTTTTTAAGAGGCTGAAATACGGATTTAGGGACCAAACTTTATATATCTGCATCTTGGCCAATGTGACTATATTAAGGTTAACAAAACATCAACTTCAACAAGTTGCCTTTGGAGACCAGAAAAATAATATTGTGGTTAAGGCACATGACTTGGAGTCCAGAGACCTAGTACTATTCCTGGCTTTTCCATCAATTTTCTGTGTGACTTGTACAAGTCATCTTAATCTCCTTAAAAAGAATGAGGAGTACTTGTGGCACCTTAGAGACTAACAAATTTATTTGAGCATAAGCTTTCGTGGGCTAAAACCCACTTCATCGGATGTATGCAGTGGAAAATACAGTAGGAAGATATATACACCGCCACACACACACAACATGAAAAGATAGGTGGTGCCATACACACTATAATGAGAGTGATCAATTATAAGGTATTCACCTTAATTGATCACTCTCATTATAGTGTGTATGGCAACACCTATTTTTTCATGTTCTGGGGAGGGGGGGGGTTGGGTTTTATATATCTTCCTACTGTATTTTCCACTGCATGCATCCGATGAGGTAGGTTTTAGCCCACGAAAGCTTATGCTCAAATAAATGTGTTAGTCTTTAAGGTGCCACAAGTACTCCTTGTTCTTTTTGCTGATACAGACTAACACGACTACCATTCTGAAACTTAATCTCCTTGTGCTTCACAGAGGATGACTGTCTGCATCACAGGAATGTAGTAAGGCTAAATTAATGGATGTTTGTAAGGTACTTATCATCTATTACTTTACTGTCTCAAAGCTGCAACTGAGATTAGGTCTTCATTGTGCCTGGGCACTGTGCATACACACAGTAAGACATTATCCCTGTTTTAAAGAATTTACAGTCTAAATAAGCAAGGCATAGAAAGGGTGGAAAAAAGGACACAGTATTATCTTCATTTTAAATATGGAGCTGAGACACAGAGATGATGTGACTTGCCCAAGGTCAAGCAGAAAGTCTGGAAAAGCTGAGAGTTGAAGCCAGCTCTTCTGTGTCCCAGTGTAGTGCATTAACCACAAAACCATCCTTCTTTCCTGACATTATTTTGAAATCATCAAATGTCAAGTGCCAAATAAATACACAGCAGTATTATTATATTTAATATATAGAGCTTCCAATTTTCAATTTTAATCAATAACCACCAATAAAACCTCCCGATACAAAATAAATGAAATGGATATTTATCCAGTAAACACTGGCGGGGGGGGAACCAGAGTTTCTTGTATCTAAAGGCTTGTCTACGTGGAGCAGTAATGCGGACTACAGGGATGTGATTTCTGAATCCCAGTAACGTGAATGTATTAACTCAATGATACTCAGACTGTGGCTCTTAAGCCACAAGAGGCTCTTTAATGTGTCTCCTGTGGTTCTTTGCAGCACATGTTATTAAAACTCGGTGTGATGTAATTACTAATCAGTCTAAGTTATTACCCTATCAGTATGCTTTTACCATGTTATTAACCAATTGTAGTTGATAAAATAATACTTGGTCAGTCATTTTGCTGTGAAAATTATATAGATTTTTCTTGTCATACTATTTAAATATAAATATATAGCACTGTAGTAAATGAAACAATGAACTCACACTACTGTGGCTCTTTTGGGTAATGTTGATTGCTAATTTGGCTCCTGAACCACTGAGGTCTGAGTATCACTGCATTGACTGGTCCATGCAGACCCTGCTGGTGTGCACTAAAGGTTCTCTAGTGCACTTTATCATAGTTTATTGCACCCAATGCAACATGCATGATTACCTGCCCTATGGGCAGGTGGCATATGTGTGCATTCAGTACAAGGAGCTCCTGGCCTTCAGAAACCGAGTACGGGCTTTTGAGACCAGGGTGGCTGAACTGGAGGAGCTGAGGGAGACAGAGGTACATAGATGAGACTTTCTGGGACACAGTAGGACGGTCCCATCCCCAGTCTGACAGCCTCTGTGCTGCTGAGGAGGATGAAAGCCTCAGGTGAGGAGAACACCCACCCGGAGCAGAGGGAAACGATCCCATAGTTGGGACCCTGCTTCCAGATGATGATGTGGTATCCTCTAGCACTGAGGATACCTCTCCGGGGGAGGGAACTTATTAGGAAGAGACAGGTAATAGTTATGGGCGATTCAGTCATTAGAAACATAGATAGCTGGGTTTACGATGACCAGGAGAACCGCATGGTGACTTGCCTGCCTGGTGCGGAGGTTGCAGATCTCTCCAGACATCTAGGTAGACTTATGTGTAGTGCAAGAGAGGAGCTGGTGGTCGTGGTACATGTAGGTACCAATGACATAGGGAAGGAGAGGAGAGAGGTCCTGGAGGTCAAATGTAGGCTGCTAGGTAAGAGATTGAAGTTCAGGACCTTCATGGTATCATTCCCTAAAATCCTTCCAGTTCCACTCACAGGGCCAGTTAGGCTGAACTGCGGGGTCTCGTGTGGATGAGAGGATGGTATATGGGGGAGGGGTTTAGATTTATTAGAAATTGGGAAAGGGGGAGTCTATACAAGGTAATCGGCTGGTGGGCCACGAGAAATTTTGCTAATATTGACTATCCACAGGCACGGCCCCACACGGTTCACCGTTCCTGGCCAATGGGAGCTGTGGGAAGTGGCGGCCAGCACGACCCTGCAGCCCGCGGCGTCCCACAGCTCCCATTGTCCAGGACCGGCGAACTGAGGCCACTGGGAGCTGCGGGGGGCCATGCCTGCAGGTGATCAATGTAAACACAATGTCTTGTGGCCCCCAACAGATTACCCTGATGCACCGCATGCCAAAGGTTGCCAACCCCTGCTCTAAGTCCTAGTAAGGAGGAGAATCGTCAGTTTTAATTGTCAGAATAAATAGTCAGTTTTCAGTATGGAAGATGAAATACAGGTGGTATCTGATGAGAAACAGTCAAATGAAAAAAAGTCTTATTCAATTACATCATGTAATGGGAAACAGCTAAAAAGTGACAAGCTTTTAAAGTGCTTATATACCAATGCTAGAAGTCTAAATAATAAGATGCGTGAACTAGAGTGCCTTGTATTAAATGAGGATACTGATATATTAGGCATCACAGAAACTTGGTGGAATGAGGATAATCAACGGGACACAATAAGACCAGGGTACAAAATATATCAGAAGGACAGAACAGGTCGTGCTGGTGGGGGAATTGCACTATATATGAAAGAAAGCATAGAATCAAATGAAGTAAAAATCTTAAATGAACCAAACTGTATCATAGAATCTCTTTGAATAGTAAGAATATAGCCGTAGGGATATATTACCGACCATCTGACCAGGATGGTGATAGTGACTGTGAAATGCTCAAGGAGATTAGAGACTATTAAAATAAAAAACTCAATAATAATGGGGGATTTCAACTACCCCAGATTGAGGTACATACCACCTCAGGACGGGATGCAGAGATAAAATTTCTTGACACCTTAAATGACTGCTTCTTGGAGCAGCTAGTTCTGGAACCCACAAGAGGAGAGGCAGTTCTTGATTTACTCCTAAGTAGAGCACAAGATCAGATCCAAGAGGTGAATATAGCTGAACCGCTTGGTAATAGTGACCATAATATAATTAAATTGAACATCCCTGTAGCAGGGAAAAGACACAGTGGCCCAACACTGTAGCATTTAATTTCAGAAAGGGGAACGACACAAAAATGAGGAGGTTAGTTAAACAGAAATTAAAAGGTACAGCACCAAAAGTAAAATCCTTGCAAAGCTGCATGGAAACTTTTTAAAGACACCATAATAGAGGCTCAACTTAAATGTGTACCCCAAATTAAAAAACATAGTAACAGAACCAAAAAAGAGCCACCATAGCTAAACAACAAAGTAAAAGAAGCAGTGAGAGGCAAAAAGGCACCCTTTAAAAAGTGGAAGTTAAATCCTAGTGAGAAAAACAGAAAGGAGCACAAACTCTGGCAAATGAAGTATCAAAATATAGTTAGGAAGGCCAAAAAAGGATTTGAAGAACAGCTAGCCAAAGACTCAAAAAGTAATAGTAAAAAAATGTTTGTGTATCAGAAGCAGGAAGCCTGCTAAATAACCAGTGGGGCCACTGGACAGTCGAGATGCCAAAGGAGCACTCAAGGGTAAGACCATGGCGGAGAAACTAAATGAATTCTTTACATCGATCTTCACGATTGAGGATGTGAGGGAGATTCCCAAACCTGAGCCATTCTTTTTAGGTGACAAATCTGAGGACCTGTTCCAGATTGAGGTGTCATTAGAGGAGGTTTTGAAACAAATTGATAAACTAAACAGTAATAAGGCACCAGAACCAGATGGTATTCACCCGAGAATTCTGAAGGAACTCCAATGTGAAATTGCAAGACTACTAACTAGTCTGTAACCTATCATTTAAATCAGTTTCTGTACCAAATGGCTGGAGGGTAGTTAATGTGACGCCAAGTTTTAAAAAGGGCTCCAGAGGTGACTCCGGCAATTACAGGCTGGTAAGTCTGACTTCAGTACCAGGCAAGCTGGTTGAACTATCGTAAAGATCAAAATTGTCAGTTGCATAGATGAACATAATTTGTTGGGGAATAGTCAACATTGGAATTCTTTGAGGGGGTCAACAAGCATGTGGACAAGAGGGTGAATATTGTGTATTTAGATTTTCAAAAAGCCTTATAATTTCCCAGATCCTCCTTTTCCCCCTTTCTTTGAAGGGGAAAGTTCTTTTTCTAAGAACGTAGTTCTCCAAGTAGATTGTAGAGGAGTTTTGAAAATAATGTTAAATGGCTTGACTACAAGGAAGTAATATTACTACTCTATTTCTTTCTCTTAGAGTCTTCATGCTATGGAGAGCCATGTGATGATAGCTTTCCTGCCTACAATTCTAAACCAATTGTTTAGAGTTCTCACTAGAACTACTCAAGAGGAAGTTACAGTCAATGTGACAAGGTAAAGAATTTAAGTGGTCCAGTGTGTTTAAATGATTAATGGTTTGTGCCCATGTGAGATTTCTCCATGTGGTAGTAAGTTGCAGAAATGAACTGATCTGTAATCAAAGTAAACATTTTTGTTACAGCAGAACATAATGTTTATTGTTCATTTCTATCTTTTTTTAGGGTTATTATCCATATTGTTGCACAGTGCCACGAAGAAGGATTGGATATCTACTTGAGGTCATATGTCAAGGTATACAAAATAAAGCAATTTGTTTGCTTCTTTAAAACTAATCACATTAAAAACAGTTGCATTTATTTAAATTCCACATGTTACATTCTGTTTCCTTTTTCCGGCAAGTATGCTTATAAAGCTGAGCCTTATATTGCTTCTGATTATAAGACTGTACATGAAGAACTGACCAAATCCATGACAACAATTCTTAAACCATCTGCTGACTTTCTTACAAGCAACAAGCTGCTTAAGGTATTTGTCAAAAAACTTTTCCTTTTTCCTTCTTGTTTCTAATAAAGTAGAGCCTAATCCTCAGAACTGAACCGTTAAGAAACAATATGTCATCTCTTTCCTAGCAGATGTTGTAAATAGTTAATTGCATCCAGGTTGTCATTGGCTGCAAAAAGGCTAATTTAGTTTTGGAAATTTTAGACTAGTTTTGCAGTTTTATATAACGCAATAATTTCGTTTTCTTTTCAGTATTCGTGGTTTTTCTTTGAAGTTCTGATAAAATCAATGGCTCAGCATTTGATAGAAAACACTAAAATAAAGGTATGTAGACTTATATTTAGATCATTAAGAGCCTTTTATAGCACAGCCTCCCCCTTCATCAGTTTTTATTACATGTTTTTGCTGTATATAAGAACACTAACTAGAGTTAAATTAAATGACTTAAAACTTTTTTAACCCAGAGTTAAGGTTTCCTGGCAATAGTTTGTGCACTTCCAGAACACTGAGTTCAACAAAACTCAAACTTGTTAAAACCAGGAAATAGTGTTAAAGGTACACATCTGTGCAACCTTAACTCTGCCTCCCTGAAGCAGGTAAGAGCCACTGATGATTATTTGCATATACTCCAGCTGTATTCACTGTGTTAGGTGTAGCTGTAGTGAATGGTAGAGAAATAAGATAGAGCAGCTTGGAAGAGTTGTAATTGTGATACGAGACAAATGAGGGGACCGTGTCTCTCTGGGGATGTGTGTGAGGCCCTCTCCCGACCCCTGTGTGTGTGTGTGTGTGTGATCAAAGGAAAGGTGCATGCTACTGTGAGAGATCTAGTATGCTTCCTTTCAGCATTGCATTGTGTAGAAATCAGGTGGGAGATTAAATTCAGACCACACTAATGAGGTATAAGTGAAAGTATAGTCTTAGATGTCATTGTGTACATAAGGGTAAAGGTGTTGTAAAAGGGATTGAAGGGACTTGTAAAATTTAGCAGATGTGTTCTTTCTGTGGAGTAGGCTTAACTGTAGAAGTGTAAATGCCTCTTGTTCTTGTACAGGGTAAAGGCAGAGAGTGTGTGTGTGTGTGTAATAGGTGTATTGGGGCATCACTCAAAGAGGGCAGAGTTAGCATTCTGTGGATGCATACCTTAACTCTATATTTCCTAGTTTTCACAAGTTTGAGTTTTTCTGAACTCTGTGTTCTGGAAGGGCACAAGCTATCGCCAGGCAAACTTAACTATGGATTAACTAAGTTTTTTTACCATTTAATTTTCTGGTTTTGAGAAAACAAAAAGAGAAAAATGCTGTTGGTAGTTTTTAATTGTCCTATAGATGTGCACTTCAGACACTCTTATGAGCAAATAATGTTAATAATACCTAGTTCTTACAAAGTGATTTTCATCAGTAGATCTCAAGGAGAGAAACGTCATTATTCCCTTTGTACACATGGAGATAGTGAGTCACAAAGAGCTGAAGTGACTTGGCCAAAGTCCTCTAGCAGGCTAGTGGCAGAGCTGGGAACAGAACCCAGGTTTTCTAAGTCCCAGTCCACTGTCCTACCTGCTAGGTCACACATTTGCTGTATGAGTCCCAAGTACACTTTGTTGCAGTAGAATGGGGATAATATATGTATGAGTCCTCATACTGCTGTATGAGTCCTCTCCCCTGTACACTTTGTTTCAGTAGAATGGGGATAATGGATGTGCTTTGAAATGTTTGAAGTGTGTAGTTGCTAATAAGCTGCTGAGAGAAATCTTAGACATGGTCTGGGTCCCGAGAGCGTGACAGTTGTATTACATGGTGGTTACAGTAATTTAAGCTTGTGATTGGTGACTGTTATGCCTCCCTCCCTCCCCCACTATTCCCCACAACATGTACTCTCCCAGCCAGACAGCTCACCCTCCCCTTCCAGTCCAATTAAGCAATTTATATTTTATAAGCCAGATGCACAACACACTTGTGCACGCATGCACACATACAAAATACATACAAAAAGGTAGAATCTGTGAACTTTGAAGAAAAGCTTTTGTTTTGGAAGGAAGGCATGGGGGCGGTATCTCAGGAACCTCTTACTCAAATTACGCTAAATTTTAATAACTTAACCATACCCCATGGCCCCATAGTGACACAGTAACTATCAAGACAATCCAGGTACGCATTTGGATGGTAGAACACTTAGAAAAATCGTTCTTTAAACAGAAAACATTTTCTCAGTCTTAACTTCAACAGAGCTCTGCTATACTATTTATGAAATTAATCATCATCAAATGCTTAGCTACATGGGGGTCTGCAGCAAAAGGTAATCCCTGCAAGTAGAGGAGATTTTGAGAGGTGTGAATGTGATGGTCTCAGCTGAATGAGAACACCCTATGAAGATTAATACATCTCAGAACAATAGCTCTGAGATGTGTCAACTCCTCTATTCATATCAGTAGTTGTTCCCCTTCCCTGTCCGGTGCTGGATAGTCTGTGAGATCCATCAAGCATGTCCATTCTCAACTCCTTACCCCGTGTCAGAAACATGTTTTTGGCTCATGATCCCAGGATGCATATTCTCATCTCTCCACCCAGTGGGAAGGGCTTTTCCAGATCCTGGTTCACATGAGGGACAAGGAAAGGGCAAGCACCCCCAAGTCCCAGCTCACATGGTAGAATAGGGAGAGGGACTCAGGTAACCCCAGAAGGGCAAGGGACACCACAGAACCTTTCACACAAGAGGGAGATAGGGGTATTACGGGGGGGTCAGACCACAGTAGATGGGCAGCACCCCACCTCCCAACAAAATTCTGGGACACAGGAGGGGACAATGTGGGGATGACAGGAGCCCCTGCTCCTATTCACCTCCTGTCACTCACCCCCATGTCCCCTTTCCCAGTATCCATCCTCTCCTCCTGCTTCACCAAGCTCCCACCCATTGCCATCACCTGACCCCCTCCCTACTCATAATCACCCCTCCCCTTGCTGCACCCCAAACCCTTCTCCCCCTATTGTCACCTATTGTTCCACCGTTAATCACCCTCTCATCCCAGTGAGAATGTACATATATAAATTATTTTGTTTTTAAAATAGTTTCATTGGCTACTGAATATTCTGCTGTACTCAGATTATATTTCCCCCAAAGAGGAAACACCCTTTGACAGAAGCAGATTTGAGCAACATGTCTCCTTTTTTAAACTTCAGATTTCTGCCTCGCCTGGATGTTGCTCAGGTTCAATGACTGTAACGTTCCCCCTTGAGCTATTCAGGTCCTGAGAGTCATAGCTAGCTTTCAACCCCATTAACCGCTATCTCTGCACATGCACCGTGTAATCCGTTTAGCATGTGAGCCTTAAAACTGCTCAGTGCCCGCCTAGCAGGAAAACCAAACTCCTTGGCTAATAACATTGTAATTTGATTTCCTCCATAGGGCTAGTAGGTGGCATGCACTCTGTTGGGGTACCTCTCGAGCATTTGAGACTCTGATGCAATGATCTGAGCCATAGTTTGACCTCTTATCTGTGCACAAAAAAAGTTGCAAAAATATTTCAACCTTTAGAAAAGCTGTTTTTGTCCAGGGGCTGCATCTTGGAAATCTCTTGATCAAATGGCTCCACATTTGGTTCAGTAACTGAACCCCACACCGTCATGCGGCACACCAAATTTGAAGGCAATCCAAGTAACCATGTGGATTATATCGCACTTTAAAACAGTCAAGCTTTACACAGAAAGCTGGTCTTGTCCTTAACTGTGGCAGAGCTGGCACTCCGCCACAGTAAGAAAAAATATAGAGGTGGGTACGGGAGAGAGAGTAATGTTTTACTTTTGCTCGTTGCTTTGTTGTAAGAAAACTCTGAGAAAAAGAGAAACAAACCATAAGAAAAGAGGGAAAGATGACACATAGCAGAACATAGCACATCAGACAGAAAAGTACCATACAGAGCCAGAAAATTATCATAGCAATTATATCAGTCTAAACAGTCTTTGGGCGACTAGACTCACCTATACACATCACCATTCCTTATTATATTGTTGCATGTGTATATTCTTCTTTGAGTGATTGCTCATGTGTATTCCACAATAGGTGTGCGTGCTCGCCATGTGCACTGGTGCTGGAAGTTTTTCCCCTAGCAGTACCTGTAGGGGGAAGTGCCTTCCTGGCGCGGTATAAGGGGAGCTGCGCGCCTCCCCCACCCTCAGTTCCTTCTTGCCGCCAGTGAAGGTGCATCAGAACTGCTCTGCTCCAGCTTTGTTGTAGCTCGTCCCCAGAACTGTTAGTTCATTCAGTGTTGGTACTTGTAGCTAGTTAGCTGTTTAGTTAGTCAGTGAGCCCAGGCCGGGGCATGCCCCGCTCCCCCGGGGTTTAAGTCATGTGGCTCTTCTAGGCATTCTGTGCCAAGAAGTGACCCGCACACAGACTGTTTGCACTGTTCGGGAGAAACCCATATCAGCGAAAGGTGCAAGATTTGCAAGTCGTTTAAGCCTCGGACCAAAAGAGAAAGGGACATCAGGCTCCAGGCCATCCTGATGGAGTCGGCGCTGATCCTGACTGTCACACCACTCCAAACCAATACCTGGGACCGCGGCGTCGGTACGCGGCGACTCTCCAGTGCCATCGACTCCCCATCCACGGGTTACACCAAGAGGGCCAGGAAGACTCCCTCTTCTCAGTGGCACCGAGGGAAGTCTGGGACAGAGGATAGGCCGATGTCGGGAAGTTCTCGATCCCCACTGGGCCCCAGGCTTCCGACTCACGTTGAGCGGAGTAGCCCAGCCCCTTCGGAACAGGCCTCTCTGGATGTCCGGATGCCATCTACGCCTGAAGCCCTCCAGCCGGCCCAAGATGTTACATCCATGCCGGTGCCCGGAGCGCCGCCAATGTCAGCCCCACGCTCCGTAGGCAAGCTGCTGTTGGGATCGCCGCAGTTGCCTCCAGCCCGGTCTTGGTCGAGGGAACGTTCCCGATACCGTTCACCACTCAGCGACCGTTCGGGGCAGAGTCCATGTGCATCGCCCTCGACACCGACCAGACTGTCTGGCTGGGTTCTGTCAGGCCAGGACTCTCTGCACCACTCGTCCTCAAGGACCGAATATCGACGGGACCACGGCGGGCGTCTCCAACGGTCCTTGTCTCGGAGAGGGTACTGCAGTCGGTCACAGCACAGTCGTCAACGCCATTCCCGCTCGGACTCCTGCTCCAAGTCTCCACCAAGGCACCGCAGCCCCAGGCATCGATCGCCATCGCAGATCCGCCCGTCGAGGACATTTGCAGAGCAGCTGTTACTGTCTGTACCGGTCCTCCTCGTCAAGATCGCCGTCATAGATCCCGGCACCGCCACTCCTCCCAGTCCAGAGATAGCAGCAGATCTTATGCCAACCCGGTCTCCGTTCATAGCTGTTCTTCAATGGGCCAGGCCAGCCAACCCGAACAGCTGGCCCCACCAGTGCCACAGCAGGTACAGTGGCACTGAGCATCGTGGCCAGTCCAATGGTACCAGTGGGCGCCATGGCCTCTGGCGCAGCCCGCAGTGGGAGCTTGCTCGGTGGCCGGGGCGTCGAAAGCACCATCAGCCTCCCTCTCCAGACCCCCGAGAAAGGAGTCGGTGGGACGTACATCCTCAGCACCGTGCCCAGAGTCAGACCAGGTGGTGGACCCTCCGGTGCTGGCCGACACCCAGAGCACTGTGCCGGCCTCCTCACCCCGCCCGCAGGAGGACTTCAGGGCCCACCAAGAACTCTTAAAGAGGGTGGCAGCAAGCCTCCACCTCCAAGCAGAGGAGATGGAGGAGCCCTCAGACTCCCTGTTTAACGTGTTGTCCTCATCGGCACCGGGTATGGTGGCCCTGCCTCTCCATGTAGGGGTGGCTAAGATTTCAAATGCCCTGTGGCAAACACCACCCTCATTGGCCCCCATCTCTAAAAAGGCGGAACACAAGTACTTTGTACTCACTGAAGGGCATGAGTATCTGTAGACCCACCTGGCGCCCAATTCCCTGGTGGTCGAGTTGGTCAACTACAGGGAACAGCAAGGTTAACCAGCCCCAACCCCAAAGAACAAAGACTCTTGGAGACTGGACTCTTTCAGAAGGAAAATGTATTAGTCTTCGAGCTTCCAGTTACGAGTGGCAAACCATCAGGCTCTTCTGGGCCGGTACGAATTCAGTCTGTGGGGCTCCCTGCCCAAGTTTGAGGACTCCCTCCAGGAGTGCAATAGGAAGGAGTTCAGGGCGCTAGTGGAGGAAGGGGTAGCGGCCGCTAGGGTGTCCCTGTAGGCAGCCTCAGATGCTGTGGCCATGGCCACACGATCAGTGGCCTCCGCAGTGTCCATGAGACGGGCGTCTGGCTCCTGCTCTCTGGGCTGTCCAGCGGGGCGTAGTTTTCCATGCAGGATCTCCGGTTTGACGGGAAGGCTATGTTTGCGGAGGAAACGGATACAAGGCTGCATGGCATGAAAGACTCCTGCACGACTCTCCAGACTCTGGGCCTCTGTCCCGGCTCTGGCAAAACCTAAGTTCAAGCTGCAGCAGACTCCTGCCCAGGCCGCCCTCCCGAAGTATGAGGCCGTCCATAAGAAGCAGCGAGACTATAAGAGACGCCCTCAGAGGCAGTCTCGGCCTACCCTGCAGCTTGGGTCCTCCAAGGGCAAGCAGGCGGAGAAAAGGCATTTTTGACGGGACGCTTGGGGGCACCCTGCCAGTCCTCACCAGGGATCCACCCCCAATAAAGCTCCCCTTCTCCAACCGGTTGTGTGCTTTCCTCCCAGAATGGTCACAGTGAACCTCGGACTGATGGGTCCTCAACACCATCTCCCGGAGTTACACCCTCCAGTTTACTTCCTTCCCACCCAACCACCCCCGTCCCTCTTGGGGGACCCCTCACATGAAATGCTGCTTGAGCAGAAGGTGGGGTGGCTCCTAGGACTAGGAATGATAGAGGTGGTGCCCGAGGAGTTCATAGGCAAGGGGTATTACACCTGTTATTGCCTTATCCCGAAGGCCAAAGCGGGGCTCAGGTCCATCCGGGACCTGCGAGGTCTGAAGCAGTACATGGTGAAACTCAAGTTCCGCATGGTCTCCCTGGCCTCCATCATCTCCTCCCTAGATCCAGGGGACTGGTACGCTGCCCTTGATCTACAGGACGTGTACTTCCACATCCACGTATTCAAGGGGCACAGGAGCTTCCTCCATTCTGTGGTGGGACAGAATCATTACCAATTCACGGTCCTCCCGTTTGGTCTGTCCACTGCCTCCAGGATGTTTACAAAATGCATGTCGGTGATAGCAGCCTACCTCAGATGACAGGGGGGTCCAGATATTTCCCTGTCTGGACGATTGGCTTGTCAAGGGCACCTCCCGGTTGCAGGTGAGGGATCACGTGGCACTCCTCCTGACCACGTGCACCGCCTTGGGCCTGTTGGTAAAGAACACCAAGTCCACATTCGTCCCGGTCCAACGCATAGAGTTTATCAGGGCACTCCTGGATGCAGTGTCGGCCAGCGCCTCTCTCCTCCCAGACAGAGTCGAGACTCTGAAAGGTCTCATCGACTCAGTCACAAGGTTCCCGGTGACAACAGCCAGGGTTTGCCTGCAACTCTTGGGCCACATGTCGGCTTGCACATATGTGGTCCGTTACGCGAGACTCAGGATGAGGCCCCTCCAGCTCTGGTTGGCCTCAAAGTTCTCCCAGGCCATGGACAGGATGGACAAGGTCCTCACCATGCTGGACTCTGTGATCACCTCCCTTCGGTGGTGGTCCGCCCCAAACAACATGCCTCCTTTTTTAGGGACAGGGCCCCATCATTGGAGCTGGTGTCCGATGCGTCGGACCTGGGTTGGGGGCTCCATGTGGGGAACTTTCAGACCCAAGGCCTGTGGTCGGCTCAAGACTTGAACCTACATATAAACGTCAGGGAGCTGAGGGCGGTGCGTCTGGCATGCCCAGCCTTCCACTCTCACCTGGAAGGCAAGGTAGTCAGTGTCCTCACGGACAACATGGCCTCAATGTTCTATATCAACAGGTAAGGCGGGGCCCGATCCTTTGCCCTCTGCCACAAAGCCCTCAGGTTGTGGGACTTCTGTATAGCCCACGACATCCACCTGAAGGCCTTCCACCTTCTGGGCGCCCGGAACGAGAGGTTGGATCGCTTGGGCAGGGACTTTTCCTCGCAACACGAGTGGTCCCTCCACCCGGAAGTGGCCCACCGGCTCTTCCGAAGGTGGGGAACTCCCCAGGTGGACCTATTCGCGAATTGACAGAAGTGGTGATGCCCCTGGTTCTGCTCCGGGGGGGACTTAGGGAGGGGCCCTGTCTCTGATGCCTTTTTCCTGTCCTGGTCAGGCCAGCTTCTCTACGCCTTTTCCCCGTTCCCTCTAATCAGCAGGGTCCTGGACAGATTTGAAGACAGATAGATAGGGCCCGGATCCTCCTGATTGCCCCGGCTTGGCCCAGGCAGCGTTGGTACGGGGCCATCATGGGCCTGGCGGTAGCTCCACCATGGCTGTTGCCCCTCTGCCCAGACCTGCTCTCTCAGGACCAGGGCCGCCTCCTCCATCCCAACCTAGTGGCGCTTCACCTCACGGTATGGCTGCTCAGTGGTTAGGCGGAGAGGAAAGGACGTGCTCAGAACAGGTTCAGCACGTCCTACTCGAAAGTCGACGGCCCTCCACTTGCTGTGCTTATTTGGTGAAGTGGTCCCGGTTCTCTAGATGGGCGGCGGATCAGGTCTCCCCGGTGGCGGCCCTGATCCAGCTTATCCTTGATTACCTCTTCCACCTGAGGGCCCAGGGCCTGGCGCCCTCGTCAGTCAAGGTGCACCTGGCAGCCATATCGGCCTTCCATCCTCTGGTGCAAGGGCACATGGTATTTTCCCATGCTATGACTGGCTGGTTCCTTAAGGGGTTGGACCATCTTTTTCTGTATTCTAGACCCCCGGTCCTGCAGTGGGACCTAAACCTGGTGTTGGCTCATCTCATGGGGTTCCCGTTTGAACCACTGGCCACGTGCTCCTGGTCTCACCTCTCGTGGAAGGTGGCTTTCCTGGTTGCAATCACGTTGGCCATGGCGGCTCGGAGCTCAGGGCCCTGACCTCCGAGCCTCCATACACGGTCTTTCATAAGGACACGGTCCAGCTCCGCCCACACCACACATTCGTCCTGAAGGTGGTCTCCACCTACCACATGGGTCAGGACATTTTTCTCCCTGTCCTCTTCCCAAAGCCTCACGCGTCCAGTGAGGAGCACCATCTCCACATGCTCAGTGTGCGGCGGACTGTGGCTTTCTACCTTGAGCGGACCAAACCGTTCAGAAAGTCCTTGCAACTGTTCGTCGCCTCGGCTGAGCATGCGAGGGGCCAGCCGATTTCCACTCAGCAGCTTTCCAATTGGATCACTTCATGATTCCACTCCTGCTATGAGCTGACAGGTGTCCTCCATGCCTTCATGGCCCACGTCCCCATCCAGGACATATGTAGGGCCGCCACGTGGTCTTCGGTTCACATGTTCACCTTGCACTATGCGATTGTCCGCCAAACCAGAGATTATGCTGGGTTCGGCAGGGCTCTCCTCCGTCCTGGGAACTTGTGAACTCCTACCCACCTCCAACCGATATAGCTTGGAATTACCTATTGTGGAATACACATGAGCAATCACTCGAAGAAGAAAAGACAGTTACCTTTTCCATAACTGGTGTTCTTCGAGATGTTACTCATGTCTATTCCACATCCCACCCTCCTTCCCCTCTGTCAGAGTTGTCTGGCAAGAAGGAACTGAGGGTGGGGGAAGCACGGAGCTCCCCTTATACTGCGCCAGGCAGGCGTCATTCCAGGGGTTGCAGAGGGCGCTCCCCCCATGGGTACTGGTAGGGGAAAAACTTCTGGCACTGGTGCACGTGGCGAGCATGCACACCTGTTGTGGAATAGACATGAAGAACACATCTCGAAGAACACCAGTTATGGAAAAGGTAACTGTCTTTTATGACAGAGACCAGAGGCAAAACAGGCAGGATCAGGATCTTGTTATGCAAAAAACACAGTCTGTCCCCTGAAGAGCCCAACTAGTTATGTTTTTAAAGGACTCAGAGAGAGAGAAAAGAACAATGCAAACAGGTGTGTTTTTTTTGCGGGGGGCAGGTTTGGCCTTTTCCCTCTCTCTTACATGCTATACACAGCTGCAATATCATTAAATTCACTGTACCAATTTTCTGTCCTGGAAGCTGTAGGTGTTTTAGCACCAGACATTTTGCTACCAGTGAGGCTTGTAAGAAGCCATGGTTTTGTGATTCATTGGGATCTGTTGGTTGGTGTGCCCAATATAAACAATTCTGGTTAAAACAAATAAGCTGTGTCTACAGTAGCACTTTTGTCAGTAAAAACACACTCCTGACCGACATAAATTTCACTGATAGAAGTGACGGTGTGGACAGCATTATGTCAAACGTTGTTTCTTATGCTCTCCTGCTGACATAGATGCTGCTGCTCACTGGGGAGTGGTTTAATTATGCCAGCATGGGAGACCTTACAGCAGTGCAGCTGCAGCGGTACAGCTGTGCCACTGTAAGGTCTTTAGTATAGACATATCCTATTTGAGATGTACTTTGAGATACACATTTTATACTTGTCTAATTTTGTTTCTCTGTTGTATGATAAGTAAGATCCTTAAATGCTAGTTCCATTTGTTTTAAGTGCCTCTGGACTTTTTTTTTTTTTTTTTTTTTAACTGTGGCTTTCTTTGATTCAGTTCTGGCATATTGCCTAATTTTTTTTTTTTGTTTGTTTTAACAAACATAGATTACATTATGAAATTGGTAAAAATCGATTGATTTGTAGTATTCCCAAAATAGATATGTTTGAAAGTCAGCTTTTTACAGCTATTCCTCATATGTCTTTAAAGTGTTATTGTGGGTAAGAATAGAACACCCTTTTCTGTTACATTATTGGTTTGCCTCCAAATGTTGGGGTTGAATTATCCAAGCATATTGAAACTTCCTCTAGCAAGGGATAAAATGTTAGTTTTACTGCTAAATAAAACCAGACTCTTTTGATACCCCCCAATAATTAGTGATGTTTTCTGTGTACATCTATAACCTATGGAACCTAAGCAGCAACAGAGGGAATGGTATGGAAGGGAATGGCTTGCTTTTCTTTATGGATCCACATTGGGTGCCTTATGTACTATGACTAGGACAGTGTCCATAGGAGACCTGTCTCAAGAGAAAACCATGTAATACATTGTGTCCTCGGGTATTACTCCTAGGGGGATTCTATGCTGATGTGGGGGCGCAAAATTCATATGGCCCTCATTTTCCTGTGCCCCCTCCACACAGAAAAATGTAAAAAAAAATTGGTTGGGGGACACGCGCCTCTGCCCAGGCAGCGGGTCTGTTTCAACATGCCTGGAGCAACCTTAGAGACGGGGAAGGGGGACTGGGCGTTTGTGCGTGCCATTGACTGTACTCCTGGGGGGATTCTGCAGGACTGCTCGCCTGCAGCAGAAAACACCCTACCCCCCACCCCCACGATTTCTTGCTTTTCCCTGCAGAAAACAGCAGGGAAGCCTCAGGGTGGGGGGGGGGACCATGAGTGCAGTTTTGGGAGGGATTGCTCCCCAAACAAAGGCGATGCATGGAGGGGGCACACAGGGTTATGTGCCACTGCCCCCTCCCTCCTCATTTCTACAAATGCAGAGCTGCCCAACTCGGAGGCTGCCTCTCATCTTGGGCTCTGCTGCCTCTCATCTTGGGCTCTGCTGACTCTGCAGCTGAACGCAGCTTCCTGGGTCCTCTTGCCAGTGGTGCTGCCCTTCTGTGTTCTGGGAGCCTTCCTATTTTCTGTGGAACAGTGACTTCCTGCGGTGGGGCTGGATAAGCGGGGATGGGGGAAATGCGGGAAGGGGGGTGACTAAGCCCCTCCACACTTGGATCCTGCTGGGCTGAGCCTGCCTACCACACCTGGTGCACCTGGCAGAGAGGGACAGGGCCCCGGGGTGTTTCCGGGGCAGGCCCAGCCCTTGCACTGTGTCAGGGTCAGGTGCAGCCTCACTGCCAAGTCCCTGTACTAGGGGAAGTGGGGGCTTCAGGATGATCTCCCACCTCAGTGCAGCCAGTGCCCTGTGCTCTCCACTGCCATGCTGGAGCCACATTTATTTATTGACAAATAAAATGTGCAGAATTTTGCAGAATTTTAAAATATTGTGTGCAGAATTTTTAATTTTTGGCACAATTCCCTCAGGGTAAGGTATATATACCCCATACTGGCCCAACAGCCAGGGGGTTAATGCAGGTACTGCTGGCCAGTTGTTGATTGTCAGCCTCACAGCAGCTGGGAGAATAAAAGAGCTGGGAAGCAGGGGTGCTGCCAGAGCAGCAAGCAGGCTGGATAAGGGAACTCCTGCCAGCCACTCAGAGACCGCAGCTTGAGAAGGGATGGCTGGACCAACAGGCTGAAAAGCCTACGGAAACCAGAGTAGGTAGGAAGTTGCTCAGGGCACGGCTGGAGTTGTTGAGTCCTGATTCTGCCTCTCTAGTTTAAGGGCTCTGAGCTGGAGCCCACTGGAATGGGCAGGTCTGGGTTCCCCCACAAACAACCTGAGAAACTTAAGAATGGAGGAGGATTTTCAGACCCCCTGGGCACGAGGAACTGACTGACAGCCCTGCCAGACTGAGTGAACTCTGGTGCAATGCTCTGCCTGGCCAGAGGAGGGGCTGTTGCACCAACATACCAGCCCACACATTGTAATAGAAAACTGGAATCTGTTTGTTTGTCAGAAGATATGCTCTCTTTACAGACAATCAAATTTTCCTCTCCTGTCTTCCTGAAGAAATATGTGAATTTGAAGGGTCCAGGTTTTTTAAAGTAATAAGCATAAACAAAAAGGGGAAAGGAACTGACTACCTTAAGGCATGATGAAAACATACTTTTAAAATTAGAGGGACATCAGGAAAGTTGCCTAGTTGTTCATATTTCAGATATTGTCATGGTTACTTTTGACTTAATTCTTCAGAAAATGAAGATCAATCATATCTAAGGGTATGTCTACACTTAAACTGCTTCAGGGGCACAGCTGCAGTGCTGCTACTGCACTGTTGTAGCACTTCAGTGTAGACGCTACCTATGCTGCCATCAGTGTATGTAATCCATCTCTCTGAAAGGCGGTAACGAGATAAACCGAAAAATTCTTTTGTTGACCTACCGCTGTCTACACCAGGGGTTAGGTTGGTATAGCTACATATGTCGAGTGTGGATTTTTCACGCCCCTAAGAGATGGAGCAATACCCACATAAGTTCCCAGTGTAGACCAGCCGTAAGTGTTTTAGGTCTCCATTTTCCCATTTAAAGCCTATATCTGACCCTAGAAATTGCAAGAATTTCTGTCTTGGTCTAGTTTGAACTCTTATCTGGATATTCACCTTTACCAAGAAGTTAATTTTATAACTTGGGGATTGAGGCTGTGGTCAGATATAAAGGAGAAAAGCATTACAGATTTTATGTTCTGACACTGAAGGTCTTACCCGGTCAACGTGTAAATACAGTAAAAATAATACAATCAATATCCTTTAAAGTGCATAACACCATATTCTTCTTCGTGTGATTGTACATGTCCATTCCAATGTATGTGTTTGCTTGCTCTGAGCATAGATACTTGAAATTTTTCCCTCAGTGGTGTCCATCGGGTCAGCTCTGCACCCTCTGGTGTTGCACGCTCGTAGCACCGGTATAAAGGGCCGCACTGACCCCACACTCCCTCAGTTCCTTCTTACTGCCCTTGACTGTCCCTGGAACTACTCTTTCCTTGCTTTGCAAGTACTTCTCTCAGTGGACTTTATTTCTCTATTATTGTATGTAGTTGGTTTACATAGTTAAGTTTTATTAGTAGTTAGAGTTAGTTTCTTCTCCTCCCCCAGTGCTGGGGCATGCTTTGGTCACTGGGTTTCAAGCCTTGCGCCTCCTTGTAACAAGGCTATGCCTCTGAACGACCCCCATTCCAGCTGCTATAAGTGCCTGGGGGAAGCTCACATTCAGGAATGCTGCAAGATCTTCAGGGACTTCAAGCCCCGGACCAAAAAAGATTGGGACACTAGGCTGAAGTCCATCTTCATGGAGGCAGCACTGAGACCACCCTCAGAGACGGAACATTCAGATTCGACACTTATTCCCCCTTATTTGCAGACCATTTGTCCCACTTCTGTCAGGCATGGGCTAAGGATGTAAATAACTTTTAAAAACAGTAAACCTTTAAACTATTAATATTTTACCAGCTAAACGTTTAACTGTTAGGCTCCACTGCCACCCTGGACGATCGGGGTCCTGGACAGTAATTAGCTGCTGCCCAAGTACAGTACATGTAACTTGATAATATTATTATACAAACACTTTGTGTATGTAATGTATAAATTACAGAAAACAAAAGTATAATGATGGTATATGGTTATATTAAAGTAGCTAGTGATAACGCCAATGATAGAGGAAGACAGAAATTAAGATTTAGCATCAATGATTTAGATAATGGCATAGAGAGTAAACTTATAAAGTTTGCAGATGATACCAAGCTGTGGGGGGAGGAAATTGAAGTGCTTTGGAGGATAGGATTCAAATTCAAAATGATCTGGAGAAATGGTCTGAAGTAAATAGGATGAAATTCAAGAAGGACAAATGCAAAATACTCCACTTCGAAGGAACAATCAGTTGCACACATACAAAATGGGAAATGACTGCCTAAGAGGGAGTACTGCAGAAAGGGAGTCATAGTGGATCAAAAGCTGAATGAGTCAACAGTGTAACACGGGGTCATACTGGATTACAAGCTAAATATAAGTCAACAGTGTAACACTGCTGCAAAAAAAGCAAACATAATTCTGGGATGCAGGCTGCTGACAGCAATTCCGGGCCCCAGGGCAGAACAGTCCACCTGACATTTGGTCTGTGCTGTGTCTGCGCTGGCTAGTGCCCAGCGAGCTGCTGGCTGTGCTTCCACATGCCCACCTGGTAGGGTTGCCAACTGTCTAATCACGCAAACCCAAAGACCCTTGCCCCGCCCTTTCCCATAGACCATGCCTCTGTCCCTCCCCTTCTCCGAGGCCCTGCCCCTGCTCACTCTATCTCCCCTCCGTCCGTCTCTCTCTCACCCTCACTCACTTTCACCAGGCTGGGGCAGGGGGTTGGAGTGTGGGAGGGGGTGCAGGCTCTGTGCAGGAGGGGGTGCACGGTCTGGGAGGTAGTTTGAGAGTGGGCGGGGTGTTGGAATCTGGGAGGGAGTTTGGGAGTGGGTGCAAGATCGGGCTCTGGGAGGGAGTTTGGATGTGGGAAGGGGAGAGGGGCAGGTTCTGGGAGGGAGTTTGGGTGTGGGAGGGAGCTTGGGTGCAGGAGGGGGTAAGGGGTGCAGGCTTTAGGAGGGAGCTTAGGTGCATGGTGCAGGCTCTAGGCTGGGGCAGGGGTGCAGTAGGGATCAGGGGGTCGGGGTTTACCTCGGGCAGCTCCCAAAAACAACTGGCACACTCCTCTGGCAGCAGATCCTAGGCGGGGGGCCCAAGGGGTCTCCGTGTGCTACTGCCAACAGGCACTGCTCCCTCAGCTCCCGTTGGCCACAGTTCCCAGCCAATGGGAGCTGTGGAGTTGGGGCGGGGGCAGTGCACGGAGACCACCTCCCCAGGGGCCTCAGGGGCGTGCCGGCCACTTCCGGGAGCAGTGCAGAGTGAGGGAGGGTAGGAAGCCTGCCTTAGCTCTGCTGCGCTACCGCTGGCAGCAGTGGCCGGGGCCCCCAGGCCATTTTAAATTGCCCAGGCCCCTGGGCAATTGCCCCCTTTGCTTCCCTCCCTCCCCCCAGTTGCCGGGCCTGATGGAATGTATTAGCCGGAGTGTTGTGAGCAAGACACACAAAGTAGTTCTTATGCTCTACTCTGTGCTGGTTAGGCCTGAGCTCGAGTCTTGTGTCCAGTTCTGGGTGCCACATTTCAGGAAAGATGTGGACAATTTGGAGGAAGTCCAGAGAAGAGCAACAAAAATGATTAAAGGTCTACATGACCTATGAGGGAAGATTGAAAAAATTGGCTTTGTTTGGTCTGGAGAAGAGAAGACAGAGGGGACATAATAGTTTTCAAGTACTTAAAAGGTTGTGACACGGAGAAGGGGAAAAAAATGTTCTCCTTAACTTCTGAGGATAAGACAAGACGGAATGGGCTTAAATTGCAGCAAGGGAGGTTTAGGTTGGACATTAGGAAAAACTTCCTGTCAGGTTGGTTAAACACTGGAATAAACTGCCCAGAGAGGTGGTGGAATCTCCATCATTGGAGATTTTTAAGAGCAGGTTAGACAAACACTTGTCAGAGGTGGTCTAGATAATACTTAGTCCTGCCTTGAGTGCAGGTGATTGGACTAGATGACCTCTTGAGGTCCCCTCTAGTCCTAAGATTCTATGAGTCTAAAATGCTAAGACAACAGACAAGGATCTGTGTTTAAGACTCAATGTTTAAAGAAATTGAAGTCTGAGTTGTGGACTGATACAAGAAGGCAATTTCAGTATATAAATCCATGGTATATCCACACCTTGAATACTGCATGCAGTTCTGCTCGCCACATCTCAAAAAAGATAGATTAGAAGTGGAAAAGGTACAGAGAAGGGCAACAAAAATTATTAGGTGTATAGAGCAACTTCCATCTGAGGAGAGATTGAAAAGAGTGGAACTATTCAGCGTAGAAAAGAGATGTCTAAGGAGGAATAGAATAGAGGTCTATAAAATAATGAAAGGTGTGGAGAAAGTGAATATTTACTCCTTCACATAACACAAGAACCAGGGTTCACTCAATAAAATTAATAGGCAGTTTTAAAACAACCATCAGGAAGTACTTATTCACACAATGTACAGTCAACCTGTGGAACTCCTTGTGAAGGCCAAAAGTATAACTGGGTTCAAAGAAAAACTAGAAATGTTTGTGGAGAATAGGTCCATTAATGGCTATTAGCCAAGATGGTCAGGGACGCAACCCCATGCTCTGAGTGTTCCTAAACATCTGACTGTCAGAAGGTGTGACTGGATAACTGTCCTTTTCTGTTCATCAACTCTGAAGCATCTGGCACTGGCCATTGTTGGAAGACAGGATATTGGACTGGATGAACCATTGGTCTGACCCAGTATGGCCATTCTTGTGTTATGTTCTCATGGCAGGAAGCTTCAGAGAAAGGTTTTGTACTAGGGGCAGGATTGTAGGAAACAGAGATAAAAAGACGCTTATTATAAAGAGGACGTTGGTTAAAAAGAGGGCTCTAGAGAGAACATCTGTTAGGTAGGTTGGAAAGCTATTTAAAGGCAAGGAAGGCAATTTTGAACTGGATCCCAGAATGAAAAAAGCCATAAACAAAATTTTTTGTGTACTGTAGTTTGAAGAGCTGAGACCTGAGGTAGCCAAAGAGCAGGGCATTGCAAACATCAACGCAAGAGAAAATGAAGGCATAGGTGAGAATTTCATCAGAGGTAAAGTCAAAATAGTGTATTAAAGGAGAAATACTTTGGAGATTATATAACCCAGGTATACAGCTATAGAACATGTGGGAGGAGAGTGCATGATCAGTGATGATACCTTAGGTACAGATGAGCCAAAAGGGGGAGGCCTGAGTTGAAAAGGATGATAGGAAAAAATGGTAGAATATTGGAGGATATTTTTTCACAATAGCCACATTTTCACCTGAGACAAATAGCTGATAAAACAGCAACATATGTATTTGGTCAAGGGAGTTATTGGGAATGACTAGGTAACTAAGGTATGTGTAGCTAGGTACCTTAAGTAAGAATTAGAATAACTGATTTCTAGATTTCTGCCCTTAACTATGCCTTTTAAAATTGGAAATCTGTCTTAGGTATTGCCATGAAAGCTATTTCAATATGCTTCTATGATGAAACACCTAATGCTTTCAAGTTCCGTACTTACATGTACATACTTTGTCATCTTAAAAGAAAATTGTTTTCTACATTGGATTCTAAATAATTCTGCAGATGGAAACTAGAGCTGGTTAAAATACTTCATTCAAAACTTTTCTCAACCAAAATTGGCCTTTGTCAAAGTCCAGAAAAGTTTGCAAAAAGCTTCTGAATTTTTCATAACTATTATTTTTTCATCAGAACTAGGGTATTTCATAATTTTAATTTTAGCTGTTGTTTTCTCCCTTTTCTCCTTTCCTAAATGAACTTGAGAAATAGCTTTACCTATAGAAAATCATTGTCTGCCATATGCAAGGTTACTTCGGAAATTTAAAATTCTAAATGTGTATTTTAAATTATTCTTCCAGTTGTTACGAAACCAGAGATTTCCTGCTTCTTTTCATCATGCTGTAGAAACATTTGTTAATATGCTAATGCCACACATCACTCAGAAGTACAGAGACAATCCAGAGGCTTCAAAAAATGCAAATCATAGTCTTGCTGTCTTTATAAAGGTAGGTACCCACAATAATATAGGCTTATTATTTGCAGTAATTTTAGTTTTCTTGGATTTTCACTTAGCCAGGTCTCACACAGCAGCATGTATGTATAAGGCATTGTAATGGGGCATGGCTCTTCTCCCACCTTTTTCCTCTCAGAAACTGCATGAACTCCAGTGGATATGCCTTCTCCGAACCCTTTTATTTCAAGTTCCATCCACCATTTCCACAACAATCCCCATGCAACCATCTATTTACTACTGTGCCTTTTTGACACTCTCCCCAGAACCTGAGGGGAACAGGTCTCCCTCCCCTGAGGCCTCCATGTAACTGAGTTCAACTAGTCCTAATCCCCTCTCTCGCTATCAGCTTTGGACTAATGGGCTAATTTGCTTCTTATTCCATCCATCTGGCCAGCCTGGTTGTCTGTTTACCCTCCCTCCATCAGCTTTCTCAGGGGGGACTAATTAACATCTAAGTGACCAGAGAGCAGGCTTTGTTCACTTTGCACTCTGTCACAGGCATTTTAAGCATGCTTTTGTATGTGCAAACAGAGATGTATAAAAGAACAGGTTAAGTACTCATTGCAATTAGAAATAAGATTGTCTAAGCAAAACAGGGTATAGAATATATTATAAAAAATGCAGGTTTTATTTTTGTGCTAGCAATTGCATACTTCCTTGCTTATTGCAATTTTTATTCCTTCATGGTTGTGCCATCCAATTATTTCCCCAATCCTACAAAGATTTAAGCATAAGCTTAACTTTATGCACTGTGAATAATGCACCTGCGTTTGCACTATGTAGTCAGGATCCCAATATCTCTTCTTCTTTTATTCAATGAGTAAGCTCTAACAAAAAACAAAACAAAAAAGGCAGAGAAAACTAATGATGCTGAGGTCAATATCTTGTTTATTTGAAAAGAGCCTTTGTTTTCTTTGGAGTCCCTTTCTTACTCACAATTTATTTCAATTTGGGGTTATTTCAATAAGAACAGTGTTCCATTAATTTTATGGGAATATGCATCAGTGTTGTAACTAAGATTTGTTACTTTAAAACTATGAGCACTAAAAAAGTGTGGATGAGCTTCCATAAAGCTCTATACACCTACCCTTTTATCTGGTTAGATTGTTTGTCCTTGGCTGCATGGAATTCACTTGTGTCTGATTCAAAAGGCCTTTCTTCCTCTGTTGTTTGAATCCTAACTTGTTTAAGCATGATTTTATTATATTCAAAAACTTCCATTGTGTCTATTTTATCATTGTTCTGTTATGTGTTTTGTAACAATTGGTTAGAATCTCATTTGTGGTCCTTTTATTTATTTTATTATTTTTTTAACTTTGGAAAAGAAATTTTAAATGTTTTTGAATCCTTTTCAAAGGGACTTCAAAATCAGACATAACCTCGTGTTTGGGTTTGGAGGAGGTGAGAACAGAGGCCCTCACATACTATAGTGATGTGGACCAAATAAGTACATAGAGATTTTATATAATTTATTTAATTTACCTGCCTACAATTCAGGTGCCCAGTTGCACACCTAATGATGTTGAAATATGCACATGCATGACTAAACAAATTATCATATCCCAGACCCTGCCTGCTTATTTTCATGTTCTCATTTAGGTGAATTATAGTTCTGTCACTCACATTTCTCCTGTTGAAAATATTAACATGTATGTAAGCACAATTGGTGTGCCCAATTAGGCATATTGTCAGTTTTAGGGATGCAACACCAAATCATCTCTTTGAAAATTTGGTGTTTTGCTTTTTGTTAATAGCTTTACTGTTAATGGTGATGCCCTATTAACCCGGGATCATCTAAATTATGTATTATTTGTATTAGTCGCAGCTACAGCCCCAGTCAAGATTGGGCCCCATTCTAGGCACTACACAAACATAGATGAAGACATTGGTCCCTATTCATAGAGCTTTTGATTCATTACTGTCAAAAAAAAAAAAGATTTAGTTCGTTTAAGTAACAGTTTTACACATTTTAGAGTGAAAAGGGTAATTCTGTAATTAAAAGCTTTTCCTACCTCTACTCTGTGGGCCGCGTTTCAAAACCTGGACTGATTGTGTTTTTGCTTTTTTTGAGTATCAACGGTTGCTCTATAAAATGGAAGCCAAGTTAGGTCTCTTCGTCATATTTTCCTTTTAAAATGAAGTAGCTTTCTACTGTACAATTCTTGCCTTTAATAGCATTTATATTCAAATTATATGTTAAAAATATTCTTGGAAGATAAACTTTTAAAAGATGGATACCTAATTTAGTGAACACTGCATCTGGAAGTGCTTTAGCATGGTTTATATTTTATCTTTTTCAGAGATGTTTCACTTTTATGGATCGGGGTTTCGTGTTCAAGCAAATCAATAACTACATCAGCAGCTTTGCTCCAGGGGATCCAAAGGTACTCCACTCCTTTAATAACTTAAAAATGTGTTTCTCTTTTTGGTACACCTATGTAGCAAATTATGTGTTGAGATCCCAGAATGCTCTTCAGTTATATTCAGGCATTTTTCAGATTAGTCTCCCATTCCTGTGCAATCGCTGTGTTACTTTTTGCCTTCAAGACACCTTTGGCATTTTTGCCTCTTGGAACATTGAGACTGCTTGTGTCCTCTTCAAAGAGGAAGAGTGTGAACTGGTACAATTCTTTAGCATCCCTAGTTGGAAAATGGATGAAACAACATCAATGAGCACTTTGTGCAAGACCATGAAAGTCTCAAGGAACAAACTGACAATAATTGAAAGCGAGCCATCTGATGTCTAAGATGTTCCTACAAATCGACAACCCTTCTAATTGCATGTGCCATGCAATCAAGCAACTCTCAAACAACTCTCAAATCTTGCATGCCACACAACATAGACTTGATAAAAGTAGAAAATGTAACACAGAATTAGATCTGGCTTTCAAATGCTGTATTGCACTAAAAAGCTCTCCTGGGTCTGCATGGCATGATGACCCATGTAGTCCCTAGGATTGTAGATTTGTAAAGGAGAAAGAAATCACTAGTGTTAAGAAATCTGTTTCCTTTTTAGCTATGCTACCAGAAAATTACTAAATTATTAAATTGTGTAATTTGCATCTGATATATTTTTGCAGACCCTTTTTGAATTCAAATTTGAATTTCTTCGAGTGGTGTGTAACCATGAACACTACATCCCTTTGAATCTACCTATGCCATTTGGAAAAGGCAGAATTCAGAGATATCAAGGTAAATCCACATTTTTAACTATATAAATGTTAAAACTTTAGAAAGGACAGTCTATTTGAAAGAAAATGTTACCTAAAGACACCATTAGTATTTCTTGGAAGTTGTAAAAAAAAAACAGGAGTACTTGTGGCACCTTAGATTTAACACATTTTATTTGAGCATAAGCTTTCGTGAGCTACAGCTCACTTCATCGGATGCATGCCCGATGAAGTGAGCATGCATCTGATGAAGTAAGCTGTAGCTCGTGAAAGCTTATGCTCAAATAAATTTGTTAGTCTCTAAGGTGCCACAAGTACTCCTTTTCTTTTTGTGGATACAGACTAACACGGCTGCTACTCTGAAACTTGGGAGTTGTGAAATTTTTAAATGGAAGCCTTATGTTGTAATTCTTTTTTCTATTAAATCCCAAAGTAGTAGTTTGTTAGTGAAGCATTGCACTGAAAGTATCTAGGTAATATAATACAGCATTAGCTAAAGACACTGTGCCAGAGGTATATCTTTGATTTTCCCTCTAATATTTCCTACTTTGCTTAATAACAATAAGATATTAATTATGTATAGCTTATTTTTTTTGTGTGTTCCTATTTGTTTCCATTTTATGAATACAGATTTTCTTTTGCCAACTGTGGAGTCCTATGACACTCCTGTCAGTGGGTGTGGGGTGGGATGTTTTGTCTTCTTTACTTTTTTCTATTTCTTACTTTTCTAATTTAAAAGCAATACAGCTTTGTGCCAAAATAAGTAATCTGCAATTATTCCATTTGTGGCTCATGGAGACACTACTAGATTACATTATTAACTTGGATTTGTAGTAAACCAGCTCACCAAGAAGAATTTAGAACTTCAAACGTAGTGATGATTTGAAAAACAGTAGGTCTAATAGGAAATAAAAATGCATGAGTGTACCGTTTGATGTGAATACCTTAGATTAGCTACCTTAAAAGTCCTTTGCTGCTTTACAACATTCCTCATTCTAATGAAGAACTATTATTGTATATACACTGGACATACCACATTCTAGTTTTAAGCCCCAATCCTTACACTGCATCTGTATGAGTGGATCCCCATTGAAGACAGTAGGCTCTGTGCAGACACAGTGGTCCACCCGCTCTTATCCAGTTGTAGAACCGAGGCCTTAACACGTTACTGGTTCTAGTTATATTAGCGATACTTAAGAGGGGATACCAGTAGAACTATCCCCTTAAGAGGGGATACCAGTAGTACCTATAAAACTGGAATGAACTTTAAGTGAGCCTCTTCTATAAAATTTTTCACTTTCTTCACATTTGTACTTTGTTTTGCAATAAATATCTCATCATTTTCCCTGATCTGTAAAAGAGAAAAGATGTGTACTTAATAATAATGTCCATCCAGTTGTGTGTATAAAAACAGACTTAACTTGAGTAACTCAAATGTTCTAAACTGTCATCAAGGATCACATGAAGAAAGAGGTGCTGTCAGAAGTAACCAGAACAGTTTAAGACTATTTAAATAGTGCATCAAGCTCCTTAGCTACTAAGAAGCCCTATCTAATGCATGGATTCTTGACAGATTAACTTTTTTGCAGCCAATGTACAGTATCATACCTTATTGGCTTGATAAAACATAATTTTGCTAATGGGAAGCAGTTCAGGGTGATTTAAGATTTGGGATTCAGAGTGAGGTAACTGCAGGTGATGTCATGCTCCTTGTGGGCCACAGGGTGCTCCATGTCCTACACTTGCCTTGTCCTCAGGAATGCCTTGGACGACAACGCTCATTGGATAAAATGCTGCTGCTGCGAGAGAGTTCTAGGCTGTTGCTTACATAGTTCTGCTGAAGTTGCAGAAGTAAAAAGGCACTAAAAGACAGACAGCAGATGTCAAATATCAGCTGTCATAAATATAAAGGGAAGGGTAAACCCCTTTAAAATCCCTCCTGGCCAGAGGAAAAATCCTCTCACCTGTAAAGGGTTAAGAAGCTAAAGGTAACCTCGCTGGCACCTGACCAAAATGACCAATGAGGAGACAAGATACTTTCAAAAGCTGGGAGGAGGGAGAGAAACAAAGGGTCTGTGCCTGTCTATATGCTGCTTTTGTCGGGGATAGACCAGGAATGGAGTCTTAGAACTTTTTAATAAGTAATCTAGCTAGGTATGTGTTAGATTATGATTTCTTTAAATGGCTGAGAAAAGAATTGTGCTGAATAGAATGACTGTTTCTGTCTGTGTGTCTTTTTTGTAACTTAAGGTTTTGCCTAGAGGGGTTCTCTATGTTTTGAATCTAATTACCCTGTAAGGTATCTACCATCCTGATTTTACGGGGGTGATTCCTTTACTTCTATTTACTTCTATTTCTATTAAAAGCCTTCTTGTAAGAAAACTGAATGTTTTTTCATTGTTCTCAGATCCAAGGGTTTGGGTCTGTGGTCACCTATGCAAATTGGTGAGGATTTTTAGCAAACCTTTCCCAGAAAGTGGGGTGCAAGGGTTGGGAGGATTTTGGGGGGAAAGACGTGTCCAAACTGCGTTTCCCAGTAAACCCAGTTAGAGTTTGGTGGTGGCAGTGGATATTCCAAGGACAAAGGATAAAATTAATTTGTATCTTGGGGAAGTTTTAACCTAAGCTGGTAAAAGTAAGCTTAGGAGGTTTTCATGCAGGTCCCCACATCTGTACCCTAGAGTTCAGAGTGGGGGAGGAACCTTGACATCAGCAGTGCAAGGAGGCCTGTAATAGATCTGTCCTTTTAGTTTTGCTCCTCTCCTCTTTAATGGCATCCCTGAGGAGAATTTACCAAAACGTTTTGCTTTTATAGACCCAAGCAGCTGCAGAAATGAGTAAACATGCTTGCTAGTGCTCTGTTCTATGTGGGGAGTATGACCCTAGTTTTGTCCTTTTCCTTATGTTGAGGAATGCAGAGGGGTGGAGCTGGGAGTTCCCATTTCCTGTATAGAACAGGGCACCAGTCATACCTTTTTTGTTCCTATGATTCAGCTGGAGCTGTAAGAGAAGTGAAGTAGGCTCTCTTTAAGAACGTCATATTAAAAAATTGGGGCAGCAGCCTTCTTACAGGGCTCCCAGCTTTGATGAAGTTCTGCCTGCAATGGTTTTCTCTTAATTCTTCATCATGCTAAGGTCCAAAGATCCATTACAATGTGTCTTCAGCTTTTTGCAGCTTGGGTACAGTACCAGACCTGTTGATTCCCTACATTAGGGGAATGCTCTGTTCCCTAAAGTGCCTGCCTGTTTTGTTCTGCTTCCCCAGTGGCTGGCTTGCAGGTCTAACCGTACCTCTCTGCTGATTAAACAGATATTACTGGTCCATATTAATTCTTAAAGTAAAACAGGGTGATAGTTATCATAGTTAACTAAATGGCAAAAATATCAGTTAGGAAAAAGACAAATATTAAGCATTGTGCAGGGTTTATAAAGAGACTAGATGCAGAACAATAACAGTGAACCTGAGAAATCTTGGAGGAGATTAATGAGGTAAAACCTGATAAATTGATGTGCTTTCAAAACTTTCAAAACATATCACATCTTAGAGAAGCTCTTTCTGCACTCATTGCATAAATTAGATAGCTATAGGATTATTTTATTCTCATTTGAAAAATACACTTTTAAATTTTAAGCATTGCTTGACTTTATTTGGTGTTTCTTTATACCTCAGTATAGCATAGATTTTAATTTTCATTCCACCTATTGCTAGAGGTATTTTATGTAAGTACAAATACAGTGTTTTTATTATTATGGTGGGAGTTTTCGTTTTAAAGCAATCATTACTTTATATGCAGCTACATCTTTAAAACACAATACTTAATGTGCAAAGATACTTATGTAAATTATTCTTAAACTTCTATTTCATAGATGTTAAAAATTCCAGAGAATAATATAATGCATATATATTATAATATACCATATGTTAACTGAATCCTTTTTCAAATATGCTTAGTAATTATTTATATTCATGTTGAGAAACTGAGAAGAAAAAGTTGTTTAATTTAGAAGACTTTTATTTGCCTACTTGATACCATTTCCTTACTTCATTGTTTCATTCATAAGTGTTTTCAATATCTGCTAAAAAATTTCTGAAGTATTTTGATTTCCTTGAAAAATATCAGTAAATAAACTATATATCCTTAGCAGTAACTCCTTTATTAGTATGCCTAATAAATCCCTGGTGTGAAATATGCAGTTCACTCAGGCACAAATTTTTAAAACACGAAAGTCTAAAATTAGATCCAATAATCTATATTTAAGACCCAGTCCTGAAAGTGGGTCCATGTAGGCACAAGAGCTCACTCACACGGATCCAGTTATGGGAATGGAGTTAGACACTTAAGCACTCTCATTATTCAGAGCTGTTCAGTATCTACAATTGCTGTTGAAGAAAGTTGGTGCTCAGCACCTCTGTATATCGGTACCTAAATACTGGTTTAGGAGTCTAATTTTAGCTGTTCAAGGTCAGAAATTTTTGCCCAGGTGAATTAACTTAAAATACTTTCTTCTTTGAATGTGTTGCTCATGTCCATTCCAAGTAGGTGTGTACACGCCATGTGCAAAGTCATCGGAAGGCTTCTCCCCTAGCGGGAGCCGTTAAATTGGCCGTGGAGACCCCTGGAGTCGCGCCTTCATGGTGGTGTATATAGGACCCTGCTGACCTACTGCCTCTGCAGTCCCTTCTTACTGCCCATGACGGTTGCTGGAGCTATGTACGTTCTTTAGCCTCCGCAAGCCCTTCCCCCAGTGGACTCTCTTGTTCAATTTCTGTAAATAGTTGGATTAGAGTCAGTGTTTGTGTAGTACTTTAGATTAGTTAGTAAGTTTTTGTTGGGGGTTCTCCCCCCGCCCCCACCTCGATTCCCTTCCCCAGGACCAGGGCATGCCTTGGACCCAAAATTTGAAGCTGTGTGGGTCCTGCCACAAACCCATGCCAAAAGGCAATCCACACGATTCCTGTTTAAAGTGCCTAGGCGAAACCCATCAGACGGATCGCTGCAGGATCTGCAGAGGTTTTCACCCTAGGACCAAAAAGGAGAGGGACTTCAGACTGAAGCAACTGCTCATGAAAGCAGCTCTTCATCCCCAGCTGGCCCCAGGCCACTTGTATCCAGCACCCAGAACTTCAGTGCAGAGTGCGCTGGCCTCACTTAGAGAGACTACCGTGCAAAGGAAAGATTCTGTACCCAATACCCCTCGGCACTGCTATTCTCCAGCAACGAAGCTCACTCTGCTAGCCCAGCACACTCCCACTTGCCAGTGCCTGACAAGAGGCACAAGAAGATGGACAGGGGTGCTCGCCCGGAACAAGATGGTCTGGGCATGAAAGCACTAGTGAAGTGTGTCGCATGCTGGGGCACTCAGCACATGCGCTGCAAGGGGCAGCACCAGTGACTTAAACCCCACAGAGGGGTCTGGTGCCCGTGGAGTCCCCTGTCAGGTAATGCCATGTGGCGCAACTGGACCTTCCCTCCACTCCATACACCTTTGAGGCAGCCAGGGACCTGATAGCCTTGATGGCACCACAGTCCCCTGCCAGAAGAGAGGGAGCACCGGCTCTAAAACCTCCGTCACCGCATTGTAGTGCAGTGCCATCTAGAGGCAAACCGGCCATGTGGCAGGACCGGTCACCTTCTCCTCGGTACCTCTGTGGTTTCCGTGTTTGGAGTCTGTCTTCGGACTCAGAAGTGGAGTCCTACATCTCCAGACACAGCCGGCACTGGTCAGAGCGGCACCGTCATAGTCAGAATGTGGGACAGGTCCTTGCCATGATGCCTTGGCCAGTGCAGTGGCAGGTTCCAGCACAATGGCCCTTCTGGTCCGCAAAGGTGTACCATCAGGCCCAGTGGTCTATCTCCAGATGTTCCTGGTCCGTCGCATTGGAGGGTCGGGCTGCTTTACCACCCAGGGACTGCATACCACCCTGCAGCACCCAGGCCAGCAGGGAGGTCAGCACCGGGTTAGATGATAGAGCTGACCATGGCTCTGAACTGGAAGTTGTGGTGCAGGGCGAACATGGCAAGCTGGAAGGTCAGAACGGTTGATTAATGTCATTAAACTTGATTAATGACAAGCTGAAGTTTCGCTTGTCAAATATCAGCAGTGCAAGGAGGCCTTTAGTAGATCTGTCCAAGACTCACCCACCTACCGCTCTGTTGGAGTACTCTGGTAAGAAGGAACTGAGGCTGTTGCGTGTCGTCAGGGGCATATATACGCCACCATGAAGGCATGACTGCAGGAGGCTCCATAGCCAACCTGACAGGTACCGACAACTGTGCATGCGGCATGCACACACCTACTTGGAACGGACATGAGCAACACATCTTGAAGAAAAACAGTTATGAGAAGGGAGGTAACCGTTTTTTACTCTTAATGTTCATTGTTGCTAGTTTTCATAAAATTATACTTAAAGCTATGGTAGTTTTGTATTTCACTAACTGTCTAATACCTACATGTTGAACGAACACATAGTATATATGACAGATGTCTTCCTGACAAAGCCACACAGTTTTGAGGCAAAGTGGGTTTTTGAACAAGCCACGTCTAAACTGTTTTTGCAACTAAGCATGAAAAAAGGGGAAGTCCATGCTTATGTTAATTGGCAAATTAATTGCATCCTCCTAAACTACAGCTTATACTCTACTTTCAGACCTCCAGCTCGACTATTCATTAACAGATGAATTTTGCAAGAATCACTTCTTAGTGGGACTGCTCCTGCGGGAGGTGGGAAATGCATTACAAGAATTCAGAGACATCCGGCAGATTGCAATTAGTGTGCTCAAGAATTTGATGATAAAGCATTCTTTTGATGACAGATATGCTTCCAGGGTAAGATTACTACACTTCAACAATTAGGAAATTAAAAAGTTTAGGTATATACATTTTCAGGTTTTATGGTTGGGAAAATACTGTTAATTTGCAAATGAAGTATCAACAGAAAATAAGTGTATCTACAGTGATATAGTTAGTATATAGCTGATAGATATTGATACAAACATTGGGTTCTGAAAACTGATTTGTGTTTTCATTTTTTAATTATGGTAAAAATATACTTATTAAAATAACTGCACATTACCTTTAAGCAAATTACAATGTAGACAGATGTAGTCAGATTTTCTTATTTGCTCAAAATTGCTTTTTAACTTATTTATTTGTAATTACTATTAGCCATTATTAATATTCAACTAATTTTGGCTAGTCCTTCCATGATCTATTAGAAGGACAACTAGTTAACATAAAGTGGAATTGCCAGTTGTAGTAAACATTGGATGACTTTGGAGTTTCCTGGTGTTTTCTAAATTTGGAGGGCCTTGTGTTGTGGTGAAGCCAGCGGCATATTAACGCCTAGGCCGACAAATTTGCAGGGGCGGCAAATTTATAATAGCAGCCGGAGACTGCTTTCCCCAGGTGCTGGTTCACTCCCTCCGTCCCCACCCCAACTCCACCCCTCCCTGCCCCTATTGGTCCCCTTCCCCAATCCCCACCCCAGCCCCGCCTCCTCTCCTGAGTGCGCCGCGTTTCCCCCCTTTCTTCCCCCCTCCTTCACGAAGCTGTTTCGTGCACAAGCACTGGCAAGGAGCAGGGAGAAGCAGGACCTGGTGGCGTGCTTAGGGGAGGAGGTAGAGGCGGAGTGGAGGTGAGCTGGGGTGAGGGAGCTGCTGGGTGGGGGCAATTATTTCTGGGCCTAGGGGCAGCAAAATCATTAATCTGCCACTGGGTGAAGCATCCATGATTTTGTAATTGCAGTTCTGATGGACTTCTTAAATTTGCATCATTTTAATTTTGACCCTTCCTGTGTATTTAGTTTCAAGCACGTATCATTTTGTTCTCCAGTGGCATGTTGAAATAGTAAAGAACAAATTCCTTGACCTATAAATTTTAGTTGCAGTATTCATTGTTGAATAATAAATATTTAGTGGTCACCGTTGTATATCTGTATGCTAATGAATACATGTTCTAGACCAGCAGTCCCCAAACTTTTGAGGGTTGTGCCTTCCCTTACCCCTGTGCACACCACCCCAGAGCCAGGGCTGGGGCGGGGCCATGGCTCAGGGGGTCGGGGAGGGATGTAGACAGGGGGCTGGGGATGGGAGCAGGGCCACGGCTGTGGGCAGGGACAGGAGCAGAGCTGTAGCAGTGGGGGCTGGCAGCCAGGCCTGAGGCCAGGAGCGGCTCTGCTCCCAGCCCCGGCCCCAGCCTTGGCCCCAGGTGGGGAATGGAGCAGCAGCCAAGGCTGGAGACAGGGTCGGGATCCGGATTGGAGCGCACTAAGGCTGAGGACGGGGCCAAGCCCAGGGCCAGGAGCCAGGAACATGGCTGGGGGTGGGACTGGAGCAGAGCTGGGTGGCACTCCTTCCTTGCCCTCTGTGGGGACTGGCCCGGGCCCTGCAATGACCCCTGGAAGTTCCTCCATGCCCCCCTTGTCTGTGTGCCCCACAGTTTGGGGACCTCTATCCTAGACCCTGATTTAGCATATCTTCCCTAATGCTGAATATTGGGTTCTATAGTTAGGGGAAGAACAGTAGAAGAAACATTCACATTGATGGGTTGTTTTGTTTGTTTGTTTTTTAAATCACTGGTTTCATTATTTAACAAGAACCGTGAATCTTTGTTCAGAGCCATCAAGCAAGAATAGCCACTTTGTATCTGCCAGTGTTTGGACTGCTGCTAGAAAATGTCCAGCGAATTAATGTCAAGGACGTGTCACCTTTTCCTGTTAATCCTTCCAGCAGCGTAAGTGAGCCTCTTTATTATTTGACATTCTGAGTTATTTTTAGCAGAATATATTCAATAATGTGCATATGGCAAGCTGAATGCTATGGACTAGATCCTTGGGTCCAAACAAGGTGCACTTAAATCACCATTGTATTTCATATATCCTGGGGTCTGTAGCAGGCTAGCTCAGTCCTGAGCATAAATTAGACCAGCCTTATGGCTGCTCTATCTAAAATAAGCTTGTAATGGCCCCGTAGCGACTGTTATGCCACCAAGGATAGCCAGAGCAGAAGAGACCTCAAGCCATGTCACCACCTCATTTATGTCAGAAGGACAAAGAAATGGTATTGGTTTGTTTGCTCTTTATAGACCACAGTGGTCATGTTCCTGTATTTTGCTCACTCCAAATTTCCATAAAAGTTTATTAGAATTTTAGGTGCACGGGAAATGCAGCGTTGGGTTTAGTATGTATATATGTTCATTTCTTTTTTTAAAAAAAATCAATTGCCTATTTACAGCTGCACACAAAAAAAGGTGAAAAGAACATTAAGGTTACAAAGTCAAACTTTGAAATTAGATAATGCCAGAATTATGGTTGTCTTTGCTAGCTTAATTAGGCTCTCTTTTGCATATGCATTATGATTAGGGCCCGATGTAAATGACGATTTCACAGAAGGCATGGAAATCATGAAAATGACCCCAAATCATGATCATATAGACATTTTCCTTTTCAAAAAAAGTATTTACAACAAAAAAAATTTGCTTCTCTACTTTTTTATTCAGAAATTGGGCATTAGTGTTTGAGCTGTCCTGCTAACTACATCAACAGCTTGCATTTTTGCTATTATAGACCCTGATCCCGCTAGTGTTAACATGCTTGAAGTCAGTGGTGCTACTCAAATACATAAAGTTAATCACATACATAAATATTAGGAGGACTGGGGCTGTAGTTGTTAAAATGAAGACAAAGACAGGAGTCTTTGTTGGTACTCAGCAGACAGCCCATGTCGATGGACTCTTTTATTACCTAATTCAGTCAATGACATAAAAATTACCAAGTGAAACAAAAAAGAGACGTTCACAATACATTTTCAGGAGAAGGAGAAATTTCTGGATGTTGTAAACAAAAGTAAGGCAAGTCTAAATAAAGTCATTCTAAAAAGTATATACCCAACTGTGTGCAGTATTGAAGTAAACATATTGACATGTTAGAGGTAACGTTCAGTATCCCATGTTTGTTTCAGTGTGCTGTGGCATATACTTTGTCACCCTTGACTTTTAAAAACATCTGATATCACATTCCTGCGGGGGGGGAAGAGAGAGATGTAATGTGCGCACACACTAATTTTGGAATGTCACAAAATGTACATTATAATAATTTGTTTTTATTTTCTGAACAGAGTGTAAAAGATGAACCACTTAGTATGCCAGCTGCAAATCCTTTAGTAACACCACAAAAATCAGGAAACACTTCGGATAACAACCTCCACAAAGATCTGTTTGGTGTTATCTCTGGCATTGGTAATACTTTTTTTAAAAAATTCTGACTAGTTTTCTCTTCTTTCTTTACTAAAAAAAACTTTAAGTCTTCGTGTCATCACATTTTGAAAACATATACTATGAAAAGGTTTAATCATTCCAGTCAAGTAAGTGAGAGCTCCTTTCTTGGATGAAACACAGATAAACTGCCAGTCATGAAAGTAAGAATGTAAAGGACATCACTTCCGCCAGTTGTCCTATGTGGGGTTTCTGAGTCTGGAGGGCAGGCAAAAATATATGAATATAGATCCATTCTGGTATAGCCATATCTCCGCCAATTCAGTGTCACTTATTTATATTTATAGTAGGGCTGTCAAGCGATTAAAAAAATGAATCATGATTAATCACACTATTAAGCAATAGAATACCAAGTGAAATGTATTCAATATTTTTGGATGTTTTTCTACATTTTCAAATATATTGATTTCAGTTACAACACAGAATACAAAGTGTACAGTGTTCAGTTTATATTTATTTTTTATTACAAATATTTGCACTGTAAAAAAAGTATTTTTCAGTTCATCTAATCAAGTACTGTAGTGCACTCTCTTTATGATGAAAGTTGAACTTACAAATGTAGAATTATGTACAAAAAATAACTGCATTCAAACATAAAACAATGTAACACTTTAGAGCCTATTAGTCTACTCAGTCCTATTTCTTGTTCAGCCAGTCACTCAGACAAACAAGCTTGTTTACATTTGCAGGAAATAATGCTGTCTGCTTGTTGTTCACAATATCACCTGAAAGTGAGAACAGGAATTCGCATGGCACTGTTGCAGCCAGCATCGCAAGATATTTACATGCCCAATGTGCTGAAGATTCATATGTCCCTTCATGCTTCATCCACTATATCAGAGGACATGTCCATGCTGATGACAGGTTCAGCTCAATAACCATCCAAGCACTGTAGACCGATGCATGTTCATTTTCATCATCTGAGTCAGATGCCACCAGCAGTGGTGGTTCGAGTTTTGTAGTTTCTTTATCGGAGTGTTGATCTTTTAAGATGTCTGAAAGCATACTTCACACCTCATCCCTCTCAGATTTTGGAAGGCTCTTCAGATTCTTAAACCTTGGAGTGCTGTAGCTATCTTTAGAAATCTCACAGTAGTACCTTCTTTGCCTTTTGTCAAATCTTCAGCGAAAGTGTTCTTAAAATTAACAGCCTGATGAGTCGTCATCCGTGACTACTATAACATGAAATATATGGCAGAATGTGGGTAAAACAGAGCCGGAGATATACAATTCTCCCCTAAGGGGTTCAATAACAAATTTAATTAAAGCATTATTTTTTTAACGAGTGTCATCAGCATGGAAGCATGTCCTCTGGAATTGTGTCCGAAACATGAAGGGGCATACAAATGTTTAGCATATCTGGCAGGTAAATACCTTGCAATGCCAGGTACAAAAGTCCCATGTGAATGCCTGTTCTCACTTTATGGTGATATAAATAAGAAGTGGGCAGCATTATCTCCCATATATATAAATAAACTTGTTTGTCTTAGCAATTATTAAACAAGAAGTAGGACTGAGTGGACTTGTAGGCTCTAAAGTCTTGCATTGTTTTGTTTTTGAGTGCAGTTGTATAACAAAAAAAATCTACATTTGTAAATTGCACTTTCGCAATAAAGAAATTGCGTGAGGTGAACTGAAAAAACTATTTCTTTTATCATTTTTACAGTGCAAATATTTGCAAGAAAAAATAATATAAAGTGAGCACTATACACTTTGTATTCCGTGTTGTAATTTAAATCAATATATTTGAAAATGTAGAAAAACATCCATAAATATCTAATAACTTTCAATTGGTATTCTATTGTTTAACAGCGCAATTAAAACTGCGATTAATCGCGTGACTTAACTGCGATTAATGGACAGCCCTAATTTATAGAAGTACGTTCAGGCACATCTTTGATTTTGTCCACCTCTTGTTCAGTATGAAGACTCTAAACTTAAATTGCTGCTGTTACTCTTCATAAGAGACTGCCAGATAGCTGTGAAAAGAAAAGGAGGTCTTGTGGCACCTTAGAGAGTAACCAGTTTATTTGAGCATAAGCTTTCGTGGACTACGGCTCACTTCATCGGATTCATTCAGTGGAAAATACAGTGGGGAGATTTATATACACAGAGAACATGAAACAATGGTTGTTACCATACACACTGTAACGACAGTGATCAGGTAAGGTGAGCTATTACCAGCAGAAGAGCGGGGGGGCGGGGGGGTAGTGCATTTTGTAGTGATAATCAAAGTGGACCATTTCCAGCAGTTGACAAGAATGTCTGAGGAACAGCTGGGGGGGGGGGGGGGGAAGGAATAAACATGGGGAAATAGTTTTACTTTGTGTAATGACCCATCCACTCCCAGTCTTTATTCAAGACTAAGTTAATTGTATCCAGTTTGCAAATTAATTCCAATTCAGCAGTCTCTCATTGGAGTCTGTTTTTGAAGATTTTTTTGTTGAAGAATTGCCACTTTTAGGTCTGTAATCGAGTGACCAAAGAGATTGAAGTGTTCTCCGACTGGTTTTTGAATGTTATAATTCTTGATGTCTGATTTGTGTCCATTGATTCTTTTATGTAGAGACTGTCCAGTTTGGCCAGTGTACATGGCAGAGGGGCATTGCTGGCAGAGGGGCATTGCTGGCACATGATGGCATATATCACATTGGTAGATGTGCAGGTGAACGAGCCTCTGATAGGGTGGCTGATGTGATTAGGCCCTATGATGGCTTCCCCTGAATAGATATGTGGACACAGTTGGCAACGGGCTTTGTTGCAAGGATAGGTTCCTGGGTTCGTGGTTCTGTTGTGTGGTGTGTGGTTGCTGGTGAGTATTTGCTTCAGATTTGGGGGCTGTCTGTAAGCAAGGACTGGCCTGTCTCCCAAGATCTGTGAGAGTGATGGGTCATCCTTCAGGATATGTTGTAGATCCTTGATGATGCGTTGGAGAGGTTTTAGTTGGGGGCTGAAGGTGATGGCTAGTGGCGTTCTGTTCTTTTCTTTGTTGGGCCTGTCCTGTAGTAGGTGACTTCTGGGTACTCTTCTGGCTCTGTCAATCTGTTTCTTCACTTCAGCAGGTATTGTAGTTGTAAGAATGCTTAATAGAGATCTTGTAGGTGTTTGTCTCTGTCTGAGGGGTTGGAGCAAATGCAGTTGTATTGTAGAGCTTGGCTGTAGACATGGCTCGTGTGGTGTGGTCTGAATGAAAGCTGGAGGCATGTAGGTAGGCGTAGCGGTCAGTAGATTTCCGGTATAGGGTGATGGTTTTGTGACCATCGCTTATTAGCACCATAGTGTCCAGGAAGTGGATCTCTTGTGTGGAATGGTCCAGGCCGAGGTTGATGGTGGGATGGAAATTGTTGAAATCATGGTGGAATTCCTCAATGGCTTCTTTTCTGTGGGTCCAGATGATGATGATGTCATCAATGTAGCGCAAGTAGAGTAGGGGCATTAGGGGACGAGAGCTGAGGAAGAGTTGTTCTAAGTCAGCCATAAAAATGTTGGCATACTGTGGGGCCATGCGGGTACCCATAGCAGTGCCGCTGATTTGAAGGTATACATTGTCCCCAAATGTGAAATAGTTATGGGTGAGGACAAAGTCACAAAGTTCAGCCACCAGGTTAGCCGTGACATTATCGGGGATACTGTTCCTGACGGCTTGTAGTCCATCTTTGTGTGGAATGTTGATGTAGAGGGCTTCTACATCCATAGTGGCCAGGATGGTGTTTTCAGGAAGATCACCGATGGATTGTAGTTTCCTCAGCAAGTCAGTGGTGTATTGAAGACAGCTGGGAGTGCTGGTAGCGTAGGGCCTGAGGAGGGAGTCTACATAGCCAGACAATCCTGCTGTCAGTGTGCCAATGCCTGAGATGATGGGGCATCCAGGATTTCCAGGTTTATGGATCTTGGGTAGCAGATAGAATACCCCAGGTCGGGGTTCCAGGGGTGTGTCTGTGTGGATTTGTTCTTGTGCTTTTTCAGGGAGTTTCTTGAGCAGATGATGTAGTTTCTTTTGGTAACCCTCAGTGGGATCAGAGGGTAATGGCTTGTAGAAAGTGGTGTTGGAGAGCTGCCTAGCAGCCTCTTGTTCATATTCCAACCTATTCATGATGACGACAGCACCTCCTTTGTCAGCCTTTTAGATTATGATGTCAGAGTTGTTTCTGAGGCTGTGGATGGCATTTTGTTCTGCACAGCTGAGGTTATGGGGCAAGTGATGCTGCTTTTCCACAATTTCAGCCCGTGCACGTCGGCAGAAGCACTCTATGTAGAAGTCCAGTCTGTTGTTTCGACCTTCAGGAGGAGTCCACCCAGAATCCTTCTTTTTGTAGTCTTGGTAGGAATGTCTCTGTGGGTTCGTATGTTGTTCAGAGGTGTGTTGGAAATATTCCTTGAGTCGGAGACGTCGAAAATAGGATTCTAGGTCACCACAGAACTGTATCACGTTCATGGGTGTGGAGGGGCAGAAGGAGCAGCCCCGAGATAGGTCAGATTCGTCTGCTGAGCTAAGAGTATAGTTGGATAGATTAACAATATTGCTGGGTGGGTTAAGAGAACCACTGTTGTGGCCCCTTGTGGCATGTAGTAGTTTAGATAGTTTAGTGTCCTTTTTCTTCTGTAGAGAAGCAAAGTGTGTGTTGTAAATGGCTTGTCTAGTTTTTGTAAAGTCCAGCCACGAGGAAGTTTGTGTGGAAGGCTTGAATAAAGACTGGGAGTGGGTGGGTCATTAAACAAAGTAAAACTATTTCCCTATGTTTATTCCTCCCCCCCGCCCCCGCTGTTCCTCAGACGTTCTTGTCAACTGCTGGAAATGGCCAACCTTGATTATCACTACAAAAGGTCGTCTCCCCCCTTCCCCTGCTCTCCTGCTGGTAATAGCTCACCTTACCTGATCACTGTCGTTACAGTGTGTATGGTAACACCCATTGTTTCACGTTTTCTGTGTATATAAATCTCCCCACTGTATTTTCCACTGAATGCATCCGATGAAGTGAGCCGTAGCTCACGAAAGCTTATGCTCAAATAAATTTGTTAGTCTCTAAGGTGCCACAAGTACTCCTTTTCTTTTTGCAAATACAGACTAGCACAGCTGCTACCCTGAAACCTGCCAGATAGCTGTGGGGAGCGTGAGTTCTGCCTAAATGGACTTGGAATTTTTGGCACCTAAACCATCAGGTTTTGCCCTCCTCTTTTTTTATGCTGCTGAGGAGAAATCAGGAAGCAGCGCTGAGTCTTGTCCCTTCCTGGGGATGGGTGCCAAATCCCCACTTTCAGGAGATAATGATAGAAGACAGTCATTTAGATGAATTACTACTTGTTTGTTTCCACAATTGTTTTCCCATTTTATGTGCCATAGGTATATTTCCTGGCTCCCCACAGCTAGTTTCAGATTATTTTGGGAATCATAGAATCACAGGGTTAAAAGGGATCTCAAGGGTCATCTAGTCTAACCCACTGCCAGGATGCAGGATTTATTGTGTCTAAACCATCCAAGACAGATGGCTATACAGCCTCCTTTGAAGTTTTCAGTGAAAAAGCTCCCACAACCTCCCGAGGGAGTTTGTTCCATTGTCCTGCTGTTCTTACAGTTAGGAATTTTTTCCAGAAATTAAATTTAAATCTGCTATGCTGCAGTTTGAACCCATTGTCTCTTGCCTTGCCCTCTGTGGCAGAAGAGAACAACTTTTATCCATCTTTTTTATGGCAGCCTTTCAAATATCTGAAGACTGCTCTCATATCCCCCCTTAATCTCCTCTTTTCCAAACTTAACATACCCAGTTCCTTCAGTCTTTGCTCATATGGCTTGCATTCCATCCCTTTGATTGTCTTTGTTGTTCGCCTCTGGATCCTTTCCAGTTTCTCTACATCCTTTCTATATGTCGTTGACCACAACTGGACTCAGTATTCCAGCTCAGGCCTAACCAGCTCCAAGTAAAGTGGTACTATCACCTCCTGTGATTTGCATGCTATGCCTCTCTTAATGCAACCTAAAATTGCAGTTGCTTTTCTTGCAACAGCATCACATTGCTGGCTCATGTTGAGGTTGTGATCCATCACAACTCCCAGATCCATCTCAGCAGTGCTGCTGCCAAGCCAGTTTCCCCTCATTCTGTATTTGTTCCTTTGTTTTTTCTTCCCTAAGCGTACCACTTTACATTTGTCTTGAATTTCATGTTGTTGTCTATATCCCAGTTCTCCAATTTATCAAGATCCCTCTGAATTTTAGGTCTGTCCTCCAAAGTATTGGCAATCCCCCTAGTTTTGTGTCATCTGCAGACTTGATCAGTATGCTCTCTACACCTACATCCAGGTCATTAATAAAGAAGTGAAATAACACCAGACCCAGAACAGATCCCTGTGGAACCCCACTTGAGATCTCCCTCCAATCTGACCTCATTCCATTAATAGCTACTCTTTGTTTGTGGTTGTTTAACCAATTATGTATCGACTTAATGGTAGTTCTGCCCACATTTCTCCAGCTTGCTTTTCAGAATGTTATGTGGGACTGTGTCAAAAGCCTTGCTGAAGTCCAGGTTATATTATGCCCACCACAATCCCCCTATCCACCAAATGAGATACCCTATCAAAGAAGGAAATCAAGCTGATTTGGAATTATTTATTCTTGGTAAATCCATGCTGGCTGCTAGTGATTACTCCTTCATCTTCCAGGTATTTGCAAATTTAATGTTTTGTACATTGAGTAGTAGCTTCCCAGGTATCAAAGTCAGGGTCACTGGTCTGTAGTTCCCTGGCTTCTCCTTTTCCCCCTTTTAAAAGATGGGCACTACATTAGGTCTCCAGACCTCTCGGACTTCTCCTGTCATCCATGAGTTTGTAAATATCTCAGTGGCTCTGAGATTTCTTCAGCTAATTCCTTCAGTACTGTTGGATGAGTAGCATCCAACCCCATTGATTTGAATTCATTTAAATTAGTCAGAAGATCTCTCACGTGTTCTTTACGTATCGCGATCTGCATCCCTTCCCCTTTATTGCCTATGGTAACTTCAGTAGTCCTTTGGTCACATATTATTTTTTGTGAGAAGACTGAAGCAAAGTAGGCATTGAGCAGCTCTACCTTCCTATCATCTTCCGTTACCAGCCCACTCTCTCCAATGAGCAGCAGACCCGCACTGTCCTTGATCTTTCTTTTTAGTTTGACACATTTGAAGAACCCCTTCCTGTTGTCTCTAACATCTTTTGCCAGCTATAACTCATTCTTTGCCTTGGCTTTCCTGATTTTGTCCCTACATACTGCTGCTATTCCCATGTATACCTCTGTGATGACATGTCCCTCCTTCGATTTCCTTTTATGTATCCCTTTTGAGTTTTAGGTAGCTAAAAAAAGTTCTTCAACAGCCACTTCAGCCTCTTGTGGCACTTCTTATCTTTCCTCTGCATCAGGATAGCTTGATGTTGAGCCTCTAATATTTACTACTGAGGGAATTCTGCGCCACTGTAATTCATGTCCCCGTAGATTTCTTTGCTTCCCCGCAGAAAAATGACTTTCTGACAGGGAAGCAAAGGGAAGCTGCAAGAGCAGTCATGCACCAGACATGCACCAGTCATGCACCAGCTGGCGGAGAGGTAGACCCCAGCCAGTAGCTCCTACCCTGAGCCAGGATCAACTGCTTGTCCCAGCTGGGCTGGAGGCAGGAGAGGACAGGACTTCCTCTTCGTCTGCAAGGAGTGGCTAGGGCTGTGTCACACCCACCCCCAGAAACCTCCCCCAGCTGCAGGAAGCTCAGCATCCTCCCCTGCTTTCTGTCCCCATTGCTCCTCAGCTGCGGCGGGAAGGGGTCACTATACAGGGAACTGCTTCCCCATCTGCCCAACCCCCATGCATCCAGACTTCCTATACTCAGACATCCCCACCAAACCCCACCCCATTGACCCTCAAGCTCTGCATCTGGAGCCCCCTTGGGGGTCTGGGTGCAGATAATTGGGGGTCAGTAGCATGGGGGTCTTGATGTGGGGGCTCAGGGTGGTGCAGGGGGGTGGGGCTCGTAAGGGTAAGGGTTTGAGTGCATGGAGCTCAGTAGTGGGGTGGTCTGGGTGCAGGGGTGGGGGTCCGGAGGCAGGGCGTCTGTTCTTGATACTTCCCTTAGTAACATCATACCTCAAGATTCCCCACAATCTAGTATAAACTTGGTCTTCCTGAAGTGGCTGTTCTTACAGATATCCTTTATGTGGTTTAACAATACTTTTTCTAATTTAACTCAGGGATTGAAAAATCTCTCTGTTCACTTGGTCCCAGACTATCAAAGTTTGCTGCCCCTGAGAACATTTGTATTCAGCTTGGAAGATATTTATTATAAATTTTAGCTTTATCAACATCTCAGTTTGACAAAAGAAATCTAATACAGATCTGCTCTGATTCCTTCTCCCAGAAGTGTTGATGTTGTGACTTTGTATGCAAGACTGCACCTTTGCCCCCTTCAGGGGTGGTTAAGACCAGTTTATCACCCAGTCAGATACAAACTATGCCTTCCTGTAGTGATACTTCCAAAGGTGCTGGCATCTCTTCATTGGTGGATGGACTCACCTTTGTGTGTCCCAGTGAGTTTTTTCTTTCAGCTTCTCCATCAGACTACTCTCAAGGATGCATCCAAGCAATGATGTAGTTTACACCTAGGCAAATTTCAGGCCCACAGCCTATGGTCCCAGGAGGAATTGCACTTAAACATATTGGAGTTGAGAGCCATTCTTCTACCTTGCAAAGCGTGTCTGTCCATGCTCCAGAACACCACTGTTCAGATCCTAACAGATAGTAAGACAGCAATGAATTATATAAACATTTGACGGTTGCAAGATCTTCGCCTCTATTGGTAATCAATTCTCTTGTGGAATGTTGTAGTCATCATATCAACCTGTTGGCATTTCGTCTACCCAGGCGTACAGGACAATTTAGGACAGATTATCTGAGCAGGAAAGACTCCATCTGCAATGAATGGGAGCTAAAAGACTCCATTTTGAATCCAATGTTTCAGGATTGGGAAGTTCCCTCAATGGACATATTTGCTACATATGATAAGAAATATTCCATACATTGCTCACTAGGAGGAATGAGTCCAAAGTCTTTTGCAGATGCAGATCTGATTCTGTGGGATCATACAGCATGTTTTGCCTTTCTCTTTTCTCCTCATCCTGTTAATTCTCAGAAAAGTTTGTCAGGGTAAGGCTCAGGACAAGCTCCGACTTGGGCCCATCAGTTTTGGTTTCCCAATATAATTCACCTTTCAGTTTGTCCGTCTTTGGTTCCCCATCTTTCCAAATATCCTTTCTTAAAATCAGAGACTGGTGCTGGACTCAGACCCAAAAACTCTGCACTTGACAGCATGGAGGCTAGCTGGCTGACTCTGCTTGAGAAGTACTGCTCACTGACTATTCAAGTCTTCATTCCTGTTAGGAAAGCCTCTACAAGACAGGTGTGTGTGTATATATCTATATGTAAGTGGAGGCATTTTTCAGTATGATCTAGTCAGAGAACTCTTCTGTCTCAACTGTTTTAGACAATCTATTATCCTTGAAACATTGTGGTTTCTCAGTTCTGTTAAAGTGCATTCAGCAGCTGTTTATAGGTTTTTTTATTGCTCGGTTAAGTGGCTATTCAGGGGTTTTTTTGTTTTTGTTTTTTTCTCAACTATTAACTCTACAATTTCCAAGCCCTTAAAGGGGCTGGTTCATTTGTTAACCCTGGTTAAAGATTCCTTTCCTTTCTTGTGCTTGAATATGGTATTAATGTCTTTAATGGAGCCTTCTTTCCAACCTTTAACATGTTCTTTGTAACACTTTTCTATTAAGGCAGAATTTTTAGTGGCTGTCACTTCAGCATGTAGTCTGATGGAGTTGCAGACCAGCTCTACACTACACATCTATGTCAGTATAACTGCATCACTGAGGGGTGTGAAAAATCCATGCCCCCTGAGTGACATCGGTACACTGGGCTAACCCCCCATGTAGACAGCGCTATGTCCACAGGGGAGCATCTCCCGTTGACATAGCTCCTCCCTTTTGGAGAGGTGGATTAACTTAGCTTTCCCATTGGCACAGGAGCATCTTCACTTAAGAGCAACAGCAGCGCAGCTACACCCCTGTAGTGCTGTACATAAAGACAAGCCCACAAGTTTTGATGGCTGGGTCTCCGTATGTGGTTGTCTATAAGGACAGAGTTTTATGCTTAGATCACATCCAAAATTTCTGTGTTTAGGTTTCTTATACTGTGAAAAAGTTTCCCGTTCCCTTTTCAATTAGGGTGCACTCCGCAGGGCTCAAGCAACATCTCTCGGGATGTGTTAGGGGTGCTCCTGTCTTGGAACTCTGTAGAGCACCTACATGGCATTCTACTTATACATTTTACTAACACAGCTTCTCGATCAGATGCTCAGTTTGGCAGGGCTGTCTTGCAGTCATCATTTAGATAGGACTCTTGTCATCCGCTCGTAGATAGTCTGTGTGGAGAAATGCTCAAAGAAGAAAGAGATGACTTACCTCACAGTAGCTGCAGTTCTTTAAGATGCCTTTGTCCACATGGACTGCACTATGGCTCTTCTTCCCCACTGGCATAGAGTCCTCCTTCTGGATTTCAGTATTGGTGAAGGAACTGAGTGGCATTTGGGGTACTCCATCCTTTATGCCCATGGGCTGCGGGGCAGGAGGGTATGCAGGCCAAATGTGCAGCCTCTAACAGATGCTGCTGGCTAAATGATTCCAGGCTCAGACACATGGGTATGCACACCTCTAGAGCTTGATTACACTACGCAGCTTTTAGCGACAAGGCTCTTTTTTAAATGCATTGCAATTAAGATTTTATCAACTTTACTGAAAGAAGACAGACTTAACTTTTTAAAAATTTGCACTGAACTTTGAAAATAGTCCTCCATTAGTAATCTCTATAGTATTTTCTCTCTCATACATGTGTCTTTCATGTTTTTATTTAGCTTCCCCATATACCTCATCGACTCCAAATGTTAATTGTGTAAGACATGCTGACTCAAGAGGGTCTCTTATAAGTACAGATTCAGGAAACAGCTTCCCAGAAAGACATAGTGACAAGAACAATTCTCTTGACAAGGTAAAAAATAATTAAGTCTTCACGTTAACAAATGTAATTCAATGTCATTAGGAAACCGTCTACTACATAGTAAGAAATCAGTCCAGCTCCCATTGGAGTCAATAGAAGTTTTCTTGCACAAACTCCCTTAGGAGTTGAATTGCATTCTGAATGTCAGCACTGATAAAAACATGAAATAACATCATTTGACAGTGTTACGATACATGAAATTGTTAATTGCAAAATAAAAAGTAGTTACCATGTGGACTAGCTATTTTGCACTGCATACATCAAAATAATTTATAGAATATGTGAACAGATGTTTTTATTAAAAGAAACATTTTTAGAAAATAGTTATTACTGTTTTCTGTGCTGGAAAAGGGCACTCTGATCTACTAAAAGAAACATCTTAAGTTTTGCATTCAATAAAGCAGAACAGAAAATTTAGGGTGGGATTTTCAAAAGCACGTAAGCGACATAGGAGTAAAAGTCCCACTGATTTTCAGTAGGAATGATCCCAAATCACCTAGAGTGGGATTTTCAAAAGTGAGTAAGGGCTAATCTTCATACCATTTGTGCACCATTTAACTAAATCTGTTTAGAACAGATATAATTAAATTGTTAAGACTCCCACCTATGCCAAGTGGAGGACACTGCTAGATTGATCTGAGTGTTTTAAATCATTTTACTTTAAGCCAATTACAAACCAAAAAGCTGCCGTAACTGTGAGGTATTCATTTGTGTCTGATTTTAGCTGATGTTAACACTTAATTTTTTTAGACCTTGTTGTGCGTTTCACAACATATGTTAACTTTTTTCCACTTGACCCTAACCCACCTTTGTGTGGCAGAGGGAGAAACTTCGCAGGAGGCATTCTGCTCATGCTATGCACTTTAGTGAAGATGAAGAAGAAAATTGCCACTTAGCAAAGAACAGCCGTGTTACAGTGGACTTTTCACTTCTGACAATTCCAGCTTTACCAGAGAAAATGTTGCATTTTGCGCTCTCTCTTCAGTTACAAGAAGTATTTTGGTTTTTGTACTTGATATAGTTAAGACTCTGGGTGAAGAGTGTGGTCAGTAGAGTTTTGCCACAGCTTTGTAGCATTTTATACCTGCTGTAAATATGATGGATCAAATACCAAAACAACTAAAAACTTTCATTACAATGGCACGTAGGTCCTAATCTTGCAAATGCATATGCATGTGCTTCAGTTTAAACACACAAGTAAACCCACTGAAGTCAATGGAGCTACTCACATGCTTAAATTTAAGCATGGGTATAAGTGTTGGCAGGATGGGGGCCTTAGCCTATGATGTGCCTATTTTAAGTAGACTAAACATTATTTTGTTTTCCTTTTTTCCAAGATATATGACTGAGGGGAAAATATATATTTGGACTAAGTAAGAAAATTCCTTAACTGAAAACATGTTCTGTAGGTGTATTCTGCTGCTAAATGGCAAAACTGTCACCCAACATTTAGTTAATGTTTGTTAATGTCTTAATTTGCAGTGTTCTGCTAATTAGTTGGTCTTTGGACTGGAATTTTCAAAGGAATTTAGGGGAGTTAAGTGGCAAACATTGAATTTCAATGGGATTTGGGTACCTGACTCTTAAACTCCTTTGAAAATCCCCGCCTAGTCTACCAGTTCAGGTTATTTAGGTGTTTTGCTTGATGTGGCTGCTGTTAATGTTTCCCCAGAATAATATTTAGTCCTATCAATTATCCACTGATTTTCTAACTTTCTTTTCAGTAGATCACTTGGCATCTTTGAATTTTTCACCACTTGTATAAGGATTTCATTAATAAAAAGCCAGAGCAATTTTTTATTCTCCATTGAAAATTGCCTATAAAGATCCTGCTTGCAGGAGGTGTATGTTCCTGCAGCATTGAATCTGAGCTTGCTAGAAAACCAGTGACTGCTAATTTTATATGCATGCTTCCTGGATTCAGATTACGGTTACATGGAGCCATGGCCTCAGCTTCATCCCAGTTCCTTTTCTACTGCTTCAGCAGTGATGTCAGAATCTTTGTTTTCCCCATAGTTAGCATTATACAGTATCTAGTTCCACATTCAGTTCCACTTTAGTTATTTTAATTTATTCCATGCCTGTTGGATATTTAATTTGGTCTCAGATACATATCCAGCTCAGTAATTTTGCTTTCCACAGCTCTATTTTGGATTCTCTGATGGCAGATTCCCAAGAGTTTAGGGTACACATGACTTACATGCTGAAACAGTGTCTGTCGTGGGTCAGCATTTCTGCTGCCTGTGTTGAGGAGCACTCATCAAAGGTGCTCCTTCTAAGAGACCTTTATACAAAGTCTTCAGAGAGCAACTGAGCTTTCTGAAGGCTCTCTTCATGGGACAAGTGCTCTGACTAACTGAGGCTGCTCCCGTGTCAGCTCTTATCCAGCTAATTACTCCAGTCTGAGATCCCCTTCTTTTCATAGGAGTTAACAAGGCAATTCAATATTAAGTTTTTAACTGTTTAAGAAAATGTTTCACTCAAATGTACTCCTATTTATTCTCAGAACCAGCACTGTGGCACTTTCGGAAGTTCTGTAGTTCGAAGTGACAAATTCGACCAAACAGAAATCAAAAGTCTGCTCATGTGTTTCCTTCATATTTTAAAAAGCATGTCTGATGGTAGGTAAACAGTGATTCTGTTTAATTTTGTAAGTTTACGAGATGGAGGGTTTGATTTATAGATCTACAGTCTTTCAAACTATTTTCAATAATGGCTGTGATATCTTGTTAAGCCTTTCATGTGTGAGTTGATGGTTTTACATTTCTTCTTGTTGTACTTGAATGATAAAATTAAGTCCCACTTGAAAACTTGTCCCACTTGAAAACTTGTAGTTCGCAAGTATTAATTATTCCCTTCAATAGTATATGGTTAGTTGAAGGTCTCAATAAACAAATATTTGTCACTGCATACGTCAATGTATGACTTTTTATTGGGTATTGGAGAGGAAGAATGGTCCAGTTTTTGGAGCTCTAAAATGGGACTTGTGAGACCTGAGTTCAGTTCCCTACTGTGCCATAGATTTCCTGTGTGACCTTGGGCAAGTCACTTAGTTTCTTTATGCCTCGGTTGCTATCTGTAAAATGGGAATAATCGTACTTCCCTACTACACAGGCATATTCTGAGGGTAAATCCATTAAAGTTTGAGGCAATCAGATATTTCCGTGATGTGGCTATCTCAGTAGAGCTGAGTGAATAGTTGATTTTTCAGGACAGTGGCCAAACTGAAAAATCTGAAGGAAAAAAAATTTGTTTCGGGTCAAATATTTTTGTTTTTCTCTTCAGGTATTTTTTACCCATTTGTTTGTTTGTTTTAAATAAATCTAGTTAAATTTTAAAACAAAATGGAGCTTTCTTTTGGAGGGGGGAGGTTACATTTCAGTTGGAACTATTTGCCCTGAATTTGCAAATAGTTTAGGTGAACCCAAAACTGCATTTTTTGGCTAATAAAGTATTTGTCCAAACAATTTTGTTGAGCTCTCCGTGAAAGTATTTTGGAACAATAGAAACTTTAAATATATTTATAACGTAAAATATTAATGAGCTGGCCAGTACAGTTATCAGAAATCAGAGTCACCATGTAACTTTCAAAGATTATGTAAAACTAACGTTAATTCAGAGTTTTAAAATAGTGACTCAACATTAAGAAATGCATAACAGGTGGCTGAAGTATAGTTTATAATATAAATGGGCGCTGTCTTTAAAATCTGAGAGACATAAAACAAGGGTGCAGAACATTTTTCTGCCTGCAACTCCCAAACTTCCCACATGGTTTCCTCTATGACCATACGTCTCAGATTTCTTTCGTTTGATTAAGTCAAAAGGACTGAGAACTGTAGTATGCAAATTTAATTTTTATCAGTTCTCTCTGCCAAATATAGCAAAGGTAGGTACTTACTTTCAGCACATACTTGGATATTAATTTCACATTTGATTTATGTAATGGTAAAAATGTGTACACTGTGATTTGAAAGTTTCATACATTGTATAGTCTCACTTATCGCAATGTCAGGGATGAGACTAGAAATGTTAATGATATGTTTAATATTTATTACATGCTTTACATGCAATACCATATAATTATTTGAATATAATTTTACATGCAGTAATTGCAAAAAATAAAACAAAACAAAAATATTCTTTTAGTGATTTCCTCTGGCCTTAAACTCTGACTTATATATTTTGAAATATAAATATATATTTAAGTAAACTACATAGTGTAAAACACTTTGTAGGAAACCTGCAAATGCCTGTTTTTTTCAATTATTCAGAGGTCTTCTATTTTTCTTAGAATTGCACAATAAACTATTGTCTGCATACTTTATTTTACACATATATAATAACTACTCCTGTACAAATTAATTCAATAGTATGCTATATATTCAATAAACATTTAATGCAGCAATATTCATTCAAAAGAATATCTTTGAAATCACAAGGTGGGGTTCAAAGGAAATTTTAAATTCTGTAGAAAATTGTGACAATTGTCTGCTCCCAGAAAACCCTTTTCTGGCCTTCATGAATTATCATAACCTCAAAGTTGAGAGCCAATGGCGCAAAACATTCTTATTAGTATTGTTGTTAACTACTTTATTTTTTAAATCCTTCATTTTCTAGATGCTTTGTTTACATATTGGAACAAGGCTTCAACATCTGAACTTATGGATTTTTTCACAATCACAGAGTGAGTTTGCTTAGGTTTCAATAAAAATTGTATATTTGAATTTGCTGGTTGAACTGTGTGTAGATTTAGATGTTTCATATTAATTCAAAGAATTACACCATCAATCAAAATTTAGAATCCCCATACTTAATTTTACATGCAACGTTACAGAATATTGCTAGTTCCACACTAATTTCGGGGCGTTAAGGCAGAAGCTTACCACCTTTGGCACTTGGTGAAGTCCTTAAATAGGCTGGGGCACTTAAAATGCTGCTAATACTCCCTTTGGAGTCACCACCTCTTCTGTGTCCCAGTTGGAGCCAGAACCGTTAAAAGTAAAGATGCAGTTACAAATCAGAAAATATGCCTGTTACTGGCTTTTTTTCTGAGTGCAGTGGTGTTGTAGCCATGTCGGTCCCAGGAGAGTAGAGAAAGAAGGTGGATGAGGTAACCTTTTTTTATTGGACCAACTTCTGTTGGTGAGAGAGACAAGCTTTCAAGCTACACAGAGCTCTTCCTCCGGTCTGGGAAAGGTACTTAGAGGTACTTTATTTCTGAATGAAGATAGGTTGGCTTCCCAATTTTGCCCTGTTCTCTTCCACATCACAAGAAGGGAAAGAGAAGAAATCAGATGGCCTCTCCTGAACAGGAAAACAAGTGTCCATCTTTATTTCCACTTGCTTCCAAGAGCTGCTCTGAATGCTGTGGTGGGGAGAAGACCAGGTGGAGAGCAGCAGCTTTGAGGGGAGCAGTGCAATAGCCTTTCTAAAAGGCTTTCCTGCCGTGCTCCAATCCGGATTGTTCTTCGTCACTCCCACAGCCTGAACAGGGCCATTGACACAGTGATAACCAGACATTTTAATGTTATAAATGCACGGATCAAAATGTGTGTTACAAAATGTGCTCTGTGCATGAATTTTCATCTTCAATTAAATATATACTTCTTCAAGTGCTGGTGCCTATGTGTATTCTGTTGTGGATACGCATGCACTTCGTGTGCCCAGAGTGAGAGAATTCTGGCAAGCAGTGTCCATAGGTCTGCTCCTGTTCTCCTCATGTTTCAAACTGAGAGTGTAAGGTGTGGGGTGAACCAATCACCTCTCCAGTTCATTCTTCTTATCGCATGGCTTGAATCGGCACCTCCAGTGCAGCTGCTTCTCTTAGCCTTCAACCTGCAAATATTTAAAAGGTTTTTGTTTTAGAATAGATTTGCAAATAGGTTTTAATAGTTTACAGTGAAGTATGTTAGATTCCTCATCCCAAAGCTCCCTCACCATCCCATACCCCAATACAGGTATGGGACTGTGCCCAGAGCACTGAGCTTTGAAAACAGTCTCTCCTGTCTACACTCCTTCTCAATGAGTGACAACCACCAATTCTGCCTAGACTGCTTCCAGGAAGTACACATCTCTGCCAGGTGCTGTATTTGTTGCTTCTCCCTAGCCTCACCTGTCAGGCATGGAAATTCTGGCTTAAAAAGCACATCATGGAGAAGGCTATTGAAGGCCCAGTCAGACCCAACCCAAGGGACCCCTGCCCATATAGCATCATGAATCAGTGAGGAGCACCCCTCCGACTACAAGGTGTGACTTAGGAGGGAGGGAATCCACATTCACACACCCTCCGTCAGGATCTCTTTGGAAAGGCAGGGAACTCTCCCACACATAAGAGCTGATCCCCATTTAAGTCTACATCGAAGAGGACAGATCTGACCCTGTCCAGGTTGACTAAGTCTTTGTTCCCAGCCCCCATGGACTCAGAACATTCTAAGCCTAAGAGCCATGACTAAAAGGATCTTTAGAGACGGTCTCTGTTGATACCAGCCCCACACTGGAGCCACCAGCGCTAGCAATATTACCTAAGCCAAAAAACAGAAGCCTGAAAAAGAGTACCCGTTGGGATCCTCAACCACAGACAGTACCACCAGTACACCATATGTCATCAGGACAGAGCCTCCCTGCATTGGCTCCAATGGTATGGGCAGACAGTATCCCACATACTCCAGGAAGAGCAAAGGACATTTTTGTTCTCTCTTCTTCAGTCTTCTCTGCTATCAGGACCTTCCTTCACCAGAGAGATCATGACTCCACAAATGGATATGGGCTGTGGGAGAAGTCTTTCATCATTGGGAGAATCAGAATCACCAGAGGAACTGTCATCACCTCCTCCAAGGGCACCAGTCCAGACAACAGCTCGAGAGGCTCCTGGAACCAACCTCCACTAAGATACCTTCCTCAGGACCAGTAGTACACCATGCGTTGGGGACTTCCACAACCCTCCTTTGATTCCCCTTACTTACTATGCTGGGACCTATATGCACACTACACAGGTTCAGTGTGATTCAGTAGAGAATCTTTCCATGCCTCCCTCCAAGGGAGCTATCAGAACTTCCTTCTGACCACGCAGAAAAGGAAGATTACTAAAAGACTGATGAGTCCTTGCACTTTTAAAAGGACTCCAGGGTAACCCTCCATTCCTTGGGACTATATGTACCTGCCCCAAAGGGGAAATACCACAAACATCCCTGCAAACCAAGTCTATGATTCACCAGTTCTATCGTCAAAGTCATATGAACCACCTCGTAAGATACAGAGGGTACAAAAATCATGATACCCTGCACCTCCAGCATCAGCATCATCTCAACTTCACCCACTGGCTAAAAGATAATTTTGATGGGACTGCTCAGGATTTGTGAATCACTGGTGATGCCTCCCCAACCAACCCCCACATATATTTTGGTGGCCTCCTATTACTCTTACTCCACAACTGGAGTGTAGTAACGTGGTGTTCTCAATATGTGGTTCGCAGACCCCTGGTGGACTGTGGACTATGTCAAAGGGGTGTGCGAAAGACATAAACTGAAAACTGACTAAATAGAATTCAACTATAAATACAGACAATAGATTTCCATAGGGGTCCACACCTCCATTCGAGATTTCCAAAAAGGTCTGCAGATGAGAAAAGGTTGAGAACCACTGTAGTAATGGACACATGATTGTTGGATATCATCATTCCAGCTACATAAAAGAGTTTATCTCCCTATCCCCTCCAAAAACCCCTTCCCACTTCTTTTTCATAGATCATTCTCATGAGGATCCTTCATCAGGAGGTAGGATTCCCTCCTCCAACAGGTAGTGAAAGAGTGGCCAACTCTTCAACATGAAGGAAAGGGGTTCTATTTGACATATTTCCTGGTACCAAAAAAAGGGAGGGTGGTAATTCATTCTCGATCTCCATCAACTCAGTGTCTTTATTTGCAAACATATTTCCAGATGATTACATTGACATCAATAATACAATCCCTGGAAAAGGACACATGGTTCACAGCTCTAAATATGAGAGATGCTTACTTTCACATGGACATTCATCCTGCCCTCAAAGATTCCGCAAGTTTGCGGTGGGCGCTGACCACTTTCAATAAAGGGTTCTCCAACTCATCCTAGCAACCCCATGTAGGGTCCACCAAAGTGGTTCTAGTAGCAGCATGCAGAGCAGTTTCACCATCTTCCCTTATCTAGATGATTGGTTTCTTATTGCCAAGAAGCTTCACATCAACCTCATTGATGCTTCAGCTCCTATCATCCCTAGGAGTCTGTGTGAACTTAGAAAAGTCAATCCTGACCCCAACACAGAATATAGAATTCAGAGGAGTGACCCTAGATTCAGTCAGGGCAAGGGTTTATCTCCCAGCCCTCAGCAACCTGATAGACCAGGTTATGTGCAACCCTTGAATGTCAGTGTGGATTTGCCTCTCTCTCTTGGGACACATGATTTCATGTGCTTATGTGGGCTTGGCTTTGAATGGTATATACACCAAGCAAACAGTATGAATAACATAACAATTCCCACCAGGGTGAGATCCTCACGAACATGGTGGAAAGATCCCGAACGAGTATGTGTTCGTGTTTCCTTTCTCTCCCGCGCACCCAACAAGACCATCATTATGGATGTCTTCCTAATAATCTGGGGAGCCCACCTGAACAGTCACATGACCCAGGGCACTTGGACATCACAAGAAGCCAGAATACACATCAATCTTCTGAAATCTTCAGGCAGAATGAGAAGCTTGCAAAGCCTTTCTACCATTCATCCAGTTTCACCATGTATTCATGTCAGACATCTTCCTTTTAGCTCTGTACTTTCCAGGAATCCAGAACTCATTGGCAGACAGCCTTTGCAGGCATTTCGATCATAAGTGGGAATTATACGATTCAGTAGTGCACAACAATTTTTACTTGGTGGGGAATCCCCACTTGGGACCTGTTCGTCTCCCAGACAAACAGGAAATGCAACATTTGCTGCTTTGGGGAGCTCAAGGAAAGCATTCCAGAGGCGATGCTCTCCTACTAGCTTGGTCAGATCACCTGAGCTATGCCTTCGCTCTTATCCCACTACTACTTCAGGTACTACGGAGAATTTGACGAGTCATGAGTCATCCTTTTTGCCCCCAAATGAGGTAGGCAATTCTGGTTTCCGAGTCCTCTACGAATGTCATCCCATCCACCTATCAACATCCAGTCCTTTCCGAATCTCTTGACCTAGGAGAGTGTTGGGCAGCCCATTCCCAAGGCACTTAATCTCATGGCATGATAGTTGGATGAGCATCAGGCCTACTGTGCTCTTGCTCTTAAAAGCCGAAAGGATTTCACCATGAAATGCTACCCAGCCAAGTAGAAACATTTCTCTATCTGGGCCCAGAAATGGCTTATATCTTCAGAAACAATGAGTATCCCCACTATTTTAGACTATCTTCTTGGTCTCAAGATGGCAGATATCTCCCTTAATACGCTGCAGGTCCACTTGGTAACAATCAACATGTCACCATCATCAGATGGCTACTCGATTTTTATTTCTGCCAGTAAGGAATCCAGGCCCACACTGGGACCTTAACTTAATACTTTTGATCCTCACCTAGCCTCCCTTTCAATCACTAGCTGTGTGCTCATGTCTCATCTGTCTATATAAGTCGTATTCCTTATTCCTGTCACCTTGGCCAGAAGGGTAGATTAGCTTGAGGCCCTAATGGTTGATTCACCATACACAGTATTCCATAAGGACAAAGTCTTGCTACAACTACACCCAAAATTCATTCTTAAGATATTTTAGACTTTCACATAAACCAGTCAGTTCACTCACCTGTGTTCTTTCGGAAGCCCCATACCTCTAGCAAGGAGGGGAAAATTCATTCCCTCAATGTGCAACAAGAATTGCCATTTAACCTGCAGAGAAAGAAACCAATCAGAAAGTCACCTAGACTATACACTGAGGTCAAGCTATATCCTCTGAGTATCTCTGTTGGTTCTCTGGCTGTATCCTACTCTGTTATCAGGTGGCTCAGCTTTCTGCATCACACGGAATAAGGGTTGACTATACAAGGGTGCAAGCAGCCTCAGTGTCATCACTTCAACAGGTTCCCCCACTTGACATTTGCTGAGCAGCCATGTCGAGTTTTAGCCACGCATTCACGAAACATTATGCTCTGGTCCAAGACTCCTCAACTGACACATTCTTTGGGGCAGCAATACATTCTGCATCCTCCTCACACCCTCCTTCTCTATGAGTAATGCTTATCAGTAACCCACAATGGAATGTACATCGGGACCAGTACTCGAATAAAAAAGGGAAGTTACATACCTCATTGTAACTGGAGTTCTTAGAGATATGTTGTCCCTATCTGCATTCTACTACCTGCTCTCCTTCCCCTCTGCTATGGATTGTTTGCTGTACAAAAGGAGCTGGAGGTAGCTGGTCCATGCCACCCCTTATAATTTCAGTTTGAAGCACTAAGAGAGCAGGTGCGCAAGTGTGGACCAACGACTACTGCATGCAAGAATTTTACAATTCTGGACCCATACAGTGCATGCGTACCCACAGTGGAATACAGATAGGGACTACACATCTTGAAGAACTCTAGTTACAACAAGGTGAGTAACTTCCCTATCTTTGGCATAATGTTAATACTAGGAGTCGAGCAACCCTCCCTTCCTTCCACAAAGAGTGATCTCAAATTTTAGGAAATACCCACAGACACAAGCCTGATCAAATAGGTGAGCTTGGCAATCAGGTTCTGAAGGTTAACAGATGTTGGCTGTTAGACCAGCAGAGAAACTGTGTTCTGCAGTTGAAGGCCTTTCACTGAAGTGCTGTACCAGCAGCCACTTCATGTAAAGCTAAGGATTAAGTGCTTATGCTCACAAACCAGGAAGAATTAGTAGGGGAAGCTAAAGTGAATGGGAACCTGGGAGGCAGTGACCATGAGATGGTTGAGTTCAGGATCCTGACACAGGGAAGAAAGGAGAGCAGCAGAATACAGACCCTGGACTTCAGAAAAGCAGACTTTTGACTCCCTCAGGGAACTGATGGGCAGGATCCCCTGGGAGAATAACATGAGGGGGAAAGGAGTCCAGGAGAGCTGGCTGTATTTTAAAGAATCTTTATTGAGGTTACAGGGACAAACCATCCCGATGTGTAGAAAGAATAATAAGTATGGCAGGTGACCAGCTTGGCTTAACTGTGAAATCCTTGCTGATCTTGAACACAAAAAAGAAGCTTACAAGAAGTGGAAGATTGGACAAATGACCAGGGAAGAGTATAAAAAATATTGCTCGAGGATGCAGGAGTGAAATCAGGAAGGCCAAATCACACCTGGAGTTGCAGCTAGCAAGAGATGTTAAGAATAACAAGAAGGTTTCTTCAGGTATGTTAGCAACAAGAAGAAAATCAAGGAAAGTGTGGGCCCCTTACTGAATGATGGAGGCAACCTAGTGACAGAGGATGTGGAAAAAGCTAACGTACTCAATGCTTTTTTTGCCTCTGTCTTCACGAACAAGGTCAGCTCCCAGACTACTGCACTGAGCAGCACAGCATGCGGAGGAGGTGACCAGCCCTCTGTGGAGAAAGAAGTGGTTCGGGACTATTTAGAAAAGCTGGACGAGCACAAGTCCATGGGACTGGATGTGCTGCATCCGAGAGTGCTAAAGGAGTTGGCGGATGTGATTGCAGAGCCATTGGCCATTATCTTTGGCGATCGGGGGAAGTCCCGGACGACTGGAAAAAGGCTAATGTAGTGCCCATCTTTAAAAAAGGGGAGGAGGAGGATCCTGGGAACTACAGGCCAGTCAGCCTCACCTCAGTCCCTGGAAAATCATGGAGCAGGTCCTCAAGGAATCAATTCTGAAGCACTTAATGGAGAGGAAAGTGATCAGGAACAGTCAGCATGGATTCACCAAGGGCAAGTCATGCCTGACTAATCTAATTGCCTTCTACGACGAGATAACTGGCTCTGTGGATGAGGGGAAAGCAGTGGACGTGTTGTTCCTTGACTTTAGCAAAGCTTTTGACACGGTCTCCCACAGTATTCTTGCCAGCAAGTTAAAGAAGTATGGGCTGGATGAATGGACTAAAAGGTGGATAGAAAGTTGGCTAAATTGTCGGGCTCAGTGGGTAGTGATCAATGGCTCCATATCTAGTTGGCAGCCGGTATCAAGTGGAGTGCCCCAAGGGTCAGTCCTGGGGCCGGTTTTGTTCAGTATCTTCATAAATGATCTGGAGGATGGTGTGGATTGCACCCTCAGCAAGTTTGCAGATGACACTAAACTGGGAGGAGAGGTAGATACGCTGGAGGGTAGGGAGAGGATACAGAGGGCCCTAGACAAATTGGAGGATTGGGCCAAAAGAAATCTGATGAGGTTCAACAAGGACAAGTGCAGAATCCTGCACTTAGGACGGAAGAACCCCATGCACCGCTACAGACTAGGGACCGAATGGTTCAGCAGCAGTTCTGCAGAAAAGGACCTAGGGGTTACAGTGGACGAGAAGCTGGATATGAGTCAACAGTGTGCCCTTGTTGCCAAGAAGGCTAAAGGCATTTTGGGCTGTATAAGTAGGAGCATTGCCAGCAGATTGAGGGACGTGATCGTTCCCCTCTATTTGACATTGGTGAGGCCTCATCTGGAGTACTGTGTCCAGTTTTGGGCCCCACACTACAAGAAGGATGTGGAAAAATTGGAAAACGTCCAGCGGAGTGCAACAAAAATGCTTAGGGGACTGGAACACATGACTTATGAGGAGAGGCTGAGGGAACTGGTATTGTTTAGTCTGCGGACGAGAAGAATGAGGGGGGATTTGATAGCTGCTTTCAGCTACCTGAAAGGGGGTTCCAAAGAGGATGGATCTAGACTGTTCTCAGTGGTAGCTGGTAACAGAACAGGGAGTAATGGTCTCAAGTTGCAGTGGGGGAGGTTTAGGTTGGATATTAGGAAAAACTTTTTCACTAGGAGGGTGGTGAAACACTGGAATGCGTTACCTAGGGAGGTGGTGGAATCTCCTTCCTTAGAAGTTTTTAAGGTCAGGCTTGACAAAGGCCTGTCTGGGCTGATTTAGTTGGGGATTGGTCCTGCTTTGAGCAGGGGGTTGGACTAGATGACCTCCTGAGGTCACTTCCAACCCTGATATTTAACGATATTCTATGATTCTGATCTCAGTTGCCACATTATCAAAAGAGGTTCCATTCTCCATCCCAACTATAGTATAAAGGAAGCAATTAGGAGAAGGAACAAAGTTCTCGAGCCATGTTTCAGGGTATTAATATGCTTAACGTTGGGGATGGTTTCATACTCCCCTTGAACTGGTGGGGGAACATGGCACACGCTGGGCCCACCTCCCCCATTGCTAATTGCACCTACCTGATGATGATGTTTATCCTGTTTATTACGGTAGTGCCTAAGGACCCTACACCAAGAATGAGACTCCATTATACTAGTCCATTTACAAATATAGAGTCATAGATAGTTCCTGCCCCAAAATTGTACATCCAAACAGACAAGACAGGCACAGAGCTGTGAAAAAGGCTATGACTCACAAGCAGAGTGAACAATGTGATGATGGCAAATGTCATAGTCCAGGATTTATTTTTTTGAGAGAAAGAGTTAGGAGGGGATGAATTAAATGGTAAGAAAAGTGAAGGGAAAGAGGACATGAAAGCTTCAAGTTGTGAGGAGGACAAGAAAGAAAAAAGTAAGAGCAGATATGGAATAAAGCTGAGGTGAAGAGACTGTGAGAGAAAGGATTAGGGCAAACAGCCAATCAGCACAGGACAGAGAAAGCCCAGTCTGAACTTTAGAAACTTCTGTAAATCATAGAATATTAGGGTTGGATGAGACTTCAGAGGTCATCTAGTCCAACCCCCTGCTCAAAGCAGGACCAACACCAACTAAATCACCCCAGCCAGGGCTTTGTCAAGCTGGGCCTTAAAAACCTCTAAGGATGGAGAGTCCACCACCTCCTTAGGTAGCCCATTCCAGTGATTCACCACCCTCCTAGTGAAACAGTGTTTCTAACCTAGACCTCTCCCACAGCAACTTGAGACCATTGCTTCTTGTTCTGTCATCTGCCACCACTGAGAACAGCCGAGCTCCATCCTCTTTGGAACCCCCTTCAGGATGTCCTAAGGTCCCTGTTTTGGCTCCTATCAGCGAGAGTTTCTAGCTGGTTCTGCCCTGCAATTTCCCGCCAAGGCCATATGGGTGAAAGAGTGGCACCACCTGGGTCCTAGTTTCCACAGACTCGGGGGGAGGTCTCCCCTGCATGCTTCTGGGTCCAATGGCTACTGCGCGGAGTGGTGACTCCAGTTGGGCCCCGTTTTACCATCTCTCACCCAACGTAGCGATTCCTGGTTTGGCTGCTTCTGTAACTGTTCCTACTAACTGGAGTCTGGCTGATTCCTTGCAGTTTTTCCCACATTGCTGGTAGCATCTTTCTGATGTCTTTTGCCCTTACTAGTAAACCTGCAAACCAGCTTTCAGTGCAGATTTGCACTTTTCTGAAGAGCAAATTAAAATAGTCTTGAGAGAGACAGAGACTATAGCTTTGAAAGTGAACCATTTTCTTGAGGTTTGAAAAAGGTTTTATTTAAATTCTCCTTTGCACAATTTTTTCTCATGTATCTGTATATTCTTGTTTCAATCCAAAGCACGAGCATCCCCAAATATAGGCTGTTCTCACAGTATTTCTTGCTTGACCTAAAACAAAGAAGTATTTAAAATCTTCAAGAAAGCCTATGTACATATAATAAACATCTTAATACCAAGATGGTCATTTGAACAAAAAATCCAAGCCGTTTAAGATATGTAGATATCACTAGCTATAATCAAACCTGAAAAGCAGCTTCCCTTTTCAAGACCCACCGTTGCCACAGCATCTTTAAAAAATTAGGCAATTAATGATGGCTAAGTGGTGGAGCAGATAGGGATTGTTGAGGTTTATTTTAGCTTTTAGTAACAATTTAAAAATAAAATTATATATAAAATTGTATATATTTAGTTATCACTTTTCCTGTGTCCTTAGAAAGTAATTTTTCTCAGGGCTTGTCTACACTACCACTTAAGTCGATGTAACTCGTGTCACTCGGGTGTGAAAAAGCCACCCCCGAGCGACACAAATTACATCAATTTAAAGCAATGTCCTGCTCTCCCATTGCCTTAGCTTCCACCGCTTGTTGACATAGCTTTCGCCCCTCATCTTCACCAGACACGACATAGCTTCACCATAGCTGACATAGCTTTCACTTCTCATCTTCACCAGATGCGCTACAGCAGCGCAGCTGCGCCTATGTAGTGTGGTAGTGTAGACTAGCCCTTAGACCAGGGTGGGCAAACTTTTTGGCCCGAGGGCCACATCTGGGTATGGCAATTGTATGGTGGGCCATGAATGCTCACGAAATTGGGGGTTGGGGTGCGGGAGGGGGTAAGAGCTTCAGGGTGGGGCCAGAAATGAGGAGTTCAGGATGCAGGAGGTGCCTCTGGACTGGAGCAGGAGGTTAGGGTGCGGTGGGTGGGGTGAGGGCTCTGGCTGGGGGTACAGGTTCTGGGATGGGGGGTTGAGGGTGCAGGAGGGTGCTTTGGGCTGGGACCAAGGGGTTCAGAGGGTGGGAGGGGGATCAGGGCTGGGGCAGGGGGTTGGGGTGCCGGAGGGGATGAGGGGTGCAGGCTCCAGGCAGCACTTAAAACAGCTCCCGGAAGCAGCGGCATGTCCCCCCTCTGGCTCTTATACGGAGGTGCAGCCAGCCCGCTCAGTGCTGCCCCTGCAGCTCCTATGGTTCCCATTGGCCATGGTTCCCAGCCAATGGGAGCTGAAGGGGTGGCACTTGGGGTGGGGGCAGTGTGCAGAGCCCCCTGGCTGCCCCTAACCATAGGAGCTAGAGGGAGGACATGCCGCTGCTTCTGTGAGCCGCATGGACCCACAGCATGTGCAGAGTGGGGCAAGCCCCAAGCTGGAGCGCCAGAGCCGGGAAAGCCCAGGATCCCGCTCCCCTGTGGGAACTCGAGGGACAGATTAAAACGTCTGAAGGGCTGGATGTGGCCCCCGGGCGGTAGTTTGCCCACCCCTGTCTTAGACTGTAAGCTCACTGGGGAAGGGACTGTAATTTTGCCTCTTGTGTATACACATCACCTCATACAATGGGGCCCTGCTTATGATAGGTACAGCTAGACACTACTACCATATAAATATTAAATAATAAAGTTTATTTAGGATACCATGTTTTAGAAATGGCAATGAATATAATTTTCTTCTTTGATTTTTGTTTTCAATCCTTGACGCTTCCCATTTGTCATTTTTAGAAATTCTAACTTGGATCAGCCAAGATATTGAGCTCTTTGCTTTGATTCCAGGTGAAAGGATCTAGGCATGCTCTGTACCCCACTCTTGCCTCTGCCACCCCCTGCTGCTCTCTGTGTACTGCAGAGTGAGAGGAATTGCGACTCCTCGGCACACTCACTTCATGGCACACTCAGTGCAACGAGGTGGCGAACACCTGTGAGGCATGCAGCTGTCACCATGTCAACCCCACAGTCAGGAGAAGGTTAACAAAGGTGACCTGACCTGAGCCCAGCACTTGTAATTGAGTCCCATCAGGTTCAAGTTAGGTTGCAGGGCTCTCTACTTTAAGGATGGGAACAATTAAAATGGATGTTTTTCCTGACGTGCCTGTGAAGAAAGAGCTTAGCGGGACTGACAAGCAGACATAATAGATAGTTGCAGTAAACGTTTATTTAAACAGTTTTTAAATGTTGTTACAATGATTCCTAATATGTTCTCTGCAGAGTGTGCTTGCATCAGTTCCAGTACATGGGAAAACGATACATAGCCAGGTACTGTGTAGAATTTAAATTTATGGTGTTACGCTATGAGAGAATTAAAATAGTAGTATGTCCAATATCCACTGAGTTCTTGTTAAAAAGTTAATGCACAAGAATGGAGGAATTATTATGCAGTGATGCCTACCAATTTGAAGGTGAGTAATTGGATGCACAACACCTTTTTGGGTGCTATCTGAAAATATTGTTGCTATTAAAGAATATTAGAAATATACACAAAATATGCTTATAAGAAATTAATTTAATCGGTATTTACTTTTGAGGGGGATATTTTTGAAGAATAGGTTTATCTCTTAAAATGCTCATAAGATAGCTAATATTGGTCTGTGATTACACATTTTGAATAATGACAAGCATTGAAACTGTCGTAGTTGAATTCTCTTGGAAGCACTACTGTGTAGTAGTTTTACTAATTTAAATTATAATATTGTACATTTCAAAGACTGAGAATGGCATAGATCTGTAAGCACATTGATTATTGTAAAAGCGGCAAAGAGTCCTGTGGCACCTTATAGACTAACAGACGTATTGGAGCATGAGCTTTCGTGGGTGAATACCCACTTCGTCGGATGCATGATCCAACGAAGTGGGTATGCACCCACGAAAGCTCATGCTTCAATACGTCTGTTAGTCTATAAGGTGCCCCAGGACTCTGCCGCCTTTACAGATCCAGGCTAACACGGCTACCCCTCTGAAGATTGATTATTGTAATGTGTCTCATAAGCTGCCATTTTGCAATTTTTTTTCTGTTTTCTAGATTTAGATTTTTCAGTTTATAGAGCTACGTTCTAGCAGCACGTGCATGTGTGACACTCACACTGAAGCCTGTTAATCAGTGGGAAGTCAATGGGAGTTGAATGCATGTATCTGAGGTCTGAATTTATCCCAGAAACTGTATAGTATACTTCAGTATTTCTTCCACATTTTCATAAATCTCATACAAAGTATAGAGTACTTGTTCTTATATTAAAGAAGTAAGTAAGTTAACCTAATCTGTTCAGGCTTCACACTGCCTCCACCACCATGGTGTTGGAGCCACTGTGATATCATTAAACTTGTGGGGTGAAATCCTGCCATATTTAAGTCAATGGGAATTTTGCCATTGATTTTAGTGGAATCAGGATTACACTAATGGTGTTAGCATCTATATTTCCCAATGTCAGTAGCTAAATGCAGACTACTACATTAGCAGTTAACACTGGAAATAGAAATACCAAAGAGTTCAATCAGAATATACCACAAATCACAATGACTTTAAACTGAACTTTTTCAAACTTAATGATATGGGAATTTTTTTCTTACAAAAAGAAAAATAATAAACTTTCATCCTAATTTAAATATGAAAATACCCATCCACCCTATGACATGAATGCTATTTTGGGGACTTGCAAGAGGTTTGTCAATGTCTTTCTCCCTACCCACCAACAAAAATTTTTTACAAACTCAGAAAAAAATCTGTGATAAAATGGATCAATAGCTGTTTCTCAATTTAGATTGTGTCTTTAGCTGTGATTATACTGCTTTGCGCTTTAACATACTTCACAGTCTTCAGTCTTAAAAGTAACTGCTGTATAAAAATAACATTTTGACATAGCAGAGAAGACTGTTCTGCACTTTTGTCATATTGAATTATCACTTGATCTGTTCTGCATGTTAACAAACACCAAACTATTACAATCATATAAGTCTCTGGTGGTCTATGGGTTTATTGCAGTTTCACAAACAAATATAGCCTTTAAATCTGTAAAATTGATGTCACACCACAGCATGTTGTATCACAGTAAATGCATGTACTGCACAGAATAACACCAAATGAGAGAGAACTCTTATTTAAGGGAACAGGGAGAGGTGTAATTCCAGCACTGGTTTTTATTTCTCATCAGCTCTGGTGGTGGTACACAATAGGAAGTTTGTACTGATTGCTAACACAAATCACTTTTCTGTTTTCTTCACTTGATTGCTGACAAGTTTTAACAAAGTGTATGGCTCTTCTCCCTTCCTGCCTGGGTAAGATACAGGTGTTAGTGCCTAAAATTAATTCCTGCTCTTATTGCATGTGGGCTTTCCTGTTTTACCACTACACCTCTTTCTAACTTTTCCCCAAAACTTACATAATCAAAAGAAACTAGTGCATTTTTCAGTTCTGACTGTTGTCAAAACATCATTTAAATGAGCTATAATCTAAGATTAACATTGCTAAAAGCTTTGAAGTAAATTAATTATTTCAAGAGATACAGTTTGTGTGTTTTTATTTTCACACATTAGGTTTTCTAATTAAGAATTTGATGTGATCCTTTTTAAAAATGCCTATTTTTGTTTTAGCTAAACATAAAACAACAAATGGGCTGCATTGCCATTCATTCGTTAGTACTTTTTGTGCTGTAACTGCTTAACTAACTCTCCCTGTCTTGCTGCAGTTTGATATGTCTAACTTTTGCTTCTATCCCATTTCACCCATCTTGCAGGAACCAGGAGGGGTTGGGACCCATAGTTCATGATCGAAAATCTCAGACATTGCCTGTTTCCCGTAACAGAACAGGAATGATGCATGCCAGATTGCAGCAACTGAGCAGCCTGGATAACTCTCTCACTTTTAACCACAGTAAGTTTCATTACACCATAACAGTTGTCATCCTCATCCACTACCACACCAGAGGCAGGTCCCAGACCCACACCAGAGCACTTCATGGACTTTATTATTGTTCTAGATCAAACAATTAAGTGGAATTAGTTTACTGGTCTGTTCCCACTTTCTGGTAGAGCAATCAATGCTAAGTGATGACATAATGTGGAACATGGTTAACTATAGCATTACATATTTTAAAGTGGTACTTTGCAAATGTATTAGTTATGAAATATTCTAAATCATTTAAATCTGGGATTGATTCAGATTACAAACACTTAAATTTTGTGGTGCTCATTTGAAAAGGATTTATATCTTTCTTTTGAACTATATGGGTTGATTTTATTAAAAGTTCTATTTTCACCCACTTATGACCCATTATAAAAAGTATAGTTTACATGTTATAATCTGCACTTAGTTGATCATGTCTCCATGTTCTGACATCTCCTGATGAAAATATAAATTTTAGAATTTCTATGAGGAATGTAAAGTCCATGATTTAGTTTGTGTGGATGTGAAAATCTCCCAATAATGAAGTGACTTTTTCTGTGTTTTCAGTGTAAGAAAGATATCAAGTGTGCTTGGAATTTCTGTAGACAATGGTAAGACTTAATGAGGTTGAAGTCAGTTTGTGTAAGGCTGCTTTAATTGAAAACAATTTTGTATATTGCCTTTTTAAATATGCTGCTTTTAAATTTCAAATTATACAAGATGCAGAAAGAAAAGGAGTACTTGTGGCACCTTAGAGACTAACCAATTTATTTGAGCATGAGCTTTCGTGAGCTACAGCTCACTTCATCGGATGCATACTGTGGAAACTGCAGAAGACATTATATACACAGAGACCATGAAACAATACCTCCTCCCACCCCACTCTCCTGCTGGTAAGGAGGTATTGTTTCATGGTCTCTGTGTATATAATGCCTTCTGCAGTTTCCACAGTATGCATCCGACGAAGTGAGCTGTAGCTCATGGAAGCTCATGCTCAAATAAATTGGTTAGTCTCTAAGGTGCCACAAGTACTCCTTTTCTTTTTGCGAATACAGACTAACAGGGCTGTTACTCTGAAACAAGATGCAGAATATTTTTGACATGTCATTTTTCAATTTCCTACAGTTTCAAGCACCAAAGAAATTGGTCAGCTAACTTAACAAATTACAGCATTTATTCATGCAGTGTTTTGACTTGACAGAATTGCGTACAGTAAAACTATACAATCTATGCAAATTAACTATACGTAAACTGTTCTTGCACATCTGTTTCCCATAGCTTGTCTAACTGCCCCTTACATGTGCACAAAAACTCCTAGCTTATTGCCATTAATGTAAGACACCAGTTGATCCAATCCTGCAGTATTTACTCATGTAATCCCTGTGAGAACTTGAGAAAGCTAGTTCTGTATTGTAGACAATAACATAAATGTGTTACCCTACCCTTGAACCATCTTTAGCTGGTGGATTTCCATCTTTCAGTCATTTCCAGTGCAATAGAAGAGATTTATTAGCAAGAGATGAGAAAAATTTAAAAGCTCAACAAGTTATTGTTTATATATATTCCTCTCTTGGTGCATGTGTGCCCCAGAAATTGGAATCTTTTGAACAACGATACCCGTTGGCCCATACCTGCACCCTGTTTGCCCTCCCGAGGGCATAAAAGGGGTGGAGCGAGGCCAACCATCGCCACTCCTTCTAACCACAGCCTAGTCTGAGAAAGAGAATAATTAGCGGTGTCCTTACTTTAGCTATTTTTTTCCATTGTAGATTTTGTATATAGTCAGTATTTGTAGTAGGATTTAGTTTAGGATGAGTTTTGTAGGTTAGGTTTCATTTGGGTAACTTCTATATATTTTTCACTATTACCCGGTACTGGGTCTTCAGTCTTCATGACTGACCAGAAATTTCTTCAGCCATATCATTTAATGATGGCCATAATAAACGTTTGTTTGCTTAGGCATGGAACGTATTGGTAGCAAATATTCTGTTTGTTGCTTGTTTTAAAAAAAACTCAAAGAGTAAGAGAGGCTAGGCTGAAACTATTCTTTGTTATATAAATCTGACACCAACCTGAGATCCAGGTTCTCTAGATTGGTCTCCTTTGGAACAATCTTCTTCCTCTAAAAGTGCCCCAGAAGCTTCTCTGAATATGGTGCTTGCCTCTTCTATTCCTTCAGCAAATTCTCCTGTTCTGAAATCATCTGACTGGACTCATTCTGATGGGCACCCAGGACTGAGAGTCATCTTTTTACCCTCCTTACATCTAGCAAGAGGGAGACTTGCTTGTGGTTAACTTGGTGTCAGCTCCCTGACACCTTTAGTCTTTTAGCCACCCAAACAATCTCCTCAGGGCTATCCTAGCCCTTACTTTGCCATGGAAGTTATCCCAGTCCCTGAGCCCGTTCAAAGCATTCCCCTGTAATGTCCAGCCCCTTATCCACTGAACATCCACAGAAATACCAAGTCTACTGTACACACAGTTTGGTTGGTTCAGCTCTGGATCAATTCCTTATATAATACCACAGCACTGAGATCTATTTATAGTGGAAACAATCATATGTTTCTTATCAAAGATCAAGATTTAAGAGGTAGTGAGTTAGGATAATGGAAACAGAAGGGTTACATATAACACAAAATCATAACACTATTCCTAGTGACTAAACTTAGCAGGCTTACCTCCAATCTAAATAAGTTTCTCACCCAAATGTTCTTTGCAGCGTTTCAAAGAAGCCTGGTTGAGATCCCATTTTCATGAGCATAATTGCACTGCTGGATTATTTCCCAGGTGCGGGATAAAGGGGTGTCTTTTATATTCCTCAAAATTCATTGTTTGTACCTCAGAGTCAGGATGACCTCCTGTAGTATATTCTCTGGTATGCTGCCTTCCTGCTGACTTCACATCCCCTCCCAACTTTGTATGTAAATGCCTCTCCATTATGTTAACTTACAATGTTTAATTTACATGTGGACCAACGGGGATGGGTGAATAAACAGCCTTAGTCTGGCAGAAACCTTTTTGTCAACTCTGCCTTAATACAGATTTTAGGAACATATTTTTAGCACACATACATACGTAACTCCTATTGTGTATATATATAAAAATTTCACAACAATATTAGTGACCAGTGTGACCCCAACTTTCATTTAAGACCTCACTTGATATTCTTAGGAGAATCAGGATATTTTTGTATCCCCCTTGCCAGTTGTGGGGCAGTTGTGGGGGTGTTGGGGGCATTGTGGGGCGTTCCTCAGAAAGTTACCACTAAGGGTAGCTTAACCATAAATATGATCCCTCTGTTGCCCTAAAACTGTCCAGTACACATGATTTGGTACTGTTGAAAGAGCAGCTTCCTGTAAGCAGCCATACGGAGACTACAGTACTATTACTAAGGGCTTGTCTACAGAAACAGTTTGTGGAAAACAGGTGTGTGAATCGAACCCATACCAGCCTGTTGTGAACTAACTAACCATGTGGACCTTGCTAATGTGCATTAGCAGTTAGTGCGTTTTGGTCTAATCCTCTTCACACACCAGCTTGCCGCGAACAAGGCAAGCGTTAAGAATCTCAGCACTGTTCATACTGCAGGCAGTCTCAACACCACCCTTGTTGGTACTAACATTTTCTGTACCTCATCATTCAGCACTGAAGACTTGTGAACTGGAGCCTTCAATGCCAACCACAGAGGCACCAACATTTATGGTGCTAGGGGATTTGCTTGTCTCAGATTTCCCTTAATTTCCTTTGCTAGCACAGTCAGTTAAAATCCTTTTATCACTAACGGATCAATATAGAGAGATTCTTCAAGTGTGTTAAGGGATTCTGGTGTTGGGGGATGTACTGGGAAACTGTGTCACAAGTCCACCCAATTTAGGCTTACTCAATTTTTGCCTTTACTATACAATTTCAGACAGAATTATTGTCACTTATAGGATCTGAATATATATTTATTCTAGACAATAATAGCAGATGAGATAAAATAGGTAAAGGAGCTCTTCTGCCTTCAATGGTGGTCTTCATCTCCTCTGATTTTTCTGGTGTGGTCCTTCAGTCCTGTCCCTTTAGCTTCTGGTCCAGTGTTTCTCCAATTTGGGCCTTGTTCACTTAGGTCTTCTATACATTTCCAAATTCCAGACTACTTAACCTTTCTCCAATCAGCTTTTAACACATCACACATTTGGTTTTTTATGTAACCCATATATTACTCATGCGCAAGCTTCAGTTTATCCAACTTGTGTATTTCTTTGCTGTCTATGCAGGTTCTATGTTGTTTTGTACACTGTCCCTGGGTTTTCCCAGTAAAAGGCTTCTTCTTGTTTCTGTGTTTTGACTTCAAAACTTCCAGCATAACATTTTATCTTTGTTCTGTCAGAAATAACATCACTTTAAGCAGATCAGCAATTCTGTGTAAAAGAAGAATTGGCAAAATAACACTTATGCCAGCAAGGTCTTAGTCTACATGTTATCTCATCTAAACTCATTCACTATCCTTAGGTATAAATCATTAAAATATAGCTATCAATGCTTTTAATCTTACCATTTAGCAATCCTTCATTTTTATATTTTAATATTATATTCAGTATGTGTATATCAACATACCCTCTTAATCTATTTTGTGGGGTTCGAGGGAAGTTTTGGAAAAATGATGACCCGTTTCTGTCAACGTTTATTTTCTTTAAACATGCATTTTCAAAGGCCTTTTTCCTTCAAAGACCAGTTTTGTTTGTGAAACATTACCAAAAACATTATTAGAAATTTTCTTGTGTTGCATTTTGAGGAGTCTCTCAATTTTAAGCCTCTATTTAGTTGCTTTTAATGGTATCCCAACATGTGGATTCCTATCAAGTCAGCTCCCCCTATGTGAGAGGGGGATTAGAGAGGGTTTTCCTCATCTTCCTCCAATGGGATTAGAGAGGGTTCCCCATCACTTTCTCCAGCCTACTTTTCATCTAATAGAGACACTAGGGCTCAAGCTCATTATCGTAAGCATAGGGAACACAGAGATACACACTCATCCTGGTATCACCTTCTTGGTCTCCTACACAGTTTGTATCTCGTCCATATTCATGGCCATATTGGGCTTCGTGCTGTCTTCAGTTTACGTTTACACATTCTAGAACAAATCACCTTCTCCAGCTAAGTCGTCTACATCTCATGCATAACACCAGCCTTAAGTTTCTCAGTGAACAGCAAATCCACACTTCTGAGGAAGGACAGTCTCATCGCTCCTGCTGTATTGTCATCATCTTTGTCTGTCTGACTGTCTTCATCATCACCACCAGATAACTACAAGACATCTCAGGAGCCTCTGAATAGTTAGTAGAGACTCTAGAGATCCAGGTGGAAGTGATAAGTGAAACTCTCTCAAGCTTCTAGACGTATTACACACTGCTATCAGAAAGACTGGCAGTGCCAATCAACTACACACTCCTGGAACCAGCTCAGCTCTTGTGGCAAACACTGGCCACTATACCTGCTATATCATAAAAGAAAGAGAAGAGATACCAGGCCCCATTATCAGGGTTTGACTACTTCTCTGTGGATCCTGCACCAGGTTCTCTTCTAATCACAGCAGCTCATGAACATACTAAACTAAACCATATGTTTACACCAAAGGAAAAGGAGTTTAAGCAGCTGGACTTACTAGGAAGGAAGAGCTATTCCTCAGCTAGTCTTCAAATGAGAATTTCAAATTATCAAGCTCTTCTTGCAAAATATGATGACTTCTGCTGGAATAGGGTCTCTGAGTTCCTTGATGTGGTACCACAGGAATCCAGAAAATAACTGCAATCTCTGATTAATGGGGGACAGTTAGTTTTCAGAACCACATTACAAGCTGCAATACACAGCAGACACAGCAGTGTGCCTAGTGATGTAACAATGAGGTGAGTGTCTTGGCTACAATCTGCCGGTGTCCTGCATGAAATTCAGAACACTATGAGGATTTACCCCTGAAGGAGTCAGAGCTATTAAGCTTTAAAACAATGACATGTTACATACCCTATAAGACTCTAATACAAACTTTAAGATTGTTGGGAGTCTGCCTTCTCAGATGGAAAAAAAACAACACATACAGTCTCACTGAAGGCAGCTGTCTGAACCCTTTCAGTACGCCTAACACAAATCTTCTGACCCTGCTAAGAAGAAACAGTGTTTCCTCTGTCTACTTCTTCGTAACTGTTGCCAGCCAACAGGCAGCAAGTCTGATGGTCATGTCAAGAGCTCCGAACCAACCGTTATGAGTATTTTTTCCTTCCCTTACCCATTTTGGAGTACATTTATTCTTGGGAAGCCTGGAACAATATTTCAGTAGACCCAATCGGTCCTTGAAATTATCTTGACTGATTACTCTGTTTAGTTCCAGACTATCCCTACCCACAACCCACCATCCCCGACCCCTTTCACAAGAAGATTCCATAACAAATTCATTCTCTGTTGTCTTTCAGAGACATAGAAGAGGTTCCTTCCCAGTTCAGGAGAAAGGGCTTTTATCCTCATTTCTTTCTAATTCCCAAAAAAGAAAAAAAGATTGGAGGGCTATTCTGAATCTCAGAAGACTCAATACATTCATTTGAAGATTAAAATTCAGCACAGTAACTGTAGTCTGAATAATTTCTTCCCTAGATGCACAAGATTGGTTCACAGCTCTCAACCTGCAGGATATGTATTTCCATTTACCCCCAGCCCCCACAAAAAATACTTGAGTTTTATAGTGGGATCTCAACATTTTCAGTATAGAATTCATTTGGACTGTCAACAGCCCCAAGAATATTTACAAAATAACTAGGGGTTGTTGCAGCATTTCTAAGAAAGCAAAATATTTAAGTTTATTCTTACCATGATAATTGGCTGATTCAGGATTCCTCTCATCAAGTCTGAGAGAACATTCATTATACTCTCCAGCTACTCACCAATCTGGGGCTTAGAATAAAACCAGAAAAAATCTCAACTGATCCCATTATCAAAGATGGAATATATAGATGCTCTGCCGGACTCCACACAGCATCAGCTTATTTACATGAGTCCAGATTGGAGACAATGACACATCATAATTAATTACTGAACAATCCTCAGATATCAGGAAGATAATGTTTGAGTTCTGGGACACATGCCATCATGTATATTCATCAGTCCTCATGCCAGACTTCATCTTCACTGTATGTAAGGCTGTCTGAAGTCCATTTTCATGCTAAAAAGCCATCATATAGACACATTGGTGATGATTCCTCAGTATGTCCTTTCTGCAGCCCAGCATGTTGTACAATTCTTATACATATGGGCTATTCCCTTCCCATCCTCAGTTTCTGGAGCTGTTCAGAGTTGCAGCATAGCTTGTGCTAGTGACACCCCCTTCTTCTGCTTGCAGCCAGATCTTCTGCCTTCACAGCAGCAAAGTGGCGGTTTGTTACACACCTATCCTTTTCTTTTGGATTTTTTTACTTTTAGCCTCTTTTCAAGCAGTTAAAGTGTTTATATTTATCAAGCCTTCTCACCTCTTCCTGGTCCTGGATCTGAGCAGCGTAGTGGTCCCAGCCGCTTGAAGCCTCTGCTGCAGTGTCCCCTTCCACCTTTCAGACGTGGCAGAAGAGCCATACAAGCACCAGCAAAATCCAAAAGGTGCTTTGTATATGAGGCAGTTTTCTCAGGCTTGGAAAAACATAAAAAATGCATTGCCTGTACCCAGCCAGCCTACCCTATCTCTGCCAGGGCCCGGAGCTCTGAGTTGGCTAAGCATGTTGGGGCCCCAACCCCTCCCAAGTAGCTGCGACTTCACCACAGAAAAACCTGACCAGGAGAGACCGAGTAGAACAGGGAGAGGCTCTGAGGACAAAGAGGATTTCATCCAGCTGACCGAGGAGGTAAGTCCTGGGGCAACAAAAGATCATAAAGATAAGATACTTTCTGGGCTGCTGGTCCCCCAAAAAGTCCTACAGTGGGTTTTAGGATCTGGGGAGAGAAGCAGGACTGCTACACAGCTTCCCTTCCTCACACCATGAATCAGGTGATTCTCATGATACTCTGGGGTAAGTCGTGCAAAACCCAGAGTCTCCGGTTCCTAAAATGACAAAAGCAAGTGTGTCCTTCAGAAGGCAGTGATTATTATTGTTAATAAACAAGTGGGGTGAAAATTAGGAGTTAAACCCCTTCTCCTTTGCCTTCTCCCTCTGAGGGAATATTTGCTGGAGTTTATCTCATACACAGAGGGTCCATCACAATGTTCTATACTATGCTCACCACCCCTCTCATGTCCTGCAGCTTGTGTGGGCATGCAGAGAAGCCTGTTCGTCCTTGCTGTGCAGCCCTGCCTCAGGCTGCAGTCTAATGGAAATTGCCTGTTCGACTATCAGCCCAAGAATCCCTAGCTCTGCCAGGAAAAGGGGCTCAGACTTCAGGAAGCAGCAGAATGGAAATTGTGCCTTCTGATCATCAGCCATATACTTTTATCTACTCCTCTACAATGGTTACTGGTTCTCTGCAATATTGCTTCCCCCAGTGTTCATAGAGAGGAAAGCATAGCAAAGCTTGTGAGAAAATTGTGTAATATGCCACATCTCCCATTAATTAAAGACTTGTTTAATCCACCACATGGTCATTGCCTGTTGTGAATAAGTTTATCGGGTGAGGGATATATGATAGAGGACACATGGCAAACTTCATGGTTCTCAGAGAATGTGAAAAATAATTACCTTGCTTCGGACTCCAGTCAACATCAACCCAGGTTTCATTTACCACAAAGGCCGTGGAGCCTTCTGAACCAGTTTCGTGTTGGATATTAAATTTGTAATAGAAACAGACCACTATGTCAATGTGGGCAGCCATATACCATGACACACGTTGTTGAGGACTGCAAAATGACTCAGCTTTCTGGAGGTCTTCCTGCCTTGAACATCCTTGATAAGAACTCTGTGGTTTGGCTTTACTGGATTGCATACGCCAAATAATAATAGTAATCATCAGCCATAAACCCTTGCTCTCCTAGGAAAAGGGGATCAGACTCTGAAAGATTGGAAAAGGTTCTCTCTCTCCACCCCTCCACTGCTCTACAGGCTGGCTCTACATTAAAGCTTTGAGCATTTCAGGCAGAACAGAGGCATTGGAAGATTCCACTCCCCATGAAGCTGCACCAAAGGGTAAGTGCGAAGTCCATTCCCATGTTCAGAAAGCTCCAGTTGTGGTGCTCGGTTCCTCCTCCAGTACTTACTTACTAGCCAGTCTCGGGGAGCAAGCAGAGGCAGCATTTCAGGCTCCAAGGAACAGCTAACAAGCTGTTTTCACAATCGAGGTATGTGCACCAGTACTCTTCCTCTGATGTATGGTTCCCAGACCAGGATGAATAGTGTACTACCTCTCTGCTGTAAATAGCCAGAGGAAAAACTACCACATGTTTTGTTTTTTCTTTTTTTTTTAAAAAAAAACCTATAGAAATTTTCCAGGAGAGGATGCCAGTCAGTGGCCCTCAAGGAACTTCTTAATATTAATAAAAATACCTTTCCTTTCAAGCATTATTATGATGCATGTTTTCCTGTTGATTCCTCCTTTGAGGACAACGTAGGATCAAAATGAGGATACCTAAATAAACCAAATGCTAAACTAAAATGTTTGTATAAAGAAATGTCATAAATTTTGGGAGCCTAAGGTTGGTACAGCAGGAGCTCCACCAGTGAAAGGCATAGTCACAACTTCAGAAGGGGACTTCCTTCCAAGACCACATAGAACATAAGAGTGATGACACGACAATTTCAAAGCCTCAGCTTGCAGCTGTTCAGACCAAAAGTTTTTCATATATTTAGTAAAAAGCCTATTCTGTGGTAAACTAGTGGTTCATCTTCTGGCTATGTGATTTTTGTTCGGAGTGAGACATCTTGTTGTAATATGTGACGAGCAATGGATTCCAACTTGATGGCTACAAGGATGTCATGTTACATCCATGAATAGTCTTCAGTCATCCTAAATAGATATCTTGTGCATCCAAACTTACAGTTGAGAAGTTATTGGGGGAAACATTAGGGAAATCAGTAGCTGAGACTTCAGAAAGTCCTCTGCTCTCTGTCAAAGCCAGCAAAGCAATCTAGTGGGTGCTGGCAACACCCAATGGTATCCAAGAAGGGACTGTTAACCTGGCAGGGAGAAAACATTTGGAGCAGAAGCTTCCAAGGAGACCTAGATGAATTTTACTACAAAGCAATAAAATCTTTAGTATGACAAAGACTATTCCTTCTTATCCACCTTCTTTACCAGAGCCTTAACTAGTTGACTATAGTCGCAGCAAAGCATAGCTCACAAGCCACAACATACAGTGCCACAACCCAGACTTTGGATCACTTTTGAGGGCATGGCTTTGCAATAACACCAGGAAAAACTCTCTGGTTCTGTAAACAAACATAATTCACCTGGGATTGGAAATAGACACTTTGGTGATCGAGATCTACCCATCACTAGACGGATTCCACAAGAACCAGGATTTGATATCCATGCTGGACAAATGCATGAGACCAGCCATGGCTCAGTGTGTCTAGCCATTGGGCCTACATGAGTCTCCCCATGGATAAGGTCTTCTATCAGGCATCTCCAAGCCTTTCTTCTGAAAATATGGGACCGTTCCTTGGAGCGAATACAAGACCAGGTACTTGTTCCCAACCGGGTGCTGGATCCCCTAAGATGATGGACAGTCCTAGAGAATGTCCACAGAGGTCTTTCCATATTCTTTCCAGGCCAGCAGGTTCTCACAACAGACACGAGTTTGAAAGGATAAGGATCACTTCTGGGATCCAGAACAATGTAGGATATCTGAAGCTCCAGGGAAAGGAAACACAGCATGAAGCCTTTGGAGCTCACAGCTGTCAAACTACTTCCACTGAATGCCAGGTCTTCCTTGAGGGCAATCATGTCTTGATCCAACCAGGCAGCCATGGTTGCATACATAAACAACCAAGGGGGAGCGAGGAGTGTAGCTCTATGTGCAGAAGCGATGGAGACAATGGAATGGGCAGACAAGACTCTCCCTTTCCGAAAGGTGATACACACAAAAGGAGAGCTGAACATAAAGACAAACTGGCTCAGAAGATGCAAAGTCGACTAAAGCAGAAAGTCTTCACTCTGATCTCGCAAATGTTTGGGCTCCTTGATGTTGACCTGTTCTGATAGAATTGAAGCTAGAATAATTGTTGTGGTTTCTGAAGAGACCAAACATCTTTGTTCCAAGACCTGTTCCTCCACCCAGAGCTACATCATCTTCAACTGACAGCCTGGCTATTGTTAGAGTTAGCCTCACTCGGCCTATTTTCCAAAGTGATCAGGACTTTGCTGTCATCTAAGAGAATTTCCACACTAAAAAATGTACTCCATATGGACCAAGTTCAGTTCACGGTTCCAAGAGCACAGTTCAGATTCTGGGAATTCTGCCCCCCCCCCCCCGGACTTCCTTCCAGAAGGTGCGAATAAGGGCCTTCAGCCCAGCACCATAGCAAGCCAGATATCAGCCCTAAGTAGTGTGGTACTTACAGGATCTTGCGATTCCTTGGCAGAACCATCAGGTATCCAGATTTCTCAGAGCAATCAGACTGACCAGACCAGCAGTCAGACCAACTTTCCCTAAGTGGAACCTACCACTGGTATTTGAAAGCCATAGCCACCCATCTCTTTGAGACTATGACTTCTTTCATTCCACCTATGGCCACAGCATCTGACCAAGAAGCAGTAACACACTAGAAGTCAGAAGAGCACTCAAGACCTATGTCAAGCGTGCAGAATTCACAAGATCTGGCTTCCTGTTCATTTCCTTTCATCCTGAGTTGCCAAAGGCTTTAGCGTATCCAAGCGGCTCCTTACTAGATTAATCAGACTGTGCATTTCTGAGGTGTACAAGCTATCTGGCACAATTGTTCCAGAAGCAATCAAGGGGCATTCTACAAGATCCATGGCAACCTCACGGGCTAAAAGGGTGAGTGCTTCCTGTGCACAGAACTACAGAGTAGCCACATTTTCATTAACTAATGCCTCTGTGAGACACTATAAGCTGGACTTCCTTTCTCTACAGAGGCCTCCTTTGGCAGGCAGGTACTACAGGCAGTGGTCTGGACATAAGCTGGCCATTTGAGCAGTTAAAAAAAGGGTAGTGAGGGAGGGGTGTCCCCCTTGTTTCTTTTTTTCACTTTTCTATCTCTTCCTTCTCCTATTCATGGCTTCCTACTTCCCATACAAACCAGAATTGTGGGAGATGCTGGGCTGCAGAATGGAAAATTTCTTACCTGATAATTTCCTTTCTGCTAGCAGCATCTCCCACAGTTCTACCCACCTTGGATGTTTCACAGGCAAGGGTCAGCATTTTATTTGGATAGTTATCATGTAGGCCGTGGCCTATTGTACATAGTTAATTAGTTATCTCTGAAATTGTTACTAATCATTTTCCAAGAATTTTTCACAGCTTTGGAATGAATCATCTGGCAAACAGGAGAATGGGGCATGGCTGGCACAGGCTATACTTCAGTTTGAACCACGTCCAGAAACTTAAGAAAGGAGGGGAATAGCCTAGAATTGTGGGAGATGCTGAAGCAGAAAGGAAATGTAGCATCTTGTTTTCGGGAGGAGATCAGAGTCTCAGGACTCTGTTGGATGCCTTCTTAATATCATGGTCCCACAGCTTTATGTACGGATTCAGAAAACTCAAGCAGGATGCAACGTCGTTGATAGTAATTGCACCAGCATGGCTCAGACTTTTGGTTCAAAGACCTGCAGAAACTATTGGTTTGGATTCCAATATCATTGCCTCCTTTAACTTATCTTATCACTCAAGTAAAAAGGAACATACTTTACCCAGAACTAGAATCTCTGCACCTTGCTTGGATGCTTGCTGTTTAATTGATGAAGAAAAGTCTTGCTTCAGGGAAGTCCAAAATATTTTAATAGTGGAAAGGACTCTACGAGATCTACATATAATGCCAAATGAAAAAGATTTGCCTCTTGGATACAGCAACACCATGTTTCCTCTTTTTTAACATCCTTTCATTTTTGCATTACATGCTTTTACCAAAATCAATTGAACTTCCATTAGTTTTATAAAAGTTCACCAAGAAGTTGCATCTATCATCCAGAAATCCAAAATCACCCAGTATTTTCACACCATAGAGTTTCTAGATTTTTAAAGGGTTAAGTACATGTTTTTCCTTCCAATTAGGACAGAGATCTCTCTGTCATGGGACCTTAATGTGGTATTAGCAGCTCTGATGGGCCCTCCATGTGAAGCATTAGTCACATGTTTATGTTTATTGCCATTACTTCTGCTCCTAGGATGGGAGAAATTCAAGTCTTAATGCCTGATCCACCATATTTCATAGAGATCCCTTAGAAGACCATCTAGATTTCTCCCGAAAGTAGTTTCTGATTTTCATATTAATCAAACCATTCATTTACCTGTTTTCTTTCCCAGGCCCCATACCAATAATTCTACAAGAAAACTACACACTTTAGGTGTTTGAAGAGCCATTGTCTTTTTATTTAGACAGAACTAAATCATTTAGAGTCTCCTTGAGAATGCTTATTGCTTATGCCAAAAAAAAAAAAAGGGAAAGCATTTTTTTCCCACAGAGTATCCAAATGGATTACAGTATGTATCAGATTGCTATCAAATAGCTAAACTGGATTCCCCATTCAGATAAAAGCTCATTCTACTACAGCTCAGGCTACATCTGTGGCTTCTTACAGAAATAGACCTATTTCTGAAATTTGTAGAACTGCCATCTGGGGTTCAATTCATATTTTCACAAAATGCTATGCTATAGTGGAGGCTTCTAGAGCGGGTGCTTGCTTTGGTAAAGCATTTTTTTCAATCACTGTTTCACTAAGACTCCAATATCCACCTCCTGGCATGAGGTAACTGGGAGTCACCAAGAGTAGAATGTATATAGACAATCGTTAGAAGAAATAAAAATGATTACTTATCATATAGTAACTGGGGTGCTGTTGAAGATGTGTTCTCTAAATGTATTCCACGACCTGCCCTCCTTCCCAACTGTGGAAGTCCCAAATCGGAGTCCATAATGACACAGATACCAATTACAAAGGAATTGAGGTAGTTGGCCCCACTCTGCCTCTTTTATGCCCTCACAATTGGAGAGACAAAGGCAGGTAGGGCACAGGCATGAGCCAGTGGGCACTGCTGGTCAAAAGATTACAATGCTGGGGATACAGACAACACATCACAAAGAGCACCAGTTACTGTAAGGTAAGTAACAGGTTTTTATATATTGTGTTTCAGAGGAAGTGACAACATAAAGAGGAATCTATTATCTCTCTCCAAAGGGAAACTATTTCATTTTAGAACTGAAGTATTTAAAACTAATCCATTTTGAATATCTTACATTTAAAAAAAAAAAAAGAGTGGAGCACTGAGTCTGTGCATGTGTGGCTAGCTCAGCTGCATAATGAATGTACAGTTTTGTCCTGTTTGCAGTGAATGAGATATGCATGGACTAAATTACAAGATTGAAGATGTGTGGGAAAGACACTCCAGTGTATGTAGCCAGTAATTCCAGATTATAGAGTTTATCAATTTTTCTTTAAAACAAAAAAAAACCCATGCCAAGGATATTCCTTGCAAAAGCCTAAATTTAAAGGGATATTATGAAAATACTCTCTATAAATTTAGGCGGTGCACATACAATGAACCCCCACTATGTTTTGTTAGTAGGATTAGTACCCAGGATTTTTAGGAGTGTGGCCACAATTCAGCAAAGTATGTAGAAACATATTTAACTACAAGCATGTGCTTAAGTGCCATGTTGGATCAGAACCTAATGGCATTTCCCTTCCACGTTACTGATAAGGAGAAACAAAAAAAGAGCTCTCTTTTAAACCTTATGAGACCCACTGGAGGGAGGTCCGTTATGATGTATTCCTCCTAAGACTGAAGAAAAAATTGTATGATATTACATTGTTTTACTATAAAAATAGCATGCATTGTTTTTGTGCATGTGTTGATCCCAGGATATTACAGAGACAAGGTGGGTGAGGTAATATCTTTTATTGGACCATCTTCTGTTGGTGAGAATGGCGTATTTGAGCTTACGCAGTGCTCTTCTTCAGGTCCTTGTCTCTCTCTCCAACAGATGTTGATCCAATAAAAGATGAGACTTCACCCACCTTACTGGTTTTCAGTCAAAACAAGGATCAATAACAGTCACGAATCACTCCCCTCCCCCCCCTTGCCCCCACCCCCGTGTTCCTCAGTGAAATGGTAATAAATTGTCTTTTTGCTTCTCTTTATATTTTCCCAAAACTCATGGTTTTGAGCCCTGAGACAAGATTACCCCCTGTGGTTTTAGTCTCTGGTGTCCTTCCATACTGATTTCACATCCCTCAGTCAACCTGGCTTTTCCTGTTCACTTACATGCAAATGCAACTCCCATTGTATTTTGGCTTTTACAATGCTTGATTTACATTAGAGGTGATGAGATAATTACCTTCCCTCCTGTCTAGAAGAAAACCTGTTTCTCCTTGTGTTTGATACTATGCTTAAAAGTCTTTAACCAATCAATGTCCATAATTCCTCATATATCATTAATGCATGCATTTCAAAATGATGTTGACCAGTGTGTCACCAGCTTTCATTTGATACCTCACACAACGTTCTTTATACATAAACACTGTGACAGCAACTGTGTTGGGGTAGTGAATTTGTCAGACCTGATAGGAGTTGCCGACCCAGAGTAGTGAACCACCTCTGTGGTTCACAATCTAACAATGTGTGGGCAGAATGAAACCCTGACCTGTCACAGCAGTGTTACTCATTATTACCCTCATTGGATTTAATCAGATTTTACGTAGGTATATTGCAATATGGAAAAACCAGTGTAACTGTCAACAGCCAGTTTAGCTTTGACATATTTTAAAATCTGGTTACTGTGTAGCCCCCATAGTTGAGGTTCAGTTGAGTTTGCACATAAAATTGAAATTCAACTTCTTTATGTCTGCAGAATGTAATATATCTTTCTTAAAATTACAGCACTTTCTCTGAATCCAAATAAATTTTGAGGGAAGGTGGGAAGGACAAACAAGTGTATACTCTGCTTTCTGCTGCTTTCATGATGCAAAGCATCTGTAAATCTAGTTTAACAGGTCAGTATGCTCTGGCTGCTTCATATTGGCTAAACGCAGCCAGAACATGCATGTGAATCTGACCCTGAAAGTTAAAACAGGTAGGAGACCCAAACCACCATAAATCCTTCCCTACAGTGACACCAGTGGGTGAGGTTGGAAGCTAATGTGCCTTTTAAAAATCAGTTAATCTGAGACACAAGCATTAAATTGTGTTTATCATAAGGATAAGATTATGTCACAGTAACCCTGAAATTTTGCTGTTTACAAGGACCCAGATGCCACACATTAACAGTTTGTGTTAATTTAGTCCTATTTCAAAGAGGACTAGAACAAAGTGAACTAACAAATTGTTATTGTGTAGCAGCAGGGCCACAAGGTTACCCTGACTATAGCGTGAAATTATTTTTTTCCCACAGTTATTCATAATTTTATTGTGACAAAATCATATCCGGAATCATAAAAATATGGTTATTGCATGGTGTCACAACAGGGCACAGTAGGGGTTATTGGATGCCCTGTTCTGCATTTTGATGCTTCAACGTGTTTGTATTTCTTTTACATTTAACCTTAACTCTGAATTTTCAGGGTTTATAATTCTTGGGTTTGGGATAATTGCAATATTCTTAGTTTTACCCTAAATTACTGATATTTGTTCTCCACCTTAATTCCATCTATCCATGTACTTTTTGTTTTTGAATATATTAACATAGTATTACCAATTATTTAAATCCATTATTTTAAATATGTTTAATGCTGCTATTTTAAGACTTTACCTTTACACTTCACTGTGTTGTTATCTTAATTAAATTATTTGAATACCAAATATTGTACACATATATAATTGTCTCATGGTTGGAAAAGTGTGAAAAAAACTATGTATAAAATATTACTCAACTGTTTAATGTAAACATCTTTCAAAGTCCTTATTCTTCTTAAACTTCCTCTAATGCAGAAAATCTTTTTTAATTTTTGGCTACATGATTTAGCAGCATTAGTTTTAAAATGATTTTTGTTTAATTATGTATCATAAATATAAAGCAGCACTTCATTTGAAATTTCTACAGGCTATGGCCATTCAGATGCAGATGTTCTTCACCAGTCCTTACTTGAAGCAAACATTGCCACTGAAGTTTCCCTTACCACTCTGGATACTTTATCTTTATTCACAATGACGTTTAAGGTTTGTCCTTAACACAGTTTTGATAGATTATTTGATTTTTGGCATTTTAAATAATTATTCTCTAGAAAATTACTAAAAAAAGAGTTCTTATATTGAGCTATACTACTCACATCATCTGTATTAAAACTGCACAAGGCAGGTAATTCATAATCATGCTATACAATAGCTAATAACCTTTACTGTTTAATAAAGTCTCATTTGCTAGTATTAACAGTATGCTTTGAACTCAACCAATTGTCACTCAATCCTGCAATTTGTCTCCAGTAACTTCCACTGAAGTAAGCATGAGTTTTGCCTGATGGACTGTAGAACTGGACCTTAAATGTTTTAAACTCAAAAATAGAAAATTGCTAGTAACCAGATCCGTTTAAATGATGCATGTTCTTAGTTTATTTTTACACCCTCTGAGGGCAAGAGTAAGCAGGGTACTCCATAGGGTCCTTTTCTTCCTCCCCCATCTTTTCCCTCTCCAAACCCATTGCAGAAAGCCCACTGTCTAGTTCGCCTTTTGACATAGCTGTCCTTTAAGGGTTTTATGGGACTGATAAAGAAACACTGCACTAAAGGCCTTATTAGTTTTGGTTGGTTGGTTTCTGTCATGTTTTTGCGCCCACCCTCTTCATATCTGAGTTACTAATTAAGTATTTAAGACCCCAGTAACATGTGCGTACTATCATGTTATAATTCTGTCATGGGTCCATCACTTTGGCTACAGATTAAGATTACTAAAGGTATTGGAATATTAACTGTTTAGATTTGCTTGTAGTTTTTAATATGCTTCAGTAGTACTATATGTGAAAGTTTTCTGAATAGCATCCTTGAGACGTAGCCGAAGCTAAGATTTTTTTTTTTTTTGCACAATTTATATGCATTCTTGATAGAGCATAAATATTTAAAGAAAACACTAAATTGTCAATATCAATTTTAAGAACCAGCTACTGACAGATCATGGACATAATCCACTGATGAAAAAGGTTTTTGATGTGTACCTCTGCTTCCTTCGAAAAAACCAGTCTGAAACAGCACTGAAAACTGTCTTCACTGCTTTAAGGGCACTAATTTTTAAGGTAAGTCTTTCTAAAATAAAAATGTTAATCTTCAATTATTTGTCTTTTTTTATAGTTACCACAGTGATTTGTATCCAGTTATACAAGTAATATAATATCTTATTTCTCAAATTGAAATTGGATTTAAAAGAAAAAAAACTGTAGCATTGCAGATCATGATTCCACAACTGATCTTACGCACCGTTTTGCCCTAGAACGAATGCAGTACATTTGTTTTACTGTTTATCTTTTGTTATGGCTCTGGTTGCTACTTTTATTTTATGTAACTGTTAATATCCAATCAATTTGAAATACTTTTTCAAGTACCATTTTATGACACTATATCATACTTGACTAAAAATCCATATATTATTTTTTCTGCATTCCTTTTATCCACTGACTTCTATCAGAAAGTCATGAAGTGTGACTAGCATTATTTTTTTCTTTATGAATCTATAATTTATTGTTTGATGGCTGCACCGTCCTCGGGATGTTGGAATTGTTTTCTCTTAACATTTGTTTAATTTACTGATGTTAGCCTTGACATGATTTTTCTCCGATTCATTCTTTCCTCAGTTTCCTTCTGCATTTTATGAAGGTAGAGCTGACATGTGTGCTGCATTGTGTTATGAAATTTTGAAATGCTGTAATTCCAAACTGAGCTCAATTCGTACTGAAGCTTCACAACTGCTGTATTTCTTAATGAGAAATAACTTTGATTACACGGGGAAGAAGTCTTTTGTAAGGACACATCTGCAAGTTAGTATAATTATTTACTTATCATTGGCTTTCATGGCTTTAAGATCTATTGCTCTTCTAAGCTTAAAAATCGTTGTATAATAAGCTGTATTCTCTTTTCATGTGTAAAATCTTTGGGTTGTATCGTATATTTTTAAAACTGACCCACAATTGACTATATCTGTCTGGGAGGGCAGTTGAAAAACTATGAAATATAAATTATGTGCATTACTAATTAATATGGTGAACTGTTTTTGAACTAATATTGAGTTGTTTATACCATTATGGGGGTTGGGGGGAGGAGAAGGAGTTAAGTAGGCCAGGCAAGAAGAGATATTAGTGGTAAAGCAGCTCTATATGTTTTTTTTCTAATTGCTAAAACAGCTTTAAAAGATCATATTTGTGACGGGTTGTCACCCTGAGGTGCTACCTGGAACTGATGTAGCACCGAGCCCTTTGATTCACCAACCTGGGCTCCCTCTCACACTGTGCTGCTGTGACAAGCTAGTTGTAGACTACTCCCAGTCCTACACTGCCACCAGCATTCACACAGGCAGGGACACACACAGCTGCAGTTACAGCCACTGCATGAACCAACAATAGAGAGGCTACAGCCAAGATAATCCCCAGCTCCCCAGACTAAGTCCCCAGAGCTATACCATCTTGCCCTGGTCAAAACTCCGACCAGTATGGATTTATTACTTAGTTTGCCCCTCCCTCGATGTGGAGAGGAATATGCAAAAAGTTTGTGTTAACCAAGCTGAGATTTTTTTTCTCCAGACACTTCACTCAAAGGCATACTGGTTTAGGTAAAGCAAAAAACAAGTTTATTAACTGCAAAAAGATAGATTTTAAGTGATACAAACAGATCAAAGCAGATTACCTAGCAAATAAACAAAACCTTAAACTTAGCCTAAAATACTAGATAGATTGGATACGAATTAGCAATTTCTCACCCTTGCTGGTGATACAAGCAGTCCACCAGGTTTCCATACACTGGCTAGAAATCCCTTTAGCCTGGGAGCACGCTTTCCCCAGTTCAGTCTTTGTTCTTCAGGTGTTTCCGGGAGTTCTCTTATGTGGGGAATGAGGCCCCCAGATGGTGTCACACTCCACCTTATATAGCTTTACCACATGGCTGGAACCCTTTGTTCCAAATTCAGTTCCCAGCCCAGTTTGTGGAAAAATACAGGTACCCAAAATGGAGTTCAGTATCATGTGGTCTGGTCAGGTGCCCTTGCTGAGTCATAGCGGCCATTACTTACAGGCCAACTGGGACGTTTACAGGAAGGCTGAGCCCTTTGGTAGTCCATTGTCTTTGCTGATGGGCCTTCTGCCCTGTCTAGCTTCTTCATTGTTGTACCTGAAAGGCTAGCTGTGGATGTTACTCGGAGTAAGCACATTTGGAATACAGATACATAGTCAATATTTATAACTTCAGTTACAAAAATGATACATGCACACAAATAGGATAATCATATTTAGCAAATCATAACTTTTCCAGTGACCTCACCTCACATGACCCATCTTGTTCAAAATGTATCATAATTACATTATAATCATACAGCTATGAAGAATATAGGCTGCAGTGTCACAATGTTAAAATAACTGTCTGATTAATTTATATCTGAAGGCTGACAGGCCCAAAGCATAATCAACCTGTCATCTTCCTAGGTCTCCCCTTCTTTTTCTCTTCTCTTCCCCATCAGTCCTCCAAACTAAGAGCTTTGAAACAGTATTAAAAGAACCCGCTTCTCTGCTTGGGTGACCTAAGTTCTGGGGTTGTTGCAGTTATTAACATACAGGTTCATCTCATGTGAATATAGTGTATGCATGTCACACAATTCTTCTATCACCTTTGTGAGGCAAAAATCTTGCAGAAAAGTTCCAGCTTACAACCAAATAATTTGATGTAAAGGTAGTAGTGCAAATCTGTTTACTGTAGTAAAATAGCAGTAAAACACTGGGCTGTCTGATTGTTGTTGCTAGAAAATGTCATGTCATACTTTATTTCTGGGTAGCAAATGTTTTGTTTTATACCTGGTATGTAAATTGCTGGGTTAACTAAACTCTGCAAAGGGTTTACAACAAACCGTGCCTCCGTGGATCACAACTGAGAATACCAAATTCAGGACAAACTGCTGAGAAATAGAGGAGACACACCCCAAAACTGGGGAAAAAAGATATACCAAATCATCAAAAAAAGTAAACTTCTGTTTTACCACGCTGGCTAACAAGAAGTCAGAAAAGCAGTCTCCTTAGGCATTCCAGTCCTGGATTCAGCACCCAGACACTAGACTTAAAAATGAGTGGTTATTTAAAACCAATTTCATCAAACGAAAGGGTTCTTCTGATCCCAAAGGACCAACCACATACCTAGGTCAATATATAACTCAAATCTTACCCAATAATCACGCTGTTGCCAATCCTTTAGTATCTAAAATCTAAAGGTTTATTTATAAAAAGAGAGAAAGAAAGAAAGGTGAGAGTTAAAATTGGCTAAAGGAATCAAATACATACAATAATTGCAAAGTTCTTGGTTCAGGTTTGTAGCAGTGGTGGAATAAACTGCAGGCTTAAGTCTAGTCTCTGGTTGCTTCCAAATCATTGAAAGGTCATCAGTCCCTTGGTTAGAATGCTACCATTAGTGTAAGTCCATAGTCCAGAGGTTCGAGCAGGAAAGAGGCAAAAGGGAAATGTTTCCAGGGCCTTTTAAAGCTTCTTCCCATTGTTCTCTCTGTGGAACATTACAGGTAACAAGATGGAGTTTTGAATCACATGGGCAAGTCACATGTCCATGCATGATTTTGCTTGATCATAGTAGAGGCCATCACAGGAAAGTCCATTCAGTGTAGATAGGCATCTCCTATGGTCCATTGTGAGTTAAGTGTTTCTCGATGAGCCATTTAACTTGAATAGTTTCTTCAAGGTATGCAGGCTAACTACCTTGTGGATGTTACCACATGAGCAAACATTTGAAATACAGGTATATAGTTAATATTCATAACTTTAGATACAAAAATGATACGTGCATACAAATAGCATAATCATATTCAGCAAGTCAGACATTTCCATAGACACCTTACTTGACACACTTTGTACAAGATTTGTTGCAATTATATAATATGGGTAGCAACAATGATCTACATGGTCATATTTTAATCAGACAACATCACACTTATATACAGTAGAATCCTCTGTCTCGAGGCTGACTGTTGGGTTATAAGATGGAAGGAAGGAGGGCTGCCACCAACACCCAAAGGTATCAGCAAAGCAGAGCTGCTTGCAGAATCTGTGTGGGGTGGCAGAGAAGCAGCAGACGGGGACTGTGATACAGTTCTGGGGCTTATGTAGGTTGGGACCAAGGCACTGAGAGTTTCTGCTGCTTCTGTGACCTATGTGGGTCTGTTTCCAGACCAGAGGATTCTACTGTTGCTCTTTGAATGCTGGTCACTATATGTATTCTACTGTGGGGACACATGCGCTCCATGTACCTGAGTCCAGAGAATTCTTACAAGCAGCGTCTGCTGCTCCACATCTGCCCCCTTACTCATATGCTCTGCACCAACGCCCTCTCCAGTTTCTTCTTACTGCCACATGGCCTGAGTTGGAATCCGCCAGTGCCCAAAACTGATCTTTTCTCTGCTTCCTGTAATTATTCAAAATTACATATTGTTCTTAGTTTTCATTGCTATTTTTTAGAGTTCCCCCGTTAGGTAGTCTTAAAATCCCTACCCTAGCTAAACTCCTGGTCTCCCAGCATAGGACTTAGATTATGACCAGGATACCAGGCTTCAAAAACTCTCTCTTGCCCCTGCTTCTTTTCAGTCTGGAACAACCACTGCTTCAGAGAAACTCATGTTTCCACTAAGTGCAGACTCTTTCTGCCACTCTTTCCCCAGCTGAACACGGCAGATGCAAGAATTTTGGCTTTGGAAGCACCTTACAGAGTGCACAATGAGGCCTCAGTCAGACCCAAACTTGGGAGACCCTTTTCTATATCAGCCAGGGTCATCAAGGAGCACACCCACTAGCACTGTGTCAGACTCCAGAGCAGACAGAAGCAGAGGGAAAGGTCATTCATTGGGACCTCTCATGAGAGTAAAGGGCACTCTTACAAACATAAAAGCAGATCCCTTCCTATACCTTTTAAGAGGAAAGATTCCTCCCCAGCCCCGCCCAAGTTGGTGAGCCTTCAGACCCAGGCCACAAGGATTTAGGCCCCCTCCTAAGCCTCCTGGGCATGATCAGAAGGCACATACAAGAAAGATTCATTCAATATCAGCCTCCGTATCAACTTTGACACGGACTGTGGGTACCAACTTAAACAAAACACTGGGACCTAAAAGACCGGGAACCACTGGTACTGTCAAAAACTGGTACTGTCAGAAACTCATTCATCGACGGTACCATCACAGCCCCATAAGGAACTGCCCTGTACACCTACTCTGATGGTACAGAGTGACACGAGACAACCTCCAAAGGGACCAATGAGTTATACCACTTCGGAAGATATTTTCATCCTCACAGACTCCCTTGTTATCAGGATCAGTCCTAACCAGGGAGATTCTACCACCAGTGGGAATCAGTGTCTCTGGAAGAAGTCTCTCTCCTATCCCATCCACTAGTCATGGTTTCCCCAACAGCATCATCGATGGAGCCGGATCCAACCTTTTCATTGTCCGAAGAGTTGGATGTACTGGGGGAACCAGCTTCACCTCCACCTAAAGAGATCAGCCCAGACAGAAGATTGAGAGCCTCCTTGAACCAGCCTTGGCCAAACTAACAGGGACTCCTCCTCGGGACTGGTGTACCCAATGCTGAGAGAGAGAGGGACTTTTGACCCCTCATACTGGCTTTATTGGGGTCCATGGTACCTGGAATCTGTGCAATCCAACAGGGAATTTTACCACCCCTCTTCTCCAAGGAGTCAACCAGAACTTTCCCTTGAGCCCATGGAAGGAGGAGAAAGACTAACGAGATCAGCTGGTACCACTGGTACTGACAGGGGTATCATCCTCCTCACCAAATGAAGTGATTGCTCCAGCCTCACTGTTTCCCCCAAACAGTCATAGACAATCTCAAGACCTGTTAGGAGAGTAGCAGAAGCGCTCCAAATCTCCTTAAAGGAGGTCCAGGATTTTCAACATAAGGGTCTGGATATCCTACAGCCTACAGGATCCAGTCAGATTACACTCCAGGTAAATGAAGGCATACTAGAATGGACAAAAGCTATATGGCACACTCTGCTTACCTGTGCCCCTATCCCCAAGAGGGCAGGAAAGCAATATTTTGTTCCGACTAAAGGAGCAGACTTCTTGTTCACTCACCGGGCACCACCTAAGTCACCCTTTGAACCACTGACTACATGTTCCATATCTCACATGTCAGTGAAGGTCACCTTCCTGACTGACATCACTATGGCCAGAAAGATAGGTGAACTTGGGACCCTGTTGGCCAATCCACCAAACACAGTATTCCATGAGGACAAAGTCTCACTCTGGCTGCACCCAAAATTCACTCCTAGGATTGTTTAGAAATTCATGTAAACCAGTCAATGCACTAACCTGTGTTCTTCCCGAACTCCTATGCCTATAGCAAGGAGAGAAGACTTTATTCCCTCAATACGTGATGAGCACTGGCATTTTATCTGCTTAGAATGAAACTGATCAGAAAGTCACCTGGACTGTTAATTGCCATAGCAGAATGAGTTTGAGGACAAGCTGTATCTTCTCAGAAAATCTCTATGTGGATCTCTGGCTGTATCCTACTCTGTTATCAGTTAACAACTTCCTCCCTCACATGGGCAAGGACTCACTCTGAGGGCACAAACAGACTCTGTAGCATTGCTTCAGGAAGTGCCCCTCCTTGAGATTTGCAGGGCAGCTTCGTGGAGTTCCATCCACACATTGACAAGATATTACACCTTGATCTAAGACTCCTCTGACACTTTCTTTAGGACAGTGGTTCTACAAGCAGTGTACCACCTGCATCTTTGCACTCTCTTCCTCTGAGTACTGCTTGTCAGTCAGCAACAGTAGAATACACACAGGACCAACACTTGAAGAAGAAAGAAAAGTTGCTTACCTTATTGTAACGAGTTCTTTGAAACATGTGGTCTCTATCTGTATCCCACTAGCCACCCTCCTTCCCCTCTGCTTTGGATCACATCTGGATTCAAAATAGAGAAGGAACTGGAAAGGCAGTTGATCCACCCTGCCCCTTATACCCTCGGTTTGGAGACCAGGGAGTTAGGTGCCATCCAGCAAAAACTGCTTGCAAGAATTCTCCAACTCCTGGCTCATGGAACACATGCATACCCGGAGTAGAATACAGATAGGGACCACATATCTCGAAGAACTGCAGTTACGATACAGTAAGTAGCTTTCCTTTATGAGAAGACACGTTTGCAGTAAGTTCAAATTGTCTATTTGTCATTAATTGTAAGCTTTTGACATTTTACTGTTAAGTTACCATATTAGAAAAAATTGTCAATTAAAAAGAACACATACCTACCTTCTGAACTAAAAATCTTTTAGGAATACTTGCAGGATGTAAACATACATTTACTAGATTTTTTTTTTTCTTGTCAAGGTGGTTATTTCAGTAAGTCAGCTGATCGCTGATGTTGTTGGAATTGGAGGAACTAGATTTCAGCAATCTCTTTCCATAATTAACAACTGTGCCAACAATGACAGACTTATTAAGGTTAGTACTGACTTTTTCATACTGCATAAAGGCTTCCAGAGAGTTTGTTTGAAAATAGTTCCTTAAAGTCTAATATTCTATCGCTTGGATTATGAAAGGAATAAAAAATACACAATTCTTAAACTTTTTTAAAATTTATTTTAGCATACTACATTCTCTTCTGACGTAAAGGATTTGACAAAGCGGATTCGTACAGTCTTAATGGCTACAGCTCAAATGAAGGAGCATGAGAATGATCCAGAAATGCTTGTGGATCTCCAGTACAGTTTGGCAAAGTCTTATGCCAGCACACCTGAACTCAGGAAGACGTGGCTAGACAGCATGGCAAGAATTCATGTTAAAAATGGGGATCTTTCAGAGGTAGCAGATGAAAAGCAAAATATTTTAGCTGCTTAATCAGTGTGCTTGTTTTTCCCTCAGCATTTCCCATGCTAGATAACGGTTGTGTTAATAGTTCTCATAGCTTTTCATGCTGCCCATAAAAATTAATAAGTTACCATGGTCTCTGACTGTCTATGTAATACATATGTAAAACTGTCATAACATGATGTAATATTAAGGCAGGGATGTTCTGCATGAGCTACAGGAGGCATGCCCTCTAGTTAGAAATTCCCCTCACTTATCAGTAGCTTACAGCCTTAATGTAATTGAAGCCTTCCAACAGCTGCTATTTAAGTTTTTGTTTCCAAATTAGTTGCACACTGCCAGCTTGAATAATTCTAATTTTGAGTGTTTGCAGAAAATTTATGTATTTAAAATAAATGTTATTGATTTTTTTCACAACAAAATGCTATGTGATACTACCATTCTGTTGTGAAAATATGTATTTCTAGTATGTTAGGAAAAAACAATTAGATATGCTTTGATCAATGTAAATGAAGATATCTAATCAGCAGGTAGAATGTGTCTCAGCTCTTTCTGGATGTTTGTTCTCAGTGACACAAAATGATCTTTGAATGCTCGCTCATGTCTATTCCATGTTAGGTGTGCGTGCACTGTATGCCCAGTCGTCAGAGATTTTTTCCCTCAGTGGTATCCATCAGGCTGGCTCCAGTGCCACCTGGTGCCTTGTGCTCATGTGCTGGTATAAGGGGCCTGGCCAGCTCCACACCCTCTCACTTCCTTCTTACCGCTCATGACAGTCACTGGAACAGCGGCTCCTGCTTTGGCAAACCTTATTCAGTGGTCTTACTTTAGTCCTTTTCCTTTGTTTCTCTATCCCAGTTCTTTATTTTCTCAGTTTGGACTGTTGTAGTTTAGTTGTATATAGTTAGTTGACATTTTCTCACCCTATTGGCAGAGTTTCATCTGCCCCCAGTGCTGGGGCATGCCTTGGTCCCCAGATTTCAAGCCCTGTGCCTCCTGCAGCAAACCCAGGCCTGTGAGTGACCAGACAACTGGAGTGCGGAAGTGCCTGGGAGAGAACTCATATCAGGAACCCCTGCCAGATCTGTCAGGACTTCAGGCCCCATACAAAGAAGGAAAGAGAGGCCAGGCTGAAGTCCCTCCTGATGGAGGCAGCAGTCCATCCCTCATCGGAGCCAAGCCAGTCCAACTCAGCACCCATAGAATCATAGAATATCAGGGTTGGAATGGACCCCAGAAGGTCATCTAGTCCAACCCCCTGCTCGAAGCAGGACCAATTCCCAGTTAAATCATCCCAGCCAGGGCTTTGTCAAGCCTGACCTTAAAAACCTCTAAGGAAGGAGATTCTACCACCTCCCTAGGTAACGCATTCCAGTGTTTCACCACCCTCTTAGTGAAAAAGTTTTTCCTAATATCCAATCTAAACCTCCCCCACTGCAACTTGAGACCATTACTCCTCGTTCTGTCATCTGCTACCATTGAGAACAGTCTAGAGCCATCCTCTTTGGAACCCCCTTTCAGGTAGTTGAAAGCAGCTATCAAATCCCCCCTCATTCTTCTCTTCTGCAGGCTAAACAATCCCAGCTCCCTCAGCCTCTCCTCATAAGTCATGTGTTCCAGACCCCTAATCATTTTTGTTGCCCTTCGCTGGACTCTCTCCAATTTATCCACATCCTTCTTGTAGTGTGGGGCCCAAAACTGGACACAGTACTCCAGATGAGGCCTCACCAATGTCGAATAGAGGGGAACGATCACGTCCCTCGATCTGCTCGCTATGCCCCTACTTATACATCCCAAAATGCCATTGGCCTTGTTGGCAACAAGGGCACACTGCTGACTCATATCCAGCTTCTCGTCCACTGTCACCCCTAGGTCCTTTTCCGCAGAACTGCTGCCTAGCCATTCGGTCCCTAGTCTGTAGCGGTGCATTGGATTCTTCCATCCTAAGTGCAGGACCCTGCATTTATCCTTATTGAACCTCATCAGATTTCTTTTGGCCCAATCCTCCAATTTGTGTAGGTCCTTCTGTATCCTATCCCTCCCCTCCAGCGTATTTACCACTCCTCCCAGTTTAGTATCATCCGCAAATTTGCTGAGAGTGCAATCCACACCATCCTCCAGATCATTTATGAAGATATTGAACAAAACCGGCCCCAGGACCAACCCTTGGGGCACTCCACACCCAGTACCTCTACTTCAGTGTGGAGTGCACCTCCTGCCGTGAGAGTGTCTCAGCACCATTCTTCTTCACCAGTGCCGAAGAAAAAGCATAAGATGCAAGTGGCCAAGAGGGGATGATCCCCAACTGTGAAGAGAATCAAACATGGGGAGCACAGTGGAGTGCGACCTGAGTCTGGCCACTCCTCTGCCACTGCTCCATGGGCAGCAGTGTCGACTCCACCTCATAGGAAGGCTCCGTTAAGTCCAGTCCCTGACCATCCTTCGGCACTGGAGGGGCAATGCAGCACCAGCAGGATCACAATGCTGTCTACCCCAGTTGTGGCCAAGAATCTGCTGGCGCTGTTGGTACCGCTTTGTTGCTGACAGTACAAATATCAGCGCCTGGGAGTAGAAGGGAGCATGCAGCCCTGGGCTCCCATTTGGTACCAGCCTCCTCAGTGCCATCTAGGTCCCT